>NC_091121.1:165471466-166128133 GCF_040183065.1 Periplaneta americana
AGAAGTTTTTTTTTAATAAATAAAGAATATTGTTCTTCTGAAACCTTTTATGATTTTTCATTAATTTCTGGACATTTTGTATCACACTGTAGCAATATTATTTATATATAAATAAAAAAATATTGTTATTTGCAAACATTTCACGATAGTTTTCATATACTTCTGGTCTTTTTTATCAGTCCGTATTAATGATTTTTTAAATAAATTTCTTGGCTCTCTGTACCTGTCTGTAGCAATTTCCCTAACATATATAAGAAATATATAGTCCTTTCGAAACCTTATATAAATGTTTAAACTGTCTGTAGCAAGGTTAAAACAGAAATAAATAATATTGTCCTGACGAAATATTTTATGATATTTTATCGATTAATTAACGTTTTGTACCTGTCTGAACCAATACTGTTACATATAAATAAAAATAATTGTGTTTCAGAAACCTTTTTTGATCATTTTCATTACTTTCTGAAGTTTTGTATATTTTGTATCAATATTCTTAGCAAATTAAATAATACATGTTGTTAATTATAAATATTTTATGATTTTTTCATAAATTTTTGGACGCTATTATCTGCTATACCTAGATTCTCAACATATTAACAAAGAATATTATCATTTCGAAAACCTTTATTTTTTATCCATAATTTCTAGAATTTTGTATCCGTTTGTATTAGTAATATTACCATATAAATATGGAATACTGTCCTTTCGAAACTCTAACAAGTATTTGATCATGAGAAATATTATTAAAATTTATAAATTTTTGTATGTTGAGCTAAATAAATGTAGCATAAGTCATGGAAGATGCTCTTCATTTCATATTAACCTGAAACACACAGTATGCATAGTTTTTTTTCAGGTAGAAATGTGGGAAATATGTTTTTTTTTTAAGTAGCCCAACGGGAGTCAATGGCTTCCTTTTCTATATGAGCTCCAAGTACAGCTGAACCGACAGCTGCCCTAGTAATGGATCCGACCTAGGGTTAGCGGAGAGATATGTTGAGCTCCATAATCACATAGGGTATGTAATAGTCTATCTGGAGGAAGGAAAACCCCAGAAATTGTATCTACCAACCAGCGAAGTTAACACCATATTCAAATTGTAGGGCGTAAGCTTTTAACGTTCAAAGAACCGCACATTTTAAGTGCCTACCAAAATGTAACGGGCAAAGTACACAACTGAAGGGGGCTTAGATTCAGAGCCAATATCCGGGAAATAACATATATCATACAGTTTGGGTACATGACAGGTGCAATCAATATATTTCCGAACTGCAGTTGTATTTATTGTACCGTTAAACATACATGCGCGTGTTACTGAAGATCATTGTTCCCATGTCTGTTGATTGAGTCTATCTAACAGCATCAGACTGTCTTTAAGAATGAGCTTCTACACGCGATTTTGTGCAAACAAGTTAAGGACCTGTTGCGATTTTTCCTGGAACCTCTTCATATACGCCTCACGGTTTGTCTTCTTCTCTGCCTTTTAAGTAATGCATTTGGTATAGATTCCAGGCGTTACTCTGGTTCTATAGACAATTCCGTTTCCTATGCATGGCTAAAGGACAATCCGGAAACTTATTGATTATATTAGACAATATTTGCGACCTACTTACAAGTATCCGGCGAGTTATAGATTCGATTTGTAACATCAGTGAAGATAAAAATTATCTAATGGCCAGTAAGGTGGCGATCATTTTCCTTCTTTTCATTTTGTCTTCTCTATCCTACATTCATTAAATCGCCTGAAAAATTTTCTACCCTTTCAATTGAAAACAAATCTCACAGAAACAATGGTGATGCATATTTCGACTATTGCGACATTCTACTAACAGATTTAAATTCTAATTTAGCCCAAAGTTTGCAGCGCGTTCATATGTTTCATTTGCAGCATCCGCAAATACGATCACATTACACCTTCCTTTGAAAAGCTCCAATGGGTAAGATTATAGGATCGAATACTTCTTCACCTAACTATTTCTCACTGGGTTTTAATTTCTTGTGCTCATACCATAGCCTGGGTACTCGTTTTAAAAAGACTCTTTATTATCTATGTCTTGCCATTATATTAAAAATAATTCTCACAAAAACAATGGTGATGCAATATTTCGACTATTGCGACACTTTACTAACAAATTCTAATTCTAATTTAGTCCAAAGATTACAGCGCGTTCATAATTCCTGCATACGTTTCATTTGCAACATTCGGCAATACGACCACATTACACCTTCCCTTGAAACGCTCCAATGGGTAAGATTACAGATTCTTCACCTAACTATCTCTCATTGCGTTTTAATTTCTTGTCCTCATATCACAGCCTGGGTATTCATTCTAAAAATAACCATTTATTATCTGTGCCTTGCCATAAAACAGCCCATTATTCTTCCTCTTTCACAGTATCAGCAATTCGTTTCTGGAACTCCCTACCCAGCTCCCTCAGGAACTGTCGAACGATATTGCAATTCAAAAGTAAATCATTCAAACACGTGACCAGTACTAAGCCACATAGCTCCTAGCTTCCTTTATCCTGTCATAATTGTTGTATGTGCTTTGATAATTTAAATTATAAATATTCACTGTAATCCTACAAATTGTTAGTACATATTTTACTCATTTTTCTAAAAATGTTTTTCTTTCTTCGTCATTGATGTTCAGTTCTTTGTGTGTATGTGTGTATATATGTAATTTTCCTCAGTGCTGTATAGTTATAATTTACGTTTGACTTTGAAATTCTTGTAATCTGTAATATTGCTTCACTTACCACTTGCATATTCTTTGAGTGTAACTTCTAAGCCTCATAATATTATTTTGTAATTATTATTTAGTATGTTTACATTATTTTACTCAACTTGTGCTCGTATGACCATGTCAATTTTTTAAATATTAGTCTGTAATCATTAACTTCTATTACTGAAAACTGTAGTCTATCAGCTTCTTTTGCTTCTGGCTAAGTGGAAGAAAAGGACCTGATAGCCTTAAATTAGCCATAATAAATAAATATTATTATTATATCATCATATGATTTGATAAAAGGTAAGATCAATAAAACGTTTAGCTATTATCTCTTACCGGCGTATTATTTGTACGGGACTATAGGCCTAAATCAATGCCATTCACCGCCGATTCGTTTTCATCCCGTGCGAGAGAGCGGTCGGATCTCCCCACTAAACAAGCGCGCAACGACCGGTTACAATGCTGGTAAGTTGTATATGCCGCGTGCTGTATTTCCCGGCTCTTATCTCACCGTGAAAACTGAGAGGCGACCCAAATTGTAGAGATCGCTACAGTTGTTATGTAGACTAAAGCTTTCTTGTAGGAACTCGTGAACTCAATCGTGAGATGAATTTGTGCAGTAATTTCCTCTTGCTTTTTCACATGTGATAAGGATTTTATTTACTTAATCTGACAGGATTAAGACCATAAGGCCTTCTCTTCCATCCTACCAGATAGCACATATAAATACAAAAAATAAATACAAACACAGATGAAAATAATACATATTAAATTAAAGCCCTATAGAGGGTCAACAGAGTGAAAAGAACACTATAGATCTCTCATCGAGCTAATACAAGAAAAAAAGAAAGAAAACAGAGATAGCAATGATGATAGTAATAACTGATAATAATAATAATAATAATAATAATAATAATAATAATAATAATAATAATAATAATAAATACATTACATATTAATTGTCAATTTTACAACAGCATAGTTACAATATTTACTATATGTCATGGGTTAAGCCGAAGTTGCGCAACCTGACATGTGTTCAACAAGCAATTCCATGAACTAGAATGTGATTTTGTAATTTAAATTTGAATTTCGATATTGTCCGACAGTCTCTGACATGGTCAGGGAGAGTTCCAGAGGCGTGGAATAGATATGCTGAAAGATGATGAGTAGAAGGATGTTCTGTGCAGAGGAATAGAGAGAAGGTACATGTTCCGGGTTCGAGGTAGTGAAAGGTAAAGAAAACGAGATGCTAGGTAAGAGGGTGTGGAGGTGTGGATGATTTTAGATAGTAATAAGAGAGAGTTGAAGAATCTTCTTTCTTTAAGTGGACTCCAAGGCAACAATTCTAGTGACGGTGTTACATGATCGAATTTTCTAATGTTACAAACGAAACGAACGCAGATATTGTGAACACGCTGTAGTCTATGGGCAAGATCAGTATTTAGATTCGTGAATAGAGAATCGCAATAATCGAAGTGGGGCATCACTAAAGTTTGGATCAGGTTCTTTTTAAGGCTGAGAGGTAAAACGTTGGTTAAGTGTCTGAGGGAATGAATTATGGAAAAAGTTTTCTTACATATGAAGAGTCCACTGCAAGAATGATGGATGTCATTTGGAATACATTTTTTCAGGAGAAGCAATTGAAAGTTTGAATGCTTAGCGCTCAAAGCGTAACTCTGATTTTCCGATCATTACTGGACAATGACTATCAGTGTTAATGCCATATAACTCTCTATGTACATTCTATATGTCTTAAGCTATGCATTGACAGTCTTGGTTCATTTTCGACAAGAAAGTGACATCCATCATTCTTGCAGTGGACTCTTCATATGTAGGTCACTTGACTTTGACGGTTATAAAAAAAATTGAACCCAGGTATTCGGTATGGAAAGATTACGTTCTAGTTCTTCGATGTGCCAGTCTCAGAATACGGAAAGAATAAAGTATCTAGTAGTCTTGTGAAAAATGTCGGATGATTCAGGTACTGCTAGACTGGTGTTCATTACTAAGACAACTGCGGGTCGTTTCCCTTGCAGTTGTAGGAAATGTGCTTCTCATCTACATGCAAAGAACACATTGTACGATATCCCCTAAGACAAGGGGGCTCCTTCCCCCTTTTTAATCTTCAACAACAAAGAAATTGGCAAGTGGCGTTACCATGGAAGCCACGGAACAGAACTGTAATTAGTCGCTCACAACGGAGCTGCGCCGTGCGATGTTCTTCTGTCGATAACCGGGTCTCCTAGAAGCCGATTAAACCACTTCACTAACACCGTCTCTAGTAGGCCTATCACCAGAACCCTGAAATCCTTTTCTTTCATATCAACGTGACAAGAAAACGAAGCCGGTGATCAAACTCAAAACTATGTGGCAACGCCAATCTTTCAATTAAAGCAACTCCCCTACCTCCAGATGTGAGCGCTAACTTCCTAACCCGTTACTTTTATCACACAAAGGCCTCCAATCAAGAGCTCTTTTTTCTTACAACACTATTCCATCGACCCGGCTCCTCTTCCCCTTCTCGGTAGCCCCGATGGAGCTGCAATCGACTTCGCGGGGGCAAATTGATGACAGGGACCTGAACAAGACCACAGCCTGATATAGATCTTCGCGGCGAAACTTCCAGCAAGAGGCGAAGACAGCACAAGAAACTTGACTTCTTTTTTTTTTTTTTTTTGTATGTGGCCCTTCTATTGTCACGGGACATCTCTATCTGAACGACTGCTCTGATTAAACCGTCCATTTTCCACTCAATCGAGAGAGTTCAAGTACTCCAGACAGCGGGCCTGCCTCGTTCATTCATCCAGTCCTGCGAGACTTATCGCCTTCGCCAAGCTGCTTGACGGATTAGCCGCCATTGTTCCTTCTTCAACTGAGCAAAGCGTCCGTCGTTATTCAAGCTACTTGTTGGACGGCAAGTCCTCTGTGAAGCTGCGGTTTTACTTCAGCTTCGTGGAGTTTTATGAAAAGAATCTGCATTCCGGATTTATTGCCTCAACTAGACTCTGACATGCTAGTAATATGGGAGAAGGCTGGACACAAACAATCCAAGTACGTCCTTAGTCCATTATCTTAGGTACAACAAGCGTGCTGTTCATTGCCGATAAATTTATACAAAGAGAATGAATAGTACGAGTGGTATTCGTTCAGACTTTTTCACGAATATAATAACCTACTCACTTACTGACTTTTAAGGAACCCGGAGGTTCATTGCCGCCCTCACATAAGCCCGCCATAGGTACCTATCATGAGCAAGATTAATCCAGTCTCTATCATCATATCCCACCTTCCTCAAATCCATTTTCATACTATCTTCCCATCTACGTCTCGGCCTCCCTAAAGGTATTTTTCCCTCCGGCCTCCCAACTAACACTCTATATGCATTTCTGGATTCGCCCATACGTGCTACATGTCCTGCTCATCTCAAACGTCTGGATTTAATGTTCCTAATTATGTCAGGTGAAGAATACAATGCGTGCAGTTCTGCGTTGTGTAACTTCCTCCATTCTCCTGTAACTTCATCCCTTTTAGCTCCAAATATTTTCCTAAGCACCTTATCCTCAAACATCCTTAACCTATGTTCCTCTCTCAAAGTGAGAGTCCAAGTTTCACAACCATAAAGAACAACCGGTAATATAATTTTTATAAATTCTAACTTTCAGCTTTTTTGACAACAGACTGGACGATAAAAGCTTCCCAACCGAATAATAACAGCCATTTCCCATATTTATTCTGTGTTTAATTTCCTCCCGAGTATCATTTATATTTGTTACTGTTGCTCCCAGGTATTTGAATTTTTCCACCTCTTCAAAAGATAAATTTCCAATTTTTATATTTCCATTTCGTACAATATTCTCGTCACGAGACATAATCACATACTTTGTCTTTTCGGGATTTACTTCCAAACCAATCTGTTACTTCCTTCAAGTAAAATTCCCGTGTTTTCTCTAATCGTTTGTGGATTTTCTCCTAACATATACACGTCGTCCGCATAGACAAGCAGCTGATGTAACCCGTTCAATTCCAAACACTCTCTGTTATCCTGGACAAAGCAAAGTTAAAAAGTAAAGGTGATAGTGCATCTCCTTGCTTTAGCCCACAGTGAATTGGAAACGCATCTGACAGAAACTGACCTATACGAACTCTGCTGTACGTTTCACTGAGACACATTTTAATTAGTCGAACTAGTTCCTTGGGAATATCAAATTCAATAAGAATGTCATATAAAACTTCTCTCTTAACCGAGTCATATGCCTTTTTGAAATCTATGAATAATTGATGCACTGTTCTCTTATACTCCCATTTTTTTCTCCATTATCTGTCGAATACAAAATATCTGATCAATAGTTGAACTATTACGCCTAAAACCACACTAATGATCCCCAATAATTGCATCTACGTAGGGAGTTAATCTTCTCAAAAGAATATTGGACAAAATTTTGTACGACGTCAACAAAAGTAATATTCCTTGAAAGTTATTACAGTTAGTCTTGTCCCCCTTCTTAGAGATAGGTACGATTATGGACTCCTTCCATTGCTCTGGTACAATTTCCTTTTCCCAAATAGCAAGTACAAACGAATATAATAACAAATAATAAAATTAATAAACTAAGGCCCGGTTGCAGAAAAATCGGTCAGATACGATCAACGATCAATGGGAATTTGATTGGCCATCAATTTTATTTTCGTTGCAGAAAGAACAATCAGTATTTTATCGGAAATTAATATTCCATCAGATTTAATGACTAGTTTTTTTGCAGACTAGGATTAATCATTGATCAAGTGTATGTTGTTTACACTGAAGTCATAGTAATTTATATAGGAAATAGTTAAAGTATTGTTCGAAAAGACAAAATATATGATTATGCCTCGTGACCAGAACCTAGTACGAAATGAAAATATAAAAATTGGGAATTTATCTTTTGAAAAGGTGGAAGAATTCAAATACCTTGGAGCAAAAGCAACAAATATTAATGACAATCGAGAGGAAATTAAACGCACAATAAATATTAAATACCTATATTTACCTGGAGAGACTTTTAGTTCACAAGAAGATATTAGAGGTCGGTGAGGTTATTTCCCATGGAGAAATACTATTCCTCCATGGTTCTGCGTTCATTTCTTGGCCTAAGTGATTTTTAGCGCCATTTGTAAATAGTCTATCTACTTATACTATAATTTCGCTGTTATAAGTGTTAATAAAACTTATTTGATTTACCACGGAAAAAATTAATACATTTCTATAAATTATAAGACAAATGGATGAGAATAGATCCTTAAATTTGAACTTTCATAGCTTGCCGCCATTTCCCTACAATGAAATCTCGACCAGATGCTCGCAATATCGTTTGTTTCTATGTTCACTTTTTCTGCCGCTTAATTGGGAGTAGGAAAATATCAAGCAGTCCAAAAAACGAGGGCCTGCCTAGAAGTCTGAAGATTTATTTCAAGGCCAAAACAAAAGCCTCGATACTTTTCTCCCATACAAGAAGAGACTTGCCTGTGGATTTAGGATTGCACAGACTTACCTCTAGGTATGTCTTAGCGTGTATGGAGTCCTTAGCATTATATAAATAGAAAAATCAATATATAAATATTTTAATTTATTCAACAAAAATACATTAAAACTTGAAACTGAATACAAAGATGCTACTGGAACAGACTTTAGAACGATTTTTCACAAATAAAGAACAAATTAGTCCTCAATTCTGTTCTCAATTTCAATTTCGTTACATTCCAGCTTAGATGTAAGAATGAGATCTAGGCAAACTCACGCTCAAACGTCTATAATGTAAATACCTCGGAATAACATTTAGCAGCGATCTCGGCTGGGGGGAACACGTTACAGACACAGCGGGAAAGGCATGGAGAGCGTTACACTTTGTGATGAGGGTACTAAGAAAAGGTTCTGACAAATCCAAAGAGATTGCATATAAATCATTAGTACGTCCAGTAATGGAATATGGTGCTGTATGTTGGGATCCTTACAGATTAGAACATATTAAGACACTGCTAAAGATTCAAAAACGGGCTCTTAAGTGTTGTCGGAAAAATTCACCATTAAAATGGGACACACTCACGGATAGGAGAACGTGAATTCGATTATGCGCACTGTTCAAAACATACAGAGGTGAGCCTGCCTGGAGAGAAATAAAAAATAGGTTGCAGCCGCCAAATTACTCTTCAAGGAACGACCACTCATATAAATTGAGGGAAAGAAGACAGAGGACGGACACTGGAAAGTTTTCTTTTCTCAATCGTACTATCAGGGACTGGAATGCTTTACCTGCAGACTTACTAAAGGCTTTACCAACAACCAAAAATGCATTTAAAAATAGGCTTAAGGACCTTACTAATAGACGGTAATTATACACAGTATTTAAAGGGTGTAAATGATATGTTGTTATTGAAATATTATATCAGTGAAGAATTATGTTGTGTCAGTGAAGTGTGTTGTATCAGTGAAGAAGTATGTCGTGTCAGTGAAGTGTGCTGTGTAAGTGAAACGTGTTCCTGTCAGTGAAGCTTTATAGTTTATAGTGGCAGTGCAAAGAATTTGAACGGTGAAATGTTTTTGAAGTGTTAGTGAAATCAGGATAGAATCAGTGAAATGTGTCGTAGTTCCAGTGCTGTGAGTGAGTTGACAGCGAAATGAGTGTAATGTTGAAAGGAACTTGTGCAGATATGAACATATACTCGTGGGTTTTAGTTCGTTCTTAGTTTTAAGATACAAATTAGAATATTTCAAATGTTATTTTAAGTGATCGTTTCATTTAATTTAGTATATTCCCTGTTGTTATTATTATTATTATTATTATTATTAGTATTAATTATTAGTATTATTATTAATTGTATTTTTAATTAATAAGTTTATTATTGTCATTATTGAGTGTAATTAGTTACCACTGCCACCGGGTATATACCCATTGCAGTGTGAATAAATACACATACATACATAAACTTTAAAAAATGTAGTTAGTCAAGGGGATCTTAAGTGTTGACAAAGTTTATTTTTTATAATTTATAGTAACTTTTATAGAAACTTCCAGCCGTTACCACCATACGAAATACATATGTGGAAACGAGGTAAATTTTGTTTTATAAAATGTCAACATGAAACATTGTACAGAATATAAAAACGGTAATTCTTCACCAGAACAATTGGTTACACAGTTGCGATATGAGACTGGAATCACTCTAAAAGACAGCTGGACTGCGACCGCATTTGTATTTGACAAAAAGTCAGAAATGCGGTTGACTTTTTGTAAATGCAGCAAAGGCATGATGAACCACATTCCGATATTCTACACCGTTGTGGACCAGTCACACAGACAGACGTGAATTAAATTACGGCTATCACTCCACGCTAAAATGCAGCCAAGCTACAAACACTTCACGCTGCACCAGTCTTTTAATCCGTGGAATTAGCAGCATCCTCCTCTTCCCTCAACAGTTATTAATTTTGAAGCATACTAGCAATTAAGTTATGTTACAGTAACCCACATTTTATCTCACGTCAAAGAAAATGAGTGCCCTAATTTGGAAGCTTCATTCCCATTTTAGTCCCTGCTTTTCGTCAAATAAATTTTGTACCAACTCACTCCTAGTCCTGAATGTTACTAGTTAGACTTTTTTTTATCCTTTTCTTCCTACTTTGTATTGTATTGTATTTATTAACATTCCATGGTATTCATACATGTTTACAGCTAGAATATGGAACAAGTCAAAAAACTTAATACTATTATAAAATCTTAATTTATAGTCACAGTCTAGATGAAATATATACAGACGAGATTTACAATATAGTCTACTAGTACAACACATAGTCTTAGTATCAATTTCATGAAGTGTTATTGAATGTCATGAATTCACCTACAGAATAGAAGGCGTGAGAAATTAGGTACTTCTTTAATTTCGCCCTAAATAATTTTATGTTTTGAGTTTCAATTTTTATATCGATAGGGAGGCTATTAAAAACTTTTACTGCAATGTAACGCACTTCTTTTTGATAGCACGATAGACTTGCCGATGGAGTATGAAAGTAATTTTTTGACGTGTATTTATGCTATGAACTGTTGAATTAGTTACAAAGTTTTCACGATTACGTACGAGGAAGACTATTAATGAAAAGATATATTGACAAGCCATGGGCATTATTTGTAGTTTTTCGAAAATAGTCCTACACGATTCCCTAGATTTGGCACCTACTATTATTCTAATTACTTTTTTTTTGTAATAGAAATATATTGTTACTATCTGTAGAATTTCCCCAGAATATTATTCCAAAACTCATTACCGAGTGGAAGTATGCAAAGTATATTGTTTTTAAGGTATTGATATTTACTATCTTTTGCATAAATCTAATAGCAAAACAAGCTGAATTTAGTTTGGGGGTAAATTCTGTAATATGATTTTTCCAATTTAACTCATTCAGAAGATCCTTAATTGGGGATATCTTTATTTTCGCATTATGCAAGCTGTACGAAAAGTATAGTAATGCAGTGTAAAATCAATTCGAGATTTTATGATATAAAATGCAATCATCAGCCATTGCTAAATATAGTTGGTAGTATGCATAACGTTAAAGTTCATGCTGTAGCTAGGGTTTTCGTAGTATATATACTACGATCTTTATGTATAAAACTCACAGTAAATTCTTTCTTGCTTTGCAGAAAGTTGATCTAGAAGGCCGTGTTTAGCTTATGCCAGAATTAGTAGTATAAACTACTATTTGTACGCATAACAAGACGCATATACTTCTACTTCTAAGTATAAACTAAGAAAAATCGTAGTTTGCCCTGTTTGAGACTTTGTTAGCTTAGCATAAGCGTTGTTTGAATGCACAGCGTATAGCGCCGATTGAAATTGATCGTCAGCTGTGCCAGGTCTATGAGCCTAACGTCATGAGCAAGCAGATGGTGCGTTGCTCCACAAGGTCGTCTGTGATGATGGTTGGTCTCCCACTGCGCTCCTCGTCATGCACATTTTGGCGTCCTGTTGAAAATTGTCTACAGCAGCAACACACCATCTGCTTGCCCATAGACCTGGCACAGCTGACGATCACTTTCAATCGGCGCTATGCCCTGTGCATTCAAAAACTTTATCACTGACCGCACTTCACACTCGGCGGGAGCTGGAATGGGAACGTTCATCTTCAACCAATGAAACGAAGCTACTGAGAGCACTCGGGAAGTTCCGCTAGCGCATGCGCCATGCCAGGACATTACTCTATCACGTACACGCAGTCGCTTCGCGCAACATATGGTTTGCTAGCTGTGGGACGAGTGGGAAAGTTACTTTATGGACGGTGCCTAGTATGTGTATATCCAACAATGAAGAAGAAACAGGTGTTGGAGTTGGTATTGAATGAGTTTTCGAAACAAAACAAAGTAAACAGCTTGTGTTTCTTATGTCCTTATTGCAAAAATTCAATCAAATTCTTATAAAAGTAAACTTAAAAAAAAAAAAAAATTAAATTTGACTTCAACTTAATATGTGACCATAAAATAATAAGATAATATTCAAAAATGTAAAAAAAAAAAAAAAAAAATCTTAATTGCCAAGAAAACTGAAGTAGGGTTTATACATCTTGATTACACAACTTTTAACACTGTATCACTTCGGAATATGTATGATAACACTTTCTTGTGTTAAATTCTAACGTACCTTGTTTACATGTTTCGACCTATTTTGGGTGATCCTCAGACCCATGAGGATGACCCATAAATAGGTCGAATTATGTAAACAAGGTACGTTAGAATTTAACACAAGAAAGTATTATCATACATATTCCAAAACTGAAGTGTTGCGTTCTTTGTACTTGTCAGTGTATAGGCCTATATTTCTAATCTATTTCTGATGAAACTGAAAGAGAGGGAAATAGTAGTATGCGTTACAAGAGCGGTATGTTGAAGTTTTCATGTTCGAGGAAAAGTTTGAAAAAGCGAAACGTAGTTGAGCTTTTTTGAATTTCCGAGAATTGAGAGAAAACATACCGCTCGTGTATCGTACATTATTTTGTGCGAAGATCGTTTATTGCATAACTGAAAGAGGAATTTCTAATTAGTTGTAATGAAATCTCCATCTTGGATTCTGTTCAATGACGGCAAATTTGCAAAACAAAAATATCTATCTTCAACATTGTTGCTTTAAAATGTTTTCTGTGTTTACTATACTCCAGCAGGCCGTGATATACGTCTGTCTTTTTTTTTTCCGTCTATGATGAGTCGGGAATCTTGTTGATTTTTTCACGGCTGCCTTAATGTTACTTGCATCACGAATGCAGTAACTTTAGTGGAGTTGTATAGTTTACTTAATTTTTGCAAATATTTAAAAATAATAATTAACAGTGCAATTTAGGTGAAATTGCAGTGGTAAGTTTCCAATTTATAATTATTTCTATAGTGAACGTCTCTAAAATAATATGTTAAAAGCCTAAAGTAGTAAAATCATATGTCATTTAAGCGGTAAGAAGAGGGATATTGTTATGTGTGTTAGGTTGGGAATACTGAATGTGGAATTTTAGACTTTCCGCGGATTGGTTTTGTGCGGAAACCAAGCAAATACGCACGATCTCGCACAAAAACTATTTTTACGTTTACAGAAAGCTTGCTTGTATGTTAACTTACACGACTGTATGACACGTATTGGCTTTACTGAACAGACATAGGCAATAGAATGTACACATTTATTCACAAGATGGATCTATAGATATGAACGTACCGCACGCGATCTTTACTGGTCTTATTTAAAGAAAAAATAGTGCATTACAACTCGCCTCTAATTTACGTATAAAGGGTTAAAAGCTAAATTCCACTTTAGGGCAGGAGGGGGTGGAGTCGTGCTACTCTTCTTCCCCCCCTCTCGTATAAAGCACGGAGGGGTAGGTGGAATCTGGACGGGGATGACACCGATAATTCGTCCAACCAATTACCAGCACTTTTGTTGTAGACTGCTGCTGAAGACTGCACAGCCTCTATAGGTGAATGTACCAAAACTATGGCATCCATTTATTACGAACCGTTAATTCGTGTCTCGAGTGTAGAGAGGGAGAGAGTGGGAGATAAATGACAAGAATAGGGTGAGGCGATGAAGAGGGTTGGAAGAGAAGAGAAAGAGGGACGTGAGTGAAGAGGTGTTAACCATTTTGGTCCTTTGCCAAAATGCCAATTGGTTATTTGGCATCCTTCCTCTGCCTTGCCGCCTACGCCATGTCAAGTCTGCGTTATAGTCATAAGATTACAATAGCGGTGTACAGGATGGACGACGATATGACACGGCCATTGTCGTAAAGTGCGTACAACTAATGACCAAACGTTAAAATGACGATAATAAATGCCTCGTGTACATCATTTTAATATAACAGCTAGCCATTCTTCCAAAATTAATTTCATAGTGTTACGTCTTCGTTAATAATTCCTAAGGTTATAAGAATGTGACTGGCGACTAGAGATGAACAAAACTAGCTCGCTGTACTTGTTGCCTTTCCGGTCTCGTCTATACCTGGTAAGGTTTATCTTGTCTCAGTAGCAATAAAACCAAGTCCCTTCAAATGAGGGTGGAGATTATAAGAGGGTTGTAAATTTTCAGGATTCCTTTCAAAATCTTGTTATTGTACAGGCTACCGGAACTCAGTTTCTTGAAAGACAAGTTCAGTGACGGCACTATACAGTACGAAGAGAGATATTTTGTTACTTTATTTTGCGCTACAGAATGTATCAACTAGTCCCTTCCGCCACTGGCATCGCTTCACTCCCCCCATCGCAATAACAACACAGACGAGGTAAGACATATCTCCTTTCTCTCCCTTTTCACAGTGAGACAAGATTCATCACACAGGCTTTAGTAACTCTCGTTCCTTCGATCGAGTCTTGGTCATCATTCCCGAAATAGAATTTGATAGAGGTGGAAAGATTTGGTAACTTTGAATAACATACAACATTGAAACAAATAACATTAGAGATGTTTAATTGATATAGAAATACAGAACAAAAAAGTATCATAATTATAATTTGATAATAATTATCAAAATATTCTGGTTCTATTATCACATATTACCTATGGTTATATAGACAGAAAAAAAAACCAAATAAATTTTCATTTCTAAGGAACATAAAACATAACGTTAAATAAAGTGTTAATATATATATATATATATATATATATATATATATTTGTTTACTTGAGACTGTACACTTGACCTCAAACATAAGAAAAAATATGTCCTAGCCTATTAATAAGGACCTACTAATTAAATAAAGATTAGGGAATGGACTATTATACGAGTAGGCTACACTGAAAGGTAGAGATGATGTTTCAAATAGGCTACTTGATTGTTTATACATATATAACACTTGCCGAAACAGATGAAAGTTCAGTCTGATTTGTGAATATTAAGGGGTTAGGTACAGCTTACAGCAGTAAAATTTTGGAAATATTCAACATTTTTTCCTCCATTATTCTATCATAAACAATAATGAAAATTAGAATACTGTGTAAAACACTGTCCTGCTATATGAAAAAATATTTTTATAACAAAAAAATTATTTACATTTTTTTTTTTTCAAAATTCAGTTCACTGTGCAGTGTTGAAGCGTTTCCCACATAACTAAAAAACTATCCAACATTCTGTAATAAACTTTTTTGTGCTTATTTATGCACGTGATATCTACAATATGATGCAAGATCACGTCTCTACCTTTGACAGGTTGTCTGATAAAAAATAAATTCACTTTAGAAAATGGTCAAATATCAGTATTTTCATCCGACACAAAATAAAAAAAAATATATTATTTATTAAGGAATGTAGTTGAAAGAGCATGACATTGTAAACATGAGTTTCAGCAATAAAATAGAGAACATGAAAAAGTTAACAAGCTTATGAGTTATAAGGGAAACGCTTCATCACTGCACAGTGAACTGCCACCATTTTGAATTTAAAGAAAATATATAAAAATATTTTTTTTAAATCTTAAAAATATTTTTTTTTCATATAGGAGAAGGACAGTGTTTTACACATAAAAATTTTCATTACTGTACAAGATACAGTAATGGAGGAAAAAAAATGTTAAATATTTCTAAAAATTTTACTGCTGTAAGCTATACCTAATCCCTTAACAACTGTCCCGATTCAAGACTGGTTGACGTTCGAGAGTTGACAGCTCCCGATATCTTGAACGTTCGTTTGATTCACTCACAATCAGTCTTTGCATCAACGACGTAGGCAATATTGTCGTGCGGGTTTTCAGCTTTCAGCGTATTCCGAATCTCACCGGTCCGGTGGCATCAATGACGTCACGTTGCAGCGAAATAAGGAACAAAACTGCTGGAAGGATCGATGGCTGTCATGGCGACTGTACAAGCTGTTGGCTGTACTACGCTAGCAAAATTTTGCGAAATTTTCGTACTCCCATCTCGTTCAAAGAAAAGATACCATAAACAATTTATTTCTTGAACCAGTAGTAATAACGGGTCCGTTGACATGTTCGCTCATAAGCCATTAACATATTGTTTTTACGTTGTGCTCATTACAAACAATACAGCAGAACTAAAGCAGAACACACCGCCATGACACAACAGTGCACGATGTCATTCGTCTGCTAATTCCCGCCCTATACAAGAACCAATCAGATTCACTGATGGCGGCTGATGGAGACTGCCACCACCTCTGCAAGTTGATGGCACCGGTGCGACACCGGTGCAGCATCAATGACGTCATCGGTGGAATTCGGAACACCGTGTTGCCATCGGATTGCTCACCGGTGAGATTCGGAATACGCTCTTTGCGGGCGCTCTTAGTCTTGCTTTCTCCCTCGTTGTTCAACTCTCTAGAATCGCAACATCTCCGTATTCAGTAATGGACGAAGCTGTGCAGAACAATACATTTTAAAACAGTGTTTCTCAATCTCTTTGAAGATGAAACCCCATTTTCGTCACTTTTCTTTAGTGCGGTCTCCTGGCCTAAGATGTAGAGTAAAACAGTAATGAAAGTCGAAGGAAAATATTGATCATACGGTAATGGGTATTTAAGACTTGTTAATTCATTATAAAAATTAATCTGATATAACGTTAATACAAATTAATTTTATTTTCTGCAATTATCTATTAATAAATAAATAAATAAATAAATAAATAAATAAATAAATAAATAAATAAATAAATAAATAAATAAATAAATACATTAAATCATCTACTCTGTTTAACATATACTTGGAAAATTTAATGACGAACTGTTTTCAGAGCATGAGAGGGGTGATAGTAGGAGGAAGAAGAATAAAGTGCATAAGATTTGCTGATGATATCACTTTGTTAACAGAAGAGGAGACGATACTATGAGATACGCTACTGGAGCTAAATGACAGCTGTGAGCAGTATGGGATGAAGATAAATGCAAACAAAACAAAGATCATAACTGTTGGAAGAAAAATACAGAAGGTAGACTTGCGAATGCTGAATGAGGCAGTAGAGCAAGTGGACAGCTGCAAATACTTGGGGTGTACTATAAGCAGTAAGATGAGCTGCTGCCAGGAAGTCAAAAGGAGGATAGCAATAGTCAAGGAAGCTTCTAATAGAAAATGGAACATCTTCTGCGGAACTCCAGAAAAAAGAAAATAAGGAAAAGATTAGTGAAGTGTTTTGTCTGGAGTGTGGTATGGTATGGGGCAGAAACATGGACATTATGACGAAGTGAAAAAAAGCGAATACAAAAAGCATTTGAAATGTGGATATGGAGAAGAATGGAACGTGTGAAATGGACAGACAGAATAAGAAATGAAGCTGTGTTGGAAAGAGTGGGTGAAGAAACAATAATGCTGACACTGATCAGGAAGAGAAAAAGGAATTGGCTGAGTCGTCTGTCATCTTATATCTTCGTGGCAGAACAAGATATCAGATGATAGACGACATTAAGATATATGGATCACATGCGGAGAGAAAGGGGAAGGCAGAAAATAGGAAAGATTAGAGAAAGGTGGGTTTGCAGCGAAAACTTGACCTTAGGCAAAACACTATGAAAGAGTTAACCATACGTATACGTAAAGAGACTTCTTGCATTGAATTCATAGTAAAAGCAAAAAAATTGTTTCTTTTAAGGTGATCCTTACAAATAATTCAAATGTAGGCCTATATGCATGAAGAAAGATTTAATCTCGTTGTCAGTGGCGGCTCCTGCATATTCCTTAAGAGGAGGAAAGAAGTTAACAGCGCAAAATGACACATTCTTGAGAGAAACCTGCTACAAATTAGCCTACATGCAAAACATGTAAGACCAGGTAGTGTTAGGTTTGGCCTTCTCGTTTGTATAGCAATAATCTGTTCTTGTAAACTGAGTTTCCTAAATTGTCCAAAATATGTTTTAACCTAAATTCATTGTTGGATAATTGCACAAATTAACAATTACAAGGAAATTCACAAACTCGCAGCATTTTTCGCGCACACTACAGCATCACACGTGTTTGAAGAGACTAGCTACTATTACACATAACCAGAACCGTTTTACGGAAGTGGGAATGGAAAAAAATCTGTTAGGAAAGCGAGAACACTGCACCCACTCACGTGGTCTGTGTTGCCACATGTACATTTTACAAGTTCAGTATCACATGCTTTTGAAGAATGTCAGTTCTTTTAAAGTCATACCGCTCTTGTCATACTATCATTATTGTTCAAAGCTGCGGGTAACCGATTAATTTTTTTATGTTAAAATAATGTAGTTTGGAGTACTTTCAATTTCAAATATATTTGTACAAAACTGACAACTAGGCTGTTGTCCTGTCTTGTAGACAATGAATGGAAATGAATTTCAAGGGCCAAAAAGATCTGCGATAATAACGTAGAACTACTTCCTCTTTGTTTTATATAAATCTAACTTCAACTTTCAGATATCCTCGAAAGATTCAAACCATGAGTAGTAGCTTAAGTTATATAAAGTGCAGTGAATAATATATTTTATTTTATAATTAAAAAAAAGTTTATATGGTGTCTTTCATAGCTTTGCGTTAAAACTGTTTTTATTGTGCCTCCTCCTAGATGTGTTATAGTCTGGTTGAATGCAGCATCATTAGATGGCAGCGGTAGCGAGCTTGCTGCACGATCAATCGGTTTCTGTATTTCCCCCCCATGGCTGATTCAGAGGAGGATCTCCTCCCTCTCCGTTCATTTACTTACTTTAAAACTCTGCTTCTGTCTCTCGCCGCTAGTGCGCTGTTGTCTATGTGTGTTAACTGCAGTAAAGGAGGAAAGGATTTACTTTCCTCCACACAAACAATCTCGCATCTTTCTCACAGTTTTCTTGCAGCACATGATTGCGCGTCGTCTAAAACTCGATCAACCGAGGCTTTCTTATAGCTGTGAACTTAAAAATTATCGAATCTTCCTCGAATTTCAAGGCATATATTTCATTTGGTATTTACTTTCAAAAGAAGAAAAATGTGAGGAGGACGTTCCTCCTTTCCCTCCCTCGAGAAACCGCCACTGCTAGTTGTAGCATTTGGATAAGTTACATTGGAAGCAAATTCGTTGAACATTGTTATAATAAAAAGTACTTTCTGCATCGCACTATGGGAAGGAAGCTTTTTTTACGTCATAATATATTATTTCGGAATCTTAACAGTTGGTGTATGTCAGTACACATTTATACAGATAAGTGAGGACTTAGAATACCAGAAGTACTTGAATGGAATCAGTAGAATGGCTGCACCTCACGCAAAATAAAACTAGTTCACAGGAGGAAATAAACTCTTGGGACTCGAAGACGTTTTCCTGAAAGGAAGCCAAGAAGCGAGGCGAATCTGAACACTGCCTTAGTACATCAGCAGATAGCAAGAAAAGCACATCGATACCTGTCTCATGGTTTCCTTCTTGTTTTTATCTTATGACTCTTACCGTCTTCTATTTCTTTGTGGGCTATGACTCGTGAAATTATTGTTATTATTGTTGTAGTCCAGAGAAATTTCGGGCTACTGCCCCAGTAGACATAAGTTATATTTATCTTACTATGAAAGTATATACTTTTGCTCACTACACACTACACAAGGATCAGTTCTCGGACCTTTACTCTTCATGATCTATATTAATGACGTGACTAATATGATAAAACACTGCAGACACCATATGTATGCTGACGACTTGCAAATTTATTTGCATTTCCACCCTGACGAGACTAGTGACGCAGTAAACAAAATAAACGAAGACTTGAATTCGATTTCACTGTGGGCACACAAATTTGGATTAAGGTTAAATCGAGAGAAATCGCAAGCAATCGTAATGGGACATAATCGTCTACGAAGCACTCTTGATAGTAGTACTATACCACATATAATATTGAATGGGATTATTGTTAAATACAGTGAAACAGTTAAAAATCCTGGCATTTTTATGGATAGCGATCTAAATTGGAACACTCAAGTAACACACATTTGCAAAAAAATATTTTCTCAACTTCACTCCTTGTTCCACATGAAAGAATTTCTACCACTTAGTCTAAAAAAGAATCTTATTCAGACGCTTATAATGCCCCATTTTGATTATTGCGATTCCTTGCTAACTAATGTAAGTTCACTCTTTGCTGAGAGACTACAACGTGTTCATAATGTGTGCACACGATTCATCTACAATACTCGTAAATTTGACCATATAACACCTTCCCTTCAGTTACTTTAATGGGTGCGTCTGAAGGAACGAAGAACAATACATTCACTGTCTCTTCTGTTTAGAATCATGCATACTTCTACTCTGTTATCGCGCTTTAAATTTCTTACAACTTTTCCAAACCGATATCAAGCACTTCTTTCTATGCCTCATCATAGAACGTCTTTATACTCATCTTCCTATACCGTAGAAATACCTCGCCTCTGGAATTCGTTACCTAATGACGTCAGGGATTGCCGGACTTTGTCACAATTCATAATTAAATTGGACAATTTTGTCTTAGTTAATGTTTTTAGGTATATTGCTAGAAGTATTGATTTGTGATTTTTCTTTTTTTTTTTAATCTAGATTAAAATTGCAAGTTTCATGTTTAGGCCTATGTTAGTTAATTAGTTAGGATACAATTAATTATGATACTTAATCACTCATTTAAAGTTTGTGATACTGCAACCTGTGTATATTTTGTGTGGCTTTACTTTGTTTATAGTGTGTTTTTTTCTCTCTCTCTTTATTTTTTGTGTACCTTTATTTTGTATAGTGTACTTTTTTGTCTGTTTATTTCTATTATTGTATTTTTATTCCTGGTGTTGTGGAAGAGAAGGCCTGATGGCCTTAACTGCACCAGAATAAATAAACAAACAAATAAATAAATAAATAAATAAATAAATAAATAAATAAATAAATAAATAAATAAATAAATAAATAAATAAATACTTATTATAAATTATAATATAGTATTCTTCCCTCCTGTTAGTCTTTTGTTGTCCTAAATAGTTGATCTTGAGCCATGCCGACCGTGTTATAAAAATAGGTCTGCTCCTTTTCATTAATTCATTCATAGTTTTCAGCCCAATGGTAGGTCTTTCACAGCAAACCCAGCATTCTCTAATCTTTCCTATTTTCTGACTTCTACTTTGTCTCCGCGTATGAACCACATATCTTAATGTCGTCTATCATCTGATATCTTCTTCTGGAATGACGTCATATAAACGAAATAGTCACCCAAATTCTTAAAGATTCCCTCCAGATTATAGAATTTAATTTATACCAGTCAGAAGGTCTTAATTAATTATATGCCATATGCCGGTTTTAACTATAGTCCCGTCCCTCTAATTTCCGGCAGCCAATCACATTGGAGATCGGCTACATTTAAACGTGTGCGTCTTGTGATTCGCTGATGAAGACGTTAAGCATTTCCTAAGGCTGGATAAATACTTAATCTAATCGCCAGCCATTTTGGCTCTTTCGTTGGCGTTCGCAGGAAGCACACGAGGACGTTATTTGCCGCTGAATTATTTGCTGAATTACAGTGCGTTTAATTTATTATCATAGAAAATACGACATGATAATGCTTAACGGTGTGGCAAATAGATTCCTCATGCGGTAACTCGGCAACGAAAGAACAAAAATGGCGAACGATACTACCTACCTAGACTTCATAAAGTCTTCACTTCCTAAGACGTAAGCAAAGAGGAGGAGTCACGCCGGGAATAACAGCGTCGCGACTATAAAAGCTTTTATTTATAAGTTTAATTTTAGTGGGTTGTTTTAGATTTTATTTTATAATTGATATCAACGGTGCTTAATTATTACAATTTATTTTTACGTCAATATTCATTTTAATTCATATTATTGCTGTTAATTTCCGGATCCTCGTGGTCATCCTTAATTAAAATGTTATGTTTTATTTAACGACGCTCGCAACTGCCGAGGTTAATTCAGCGTCGCCGGATGTGCCGGAATTTTGTTCCGCAGGAGTTCTTTTACATGCCATTAAATCTACTGACATGAGCTTGTCCCATTTAACCACACTTAAATTCAATCGACCTGGCTCGGGATCGAACGCGCAGCCTCGGGCATAGAAGGACAGCGCTATACGAACTGCACTAACCAGGCCGACTTCTTAATTAAGGTCGGACAATTTATTTTCCTTTGAAAATTGACTTTAGTAGGCCTATATATTTGTTTGAACATGAAACGATTTGGCTACGAAACAATTTTCAGTATACGTTCTTGATAGCTACAGATGGCTTTTACCATGCATAGATGCTACTACAAGAGTAAATAAACACTATCTTGTGTAAATTTGCGAAATGTGAGATGAAAAGAAGGTTGAAATCCTATCCTCGGGGTCAGACGTGTTAGAGTCGGAGGTCAAGTACAAACAAAAAGATTTCGTTGATGTGCAGTGGCACGAAGGAATCAACTTTCACTTTTAAGGACTTATCATTTTAACTTCCACGCCTGCACCATTGTTCTTCGCTTCACACGTAAGGCACCCTGCTGCGGTTCCACAACTAATGTCTCTATTAAGCCTTCATTAAAACGCGACGGGCTGCTTAGAGGAACAAGACCCGGTATTAAAGTAGCCTATTACCAAAGCCGTCATTTTCAGTTTGACCCTTGATTTTTGTACTACCTCGACTATTATCACTAGGGAACGCATTTCTAGTTCCGTACCTATTTTCTTTGCTACGTCCTAGACGTATGTTATTCAGATATCTCTACATCTCAAGTACACAGGATCCCACTATTAAAATTCTGTAGGACCTAAAACGCCTAAATGAACCATAAATTCCTATAAATGCCTCAAACTCATGTTTCTGCCTGAAAAGCGCCACATTAGTATTTTGCATATACTTAATTACTTACTTACTTACTGGCTTTTAAGGAACCCGGAGGTTCATTGCCGCCCTCACATAAGCCCGCCATTGGTCCCTATCCTGAGCAAGATTAATCCAGTCTCTATCATCATATCCCACCTCCCTCAAATCCATTTTAATATTATATTCCCATCTACGTCTCGGCCTCGCTTAAGATCTTTTTCCCTCCGGCCTTCCAACTAACACTCTATATGCATTTCTGGATTCGCCCATACGTGCTACATGCCCTGCCCATCTCAAACGTCTGGATTTAATGTTCCTAATTACTAAACCGCGGGAGTGCGGGCCCTTTACCGTCAAGTTAAGTATGACTGGAGCGTTCCGTGGCGAGTATACTGAACTCTCAGGTAAGCAACTCACTGTGCGTGCTTTAGACGTCCAGTCTTGAGTATATGAATTGCATACATACAATAATCATACATTTCGTACTTACCTAATTGATGCGATGTCGACAGAATATTTTTCTTTACAATAAGGAATTACAATGTACAACTATACAGGGTGTTTCAAAAATACGGGGCATAATTTCAGGTATGTATTTCCCACATGTAGACAATCAAAATAGTTCATTACAACATGTGTCCGGAAATGCTTCATTTCCGAGTTATGGCCTTAACAACATTGAAATTCACCGGAACGTTTTTCTTTCCGCAGGTCGTTGTCATTACAGAAGATGTTCAAAATGTCCACCTCCTGCTTGAATATAGACCTCACATCGATGTCTCATTGACCTGCGAACACGATCCCAAACTCCAGGAGTATTGCGTATGTCCTCAGAACATGCCACAATTCGATTCCGAAGGGATTCCAAATCAGGCACCGGAGACGAATAAACCAATGATTTTAAATGGCCCCACACGTAGAAATCGAGAGGGTTCAGATCAGGTGAGCGTGGAGGCCAAGCAATTGGGCCACCTCTACCTATCCATCGAGTTAAATTTTCCATACTCGCACAGACGGTAATGGAGACGTACAAATGTCTTCCGATCTGGACATTGTCGCTGTGGGTACCTCTCCTGGTACAAACGACGAGCCAGCGCAGCATTGCCGTCCGCCTTACCGTACATGAAGTGTATCTCTGCCAGCTCTTGATTTGAATACATGTCGCACAGTCTAACGCCTACACAACACTGAATGTAACCTTCGCCTCGGAATGAACTGTCAGAGTGCCCTCTTAATGTGTCCTTCGATGGCAACGACCTACGGAAAGAAAAACATTCCGGTGAATTTCAATGTTGTGAAGGCCATAACTCGGAAATAAAGCATTTCCGGACACATGTTGTAATGAACTATTTTGATTGTCTACATGTGGGAAATACATACCTGAAATTATGCCCCGTATTTTTTAAACATCCTGTATAATATGTAGATTGTCAAAGGAGAAACTTCTGCGTTTATCACTTAGAATATGTTTGTACTGCGAAAATCATCTTTCGACATCGGATGAGGTTAATGGAGAGTACGTAAAAAGTTTACATTGTCATTTACGTTTTTGTCCTGTTTTTTCACCAAACTGCTTAGCACTGTTCTTTTTATTACACTACGTAATTTGTCATTTCCCTTATCAGATAAAGTCCTGTTAATTGTTTCCGGTACTTTCTCAATTAATTTAATACACTCGGACATTTGTAGACCAGACGTTTCCAGTTGAGTTATAACTTGTGGCAAGTTTCCTTAATTGGTCTTTGTAGATTTTGGTGCATATTTTCTGAAATTATGGATGTTGCTGTTCTAATGGCAGCTGAATCTTTACCATCTAAAGCATGAATAACTAGTTTGACTTTATTGTAATGTTCTGCGAAACATAAGGCAGCTTCAAGCCAGGTGCCCCATCTGGTAACTACGGATTAAGGTGGAAGGAGGACATCTGGTGCAATTTCTCGAAATTTTAATATTCTTGAAGGGGCTTTGAGAATTTTTTTTTTCACAGACGCTATAAAACAGTCCACATCGCTATATATAAAGCACGAATTGCTTCAGCAACTCTATGCAGTCCGTGCGCCAGGCATGTTAAATGCGCCATGTTGGTATACCGCTCAAATTGTTTTGCTGCCTTAATAATATATGGAGCTGCATCAATGACGAAAAGAAGTACATTATCATATTTAATCCCTTCCGGCGACAAAAGGCGCATAGCCTTATAAAAAAATCGGACAATAGTTGCATGGTTTACCTTTTCCAATTTCTCTGAAGTTAGCACAAATTTTTTCCCTACACAGTTCTCGGAAAGTATACCGACCACCACATTTGCCACATATCTACCACTTACGTCTGTGGACTCATCAACTGAAACCCATATATTTTCTGAGCGTTGACGCTTTCTCGAATTTTGGCAATCGTATTCTCGTACGAAATTGGTAAATATTCTTTACGTATTGTTGCTCGTCCTGGAATATGTTGATATGTGTATTTTTCCAGAAATGATCTAAAGTGGGGGTTGTCCAAGGTTCTGAATGGAATGTTTGTGTGTACCATCATGTCGCATAAGTCTATATTAAATTGTGGGCGACTATTTGAACTCGATTGGTTCTTGTTGGAATTACGTTCGACATTTTCCTTGTTTGCTTTACTATTACAGTGTCTTTCAAAACAGTACTACTTAGTTCATAATAATCTGAAATTACACACGACACATACAACATTTTCTTCTTCTATAACAGCCTAAATATTTCGCATCCGAATTGTTCTACTAAATTATTTAATATTGCACGTCGTGAGCGAATTGTTTTAGGCATTGTAATATGTCTCGATTCACATACAGCTCTTAAGTATGACATGCTAAACATACTCTGAATGTTTCGTGTTCGATGCACGGAACAGTACGGCGAAAGGCGATAGAGATTTACGTCATACTCTATACCCGTCTGCATAGTCAACTGCAATCGCCATATTGGGGCCGGCACCCCCGCGGTCTACTAATTACCTATGTCAGGCGAAGAATATAATGCGTGCAGTTCTGTGTTGTGTAACTTTCTCCATTCTCCTGTAACTTCATCCCTCTTAGCCCCAAATATTTTCCTAACCACCTTATTCTCAAACACCCTTAACCTAAGTTCCCCTCTCAAAGTGAGAGTCCAAGTTTCACAACCATACAGAACAACTGGTAATATAACTGTTTTATAAATTCTAACTTTCAGATTTTTTGACAGCAGACTGGATGATAAAAGCTTCTCAACCGAATAATAACAGGCATTTCCCATATTTATTCTGCGTTTAATTTCCTCCCGAGTATCATTTATATTTGTTACTGTTGCTCCAAGATATTTAAACTTCTCCACCTCTTCAAAAGATAAATTTCCAATGTTTATATTTCCATTTCGTACAATATTCTCGTGACGAGACATAATCATGTACTTTGTCTTTTCGGGATTTACTTCCAAACCTATCTCTTTACTTGCTTCCAGTAAAATTCCCGTGTTTTCTGTAATCGTTTGTGGATTTTCTCCTAACATATTCACGTCATCCGCACAGACAAGCAGCTGATGTAACCCGTTCAATTCCAAACCCTCTCTGTTATCCTGGACTTTCCTAATGGCATATTCTAAAGCGAAGTTAAAAAGTAAAGGTGATAGTGCATCTCCTTGCTTTAGCCTGCAGTGAATTGGAAAATCATCCGACAGAAACTGACCTATACGAACACAGCTGTACGTTTCACTGAGACACATTTTAATTAATCGAACTAGTTTCTTGGGAATACCAAATTGAATAAGAATATCATATAAAACTTCTCTCTTAACCGAGTCATATGCCTTTTTGAAATCTATGAATTACTGATGCACTGTACCCTTATACTCCCATTTTTTCTCCATTATCTATCGAATAGAAAATATCTGGTCAATAGTATATTTTAAATAAAAATACCGGTACATTTAAAATGGAAAAATGCCCAAAAACTACAAAAATGGTAGTAGGCCTATCCAAAAAGGGAAGATCATTCATAATAAGGGTTTCAAATTGGAGTTGGGCGACACGATTCGAAGTTGAAACCAGTCGGGGCGATACAGGTTAACTGATAGCTGAGTATTGGATGGAGGCCGAGGAACAGACTAGGGTTTGCTTACGTCTGTACTTATATTCATTGTGTAGGAATGGTTGACGTTGAAGGTTTCGTTAAGTGCTAGAACTGAAGCTGGGACATTTGGGACGACGTGAAGTCATTGCGATGTCGAAAGCGAAATACAATTACAACACATTTTTTTAATATATATTAACTTTCTTTCACAATGAAATGAAATAAAATAAAACAAACCTTACAATAAAAGGAAAAATGCATCGCAACTGCTGCAGAAAAAAATACCACCTTAATTATGGACTAAAAATGTATAAGGCGATTTTGAAATACAGTAAAATCCCTCGTAATAGGCACCAAATAACCGGCAATACCAAAACAACGGCACTTTTGGCTGGGCAAAAAACAAAATGTTTAAATCTGCCACATTGTCAGTCTGGGCCGTCAGTTTTGCCACATCAGGAAGTTCGCACGAACTTTCGTTTTCAGTGAATATTCGAATCTAAAATTTGTTTTTATGTTTATTTAGTTACAGCATGTAATAGAGAAATAAGCTTCACATGGCTGCAGTTTCAACATTTGGCACCATTAATTACGAACTTTTGTTTTGTATATAAAGATATTTATTCAATTATCCGACAAAATCTCGTATCCGGAAGTATCCTGGTCCCTTGGTGCCGGTTAAGAGGGATTCCACTGTATATAAGAATCATTAATAAATTACAACATGTAACAATTCAAATTAAAGTTTAAATAGATATTTAGAATAGCAATTCAAATTAGTATTATTATATATTTGATATATTTTAAATAAATATCATGTAATTTGGTGATACAATATTGCGATTCATTTGATTCTCAGTTTACTCCATTTCATTATCAAGTCAACGTACAAAACTTTAATTTTGATTTCTTACTGTTATTAAATTCCTATTAAATACAATATTTGAGTTAGTTCCATTTTAAATATATTATTATCTTTCCTTCTTCGTAATAATTTATTAAGCTATGTACTATATACTTAATTTTTAATCCGAACACGAGTTTTGCTCATACGGGAGTTAGAGTTATAGCAAATAGAACATAATATTGGTTTCTAAACGTTTATCTAAATGTTGTGTCTTTTATAGTAATGTTATTATTTTAAGACAAGTTCATTTCTGTGATTTATAATTTACAATTTACTTCATGTTGTTTATTTTAATAATTACAAATACTGTATGTTCAAATAATAATAATAATAATAATAATAATAATAATAATAATAATAATAATAATAATAATAATAATAATAATAATAAATGCTTAAAAATTACCTTTTTAAATAGTAGTGTTCTGTAGGCCTATACCTCTTTACAGGTCTAAGAAAATGTAACGTTTCTACACCTGAGAGACGATACATTTCATTCTGGCCAACATAATATTTACGTCTGTCTTCAGACGAAAGTTTATTTTTTTACTTATTTATTTATTTACTTATTTATTTATTTATTTATTTGCTTGGCGTATATTGCAAAATCTTCAACTGATACGGTGTGTGTGTAATGGGAGGGGACTACCTTGCCAGATGCTCTGTAAACACTGCTTTATTCCGTGCGCACATAACTTCAGAGTTTATGTGCCTCAACTTCAAAGTCTAGTTATTAAATTATTTTTATAATAAATATTATTTGTATGGCTTTACTCATGTAATAAAATGATAATGCTTTTATCTGAACTTATAGCTTATAGCTCAAATTTTCCAAACTCTGAGCGCAGATGATGAACATTATTGCAAACAGGTTGTTCGTAGAAGTAACCTTCTTGTTTTGATCTGCATTGTAGAAAGAGAGGAGATTACGAACATGCTACAGTCTAATACAGTGATGTCAAAGCAAGCGCATTTTTCTGGCCTTGAAGTCGTGCGCGGGATTTAGCGCCAGGTATGCTAGGAGGAATAAGCAGCCTGTTGGATTAAGAAAACAGTGGTACACAAACTTCAAACGGAAAGTGAAATTTTATGTCGTTATTTTTATATGGCTTCTTTCTGTTTATTTTCTATATTGTCTGTAAAACAAAAGTACTAACACCTATTTCTTAGCCTAATATTGCAGTTTTGTTTTAAACGTTAATAACATAATAAAGAGTAAAGAAGGAATATTCACACAATTTCCATAATAACTACAACTATACTGTACTAATTGAATTAAACACATCATCCAAAAAGAAAGTGTTATCCCAAAGAAAGACAATGAATATGACATGATAAGTTGAAATTGATATTGGTGGTATCTTTAGCCTTATAAAAGTAATCAAAATAATATTATAGCACAAAGCAAAGTTGTCTAGATATATGTTTTAACTGTAACTAATATTACATAATAAAACTCTTATCGCATTATGATTTTAGGTGATATTGGTGCGCAACTTTCTGTTATCAGAATATTAATTTATCTCGAAATCTGCTGAAGCTATAGAGCTGACGTTTTACCAACACATAGGCACATATCTTTTGTTTGTGTTGTAACAGTGTTTGCTTTGTTAAATTCATTTCCTTACAAACACTTTCCATGCGAATATTTTCAAACATTTTAATACACTATCTTCAGTAATAAGCATTTACGATATATTTGATTTACGAAAACATTGTTTTAGTACCTGTAAGGCTATTAAACAAACATGTCTGAAAATTTCACTTTTATGTAAAAAAAAGTTGAGAAAATATTCCTTTTGAATAAAGAATCAAACTTGTGAAAAATGAACATTAAAATTAAAACTTTCATTCATATAATGCACTTATACTTCTCAGAAAAATCTAAAAATTGATATGGATACAGTTTTAATAAGTTCTCTTCCCTTTATCCATTGAATCAGTGCTGACCATCCCTGTATATAGCTCGACGAAGCGGCATATACTACCTCTTTCGTCTGTGTCTTTCCTTTCCGCTGTAAAGCGCTCAGGGTCTCCTGGGCTCTAAAGCGCTCGCTTGCTCATATGGGCATCAGTTGACATCACTGGTGTAGTATATACAATCACGAAGCTCAATATGTAGTAAATATGCATCCATAGATAGTTGCTAACCACTAGGATCGCTAATATCGCCTCATTACAGACAATGCGAAATAGTACCGGCACAGTCTACTGTTCCTAGCACCCTTACAACTCAAGCTTCGTGACTGTATATACTACACTGTGAACGTAAGCCAGATACGAGCTAGACATTACGCGCTTTACGCTGTTATTTTCATTATAACTCTGCAACATCCCCTTTAAGGGTAGCTAGGTTCCACAATAGAGAAAAAAACTAAATCACGAGTGGATAGAAGGTGAAGGAAGAAAAGAATAGCGTATAGATTCTTGAAGTAGCAATGGCAGTAGTGAAGAGAGAGTACACGAGGGATTGCTTGAAATTGACTTAAAGAAATAGAGAAAATAACAGAAAACGTAACCCTGCTGGGTGAAGTAATTGAGTCCCTTGGTATCGCAAGTGCTTTACGTCTATTCTCAGCAAAATTCAAATCCTTTCTGTTCCGGTGCTTGTACCTCCTACCGCTCATAACACATTTTTACTGGTCGACTGCTACAGGCTGGCAGCAGGATTTGTTAAAGAAATTTCAAGAACTTTTGCTATAAAACTCGCTCCTTTGCGGCATTATGGTTGATTTGAACTATTTTCACGGTCATTCCAGATCAAAGTCGGAAGCTGGATCGAACAAATATTCTTCTCGTGATTTTGTTCACTCATAAAATGGCATGCTACAAAGAATTGTGTCGGTTCGAAAATTTAGTCGTTCTGGAAATCTCTTGGACAGAGTGGTTTACCAGGATAGTCTGTGCTCTAAGGCAGTGGCCCCGAATTATTTCAAAGTTGTGAACCCTTTTTTTATTTTAATTCAAGCTACGGACCCCACACCTTTAAATTTAGGTATCTGCGTAGAATAGCGGTGATCAAAACTCGAACGGCAGTGATTACACCCGAGAGACAGTCTAAGAAGTAAGGAGACGGGGGAGAAGTACATGGCATGAAAACTATAACCAGTGGCGGTTCGTGCACTAACATTGAGTTCTTCATCAATCCCGCGAATAAAAATCGCAAGCTTTGCCGTATCAGTAATGTCACTACTGTCATCAAGAACCAATAAAAATATATACACATTTTCTTGCTTTTTTTTTAATATTCCTCATGAAAACAAGCAGAAATTTCCTGAATTCTCTTCTGGATAATTAGTCGAGAAAGGCACAGTTTTTCAAAATTAATTAAAATAACCTTTTTTGGACAAATTATTTCAGCCACCTTGATCATTACGCTTTTATAAAACTCTCCTTTGTTGGAAGGCTTAAGAGAACGAGCTATTTCGTTCGCCACATTTACGAGTATTTATGTCCTCTTTATCTTCATGACGATGATTTAAGGCTGATATCAGTTTAATAGTTCGTTTCATTACTACACAAGCTATTTTCTTCGCCACATTTATTTATGTCGTCTTTCTCTTCATGATGATGATTTAGAGCTGATTTCAGTTCTTGGAGTTTAATAGTTCGTTTCATTACTACACTAGCACGTAATATTCAATCAGTTTCTCTATATTATTGTTATTATTATTATTAATATTAATATTATTATTATTATTATGTCGTCTTTCTCTTCATGATGATGATTTAGAGCTGATTTCAGTTCTTGGAGTTTAATAGTTCGTTTCATTACTATACTAGCACGTAATATTCAATCAGTTTCTCTATATTATTGTTATTATTATTATTAATATTATTATTATTATTATTATTATTATTATTATTAAATCAATAACCAGTAAATAACTGATACGTCAACAAAAGATTAAAAAATAAATTAAAATGGAGATATGGCGTAATAATTATTTTATTCTTCAAGGGTAGATGTAGGCCTATACATTCAGGCACGTATATAAGAATTATGGTAACGCTTGCTGATAAATAATAATAATAATAATAATAATAATAATAATAATAATAATAATAAGTCTACCTGGTTGGCGAGTTGGTATAGCGCTGGCCTTCTATGCCCAAGTTTGCGGGTTCGATCCCAGGCCAGGTCGATGGCATTTAAGTGTGCTTAAATACGACAGGCTCACGTCAGTAGATTTACTGGCATGTAAAAGAACTCCTGCGGGACAAAATTCCGGCACATCCGGCGACGCTGATATAACCTCTGCAGTTGCGAGCGTCGTTAAATAAAACATAACATTTTTTAACATAATAATAATAATAATAATAATAATAATAATAATAATACCTGTTATGCCTGTGTATTCAGCGTAATGCCCTGTAATGTCGCTTCTATATACTACTACTAATTGAACATGCACATTTTCTCCGACAGAACAGCGAATAAATTCCTCTTCCCATTCTGTACAAAATCTTCTGTTCCTGCTCGTATAGACAGAGGGTTTGTAGAGCGACATGGTACCGACACTGCTTACCTCCAGTACGTGAGCGAGACAGAGAGCAATGTACAGGAAACTCCCCTTACCAGTATGAAAGTCTTTGATTACACGATGTAACCACGATACCCAGTTTGGTCATCTCTGGCGTAGAAGTAGGTAGTAGTTGAGAGGTATGTAGTAATATTAACAACAATTAAATTGAACGTACAGTATATACCTGAATTTAGATGTCATGGAAAAAATGACACCTCTCTTTGTTTCGGACAATTCTTTCCACGTCTGGTTCAATATTTGCTACTTTTAGCCTTAAATCGCCGCAATGTTCTTTCAGAAACACCAAACGTTTGAGTTACTCCCTTCTGAGACTCTTCGAGATTAATGGATTTCCCAATTCAGCTTTCTTCTCCATAAAAATGTACACATTGTCTATCTCCTCCCGTGTTTGACTATGGAATACATTTATTTTAAGGTGAATTGAACAGGCGTCATTCTTAACACAGAATACTATTATTTTTTGAGTTCGGTAGTACTCATGCACGAAAAGAAAACTCGTCCATGAACCACTGAGCAATTTATTGGCACAGACGAAGCAAGAAAAATACATCTGTACATTCTTTTTCAATAGCCCTGTACATCTATCTGTTACATAGAGAATATCTTTGTTTTGTTCGAAACAAGCATGCTTGGCTTGGAGCAGTGGTTAAGCTACTTAACTTCTATGCAGACAGTTCGAGTTCGAATCTCCGTAGTAAATTTTTTATGGTACATTGCACAAGTTATTATTTGTCCTCAGAAGCATGTTCGACAAATCACAGCGGCCATGTTGTGGTATATTTGGCGCGGATATGAATTTAAGGTCCCGATCTCGACTTTGTATCTTGACCCGGAACATGGAGGACTTGGTTTATGGAATATACATTTAAAATGTTTCAAATTATTCTTATACAGAGGTCTGCAAATGGAAAAACAAAATGCAAGTTTTACAGCTGCCTGGTTTTCTGAATGGAGAAATTCTATGGATTTGCAAATCCCTCCCAATGGGTGTCTCATACCTAAACATACAAACTACCTCCAAATATATTTTCTGGAATGCAGTTATCTACAACATCGATATGCAATAACTAAACATAGGGGAGAGTCGGGTAGTATCGAACATCGGGTAATATCGGACAGTGAGTTTCTTTCATCTACCACACGATGACAGTACCTGATTGACATGGTTACGTTTCTGTGATGTCGCATAGAGAAACGTAACCATGTCATTCAGGTACAAACATATGGTGGTAGATTAAAGAAACGCACTGTCCGATACTACCCGACTCTCCCCTACGTCATACCTACAACTTGAAGAGATGTATAACAAATTGGTAACGCCAATGCGCATAATGAGGAATAACCCAATCAGTGTTAACTTCAGTCGTATTTGGAAGAACATTAGTGCGTCAAAATTATCCACGAGAATAAAATCTAATTGATTTTCGGTGGTATACCTTATTTTATTTCAAGGAGTGCAGTTCGGTGTTCAAAGGAGCCACCGAACTGCACTCCTTGAAATAAAATAAGGTATACATGACATCATACCTACTCGAATTCGGCTGTTTAGAATTCATCTTTCTCAAGATGACAAGTGTCTTTACTGTGAACAAACTGAAACTCTTGTACATAAACTTAGCGAATGCACCAGAGTCCAACCAATTTGGTATCAACTCTCACAATATCTGCAACCGATAAAGACCACAAGATACACTTGGTTTAAACCAGAAATACTTATTCTGCCGGATTTCCTTCTAGCTCATCGCTCTCGGCATTTCCCATATGTGTGGATGCTTGCACAAACGGTGAGTTTTGTATTGTGCTCTTCAGAGGATGTGTCCATTGACACATATAAACATTACATGCAAATAGAAAAAGAAAAACTGTTGAACAGAGGCAAAACCTACAAAAATTATAAAGAATTTCTAAAATGTATGTAATAGCATTTGTATCCATTTTGTGTATCTCCTTTCTTCATATAATGTAAACTTGTAATATGAAAGAAGAAACAGAAACAGAAGAAGATTCTTGTCTGGAATAATAAAGAAGGCCATGTGCAAAGAAGGGCACGAAGAGATCCATGCTGAAACGTTCACTTATTCAGCACGTTTAATATTATCATTTCAATCAAAGTGGAATAACAATTATAATTTTCTTGAAAATTATTTGGAATACAATGGCATTCTTAAAAAAAAATGAAAAAAAAAACAGCTTTCCTTTACTTTGTTTTGTTTGAAACAGCTTTCCTTTACTTTATTTACAAAGGTATTTTAGAAGTTTTTCTACGCTTCGAGAGTCTTACTACTGCGTAATATGTATAGCATCATGTACTTCAACCGTTTCCTTAATAAAAAAGGCCTCTTCCATTTTAGAAACATAAAAGTTTTTTGAGCAGATTCGTCAGTACAGTACATGTGAGAATATTAAGTTCATAAATCGAATTAAAACTTGATAACAATCGTACTGGTGCTAAAAATTCAAACTTCTATTAGACAGTGCCATGAAATGTAACCAAATATGAGAAAAAGAATGCATTTATTCTTGTGTGTTTTTTCAAGGTGTGGATGTGTTACAACGTCGACATGAGGGGAGTCCAGATGTGGCACGCAAGCTCTGCTCATTTTGATTGCTTATGAAAATTCTTGCAACTCTTTCTGAAATTAAAACCGTAAAACAAGCCTATCGTATTACACTTTCGTAACAAAAAACTAAAAAGCACTCAACTTCAGTAAAAAAATTACATAATATATCAGTCTGTAAAGTTAATCAAATTGAATGCACATGGATGCAGACTCTACGCCGTGTAGAACTCAAGTATTTTATTTTTAAATACATTTTCTTACTTACAGTGCTTCAGATTCCACTAATGGGTGCACTGCACGCAAAGTATAAATTATAATTGTGATTTTCTTTCCTGAAGCATTTATCTAGGAACTCGGAAAGTGTGCATGGCTTATATTTTATTGTATTTAATGTATATGAAGAAATATATGAGTAAAATTATATGAGATAAAACAAGTAATAGACCTATCAATATAACTTACGAATTTGTTTATAAAAATATAAGAGTCAATTAACGAATATAACAACAAGATGATCACCGACGTATCTCTAGAGGTAGAGCGTTTGTCTGCTCTTCCGGAATTGCACTCACTTGGATTCGATTGCATCTAGGATTAATTACCTGGTTCGGTTTATTCCCAGACTTTCTACAAATGTAAAATGAAAGTCAGGTACTTGATATCGAATCCTTGGCCTCCTCTCGCTATCACCAACTATACCGACGATTATAACCAGAGCTAAGCACTTCGTACCGATCGCTATCGCCCTCCGCAAAGTACGTTCAGCCAGGTGCGACGTCATCAAAACACAGCTACATCTACTCATAGAAATAGGAAGGTACAGCGGAAAGGAAAACAAACTCGTCGTCAAGGCAATATTCCCGTTTTCGGAAAAGAAAGACCTATGGGGTATACCTAAATGCAGAGCTAGTTACATAATTATGTTTATGTACTACTATACAAATTGTTACATACATATAGATTGATAGTGATACAATTGCTCTTTACATATTTACATCATTTACACCTATAAAATATAACACAGGGTGCAACATTTACTGAAATGATGCATACCAATAGGTTAATAATAAAATAATACATTTCGTAAATATCTTGAAACAAACTGCACATGCATGCATGCATACATACATACATACATACATACATACATACATACATACATAGAGTGAATCGGGGGAGATGACTATCAGGGGAAGATGCTTATTTCTTTGTAGTTTCACATTCTTCTAAGAGAGAACGCCACGGGCATGTCTTCATGATCACTGAGACAGCTGAATATCTGTAGAGTGGAAGCTAACTCATTTTGCCACGTGTTCTTGTTGTGAGAAGAAGAAAAGCATGAAAACAGCTCATTTTTCTGCTATAAAATAATAAATTGGAAAGGTATGTTAAAAGTTTAATACATCCTTGAATTCATAATAACTATCAAAACTTTGCAATGGATAATTTAGCAAAGGTTCTGAAGTTTATATTGTTAACAACCAACGACCTTGTTCCGCCATCTTTGGTTGCGTCACAGAACTTGGCATCTTACCCCGATACTTGGGGAAGATGATCACCTTTTTTCGGGGTAAGATGGCAATTTGTTGCAACATTTTTATTTTTTGTTTCATTGCAGGGAATGTGTAAACATTACGTAAGATCCTCTGATAGAAGAGAGTGGATTAAGGACAGTCTTCTACTTGCGATGGAACATGTTATAACAGAGGATATGAACTGTTTTAGAGCATCACAAGGATACGGGATTCTTTACCGTACCCTTAAACGCAGCCTAAAAATAATGATGACAAAAAATGTACTGGATTGAATTCATTGTGTGCAAGAAGTAATTTCACGAGTCTTGCATACGGAAACAAAATATGTGCACTGACTGTGTTGCTAAGTAGTGATAAACGGGTGAAAAAGTGTCCATGAGCGTTAGATTAAATCAATTTTGTTATATACATGCGACAAACCAAGTTCAGGTAAAATACATATATCAGTAAATGTGTTAATTGCATTTGCCATTTACCCAACTATCGGGGAAAGATGCCCACAGTGCAGGTAAGAAGAAAACCTGTAGGCTATCTATAAACAAGGTAATTAATGTTTTCTGTTTTGTACCAAAATACTGTTTCAAAGTACCTTCCAGACTTTGATATTTCAATATGAAATTCAAAACTAAATGAACAATATCTTAAAATTTTAATCAAAGAAAAAGTCAGGCATCTTTCCCCGATCCACTCTACATACATACATACATACATACATACATTCATACATATATAAAGTGCTAGGAAACTTACTGTGTTTACAAACGGAATGAATCTCGCTCACATTTGCAGTAGAACAATAATTTGTTACTCAAACGTCTTCCATACTGCCCATGTGACCCTGTTGCATGCAGTAAGGGTTCTTAACATGAATATTATGCACTCCAAGGCGGTCGTTGGTCGCGCAGGTCGCCCGTTTTGTATGCCCATATCCTGCCTGAATATCCTGAATACCGAGATCGGTACGAAGTTCCTAGCTCTGATTATAACCTAGTAATTGATACGGGGTCCTTAAACATCGAACTAAAAAAAGGAAAACCTAGAATAATGAGTATTCTTCGTCTTCATAAATCATCTTAAAGCACTCAGTATTGCAGATCTCATGGCCTCTTCCGATTCTATAATGCATCAGTCTAGAAGCCTCTTGAGAGATCGACCTTGACTTCTTCTTTTATGGTGTAGTCGTCCGTCATTAAATATGATAATCTGCTTCTATCCATTGGATGAATGTGTTGGGTCCAGTTACAACGGTCATTATGAATTCTCTTCAAATCTGACTGGACTTCGAGTTCCAATAAAATTTCTTGCTTCGTTTTGGAGATTGCTGAGAATATTTTGTATGTTTTTCTTACAAATTTCATCTCTGTTATCCTTATCTTGAATTTCATATGCCTACAAAAGTGTAAGTATAACAGAAGTGTTGTATAATTTTAACCTGGCATGTTTCTCAATTTAGGATTGTTTTAGAACAGGCCTGCCAAACGGCGCTCATTGAACGCGGTCGCTCCTTCGGAGCGGGAGAGTCGTCTAACAGCTCGCCGGAAAAGTACGTCGGAATGACGTAGCCCGCTATAGGTAGAGGATAGTCCATGCAACTATCTGGTGTAGTGTGTACTGTCAGTAGCTATTTCACTTTGCCTATACACGGCTACATAATGGAGGAATCTAAAAGATGGAAAAGTGATCATCAGGCAAATTCTTTCAATGTTGCAAGGGAAATCGCTTATTTTTTCACCGGAGTTGGAGTCAATACTTATCTCCCACACAAAAGTTTGAAAGAGAGAGGAAAACATAATATAATGCGTCATTACTAGCCCATGCATAGAGATACAATGGTTTTGATGTTGAAGATCGCAGTAAAAAGGTTCAGGAGTTGAAAGATGCATTATTACATTACGTTATAATTTATTAATCTTCAACAATTTAAATATCTCTTTTCAGAGAAATTGTCAGCTTATTGTTGATATGTTGAATAAATTACTGGATTTAAGTATTAAACTTACAATTTTCGTAAGTCAGTTTCGGGAAGGTAATACGGTTCACTTTCCAACGATAGAAACTGCTCGTGAAGAAGCCAAGTTAAACGATTACGTGCAAATATTAATTGAAATTCAAAATGAATTTAATTCCAGGTTCCAAGATATTGTTTTAATTGGAAAGAAGTTTAAAGTTATCAACAGTAATCTCACTAGAGGTTTTGATTTATCTAGAGAAAATCAAAACTCGAGTGGGATTTAATTGACTATTACACGATTAGAAGAAAGTATATAAAGATCAGAAGTAACAAAGTACTCCAATACAATAAAATATTGACTTACGGAAATACAACTCTCTTCAAATGTATTATTGTACCATCTCAACATTATAAACATTACGCTATATGCATGCTAGATGGCAGTGGTGTGTTATGATTATGTGATGTTATCAGGTGTGCCAACTATGGAATCTTCATTGAACTCTGTAGACGGTTACTAGTCAAGAAGGCTTTGTTGATTCGATTTCATTTTTATTAAAACAGTTGCATTCCACTTCAATTATCCGGATCCCTGTAATCAACGTCACTTTACAGATGACTTTCAATAAATCTTAGTATTAAACAATCTCTGATACGTGACTATCCATAATATCATATAGCAGGAGCTATAACATAACCTAAATAATATAAATAAGTACCGGTATTAGAAAAGTTTTAATTAGGGATGATGAAATAAACAAGAAAAGTTTTAATTAACGATGATGACATAAAAAATCAACATGAATAATTTTAAAAGAAACAAATTTGAATATTTTAGTGATTGGTGTTAGTGTTTTATATTAGACGTGTGCTTAAAAGAAGTGGCATTCGTTGATGTACATGGTTTATTCCTCAACTTATTCAGGATTTCCGAATGGTGCTCTTCATTTATTTGTAAATAGGATTTCAGGGAAGATGCATAGCTATGACCAGTGATCTTTATTAATGCTTGTTCTTGAATGCCAATGCGAGTCATATTTGAAACTGCTGTGCATCGGCTGGAGTGGTTTGTATTTTTTTATATATATATCCAGACCAGCACAGATTGAAATGTTGGCAAACAAAGAAACAAATTCTAGGGACGCGATAAAATTAAACAAATGCTAGGGACGCGATAAAATTGTGCGATAAGCAACCATGATTGGTTGAAATATGTGCTTTCGTACCGTTTTATTGGTCAAAAGTAGTATGACGTAGTAAAAGTGTAATAGTCATAATAAATTTCTTCAACACCAGTTGAAACAGTGTCATACGATTTACAGCTTGAACTTATTGATCTTCAATGTGGCCTAAGGGCTAAAGACCGTTTGAATAATACTACTAGTCTGGTTGAGTTTTACAATAACATCCACGACTACACAAGTTGGCTGTGAAAATGATTGCTATGTTTGGCTCAACATTTACAGAGCAGACTGAGCAGAAGATAAAAGAAACAAAAATATATTGAAAAACAATAAACTGAGGAGCGGCGAAAAAGAAAAGTACGAAGTGTCCTCAAAAACTAATATAAAATGCCAATATTGCTTACAACTAATAAAAAATAAATTTAAATGTCAACTCTCGTACTAAACGCTCGCGATTTCATTACAGTAAACCAGTGATGTCAAAGTAAACGCATTTTTCTGACCTTGACGTCGTGCGCGGGCAGCAAGCGGTAAGTATGGAAAGAGGAAGGATTGTATATATGAATAAGCAACCTGTTGGATTAACAAAACAGTGGTGCACAAACTTCAAACGGAACGTGAAATTTTATGTCATTATTTTTATATGGCTTCTTTCTGTTTAATATTATCTATATTGTCTGTAAAACTATAGTACTAACACTGATTTCTTAATATTGCATTTGTGTTTTAAATCTTAATAACATAATAGAGAGTTAAGAAGGAATATTCACTTAAATTCCATAGTAGTATAATATTATACTGCATTAAGTGGATGAAACACATCATTCATAAAGAAAGTGATATTCCAAAGAAAGAGATTGAGTTTGACATGATAAGTTGGAATTTATATTGATGGTATCTTTAGCCTTATAAAAGTAATCAATAACCTAATCAAAACAATATTACAGGTACTGTATCTGTTATAAGAGTAACTAATATTACATAACAAAACTCTTATCGCATTATGCTTTTAAGGTGATATTTGTCAGCAACTTCCTATCATCAGAATATTAAATTATTTTCTCGAAATCTGCTGAAGCTATAGAGACTGACATTTTTACAACACATGGGTACGTATTTTTTCTTATGATGTAACAGCAGTTGCTTTGTTAATTCATTTCCTGACAAACAATTGCCATGCGAATATTTTCAAAATTTTCAATACACTATCTTCAGTAATACGTATATACGGTATATTAGATTTACGAAAACATTCTGTAAGACTACTAAATAAATAGGCCTATACCTGAAAATTTCACTTTTCTATAAGAAGAGTTGAGAAAATATTTCTTTTGAATAAAAAAATCAAACTTGTGAAAAATGAGCATTAAAATTAAAACTTACATTCTTATAATGCACTTATACTTCCCAGGCAGATCTAAAAATTAACATGGTAGTTTTAATAAGTTCTCTTCCCTTTATCTATTGAATCAATGCTGGCCATCCCTGAATATAGCTCGACCAAGCGGCATATACCACCTCTTTCGTCTGTCTCTTTCCTTTCCGCTGTAAAGCGCTCAGGCTCTCCTGGACTCTAAAGCGCGCGCTTGCTCCTGTGGGCATCAATTGACATGCCTGCAGTAAATATTTAGAATTTCCTGTATCTACTTCATATAATTTCATTCCGCAATTTTTGTGTACTTATCTCATTAACATAAAATATAATTCAAGACATGATATGAAATTTTCTATCCGGCTTTTAAGCGTAGGCCTAACACCCTTTTTAATTGTTATTAGTAATAGTAATAATTTGAGAAACAATAGGACTTGCTTCCCCTGATAGCATCTCACCACAGACGAGCATATTACCCTATTGTCTCCACACAGAGACCGCACCAAAGTAGTGTTACCCTTTAATTCCGATCCTTTAATGGAATCGGGATAGTAGCACTTTCGCTTTCCGTTATCCATTCTTCTCGTGGCTTCTACTTATTTTCCATTATGCAGGAGTGGATAGGAAGGGGTGTAGCCTCCCTTCCTCCGCGGTTAAATATTTAAAACACATCCTGAGCCTCCATACAGTAACAGTTTTATACGGCCACCTAAGTACGACCCGTTTTTTTATTTAAATGGCAGCACTACATCCCTTCTTGGGAAAACGATTTCTATTCTCGTGCCCTACGCGAAAGAACAAAAGCTTATCAGCAGTGATACATGACTTTGACCCCGGCGCCATGATTTATGACTGACTTGTTTACTAAGTTCCCGATAGGATTTAGAAACAATCCACTACACAAAACATCTTGGATTTTTGTTCGGAAAGTTTAATGGTTTAGTGGCAGACAAGGTAAATAATATAAAATAAGAAATGAATGTAGTACTTAAAAGGGTATCTAATGAACAAGAAATGGTACACAACACTAAGCAATCAAATCGCGCTGTTGTCGAAATTAAAAAAAAAAAATGTCGCGAGAATTGGACTGTCGTGTAAGTTATGAAAAATCATCAATCATTAAAAGTTTATATTTTTTTCCTAATAATAATAATAATAATAATAATAATAATAATAATAATAATAATAATAATAATAATAATAATAATAATAATAATAATACACAAAATTTAAAATACCGATAATATAAATGGTAAAAAACTTTAATAATGATCCCCCCATGGGCAAAATTTTGCGTACGCCACTTGCACTGGTATGGAATGAGATATAAATTAAAATAAAATGGAGTGTGGTGGTGGAATGAGAATTGTGAAGTTGAAGGAAACAGAACTTATTTCTCGATCTTGTCCATCATGCATCAATTCCAGCACTGAGATACCGGAAGGCTTTCAGCTGCTTTTACTCTAGCAGTAAACAAACGCATTTACCTCTGCGATTATCTTCAAGCACATCGTTTTCATTCCCTGAACTCTGATCGTAGTACAATATTTTTAAAATAGGTGTCGAAAATTTGTCTTGTAGCACATGTCACAAAAATTTATAAACGTTACATAATAATTAATTAACTAGACCGAGTGCAGACCAAACTCACGGAATACTTTACCGATTAGTTTAGATTTAATTTGGAAGTGAATTGATTTTGACCGGCCGGAACTAAAGACTACAAATGACTGGACTAAACATTCATTAACGGATTAATCATTTTATTCACATCAATCTAGTTGAATAGTTGTAATTTACCGCAACAAATGCGTTTTAAATGTTAATGTAACGGATTAGTATTTATTTGTGGAACTTTAATTACTGTCCGTTTGTCGTTTATTCTTTCACCGTGAATTAAATTTCACGGAGATTCAAGGGGTATTTTATAATCACTTTCTGACGCACTCAGTTGTTGTAAGTTATTAAAAAATAACTTATCTGTTTATGAACGTGATGAAAATAGGCGAGAATGTAGAATAAACGTTTGAAATAAATTGATTACAATCATATTTAAATTTATTACCATTTAATCGCAGAATAACCGTGGAATTAAATGTCAACCAAAATATGATTTTGTATGATGTGGGTATAGAGGCAAAGCAAATTAAAAGCAAGAAATTAAGTAAAATGTTGATTGGATTTGTTGGTGCCCAACGCCCAGCAATTCAAATTAGTGGCTCTTCTCAAGCTGTCTCATATGAAATCCTCTTCTAGTTAGCGCATCTCGTACATATTATATGAAACTGTCCTCATAAAAAGATACTCACTTAAGACGAAAGCGGATCCGAATTCAAATTTGACGGTGGCTAAGATGTACAGGATCTTCGGTTAAGAATGTGACTCGATCCAATTCTTCATTATGACAAAAAGTGGTCAATAACTGTCCTCATGCACTAATTCTTAAATATCGTCGTTGTTCCTGCAATAACTCCTATGTGCAAAATATAAAATCTTTCTGTATGAAGAAAAAACACATTTAATCATCCTATGGCAGCCGTATATAGGAGACTGTGAATTCTTACATTTTCGAAACAAGGATATACAGAGTGGATCGCTCGAATGTACCTAATTTCAATTGTATATGACTGGTGAACGGTTGAAGATAGAACCTTACGGTAACGTTTATATGAAAGGAAAACTCAACAAGTTCCGAATCCTGTCGGTAGATGGTGCGCAGACACGGTTTCTTTTCGTAGATTGTATCAATTGTCAAAATGGCGACACCGCAGATGAAAGCGCAAACTGTGTTGTGGTATGCGGAGTTTAAATCAATTGTTAGAGTTCAAAGGGAGTATCGGCGAGTGTTTCACCATGATGCTCCAACTGCTAAAAGCATTGAGAAGTGGCACGATACATTTTTAGCTACAGGATAGGTGTTGAAGAAGCATGGTGGTGGTCGTAGAACATCCGACGAAATAGTTGCAAATGTTCAAGCCGCGTATGAGCGAAGCCCGCGTTAGTCATTAAGAAGAGCTTCGCGGGAACTTCAAGTACCAAAATCAACGTTGCAACGAATTGTCCACTAACGTCTCAAACTGTACGCATACAAAGTGCAGTTAATGCAACGTCTGGAGCCGGATGACAAATCGAAACGAGAGGAATTCGCCAATACGATGCTAGACCGTCTCAGCGCTGATCCTGATTTTATTATGTCCAAGATCGCTTGGCCTCAGAGAGTTCATCGGATTTAACACCGCTCGATTTCGTTCTCTGGGGCTATGTCAAAGATAAAGTATACGCCACTCCAGTCAGAGACCTTCTTGATCTTCGGGAGCGCATCATAGAGGCTACTGAGAGCATTCCAGAAGACATGCTCCAACGTGCTTGGCAAGAAATCGTTCATCGCCTCGATATCGTCACAGTGACAGCTGGAGCTCACGTAAAGATATGGTGATGTGCATATTGAAACTTGTTGAGTTTCCCTTTCATATAAACGTTACTGTAGGTTTCTATCTTCAACCGTTTACCAGTCACATACAATTGAAATTAGGTACATTCGAGCGGTCCACTCTGAATAATTACATATAGGAGATTTTATTATTTGTTGTATCACTATTTAAGTTATTTAATAGAGCAAAAATCTGAAAATCGATAAATATGTCACATAGGAGTTATTGCAAGAACAACGACGATATACACTTTGTGTCTTATTTCCTGAAGAGTCCAGTAGACATCGGGGCAAGGAGAAAGACTTCCAGAAAGGCGAAACTTCGGACCGAGAGAGCTGAATTCTCCTCGGTATTGCTTTGTAACACATACAGGTCACCTCAAATATTTTATGACGCTGGACGCAAGAGAGCCTGAGTAAAGCCTTGGTTCTTTCTGAACGGACGCATGCAGGTTGCGAGGTGCGAGGCCCGCCTCGCACAAATCCGGACTACACGCATGCACTTCGTAACCCGCATGCGTCGATTCAGAAAAACCAAGGCTTAACTCTGTGACCAGTCATTTAGCCTGTCGTACTCTTTTTAAGACATTGCAATAAAGACTAAATTTACTATTTACCTCAATTTTATAAAAGTAAAAGAAAAAAAAAAAGAAAAAACACGTGAACCGAGATCTACACTACAATTATCTTGGCTTCGTTTACGAGAGAGACATTCAGTTCATTCACTCTGTTTGCTGTATCAGATTTTAAGTAATTCCACTCCTATTTACCCGCTTCACACTTTTAGCATCCCACTACAACCGTGATACACGTTCACAGCATAACCTTGTTCTATCAATTCCATATCATCAAACATCTCTCTACTCTGCTTCCTTCACAATACACACAGCTCGTTCCTGGAATTCCCTGTCACAGGATATCAGGAGTAGTCCGAGTCTAAAATCTTTTAAGTACACTCTACTTAGAAATGTTTTTGTTGAACAGAATTAGGCTCTTGCGGAAGTCTCTAAATAGTCTTAAATGACCAAGTTTTTTTTTCTCTCCTGTCTTTTCTTTTTTTTTTCCTTCTTGTTTTTTATTATCTTGATATATTACTTAATCATTTACTATCTGTATGCCATATAGTACGATTTTGCTTTTCAACTTTTTATATCTTGTAATCCACATGTATTTTCCTGTATTTTCCTATTAGTATATTAACATACTATATCTCAAGTGAATTAATCGTCGAATGTATCTCGAGCAGTTTGTATGTGTGTGTGTGTGTGTCTGCATATGTATATATATATATATATATTTTTTTTTTTATTATTTTAGTAGGTTATTTTACGACGCTTTATCAACATCTTAGGTTATTTAGCGTCTGAATGAGATGAAGGTGATAATGCCGGTGAAATGAGTCCGGGGTCCAACACCGAAAGTTACCCAGCATTTGCTCATATTGGGTTGAGGGAAAACCCCGGAAAAAACCTCAACCAGATAACTTGCCCCGACCGGGAATCGAACCCGGGCCACCTGGTTTCGCGGCTCGACGTGCTAACCGTTACTCCACAGGTGTGGACTATATATATATATATATATATATATATATATATATATATATATATATATATATATATATATTCCCCTTATGTTATGTAACTGATTATGATTATATGTAATTTTGCACTACATTTTATATAATTTCTAAGGTATTTTCTTTTGTGTTGTTTTGTAATCTATCATACAATTTTGTATTTCATGTAATATTACTGAAACCTGGTTGAGTGGAAGAGAAGGCCTTATGGCCTTAAATCTGCCAGGCAAACTACCACCACCACCACACTAGTAATATAAACATAAACATACACGGCCTTACTAATAAAAACTCTATATACAGACGTTTAACTGTGTTATACAATGAGTAGCTCGTTTATAAGTCGTGTGTAAATTCCTTACTAATAATCACTACATACGTCGTGTATAACAGTATAACTGTTAACGTAGCTACGTCATAGTTTCGTCATTACTTCATTACAAAAGGTAATATAATATCTGAAATTCTCTATTGCATCCGGTACAGCGCTCTAGTGTGCCGTGTTAAGTATCGATAGTACAACTGGCTCTCTTCGATTACACACTATATTTTGGTCAAAGAGTACAAGCTACAGCAATATTAGTCTACTTATTCTGTGCTCTTTGGTGTGTTCTTCTGTGGTTACAAGGCATCCATCATCATAAAATGACAGTCGATACGAACAGCTGTTAGAGGGGCGGCCATTTTCTCTCTATATACAACGTTTAAACAAGGGGTTTCGTGTATATAACTACTGCAAAGCAATTCCCATTGTATAGTTACAGCCTGTTTATACATCCATCGCTTATGCATGGTTTATTAGTAACGTTTTCTGTCTCAACTCCGCATAAGTCTGGTATAAAAACTGTACAAGGTTTATTAGTAAGACCGACAATTGATATTATTTTGCACTGGTGTACGCTTTTGGGTAGACTTGCAACAAGAGTGGGGATTTGATGAAAATAAGCGCGCGCAGTCAGAAGTCTTCCTGCGTACAGTGTGGGACTGAGTTCACCGGCCCTTGCTGGAGTGGAACACCATAGGGGAAGCTGGGCGTGGAGATGAAGTGGAACTGATTAGAGGTGGTGATAAGCTAAACGTCTGACCATTCAGCTACCGCAGAGTTAATTTTTTTAGTTGGTTATTTTACGACGCAGTATCAATTAGTGGTATATTTAGAGACAATGCGATTGGTGACAGCGAGATGAGGCCTAACATTCGCCATAGATTATCTGACATTCGCCTTATGATTGGGAAAAACCTCGGAAAAAATCCAACCAGGTAATCAGCCCAAGCGGGAATCGATCCCACATCCGTTCACGGATCGGCAGGCAAGCGCCTCTGTGGACGTTATCAGTTCGAAAGTTGGCGAATAGGGGCGTGGTTTCAAGTAGCTTTGGAGTGAATAACAGTTGATACATTCCTTTCGCATTCTTCACAGGGCCGGTGAGGTGAGTCCCGTATAATACCTGCATCTTTGTGTTTAGTAAAGATTGCAATGCTGTTCATTGGGTCTTGAAATTGTTTAAATTCATAGAGTAGCTTAAGGGAACCAGGTAGTGATTAAGGGTCAAAAATCCAATTTTTATTTTGTGTTTTTAAAAAAAGTATAAAACTTGCTCTTTATAACAACATAAATATTTGGGGGTATTTCTGCAGATAAGCTCTTTAATAGGCTTTTTAAAATTTGGCGGTGCATGTAATTCATACATTCTTCTTTTTTTAAACGCAGTTTCCATAAGTTGACATTTTTGAAACCTAAGTGCACTTTTCTCTGAAACTACTGAATCAATTTACATGAAATTTTTACAGTGTTTTCTGCAGCCTGTGTTCTACATAGTATACCTACGGGTTTAAGAATATCATACACATAACGGAGAAAAAAATATATATCCATTGAAAAAATTGCAAAAGATGTTAAACAAAATTTAATATTTTTTCTGTTTCACTAGGGGTGAAATATTTAACTAAATTTTGCTTCAGAATTTACAATACATATTACTAGATAACTTGAAAAAATACAAGGCATATCAGTGAAGATTGTAGCAAGTAATGTGCACCTGACGAATGAGGTACATTTAGCAAAGTGGGAAAACAGGTTATCAGTTAGGGCCTTTATTTTGCACTTGGATAAGAAACTAATTCGTTGTCTTTTATACCACTGAATTCAGAATGATTGATTGTATAAGCATGAAAATTTTTATTGCATTCTGAGCACTAAAAGCCCAGAAATATTGAACTAAACTTTTGTACTGAAATTTTTTTAAACGCACAGGCATCACTACCAACTCCCCATAAAAATTGCAAACTTCATCGAAATTAAGGCATTATATTCACAAAATTAATTTCTACCGATCCATTTACTTTTCAAAATCTATGAAAAGAGTAATCCATTTCCTCACAGACTTTCAAAACCCAGTTGTCTCTCAAGGAGAAAGTGAAGAGCAGCAACAGAGAAATACAACACTTTTCTCATTTAAGCTAAATTCGCTTTCGGATCTAAGACTCTTGCAAATTAAGAACGCCGTGAGATCTCCACCAAGAGACTCTAATGAATGTCAAGTCAATACGGAGCGAGAGAACATGAAGGACACGATGAAGAGAGACAGAGAAGAGGTATGTAAATAGACGCTCGTGTTTGCACATTTCCCGTCGGAGACTTCATTACAGTTTCCAATAGCTAATTATTTAGATAGACGAGGAGTACAATAATCATCCTCACGCACGATCAAAAGCAATCCGTGAGTGTGCGTGGACGCCGGCTGTATTGGGTTTACTCAAAAGGATTAGATGCTCGAAGGAACAACTGAGGTTCGTATAGAATCACTACGCAATCAGTAACAAGCAATGATGCTTAATAAGATCTGGATAGAATTAAGAAGAGAATTAGACTTACCTAGTACAGGGACATCATTTTATTTTACCAACATTTCTAATATTAACCTGGCTATACCTTTGGATCAACGATTAAGAACCTGAAACACCGTTTGCTACTCCTTCCACGACTGGGGTTCGATGATACTGGCGTAATATACAAACAAATCACTTACTAGATATAGGAGGGAAGAAAAATAGTTCATCCATTTATGTAAACTAGGAAATATCGCGATTTTGAGTTTGATAATTTTCATTAGGTTTTTGTTCAATCAAAATACAGCACAGTATTAACAATAAGTGTTTTAACTCACGAACTGAGCTGTCCATTCGGACGTATTCATTATGCAGTGTATATTATACTGTCTACAGCACATTAGCATACACTATAGAGAATGAAGTTAAATTGAAAAATAATCATAATATGGATATTTAAACACATTTTTCAAAATGGTGGCCATTCATTTCGATACAGGCGTCAGTTCTAATGTGAATATTATCGTACTATAGACTATTGTACGTAATTCCAATTACCAGGTTCGTGCTTCGTATCAGTAACTCATGTTGAAATAATTCTGTACCTACTCTATAAAAGAGACCTTACGTACTGTAAATTCAATCTTCACTTCTGCCCGATCCGAAAAGATAAAATTACACAGACATGCTATCTACTGTCCGTCCAAGTGGTTACGTCGCAGGCTCGTAGAAAGGGAGGAAATCACGTGACAGTTAATTACTTAACGAGGCCCTTTTATTTAAGTTATTTTAAACAATTGTACGGGTATAATATTACGTGACGTCCAATTCCTAACAGAAATTAATGTTCTCAGAAAAGAGCTAAGACAGCCCAGCCACTAGCATTTACAGAGAGGCGAATACAAGCAAGTGGGGGAAACCGGGATGCGACGTAGGCAAATGGAAAATGATGCAATATTGAAAGCTCTTTCGTCACTGGAAAACGCGAATATATTTTGGAACGTACTGTTTACTATGACCGTAAGGCTACTATGACTGCATATGCGGTCTTGGATTTGTGTGGAGGACGGTTGAACTTCATTGGTAGAAGAGGTGGGAGTGAAGTATATTAAAAAACTCAGGTAAAATAAAAATTGAAGTAAAAATAAAATGATGTCCCTGTACTTATTTAACATCAGCAAAATCATCATCAGTACAAATCAGGGTTTTAACAAGTAACTACCCAATAAATACAAATTTAATAAAGTTAGCTGAAACGCATAGAGCAAGTATAATATTTCGATTATAAGAAGTTCACTTTCCGAACTATTGATAATACACATTAACTGTAAATACTCTATATATAATATAATATGGAACAGTAGGTTGGGATCCGTACAGACAAAACCAAATCGATTCAATAGAAAAGGTCCAACGCAAGGAAGCAAAACATGTCAAAATGGGAAAGGGACATGGTGAAGAGATAGTAAAAGAGTTAGGGTGGGAATTTCTTAAATCAAGGCGTCGAAAAACCAGACTCACCGCATTGTTTAAGGCACAAATTGGACACAAAGCATGGACCGACATCAATGCTAGATTAGTAACACCATCATACTTAGGCAGGGCAGATCATATTAGGAAGTTTAAATGTAGAAAACAAAGAAGGGAAGTGGCAAAATTTTCCTTTGTTAACCGCACAATAGTAGACTGGAACAGCTTTCCTGCGGCAATCTTTCAGGGTGGTCCTCTCAAAATCAATACATTTAAGGAAAGGTTGAGAAGATCAGATTGAAAATGTAATTGTAAGTGCAGTGTAATTATCTACGTCGTGTCATGTAATTAAGTTGATATGTAATTAATTAAGATGATGTTTAATTAAGTTGATTTGTAATTAATTAAGGTGATATGTAATTCCTTAAATTGGTAATAGTTGGGTCAAATAGAAGTATTTATAAGTTAGGTTTACTTTTGCTTATTGTAGGCGTTATTATATAATAGTTTTTATTTATAGTCCTAGGTTTATTGCATCTATTTATTTATAGTTAGAAATAAATTTAGGTTTATCTTATTTTATTTTTTTTCTTTTATTGCTGTTTATTGTAGAATTATAATGATATTACTGTATATTATATATCACTGGCACAGGGTGTATACCCAATTGTAGTACTAATAAATACATACATACGTACATACAACATAGATATTCAATTAATTCATTTAACGAAATCAACTCCGTTACAGTGAACAAAAACCCATATTCTGAGATTATGAAATTCATATCTTTTACTGCAACTGCCAGTAAAATGTTCTTTCTACGTCATATGACGTTACAGGGACAAAATAATAACAATTATACAAATTATCGATATTTTACACATTATATACAAATAATTCGTTTATCAAAACCTATCCCGTTGCAGTGAACGAAAACATATATTCTGAGGTTATGAAAAGCAAATCTTTTACAAACATCACATAATAGTACATTATGCAACGAGCCTATAATGGAGGTAATTAAGAAGCGAGTATGGATATTTATGAAACGAGCGCAAGCTCGTTTCATAATTTTCATACGAGCTTCTTAATTACCATTATAGGCAAGTTTCATACGACTTTTTATGCTCGACCATATTTCTAACTTGATATTATTAATTTTCTTTGTATCTGACCTTGACCAATTTCCCGTATGTTGTGAGATGTTGGCAGACGCGAAAGTATTGATTTTTTCCGAGGAACAGATGTTCACATTGACCTTGCTAGGCCATAAGAACCTAAAGATATAACATTGAAATTAAATTAGACATTGAAAAACGAGATGACAAATTGAATTTATTTGAATATTATTTACAATTAACGCTAATTATTATAGTAGCAGAACATAGCCTTCAGCGACAGTATTGGATTTCCAGCCTCCGTGACTTTTCGCTAATTCTCTTACGATTGCATATCCGAGAATAATCGATACTTGCGGTTTTATAACGGTAGAAAGTTGACCTGTCATTGGCTGAACAGTTGTAACCTGAGTCGTCATTGGGTGAAAGACCTGACCTTTAATGAGTAGGTGTATTTTAATGACATGCATTAAAGGTCTGCTACCAGGTGTATAATTACTACATTTCGGCATGGTCGAGCATAATATTTGTTTAAATTAAGAGAATGTTGTTTCTACGTCATATGACGATACAGGGGCATATTTATAATACATTACATCGTTATTATTTAATGGCCACATGCGTACCTGCTTGCAATTCGATCTTGCTTACGTATCCACGTGACGTAACAGATGTAGCTACCAGAAGAAACTATTCGATCCGCTGTACATTTGGGAACGAATATGCGCTGCCTGCTTATAAGTTAGCTTTACATCCGCTTATAGTAGGCGTTATTATAGCATAGTCTTTGTTTATAGTCATAGGTTTATTACATTTATTTATTTATAGTGAGAATTAAATTTACACTTTATTTTTTTATTTGCTATAAATTAGATGAATTTATTGGGGATCATAAGTGTGGTTTTAGGCGTGATAGATCAACTATTGATCAGATATTTTGTATTCGACAGATAATGGAGAAAAAATGGGAGTATAAGGGTACAGTGCATCAGTTATTTATAGATTTAAAAAAGGCATATGACTCGGTTAGGGTAAAAATTTTATATGATATTCTTATTGAATTTGGTATTCCCAAGAAACTAGTTCGATTAATTATAATGTGTCTCAGTGAAACGTACAGCAGAGTCCGTATAGGTCAGTTTCTGTCAGATGCGTTTCCAATTCACTGAGGGCTAAAGCAAGGAGATGCACTATCACCTTTACTTGTTAACTTTGCTCTAGAGTATGCCATTAGGAAAGTCCAGGATAACAGAGAGGGTTTGGAATTGAACGGGTTACATCAGCTGCTTGTCTATGCGGATGACGTGAATATGTTAGGAGAAAATCCACAAACGACAAGGGAAAACACGGGAATTTTACTTGAAGCAAGTAAAGAGATAGGTTTGGAAGTAAATCCCGAAAAGACAACGTATATGATTGTGACTCGTGACGAGAATATTGTTCGAAATGGAAATATAAAAATTGGAAAATTCTCCTTTAAAGAGGTGGGGAAAATTTAAATATCTTGGAGCAACAGTAACAAATATAAATTATACTAGGGAGGAAATTAAACGCAGAATAAATATGGGAAATGCCTGTTTTTATTCGGTTGAGAAGCTTTTATCATCCAGTCTGCTTTCAAAAAATGTGAAAGTTAGAATTTATAAAACAGTTATATTACCGGTTGTTCATTATGGTTGTGAAACTTGGAATCTCACTTTGAGAGAGGAACATAGGTTAAGGGTTTTTGAGAATAAGGTGCTTCGGAAAATATCTGGGGCTAAGAGGGATGAAGTTACAGGAGAATGGAGAAAGTTACACAACACAGAACTGCACTCATTGCATTCGTCACCTGACATAATTAGGAACATTAAACCCAGACGTTTGAGATGGGCAGGGCATGTAGCAAGTATGGGAGAATCCAGAATTGCATATAGAGTGTTACTTGGGAGGCCGGAGGGAAAAAGACCTTTGGGGAGGCCGAGACGTAGATGGGAAGATAATATTAAAATGGATTTGACGGAAGTGGGATACGATGATAGAGACTGGATTAATCTTGCTCAGGGTAGGGACAGATGGCGGGTTTATGTGAGGGCGGCAATGAACCTCCGGGTTCCGTAAAAGCCAGTAAGTAAGTAAATAAGTAAGTAAGTAAGTATTGTAATTTTATTACTGTAATTATAGTAATATTATTGTATATTATATATCACTGCCAATCATGGTGTTAATAAATACATACGCACATACATACATACATACATACATACATACATACATACATACATACATACATACATACATACATACATACATACATACATACATACATACATACATACATACATACATTACATACAAGTAGGGAGGTGTGACTAAGCAGGTTTAGTGTGGCTAAGATTGGGGGCATGGAAAGGTAATAAAATTGTCAACGAAGAAGGGGGAGTGTCTTTGTCCGCTTTGCAAAGAAAAGGATTCCTATAGGCATATTTTATTACTCTGTGTCGAATTGGAAAATATCTAGCACTCTGGATGCTAAGTCAGAATAGGAGTTCGCTTGCATGTCTTGACCTCATGGAGAATAGAGAATGGGAAGGCGAGAAAGATCAGAACTTCAACTGTTGAAGTTTGTGACGCGAAGTGAGGGAGGGATAATAGTATCTACCCAACTATACACTTTTATGTCTTTTAGGTTAGGATATATTATATAATGTGTTTAATGTGCCATTTCCATTTTAATATGTGTGTTCCTTTAGAGAGTAGTTGGATGGAATCATAGGTTGGGGGGGGGGGAACCTACAAAGGAGGACTTGTTTTGGGTACAAAGCATGGACGGTCAGAATACTCGTGCATTGGATTTTAGAGAAAATTATGATAATATAAAATCTGTATGTATAATATTACTCAATAAATCCATCTATCTATCATCTATCTATCTATCTATCTATCATCTATCTATCTATCTATCTATCATCTATCTATCTATCTATCTATCTATCTATCTATCTATCTATCTATCTATCTATCTATCTATCTATCTATCTATCTATCTATCTATCTATCTATCTATCTATCTATCTATCTATCTATCTATCTATCTATCTATCTATCTATCTATCTATCTATCTATCTATCTATCTATCTATCTATCTATCTATCTATCTATCTATCTATCTATCTATCTATCTATCTATCTATCTATCTATCTATCTATCTATCTATCTATCTATCTATCTATCTATCTATCTATCTATCTATCTATCTATCTATCTATCTATCTATCTATCTATCTATCTATCTATCTATCTATCTATCTATCTATCTATCTATCTATCTATCTATCTATCTATCTATCTATCTATCTATCTATCTATCTATCTATCTATCTATCTATCTATCTATCTATCTATCTATCTATCTATCTATCTATCTATCTATCTATCTATCTATCTATCTATCTATCTATCTATCTATCTATCTATCTATCTATCTATCTATCTATCTATCTATCTATCTATCTATCTATCTATCTATCTATCTATCTATCTATCTATCTATCTATCTATCTATCTATCTATCTATCTATCTATCTATCTATCTATCTATCTATCTATCTATCTATCTATCTATCTATCTATCTATCTATCTATCTATCTATCTATCTATCTATCTATCTATCTATCTATCTATCTATCTATCTATCTATCTATCTATCTATCTATCTATCTATCTATCTATCTATCTATCTATCTATCTATCTATCTATCTATCTATCTATCTATCTATCTATCTATCTATCTATCTATCTATCTATCTATCTATCTATCTATCTATCTATCTATCTATCTATCTATCTATCTATCTATCTATCTATCTATCTATCTATCTATCTATCTATCTATCTATCTATCTATCTATCTATCTATCTATCTATCTATCTATCTATCTATCTATCTATCTATCTATCTATCTATCTATCTATCTATCTATCTATCTATCTATCTATCTATCTATCTATCTATCTATCTATCTATCTATCTATCTATCTATCTATCTATCTATCTATCTATCTATCTATCTATCTATCTATCTATCTATCTATCTATCTATCTATCTATCTATCTATCTATCTATCTATCTATCTATCTATCTATCTATCTATCTATCTATCTATCTATCTATCTATCTATCTATCTATCTATCTATCTATCTATCTATCTATCTATCTATCTATCTATCTATCTATCTATCTATCTATCTATCTATCTATCTATCTATCTATCTATCTATCTATCTATCTATCTATCTATCTATCTATCTATCTATCTATCTATCTATCTATCTATCTATCTATCTATCTATCTATCTATCTATCTATCTATCTATCTATCTATCTATCTATCTATCTATCTATCTATCTATCTATCTATCTATCTATCTATCTATCTATCTATCTATCTATCTATCTATCTATCTATCTACCTATCTACTTACCTATCTATCCATCCATCTACCTATCTATCTACCTGTCTGTCTATCTGTCTGTCTGTCTGTCTGTCTATCTGTCTGTCTGTCTATCTATCTTTTGAAAGAAGACAGATGGTGGGATATTCAGACGTCTATTTATAAGTGTTCCTGTACTGTCAGTGTCAACAATACTAGTACGAGTAGAATAAACAATTTGTTTGGTGTGGGGTCTATGAAGTTCGGAAACCACTGAACTGCTTGCTTATTCAACCGACAGGACTCGTTCAGAGTGCTTGATTGTATTGAACAGCTGGAGAAGGCACGGCGCTATTTTTCTTGTATGTGTGAGAGAAGGATGCCTTCCAATACTAGAGCCACCTTCATTCAAATCTTCCAGTCACTCCGCCCGCCGCTAACAAGCCACCTCGCTTCCGCCTACTTACTAGGCATGCATTTTTCTTCTTCTCTCTTCTTGTATTCTATTGCAATCCTTCGTTGTACAAGGTGTCTCCAAAACATTACAGCCACCAGAGAATTGAGCTCGCATTGCATCCGTTTCTATTCACAATCGTTACGGACTTGTCAGGCTCAATTTAACATCAGTGGAAATCATTGATTGGCTTCCGTGCCGACACCCATTGAGTTAAACCATGACAAGTGTTGGCGTCGAGTTGCAGTTTCCACACGACCTGCTGTCCTCTCACATATTTTGCATGCGCACACTCTGAGCTGATTAGTCAATTCGTATCAGTAATGTTTCCAATATGTGTTTGACCACCATCACCGCCGTAATCATTATCATCAACATCGGCTTGAATGTCCTCTGTGTGCTTCTTAATAAAATTTCTCCAGGTTTCACTAGTCGCTGAAATCTTCTCTAGCTCCACTTCCGAAACGCCAAAAAGCATCTTCACATACCAGCATGGAAGATTTCGTACAGACAGAATAGGAAAATTCGCTCAGTGTCCAGACCCCTATTCGGTACCTGGACGAAAAGTGCTAACTTTTATTCCAATACTCTCTAAAGATTTTATACTATTAATAATTCCTTAAAAAAAAAAAAAAATATCGGAATTTTGTTGTACCTATACGTATTTCAACTTTCACATGAGAATAAGCATTCCAGATAAAATTAAATGAGTTGGTTTGTTTAATAATTTTATGCTCGACCATGCCGAAATGTAGTAATTATACACCTGGTAGCAGTCCTTTAATGCATGTCATTAAAGTACACGTATTCATTAAAGTTCAGGTTTTCGATTATTCTCGGATATGCAATCGAAAGACAACTAGGAAAACGTCACACAGGCTGGAAATCCAATACTGTCGCAGAAGGTTATGTTCTGTTACTATAATAATTAGCGTTAATTGTACATAATATTCAAATAAATTCAATTTGTCATCTCGTTTTTCAATGTCGAATTAAATTTCAAGGTTATGTCAATTTTAACGAGATTAGATATATCAAGGTCGTCGACATTCGTTTCGGGGAAAAAATCAATACTTTCGCGTTTGCGCAAATCTCACAATTTACGAGATTGCACAAGGTCAGTTCCCTTCCATTCACATAAGAATTACATGAATACTTGGGAATAATTTCAAGTTAGAAATATAGTCGAGCATAAAAAGTCGCATGAAACTTGCCTATAATGGTAATTAAGACGCTTGTATGAAAATTATGAAACTCACTTGCGCTTGTTTCATAAACATCCTCGCGTCTTAATTACTATCATTATAGGCTCGTTGCATAATATACTATTATGATTATCATTATTTTACTCCTTATTGGATCTTTTACATTAAAAGTCATTCCTTTATATTTCTCAGTTGAAATTTCTATTTCATATTCCATATATGATAATAATAATAATAATAATAATAATAATAATAATAATAATAATAATGATATCCTCTGATTGAGGTTCTGGCTGATATGTACGTCTATTATACTGTACAACATGAAATTTGTCCTTTTCATAAAAATACGTATATTCGATGTATTTTGTGATCACAAAAACGAATCTGCAGTTAGTTTTTGTCCAGCACGTACTGTTTCTCCAAAATAAAAAGTTACTTCATGTTACAGAATGTTGCACTACTTTCACCTTGTGGGATGCAACATGTCACTCATAGTACACTTTCCTGACAACCACCTGGACTTCTTTCCAAAAACCTTGGTGCTGTAAGCGATGAACACGGAGAGAGGTTTCATCAAGAAATATCTACCTTCGAAAAGCGCTTCAGTGGAAGGTGGAATGCAAGTATGCTGGCTGAATATTGCAGGTCACTCATCAGAGAGAAAGCAGAAGCTGTCTACAAACGTAAAAGATAAAAAAAAAAGTTTAATTTGTGAATTTTTGCCAAACAAAGTTTGCTTTATGTACTAGTATAACAAATTTATGTAAATAAGTGCGTGTACCATGAAAATGATATATGTTAGAAAATATTTGGTTTTCAGAAATGAACTCAGCACCCCTCATTTAGTTAAAATTACATAGTTTCATCTAAAGGACAAACAAATTTTACATTTGTTGTCCAGTGTTATCAGGTAGTAAATATATGTGCCAGAGGGAGAATAATTTGTATACATCTGAAGTCTGATTAGTGTAATATATAGCTAATCGGCGATGTGTGCAATGGAGGGGGAATGGATCTGCCCACCCTATCCGAATATCTCCCGGCCTATTGCCTTTTTGGTATCACTTGTGAGGTTCAAACCTCTCTTCGGACAGTTTACTAAACAACAACGACGACAATAATAATAATAATAATAATAATAATAATAATAATAATAATAATAATAATAATAATAATAATAATAATTCCAATTCACTGCGGGCTAAAGCAGGGAGATGCACTATCACCTTTACTTTTTAACTTCGCTCTAGAATATGCCATTAGGAAAGTTCAGGATAATAGACAGGGTTTGGAGTTGAATGGGTTACATCAGCTTCTTGTCTATGCGGATGACGTGAATATGCTATGGGAAAATCTACAAACGATTAGGGAAAAAGCAGAAATTCTAGTTGAAGCGAGTAAAGCGATAGGGTTGGAAGTAAATCCAGAAAAGACTAAGGATATAATTATGCCTCGTGACCAGAATATTGTACGAAATGGAACTATAAAAATTGGAGATTTATCTTTCGAAGAGGTGCAAAATTCAAATATCTTGGAGCAACAGTAACAAATATAAATGACACTCGGGAGGAAATTAAACGCAGAAGAAATATGGGAAATGCGTGTTATTATTCGGTTGAGAAGTTTTTGTCATCTAGTCTTCTGTCAAAAAATCTGAAAGTTAGAATTTATAAAACAATTATATTACCGGTTGTTCTGTATGGTTGTGAAACTTGGACTCTCACTTTGAGAGAGGAACCGAAATTAAGGGTGTTTGAGAATAAGATTCTCAGGAAAATATTTGGGGCTAAGAGGGATGGAGTTACAGGAGAATGGAGAAAGTTACACAACGCAGAGCTGCACGCATTATATTCTTCGCCTGACATAATTAGGAACATAAAATCCAGACGTTTGAGATGGGCAGGGCATGTAGCACGTATGGGCGAATCCAGAAATGCATATAGAGTGTTAGTTGGGAGGCCGGAGGGAAAAAGACCTTTGGGGAGGCCGAGACGTAGGTGGGAAGATAATATTAAAATGGATTTGAGGGAGGTGGGATATGATGGTAGAGACTGGATTAATCTTGCTCAGGATAGGTACCAATGGCGGGCTTATGTGAGGGCGGCAATGAACCTCCGGATTCCTTAAAAGCCAGTAAGTAAGTAAGTAAATAATAATAATAATAATAATAATAATAATAATAATAATAATAATAATAATAATAGCAATCATAATCATTTTGTGGACCTAAAAATTCTTTCAACTGAGTTACACGTAGGCTGAAAAAGTAAAGGAAATGAAGTAAACGTCGTTAAAATAAGTAATCATTACTTAATCTTCATTTGACTGTCATGAAAAGTAACGAGGTAAAAATATAAAAAGCGCGTTAAAAATATAGCAACATATAATGAAGAGCGTTGAAGGAATTTAGAGATAAATCCACTGAAAAAAAAGGAAAATGTAAAAATCGAACGACATAAAGGAAGGGAATAAGATCATTTTACCGCAGCTCCAGTCGGTTGATGTAATCCGCTTGTCTGTGAAATTGCCTAGATATGCCTCAACATTACCCCGAGACGAGCCAATAATTTCAAGGTAGATTTAATGGATTGCGTGATGTCCCAGAAATCTTGAGCTCTGAAAGGAATTCTCCTGCCCTCGAGAGCGTATCTATAGCCATCATCTTGTGACAACTCCAGTCTCACAATCGAATCCAATAACCCTCTCCATTCGAATCTCAAATCCATCTTGAAACGACAGCGTCAGTGGATGGACACAGTAGATGATTCAGCCGGACCTCTTATCCGCTCGAGCTGCCCCACTTCTCTGGGCCTTCCCTTGGGCCAGCCACCTTCAACTCGATTCTCTTCCTCAAGTTATTCAAAGAGGTTTCCTCAAAATCTGACATCAATTCTGCGTAAAAATCCTACATCACTATTCAACAATACTCGTAGTGCTTACTTCACAAAATATTGATTTAACCATGTGAGTGAAATACTCTTCAGTATTATTTATTCACATTTGATATCCAAATAAAAAATAAACTGATAAACACACAAATCGGCAAATACACAAATATAAAAACAAAACAAAAAAGGAATCGCATGAAAGAAGTAAATACACAAACAGATTAAACATATAGTATATGTGGCCAAAGGACGTACAGAAGCATTGCCAACACAATGCGCCCTTCGTATCTCACGCGCCCAACTCAAAAGAGGTTTGTCGGACGTTGTATAGGCTTACATGCAGTTCACCCTAGTCTATTTTGAGCTACTGAAGGGACTACTCATTCATGTGTAAGTTACAGCGGGGAATTTTCAGGGGAGGCAAGGAGGCCGTGCCGCCCCTAATATTTTATCAGAACACAATATGGCAGTAATAATTCCAGCTGAATTAAGATCACAGACAAGTTAAGCAAATGACGAACAGTTTTCCTTTTATACAGGGACATCATTTTATTTTTACTTCAATTTTTATTGTACCTGAGTTTTTGGATGTACTTCACTCCCACCCCTTCTACTAATGAAGTTCCAACTCCACACATAACCAAGACCGCAGATAGTAAGCACTACTGAGTTACTGAGTATAGTACATTCCAGAAATATGTTCACGTTTTCCAATGACGAAAGAGCTTTCAATATTGAATCATATTTTCGCACAGGTACTGTCCGTTTGCCTACGTCGCATCCCGATTTCCCCCACCTGCTTCTGCTCGCCCCTCTGTAAAAGCTGGGCTGTCTTAGCTCTTTTCTGAAAACATTAATTTCTGTTAGGAATTGGACGTTTACGTAATATTATACAGCTGTTTAATTTAACTTAAATAAAAGGGCCTCGTTAAGTAATTAACTGTCACGTGATTTCCTCCCTTTCTACAATCCTGCGGCATAACCACTTGGACGGACAGTAGATAGCATGTCTGAGTAATTTTATATTTTCGGGTCGGGCAGAAGTGAAGATTGAATGTACAGAATTATTTCAACATGAGTTACTAGTACGAAGGACGAAACTGGCAATTGGAATTAGATGCAATAGTCTATAGTGCAATAATATGCACAAAAGAACTGAAGCCTGTATCGAAATGAACGGCCACCATTTTCAAAATTGTGTTTAAATATTCATATTATGATTATTTTTCAATTCAACTTCTTTCTCTATATTGTATGCTAATGTGCTGTAGACAGTATAATATACACCGCATAATGAATACGTTCGCATGGATAACTCACTTTGTGAGTAAAAACACTTATTCTTAATACGGTACTGTACTTTGATTAAAGAAAAACCTAATGAAAATTATCAAACTCAAAATCGCGATATTTCCTAGTTTACGTAAATGGATGAACTACTTTTCTTCCTTCCTATACCTAGTAGATTGATTTGTGTTTTACGCCAGTGTCATCGAACTCCAGTCTTGGAGGGGGGAGCAAGCGGTGTTAAAGGTATAGACAGGTTAATATTAAAAATGTTAGTAAAAATAAAATGATGTCCCTGTATTAATTTAACTATTTACTACGACTAAGATATAGGTAAGTTAAATAAAGTCGACCATATTCAGTAGTTGGTGATGCCCGCTCGCTATACTGTAGATAGTACAAATAATTCGTACTGAAAAATAACAGATAGCGCTGTAACCTGTATTGTCGACATCTAGCAGCCTGCAGTGTCTATGCGAGAGCGGGAGAGAGGAGTCGGCTACATCACTCTACTCCCCGGTAACCATGACAACAGCAGTTCAACCAATAAGATAGCTGGTTAGAGGAGTGTTTAAACTTGACTAAAACGCGCGAGGGGAACCGAATTTGGAGACGTCCTACCCACCGCTGACAACTGTACTATTTACAGTCACAGCTGGTTTCGGCTGTATTGGGAAGATCTCTCTTTTTCTCTCCTCTTGGTTTGATAAATTTGATTCACGTGTTATTAGTTTTCTCTCCCTGCGTAAAAGTTTTCTTTTATGCTGTTACATTTTTCTCTTGTTTACAGGTGTTCCTGTTTTTTATTTTGTGTTACGAGATATTACTGATGAATCTGACGCACATATTGCACACACGCTGCACAACTGTCATAAGTATAGACACAAAAATACTTAAATAACCACACTAAACATTCAAATATATATAATTCAACTGGAGTTTACAAATTAAAATGCAATAGTTGCCCACATTTTTACATAGGACAGACAGGAAGATCCTTTCATACAAGATACAACGAACATATTAAAGCTATAACCAAACCTTACATTACATCAAATTATGCAGATCACATTATCGACAATAATCATGACTACAATAATATAGAAACAGATATGGAAATTTTACACATCACACCAAAAAGTTCACAGTTAAACATCCTAGAACAGTACGAAATATATAAGAATACAATAGCACACCCACAATATATACTTAACACACAACTACAGTTCAATACGCTCACATTGTTTGACATCATAGTACGTCATAGCATACAGACAGCCAACTCCCACCATAGGAGCAACACACCCCCACCCTTACCATCGACAACTGCAGATCGCAGAATCAAGATCACCAGTGGTTCAAGAGACACTGAAGACGACGACACATAGCGTCGAAACGGGCCGTCTGTCGAAGGTAAATACCTTTTTAACAATTTTAACACTTATAACGTGTGACAGAGTAAATTTTATGTTTTTAACAAAGTGTTAACGAGAACTTTAATCAATGACAAAAGTACTGTATACATTGAAACTAAAAAAATAATACGTATACACAAATATACAGATGAATCCATAAGTAAGCCATAAATCGAAGTAACGTTTTGAATGAGGCGCCTGAAACTATTACCGTAAGGTGATCGATGTGTATAAGCGAAACAAAGAACCAGCAGTAGCATCATGGCGGCACTTCTGCATAAGTGTACCATTGTATAGGAACGCATCGTTGTTCGATTTTTCTCTGTAGAACGTGTGGCAATGAGGTTATTCTTAAAGAAACGATGCCCATGTATGGTGAGAAATTATCTGTCACGTCAACCTGTTATTGGGGGCAGAAGTTATGAAGTTCTCAAAAAGATGGACAATGGAGATTGCCGCGAAGGCAATGTGTGCGATAGGTTGGCGACTTGATACGAATAGACAGGATGAAAAAATACTATATGATAGCCCGGATAGTTACAGGTGATGAATCTCGATATCATCATTACCAGCCCGAGACGAAGTCGCCAATAGCACAATCGTGCAGAGGTGCCTTCATATTGCAACTGTTGCTTCTTCGTTTCGCTTCTGCGCACATCGATTATACTGCTATCCAGCGGTGACAGCTTCAAGCACCTCATTAAAAAAAATGTCGCTTCTTCAAATTATATCTTATTTATTGACTCTCGCTAGTAACATATCTATAAATATTCACAGAACTCTCGGACACATAAGAAAACAGATACGAAAACACAAATTTATCGACAGAGATACAAAGAAACAGGTAAATAACACAAACAAATACAAAACCGACGAGGAAAGAATGAAGATAAGAAAAATAGTTGCGAAGAAAAATATTTAAAATACAAGTAATAAGGAAATAAAGACATTAAACTAATTAAATGCTGAATAAATATGAAATAAATAAAGAAAATTAAAATCAATAACTCATAATATGTATAAAATGAACGGTCGTATGAGAAAATGTATGTAATTTTCTTTGCTTGCCTTCTGCTTCATATTGATCGACGAGAAAATCTAGACATTCACGAGAGGGTAAAATTAGTCACACAGACAAATGAAAAACAACAAACAAGCTTGAAACATATAAATTGAAGTATAAACTTAACTTCTACGTCAGAAAATATACACACTTATTATTTAGGCTTACTTTCTGTTCTTTGTGTTCTGCTTCATGTTGATTACTGAAAGAATACATAAATTCAAAAGGGGAAAGGAAGCAGGCCAAGCTACTCTACTTTAAGATGAAGATACACGACGCTCTGCTTTATTTACTCCTCAATATATTTCTCGGAAAGTGTTTGACTTTGAGTCTGTCTATTTAATTAAATAACGTAGAATAAAATGACTGTAAACATGTTTATCAGAATAAAGCAGAGGAATTCAAGACTGGATAGCAAAACATCTTTGCGACGATTCTAAACAAATAATGAGACAGGAGTTAATGAAACTGAGTACAGAAAAAGGAAGCCGAAAATATTAAGTTGTTTATACTAGTGTTTCTCAATCTTTAATTTCGGTTATCAATGGTAAGCAACCATTTTTCTGTAGAGAGAGACTGTTTATATTTTTTAGTTCCCCACTATGGATAGTCAGCAAACAAAGCCCTATGTAGTTTCATTACATTCAATTTTCTAAAAATTACATTTCTCTTTTTTTTCCCCTTGAATTTCATGAAAATGTCTAAATACTAAATTTATTAGGTATATAGCCTTAGATAAATTATATTAGCCTATTGTTATTATTATTATTATTATTATTATTATTATTATTATTATTATTATTATTACTATTACGTTATGTCTCGTGACGAAAATATTGTACGAAATGGAAATATAACAATTGAAGGGTACACGGGAATAACGATCAAGGTCCATTTTAGAAAGTTTCGAGAAAAACGAATTTTAAAGTTTAAATACTTAATATTTTGTTATGTGTGTATTTAATAGAAAATGACGTAGTGGAATGTCAAGAACGATGATTTCTTGTTACTAGCTAGACCACATGATAGTACTTCCTTTCCACTATAAGATGAATTATTAACTCAATTTCGATTTTTGATGGACCTTGATTGTTTTTCCCGTGTACCTTTCAATTGGAAATTTATCTTTCGAAGAGGTGGAGAAGTTCAAATATCTTGGAGCAACAGTAAAAAATATAAATGATACTCGGGAGGAAATTAAACACAGAATAAATATAGGAAATGCCTATTATTATTCTGTTGAGAAGCTTTTATCATCCAGTCTGTTGTCAAAAAATCTGAAAGTTAGAATTTATAAAACAGTTATATTACCGGTTGTTATTTATGGTTGTGAAATTTGGACTGTCACTTTGAGAGAGGAACATAAGTTAAGGGTGTTTGAGAACAAGTTCTCAGGAAAATATTTGGGCCTAAGAGGGATGAAGTTACAGGAGAATGGAGAAAGTTACACGACACAGAACTGTACGCATTGTATTCTTCATCTGACATAATTAGGAACATAAAATCCAGACGTTTGAGATGGGCAGGGCATGTAGCACGTATGGGCGAATCCAGAAATGCATATAGAGTATTAGTTGGGAGGCCGGAGGGAAAAAGACCTTTGGGGAGGACGAGACGTAGATGGGAAGATAATATTAAAATGGATTTAAGGGAGGTGGGATATGATGATAGAGATTGGATTAATCTTGCTCAGGATAGGGACCGAAGGCTGGCTTATGTGAGGGCGGCAAGGAACCTCCGGGTTCTTTAAAGGCCATTTAGTAAGTAAGTATTAATTAATTATTAGTATGTTCAAATTTCACTAACTTCCAGTAACCGGCTCAGAAATCTAGCACTATTTTAATTTCATGGAAATCTAGTCTGCCTCAGCTGCCTACATCAACAGGTACAAAATCACTACCATTTGTAGTATATGTCAGTATCGAAATTAGAAACGAAGTTGGCAAAAGAAAATTAAACCCTCAAACTAGAAAATCACCACAATCCACTAGCATATGTAGTAATGGGGGAAAAATTGTTCGGTTTCACCCTTAGGGTGTGAAGTAAGCTGACTCGGACTATAATGATGAAATGTGAAGAAAGCATGTTATTATTAAACGAAATTATATTGGTGAAACTATACGGGAGGTTACGGGTCGATAATGACGCAGTCTAACCTAGCTATGAAAGATTGTTTGATTTTCGTGTTCCCGGCCAGATGCCGAGCTGAACGCTCTTAGTCCGTGCATAATGTTTTTTTATATATTTTTTATTGGGTTATTTTACGACGCTGTATCAACATCTAGGTTATTTAGCGTCTCAATGATATGAAGGTGATAATGACGGTGAAATGAGTCCGGGGTCCAGCACCGAAAGTTACCCAGCATTTGCTCGTATTGGGTTGAGGGAAAACCCCGGAAAAAACCTCAACCAGGTAACTTGCCCCGACCGGGAATCGAACCCGGGCCACCTGGTTTCACAGCCAGACGCGCTGACCGTTACTCCACAGGTGTGGACTGCATAATGGTGGATTGTAAAGATAAACGACCATGAAACAGACTAATGAATTACAATAAGGAATATTTCACAGACTTTCGAACAATGATTATTTGAGGCATTGACATGGGAAAGGTCGTAACTGCCAAAAATTCGAATTTTTAGGTTTTTCATTGAAAATGTAGTAAATGGCCATGCCAATGGCACAGAGAAGGTAGTATGTCCGTATGTAATGAAACGAAGTTGGAAACGTAGTCACTAGATGCTGTAAGTAGTATGTGCACAGCTGTTGGCGCGGAGAAGGTAGTAACTCCTTTTACAACACCAGAGTGTGTCTAGACAAATATGGGCTGATAACTGTGCAGGGCAGAATAATAATCGGATGATTCTAATGGTCCTGATTTACATTATTGCCAAGAAACATTTTGATTCAGTGGACTTGAAATTCCTAGTTTCAGAATATTCCTACATGCCATGTGATAGGGAATTTGGCATCATAGAGAAAAGAAAAAAAAAAGATGAAGACCATGGTTCCAGAAGAGGTAAGGCCTAATAATGTAATAATGATGAAGGATGAGGATTTCTTCGACTTTTCTGCGGAATGTGACAAGTTTTTGAATACAACTCCTATCAAAATCAGCACCCTCAACTGGATTAGACTCTCAAGAGCTGATTTTCCTCTAATAAAAACAAGACAGTCATTTAATGACCTTGAAATGTGGACAGAGCATAGGATTTTTAAGAAAGGACAGTCATTAACGTCAATCACTAACTTGCAGTGCTTGCAACGCCTTGAAAGAAGACCAGTCGTCCCTGATGCCAAAAAGAGATACTTGGTATCTATGTTAGACTTCCTCGATGAAAAGTATCATGCATTTTACCGAAAAATTGTGCATAATGTATAAATAACGTTAATTCTCAGTTTGGCTAAGGAGTGATTTGAATGTTGTATTTTCATAAAATAGGATTTCACAGATAAATCTGTGCCAGGCATTTAAATTGCATATGTAACACAAACATGAGTGTATGCCTTTCATTTAAAGCAGTTTCTGTAATAATGTAAGTGAGAGAGTGTTCATAAATTTGTTTTTTTGCTTCCCCTGAAAAATTTTGTTTTTGGCAGTTACTACTTTTCCCATGTCAGCGCCTCATTTATTTGTAATTCAAAGAAATGTTCGATTTTTGACTCCTTATAACGAGAAGCATTGACGTTACTTGGAGATGACAATTGTGGATTCTAATCCCGACAAGTAATCAGTAATAAATAACCTGTATTCTTTCAGATGTGAACATGGCTTTGAGATCACCCAAAGACTCCTACTGTGTACCCGTCTAATGCAGGACGAAAATGACAGAGCTTAAGATTAGGATAAACCTCTTTAACGAATAAGCAACCCTCGAAGATGTTACGTATGGCATTAACAGTCGACGGACACAACTAAACCAATATTATAGTACCTCCAAAGAAGAGGATATTGTAGTTAAGAAAAACCATTGCCATATTGAGATATCTCCCTTTAAATTCTTCGCTGACGTGAAACTTGGAAGCAAGATGTAGGGCAAAATCTTATATTACCCTGAACTTTCATGACTAAGTTTGTAGCAATAGTTTTATTGTTTTATTTTATTGGGTTATTTTACGACGCTGTATCAACATCTAGGTTATTTAGCGCCTGAATGATATGAAGGTGATAATGCCGGTGAACCGGTGAAATGAGTCCGGGGTCCAGCACCGAAAGTTACCCAGCATTTGCTCGTATTGGGTTGAGGGAAAACCCCGGAAAAAAACCTCAACCAGGTAACTTGCCCCAACCGGGATTCGAACCCGGGCCACCTGGTTTCGCAGCCAGACGCGCTGACCGTTACTCCACAGGTGTGGACTTTGTAGCAATAGTAAGCACAGCATACAAATCCGCAAATACAAATATTTTGATTAAAGTAGACAACAATTTCTACTCAAAGTCCGACGAATTCTGAAATTTAAAAGCAATTATATCTAAGTTACAAGTATAGTGTTCCAATACTACAGACCGGATCAGCTTACTTATTACCCTAAGGGTGAAACCTAACCACTTTTACCCTATTGCTACATATGCTAGAGGATTATAGTGATTTTCTAGATGTAAGGTTGAATTTTCCTTCGCCAACTTTATTTCGAATTTCGAGTACTGGTAAATACGACAACTGGCAGTTATTTTCTAATTGTTATGTTGGCAGCAATAATTTTGGTTTGCAGTAAAGTAAACTAATGAAAAGAAAGTATAACTAACGTTGTGAAATTTGAACGTAATTAATAATTGCTTAGTAATACCGGTATTAATATTAATACCAATACATAATTCAGTTGTGTTATAGGCGAGTTTCATACGACGTTTTATGCTCGACTATATTTCTAACTTGATATTAATTTTTTTGTATCTGACCTTGACCAATGCCCCGTATGTTGTGAGATGTTGGCAGACGCGAAAGTATTGATTTTTTCCGAGGAACAGATGTTCACATTGACCTTGCTAGGCCATAAGAACCTACAGAGATAACATTGAAATTAAATTAGACATTGAAAAACGAGATGACAAATTGAAATTATTTGAATATTATTTACAATTAACGCTAATTATTATAGTAACAGAACATAACCTTCTGCGACAGTATTGGATTTCCAGCCTCCGTGACTTTTCGCTAATTCTCTTTCGATTGCATATCCGAGAATAATCGATACTTGTGGTTTTATAACTGTAGAAAGCTGACCTGTCATTGGCTGAACAGTTGTAACCTGAGTCGTATTTGGCTGAAAGACCTGACCTTTAATGAGTAGGTGTACTTTAATGACATGCATTAAAGGTCTGCTACCAGGTGTATAATTACTACATTTCGGCATGGTCGAGCATAAAATCTATTATATCACTGAAAAATTTCATTCTTTATGAGTCATGATGTCACCGGTATTGTTTCTATGGTAATAATAGTTATAAAATGCTTCCTAACAATAACATAGGAACGTGTTTTCCATTTTATTTAACAGTAAAGACAGTGCAAAAGTGTCAAATAATGACATTTTTACAACGAAAGTAAATAAAAATTGTTTTATATGAAACATTTCATACCGTGTTTTTGGAACAGCCATGGTTTTAATGCCCAATATGCTATCAGTTTAAGAGTACAATGTATTATGGTAATAAAAAATTGAACGAATTTCAGTTTTATCCTTTAAGGGGTTAGGTACAACTTGCAGCAGTAAAATTTTTGGAAATGTTCAACTGTTTTTTCCTCAATTACTGTATCTTGTACAATAATGAAAATTGGTATGTGTAAAACACTGTCCTTCTGCAATATAAAAAAAATATTTTTAAGTTTTAAGAAAAATGATATATATATATATATATATATATATATATATATATATATATATATATAATTCAGAATGGTGGCAGTTTACTGTGCATTCATGAATCGTTTTCCTCATAACTCCTAAACTTGTTAACTTTTTGATGTTCTCTCTCTTCTATTTTATTGCTGAAACTCATGTTTACAATATCATGCTCTTTGAACTACATTCCTTACTAAAAATTATTTTCTTTTATTTTGTGTTAGAAGAAAATACTGATATTTGACCAATTTTTTTTTGTGAGACTATCTATCAAAGATATAGAAATAATTTTGCATCATATTATAGATATGACATGCATAAATACACACAAAAAATTTCATCACAGAATGTTGGATAGTTTTTGAGTTATGTAGGAAACGCTTCATCACTGCATAGTGAACTGAATTTTGGAGGAATAAGAAGAAAAAAAAAAGTAATTTTTCTTTTAAATCTTAAAAATATTTTTTTCATATAACAGGACAGTGTTTTACACGTACTAATTTTCATTATTGTACAAGATACAGTAATGGAGGGAAATGTTGAATATGTCCAAAATTTCACTGCTGGAAGCTGTACCTAACCCCTTAAATGTGCAGAAATTTGATCCAGATAAATGTAACTTTTAAAATGTTACATTTGTTCGTATCAAATTTCTCACATTTTAAGGACAAAACTAGAATTCTTGCAATCAATTATTTCATCTTGAATCTTGCGTACACTACTTTTAACACTTAAATAGAAAAAATGATTGATTAAATAATATACTGGCATATACGAAAACAAAAGCACATATAAGATTGCATCTTCATTCAGAAAGCAGAAATACAACATAGCATACAGAACAGAAAACGCACTACAAAGACATCTCAACACACAAACAACACAAACAAATAAATACAACCACACAAGCGTATACAACCCCATATAATAGTTGCGACAAGTTCTACATTGGACAGACAGGCAGATCATTCCAAACACGCTACAAAATATATTAAAGCAATAACCAGAAGACACAATACATCTACATATGCCTAACACATAACTAATGCTAACCACACATACAATAACATAAATACAGACATGAAAATCCTACACATACAACCCAAAAACCAAAAACTCAACACACTAGAACAATATGAAATATACAGACACACTAAAACACACCCTAACCAAATCCCAACACACACACACACACACTATTTGACTCCACTTTCAACACGCAAACGCACCCCTACAAACAGGCAGCGATGTCGAGATGACGCAGAAATCTAATAGGCTCTGATGATGGTGTACAGTATACACCGAAACAGCTGTAAGCCACACGTGCTTATATAATTAACACTAGTAAGTCTGCCATTTAATCAATCATTTATAATCAATTATCATCATAATGCGCTGCTCTCTTAAGCTGACTGAGCATATTGGGAATCAAATCAATTTTTTTTTCGAAACATGCTATAAAATATCTTTTTATTTCGAGAAGGAAGCAAAAACGAGAAAATTTGTACCAAACTTTTTTGTTTGAAATATCTCAAAGAATAACCCCCTGAAATCAATGACATTATTACGGTTCACCCTATAAATATTCTATGATATTATGTAATATTGTCCACACTTGTGGAGTAACAGTTAGCGCGTCTCGCCGCGAAACCAGGTGACCCGAGTTCAATTCCAGGTCGGGGCAAATTACGTGGTTGAGATTAGTTCTGGCGTTTTCCTTTAACCCAATATGAGCAAATGCTGGGTAACTTTCGGTGCAGGACCCCGGACTCATTTCACCGGCATTATCACCTTCATCTCATTCAGACGCTAAATAACCTGAGATGTATGTATGTGTATGTATGTATTTATTCACACTGCAAATGGGTATATACCCGGTGGCAGTGGTAACTAATTACACTCAATAATGACAATTAATAATAAACACAATAAATAAACAACAATAATTAGGCCTAATAATAATAATAATAATAATAATAATAATAATAACAAGAAGCATCCTCAATTAAATGAAGCATGGTCACTTAAAATAACATTTCAAGTAAATCTAATTTGTATCTTAACCCTGAGTTCGAACTAAGACCCACGAGTGTCAACTCACTCACTGCACTGATTCTACCTGATTTCACTAACACTTCTAACCATTTCACTGTTCAAATACTTTGCACAGCCACTTCACTGACACCAACACACTTCACTTACACAATAGACTTCACTGACACTACACACTTTCTCACTGATAGAACACTTCAAATAACAAGACATCAATTACACCCTTTTAGTAGTGTGTATAATATACTACCGTCTATTAGTAAAGTCCTTAAGCCTATTTTTAAATACATTTTTGGTTATTGGTAAAGCCTTTAGTAAGTCTGCAGGTAAAGCATTCCAGTCCCTGATAGTACGATTGAGAAAAGAAAACTTTCCAGTGTCCGTCCTCTGTCTTCTTTCCCTCAATTTATATGAGTGGTCGTTCCTTGAAGAGTAATTTGGCGGCTGCAACCTATTTTTTATTTCTCTCCAGGCAGGCTCACCTCTGTATGTTTTGAACACTCACCTCTGTATGTGTGTAAATCTAATGTGTATCTTAACCCTAAGTTCGAACTAAGACCTACGAGTATCAACTCACTCACTGCACTGGTTCTACCTGATTTCACTAACACTTCTAACCATTTCACTGTTCAAATACTTTGCACAGCCACTTCACTGACACCAACACACTTCACTTACACAATAGACTTCACTGACACTACACACTTCCTCACTGATAGAACACTCCAAATAACAAGATATCAATTACACCCTTTGAGTAGTGTGTATAATATACTACCGTCTATTAGTAAAGTCTTTAAGCCTATTTTTAAATACATTTTTGGTTATTGGTAAAGCCTTTAGTAAGTCTGCAGGTAAAGCATTCCAGTCCCTGATAGTACGATTGAGAAAAGAAAACTTTCCAGTGTCCGTCCTCTGTCTTCTTTCCCTCAATTTATATGAGTGGTCGTTCCTTGAAGAGTAATTTGACGGCTGCAACCTATTTTTTATTTCTCTCCAGGCAGGCTCACCTCTGTATGTTTTGAACACTCACCTCTGTATGTGTGTTTGTTGATAAAGCGTCGTAAAATAACCTACTAAATTATGTAATATTCTTCACAACAAGAATCCGATTAAAACAAACATGCCGCAGACTTTTCCTCCGCAAATTAAAACGTTCGTGAACACACTTTAACATAAATAAGAAATTTTCAAATAGGAGGCACATATTATGATAGCAAGAAGCAGCGGTGGTAGTTGGTACAACAGCTGAGGATTATGCAGCGGTTACTTTGTCCTCTGCTCCGTCATTATACTCGAAATTGCGGCAGGGAGATTAATCCGAGAATCCGGCAGTAGAGTACATTCAGCTCTTACCTTCACATCTCTTGGCCACCTCCCCATTCATCCCACCCTTGCTTTTCATCAGGTCAGTCAGTAATCTAAAGTTCGCCGGCTAGAGTTGTAATGCCTCTCAACTACGCCTTTTGTCATTCGTACCTTAAAGGAAGACTATTCTATTCCCAGCTCTTCTTTATCTCAATATGCAATTCGTTCCATTTCTTCATACTCCCACGAGTTATCTCTAACTTAATTCAGATTTTTTTTTTCACGAAAGAAAATTTCAGTGAGTCATACACACACACACATACACACACACACACACACACACACACACACACTATGAATATAGAACACCAGTTTATCTTTACAGAAGTTCTTCGTACTTACTTACTTAATAGGCTTTTAAGGAACCCGGAGGTTCATTGCCGCCCTCACATAAGCCCGATATTGGTCCCTATCCTGAGCAAGATTAATCCAGTCTCTATCATCATATCCCACCTCCCTCAAATCCATTTTAATATTATCTTCCCATCTACGCCTCGGTCTCCCCAAACGTCTCTTTCTCTCCGGCCTCCCAAAAAACACTCTACATGCATTTCTGGATTCGCCCATACGTGCTACATGCCCTGCCCATCTCAAACGTGTGGATTTAATGTTCCTAATTATGTCAGGAGAAGAATACAATGCGTGCAGTTCTGTGTTGTGTAACTTTCTCCATTCTCCTGTAACTTCATCCCTCTTAGCCCCAAATATTTTCCTATGCACCTTATTCTCAAACACCCTTAACCTATGTTCCTCTCTCAAAGTGAGAGTCCAAGTTTCACAACCATAAAGAACAACCGGTAATATAACTGTTTTATAAATTCTAACTTTCAGATTTTTTGACAACAGCCTGGATGATAAAAGTTTCTCAACCGAATAATAACAGGCATTTCCCATATTTATTCTGTGTTTAATTTCCTCCCGAGTATAATTTATATTTGTTACTGTTGCTCTTAGGTCACGCACGCACGCACACACACTATGAATATAGAACACCAGTGTATCTTTACATAAGTTCTTCTTACTTACTTACTTACTTACTTACTTACTTACTTACTTACTTACTGGCTTTTAAGGAACGCGGAGGTTCATTGCCGCCCTCACATAAGCCCGCCATTGGTCCGTCTCCTGAGCAAGATTAATCCATTCTCTACCATCATATCCCACCTCCCTCAAATCCATTCTAATATTATCTTCCAATCTACGTACCGGCCTCCCCGAAGGTCTTTTTTTCCCTCCGGCCTCCCAACTAACACTCTATATGCATTTCTGGATTCGCCCATACGTGCTACATGCCCTGCCCATCTCAAACGTCTGGATTTAATGTTCCTGATTATGTCAGGTGAAGAACACAATGCGTGCAGTTCTGCGTTGTGTAACTTTCTCCATTCTCCTGTAACTTCATCCCTCTTAGCCCCAAATATTTTCCTAAGGACCTTATTCTCAAACACCCTTAACCTATGTTCCTCTCTCTCCGCGTCAAAGTAAGAAAATATCTAATGTGAAACATACGAACAATATTGTGAATAATACACGCTTCAATTTAAAAACTGAACCTTCAGGCAAGGAAAAGTAATGTTTCCTCATGCAAATAATACTTAATTTCCATGTCCAAGTTCCAAAGCCTTCTATCTTGTGCATTATGAAGTTTGATACATGCAATTTCCATATTCTTCAGTGTAGCTTCCATCAATAGCGTTAGGTTCTTAGTAACTCTCAGTCGCTCTGTATGCGTGTGTATACATACAAAAACAGTGAGAGCGGTTAAAAAAATTGAATTAAATGAAATTCATTTAAAATTTGCGTGACAAGAAAATACGGGTTTGAAACTAAACATGTACGGCCATTCTATTATAATATTTTAATTTATTTAGGTACGGTTTTAATTTTACAAACTGTTATCTACATTCCAGTTCACGAAAATAAAATATAAATCCAAAGGCACTAAGTTTTCCTTTAATAAAGATGAAAGTAAACAGGATAAAACAAACCATATTTTAGCAACTAAAACTAGTATGTACAATGACCAAACCGTAATTCACATGCAGCCTTCATCCCTTTAAAAAGAGAAAGTAATCATATTAAAAATTCCTTCTATAAAGGAAAATATTTAATGTGACCAAGCTTTAGGGTTATATAAAACGCAGCCATATCTATTTAAATATCATTACGAGAAGCAGAGGACGAGGTCCGCCTCTTCATGGGTAGATTAAAATTTTAGAGCCGGAGTAAACATAACGTTCGTACGACCCAACCCCTCCGAGAAGGGAGCGTCCATCGGTATGCTGGGAAGAGGCTGCGGACGCCGAAAGGCTCGCCCGGTATGCCTCTGACATCTCCCATCCCCCCCCCCACCAACGACGACGTCGCAGTCCTGCTCCTAATATGAAGTTTGTGATCCATATTCAATATAAGCTCTCTGAGAGACAGCCATGTTATTAATTTCAGGAGTTGAAGGATTAAAATGTTTATAAAGCTATGTTTGGTATTTGAACTACTTGTAGGGTCGCGATTCCGTGAATATTAAAAGCTTCCTTGAAACAAGGCGCAAGAGTAAACATGGAGTCCCATTACGAAGAATTGCGCGACTCTTTCTGTAGTCCAATTCATTAAGTGGTCTTCCCTTCTGGTAAATATAAAACATGTCTAATCAACCTAATTGATGTCCCGTCACGCAATTAAGTTTTGTTTGTTTTATTCTTGCAAACAAATTTTACTTTGAGATAATACAGAAATATTTACATTCTCTTGTTTCATGGTTTTATTAATGAAATTCTCTAAAATAATGGTTTTTGAAGACAAACAGCCAATCAGATTCAAAATAGCTATAAATAACAACATAATAGAACAATTGAGTTGTTTCAGTTACTTAGATTGTCTTATATCCTTTGGGCAAGAAAACTATTTAGAAAATAAACTTAAAAATTTTCAGAAAATGTGTTGAACTATTCAAAGGACAGTACACAATAAATCAAGAAGAGACACAGTGACGAGATTTTTTAAAGTACTGGCAGTTCCACTTCTAACATATGGAAATGAAACTGGACACTGGACAGATCCGGTAAAAGATTAATAAAAGCCCTAAACACATATTTATCAGAATGGCCATTTCCATGTTATGAAATGGCAACGTATGAAAGAAAACATACGGGAGACGGTTTGCCGCGTGTTGCATAGCCTTTGTGCCGGTTGCGCGCCACCAGGTCGACTTAAATTCTGTAAATGAACGCTATGTACTACAAGATGGCGCAGATAAAAGTAGCCTGTGTAAGTATAAAGTAAATACAGAAGCGAAGTGCTGAAAAGGATTCATATTTTATAGATGATGTTGAAAGTGGCTCCCTGCAGTATAAATACACAATTGTACACATCTAATCATACGATGAAAGAGTAATGGAACGGAGAAAAACTCTCTCCGGCACCAGGATTTGAACCCGGGTTTTCAGCTCTACGTGCTGATGCTTTATCCACTAAGCCACACCGGATACCCATCTCGGTGTCGGACAGAATCGTCTCAGTTTAATAATATATATGATATGGGTAAATCACTTCGTGATTTAAGACGGCGCTTATTCCGTCGGGTCCCGGCCAACTAGTCACTCATAACGAGTGCACCTCAGCAAATGTGTGGACTTTAGTCCTACGTTCCTAGACATCTATGACGTAGTGCAGAGGGCGGCCACTAGAGGGAACCCAAGAGTTGGAACTTAAACTGAGACGATTCTGTCCGACACCGAGATGGGTATCCGGTGTGGCTTAGTGGATAAAGCATCAGCACGTAGAGCTGAAAACCCAGGTTCAAATCCCGGTGCCGGAGAGAGTTTTTCTCCGTTCCATTACTCTTTCATCGTATGATGATGCAGAATACCTGCATGGAAATATCATATGTACTTCGGTGCATTAAAATAATATATACGATATGCGTAAATCACTTCGTGATTTAAAACGGCGCTTATTCCGTCGGGTCCCGGCCAACTAGTCACTCATAACGAGTGCACCTCAGCAAATGTGTGGACTTTAGTCCTACGTTCCTAGACATCTATGACGTAGTGCAGAGGGCGGCCACTAGAGGGAACCCAAGAGTTGGAACTTAAACTGAGACGATTCTGTCCGACACCGAGATGGGTATCCGGTGTGGCTTAGTGGATAAAGCATCAGCACGTAGAGCTGAAAACCCGGGTTCAAATCCCGGTACCGGAGAGAGTTTTTCTCCGTTCCATTACTCTTTCATCGTATGATGACGCAGATTATCTGCTTGGAAATATCATATGTACTTCGGTACATTAAAATAATATACATCTAATCATGTTCAGATACACCCTCATTTTGCACAGATCTCGTAGCCAGTATTGCCAACTCAAAATTCAATTTACCGCTACGCAAGCTTAAAAAAAACTGCTAAACTGTAATTTAAAAAATCCAGATTTTCTCTTAACACATTACTTCCAAATTTGTAAGACAAACTATACAGTTTTAAGAATTTTATATAAATATAGGCTAAATTATGGAAAGTGTGTATCACTTTGTAGCCTCTATGTCCTATGCGAAATCATCTTCATCGTCGTACAGGAAGGGTGATGTATAACCCTGCAACTCACGAGATGATTCTCTTTCATTACCCGACTTGTATGCAGCCATTGTACCTAAACAGAAGCTATATATTCGTGTCGTGTTCATTACGAAAATATTTTGTGATAAAATACTGTTTTTAAATTATTATTATTATTATTATTATTATTATTATTATTATTATTATTATTATTATTATTATTTTAATATTTGACTCAATTAAAAAATGGCTGGATAGAAACCTTCTCTCGCTCAGTACTGATAAAACTACATTAATACCGTTTACTGTAAATAAATAAGATTTGTCTCCGATGAATCTGAATAAAAGTTTAGTTATCCATGACAGTAATTGCTCTCAGTTAGCAATTTGCAGATGCTAAAAAAAAAAAAAAAAAAAAAAAAACAAACCGAGTAAAATATATAGGTATTATTAAATTTACGATGGGATTATCATATAAACTCTTTCTTAAACTACATAAAACAATTCATAAATTTGTTTTACTAAGACACTTTAAATTTACATTTCTGTATTTACTCTATACTTATAAGATCTACTTTTATGTGCCCCATTCTGTAGCACAGAGCGTTCGCTTACATAATTTAGGTAGACCTGGCGGCGCGCGACCGGCACGAAGGCATGAAACACGCGGCAAATCGCAAGCTCATACTAAGGTATTTTCTTTTGTGTTGTTCTGTAATCTAATTTTGTATTTCATGTATATTATTGAAACCTGGTTGAGTGGAAGACAAGGCCTCATGGCCTTAATTCTGCCAGGAAAAATAAACCTACCACCACCACCACCACCATCACACCACCACCACCACCATCACACCACCACCACTGCTACTGCTACTACTATTATTACATTTTATGCAAAAAATTACATTAAGACAAACTTAAAATATATCACCTCCCTCTGCCGAAATCATAAAAAAAACGCCAAATAAACCAGTGTCGTAGCCAGACTAATCATTTTGGGTGGGCCAGATATGCAGGGTTTAGAAAATACCTGGCCCATCTCCTGACAATGCCGCTGCCGTCAACTCTCTTGAAACTCATTCCTGGAAGTCTTATTTAATAACATGCAAGGCAAACCTATACAAACGCTTCATAAGGTGACCTGGAGCTGTTGAGATTTCCTAGCAACGAATCTGTCGATCGCTGATGATGGGCCCTTCAACAAATCCCAACTTTTCTCTCTCTCAATAGATAGAATTGCTTGATTACAAAACCTTATGCTTGACGTGATTGACGAATTTTTCTTCGTTTCAGAGCTTTGTGAAGTTTTATATCATTGCCTTAATGAAGGACGAACATTTACTAATATCCATCTTTGGAGACTGAGGTGCTTCCGATAATGAATTTGCAAGAGCAAGAATACCGTCTCAACATACCAAATAAAATAAGGTGTCAAATTTTTCTAGCTGATGTAACAATTCAGTAGCCTCCACAGCTTCCTTCTTTTTATGGCTCCCAGACAAATTTTTAGGCCCAACCCAACACAGTTAAATTGGCTCTTGAAGAAATGAAAGCATTTTTGACTTCTTACCTTAATGCTATCGACTGTAACTATTGCTCTGCACCCATGGGTTAGTTTTAATGTCGAGCATTTTCCATTAAAAACGTAAAAAAAAATTGCATATTTTGTGGGTGGGCCTGGGCCCACCTGGCCAACCCGCTGGGTACGCCAACGGAAATAAATAGCTAACCGCTGACGGTAAAATTGTGTAGCTGACCATAGTTCTGAAAACACCAGATTTAGCTACAAAACCGCTGATTTAGCAACACTGCTCGTAGAGCGCCACTTCTTAACCAAATTATGTATTGCTCTTTTTGCCGGATGTCCTCTATCCGGAAACTTGTCCCTGAAAATTTCGCGGATTTCCTTAATCGAAACCGTTCTCACATACGCTTCCACTATTTCCACACTTTCTTGTATTCAATTAGTCATTTTGTAGAATGCGAAGAGACACGTGTAATTCGACTGATGACTGAATAAATATTGACAAGAAGAATGCCAACAATTGGTTATTGCATAAAATTGTCCATTGTTGTAGCTGTTAACTCATTTCGTTATGATATGATACGATAATAGTACATTATGCAACGAGCCTATAATGATAGTAATTAAGAAGCGAGTATGGATGTTTATGAAACTCGCTTGCGCTCGTTTCATAATTTTCATACGAGCTTCTTAATTACCATTATAGGCGAGTTTCATACGACTTTTTATGCTCGACCATATTTCTAACTTGAAATTATTCAGATGTATACATTTTATTTGTATCTGACAAGATCGGAAGTGACCTTGTTCTAGGTCGTGAATTGTGAGATGTGCGCAGACGCGAAAGTATTGATTTTTTCCGAGGAACAATAATGTCATTGACCTTATGTAATCCCGTTAAACTTGATATAACCTTGATTATTGAATTCGACATTGAAAAACGAGATGACAAATTGAATTTATTTGAATATTATTTACAATTAACGCTAATTATTATAGTAACAGAACATAACCTTCTGCGACAGTATTGGATTTCCAGTATCCGTGACTTGTCGCTAATTCTCTTTCGATTGCATATCCGAGAATAATCGATACTTGCGGTTTTATAACGGTACAAAGCTGAGTTGTCATTGGCTGAACACCTGTAAGCTGAGTTGTCATTGGCTGAAAACCTGTACTTTAATGAGTAGGTGTACTTTAATGACATGCATTAAAGGATTGCTACCAGGTGTATAATTACTACATTTCGGCATGGTCGAGCATAAAATACGATAATGTTATTTCGCATTCAAACGGGAGACGGACTACTTTTATCTGCGCCACCCAGTAGAAGCCTATTTGAGTTGTTCATGAAACATCAGCACTAAAAGTAAACCATTACAGACAGAATATTTCAGAAATTAGTTCTCTTTCTCCGTGTGTTCTTTATATAGGTACAATAATGACACAAACAAATACAATGAAGGCAGTCTTAATCATGTCAGTAGGTATCCAATGCGATTGAAAAGAAAAAGAAAGTGTGAATGTAGAAGTGGAAGTCACTAAGAATTGCTCTGAATTTAAGTAAATTCCATAAAGGAACTTCACGTTTGTAACATTTCAAGCCTTAATTGAATGTAGACGAAGAAATTTCTATGATATCGTTAAGAATAAGAAATGAATACGAAGCTCTATTAAGACCATTTTGTTTCCTATTCATATAACTGAAAGACTAGTTATACCGTATGAAAATCTTTTCATATTGTTATAATTGGATATTAGTCTATTACGACCATTACTGCTATGATATTTATACGATCCGTTATTTGCATTCAAGAGTAGACGGTACTAAAAAATACCTTAATTTCGCACAACAAAGAAGCTCTGAACTGTATTCAAGTTTAGTTATTATACTTCGGGTCTAGATGTCAGTGCGGTCGCCTCTAGTTATACCTCATTATTACTACATTCTTGTCTGCGCCTCAAGCAATTTAATGGAACAGAAAATGTCTTTGAATTACTAAGGACGTGATGGATAAAAGGAAGGCAGAATCTGAAAATGTAGCACCAGCTATTTCTAACTAAGCATTCCTTATGAAAATGTAACATAATTAAAACTAATTTGCTAATTTAAATTTCGTTTTATGTAGGAGGAACTTGGCAGTCTCTTTTATGTTTGTTATTAAAATAACGATAGAGTAGCTGTGAGCCTCCCATTATACTTCACGTCATAATACTGCTAGCGTTTCATTACAAGCTTCAACTTATTCTAAAAATTGTGGTTACTTTTCATTAAGATTGTGCCTCTCACTACAGAGTTCTCAGAGAGTCAGGCATTATCATTCCTGTTGAAAACAGAAGATGTAAACTTCTTAAATATTCATTGAATCTTCCTCATGATTGATTAATTCATTTCCTCTTCTATGTAGCAAGTTCGTTATTTTACTTTCTATGTTCTGGGTTTTAATTTTCCATTCATTTTTTAGTTTTATTTCATTCCCAGGAACTTTAATTATTTCTTAGTGAAATAGCACATAATTTGCATACAGTAGTAATTATCAAAGTGTTCATTCAACATCCCCAATGAAATTAAATCTAAATCATTCGGTAATTTAATAGAAGAGAAACTTAAATATTAAAAAAATTTTGTTAATAAAATTTGTCTTCTATAACTTCTCAACCTACATCTACAGCTTGTAAGGGGTATAAGTGCCGTCCTTTTCACAGTCGTCGGAGACGGTCTACAGGATCAAAAATGTCCATACAACATAGGGTCAAAACTTGATGTATCAATATTTTACTAAAGTCCGTCATATACTTATCTTATATGATAGTGTGTTATTTTTTTATTTCATTCTATTTGATGAAATGTTAAATGTTATGTTTTATTTAACGACGCTCGCAACTGCAGAGGTTGTCACCGTCGCCGGATGTGCCGGAATTTTGTCCCGCAGGAGTTCTTTTACATGCCAGTAAGTCTACTGACATGAGCCTGTGGCATTTAAGCACACTTAAATGCCATCGACCTGGCCCGGGATCAAACCCGCAACCTTGGGCATAGAAGGCCAGCGCTATACCAACTCGCCAACCAGGTCGACTATTTGATGAACGTTTTCGGTTTTTATAAACCATCTTCAGATCACATTACCTATGTTGAACTGTTATACAGTTGTGCAATAGGTTACATTAACCATATTATGTTAAAATAGAAAATATAAAATACAAGATATCATTAAACGTTAATGAATGTACATATTTAAATGTTAACATATTAAATTAAAATATGTCTAAAATGGAGGGTATTTTGCATAGTACACACTCCTTTCAAATATAAACGGTTATTTCCATGACCATTTTACATGCAAAACACCCTCCAATATAGACTATTGTAATTTAGTATGTTAACATTTAAATATGTACATTTATTAACGTTTTATGATATCTTGTACTTTATATTTTATACTAGTGGCTTGTGCAGCAAATGCTGCTGCAAACTAAGTTCGTTAGATGTTCAAATAAAAAATTTTCAGATTTATTTTCAATGAAGAATACTCGTCTTATTGATAGTTATTTGCTTCCATAATAATGAAACATACTCCCTCGGAATGGATTTTTTTTTGCCAAATACTTTTTCTTGAACCTATCCAACTTCAGTTTTTGAGTTTCAACGCGAAAACTCAAGTATCAATTTCAGGACGATAGCAGTAGCTATTTCAGGTCATTGTGGATTGTAGGCGAAAGTTATAAAAGTCAGGTTTGCTAAGCTTTCGAACAATAGCATTTTCGTATAGCTGCTGCATGTAGAACTTGAAATGTGGAGCGTAAAATCATTTTATCCTACTAAGAGATCTTGCTGAAATGATCTGGAGACTACAAAATTTTCTAGGCCTCTTATTTTATCAATAAGTAATACCTTTTTATCTTTCCTTACGAACTGTAATTTTTGCGCTCTCTCGAGCCAATACTGAAGGCAATGACACATATCAATAACTACACTACACCGCCATTAAGTATATGGAAAAAGACCCAACCCCACTGGGTTAATAAGAATAAAAATATTTTATTTTTAATAACAATATTATTATCTTAAGTTTTGTAGTTATATATAGCAGCCACTCAGTAAATTATAGAAATGAAGATCTAAATTAAAATATTCTCTGCATTTACTTACATAACCTCAAAACGTTTCACTTTCATGTCATCAATATAGCATCAATATTATGTACAATTAATGAAAAATAGACGCATCATGATATTAACTATAATAATATTTAATTTCTAATGGTAACAATGTCATCAAACCACCTCAAGTTTCGTAGATCTGAATATCCAATACACAGCTGTACCCAGAAAATTATACACTGCAGAATCAGTTTTTAATAACAAATTGAATTGAGCTCTAAATATGTCGGCAATCCTGCAGGTCATGGCCTTCGTGTAATAGCCTATTGTTTATTGTAGTGTGTGTTTTGTTCTGAAATTCAATCAAGTCGGCCGTGATTCAATAACATTAGTTCTCAAAACTGACAACAGATGGATTTTGGAAAATAGGAAAATGATGTACGAAAATTGACATTTCGCTGAAAACTGCTACTTTTCCGAAAAACTTTGGGTTCCAAGCTTCAAAATGAGGGGCCATTTATTAAAATCCGTTCAGCCGTTTTCCCGTAATTTCCATTACCAGTTCAAATTATATATATAGATTTTAACATAATAAGGTTAATGTAACCTATTGCACAACTGTATAACAGTACAATATAGGTAATGTGATCTGAAAATGGTTTATAAAAACCGAAAACGTTCATCAAATAGAATGAAATAAAAAAATAACACACTATTATATAAGATAAGTTTATGACGACTTTAGGAAAATATTGATAAATTAACAAGCTTATCGGAACAAAAAATGGGTATAAAATTCAAAACTTGATAGTTTTTCCAGAAAATAATTCTTCTCTTATTTTATTCGCGTTACACTGTTTATATCGTTAGTAAAATTACGAAAACAATTACATCAGTAGGTATATCTAGCAAAGAGTTAATATTAGTTTAAATAAATATTTGTGTGTTCTATTACGTTTTCGTGAAATTAAATAAAATTGCATGCTTAAATTTGTTAATATTCTGGCGTGAGAGACGTGGCAACGTGTTCAGCAGGCAGTACTCTGCACAGACGTACGTACAGGTACATGTCAGCTGAGTTCAAGCTCCATAGGTCTACTGCCGAGCGGATGACAGTTCGGTACCAGGTATTCGATAAACAACTTACAATGTCATTCACAGTTTAGGAATATCATATGTTATTAATTTATGGAGAAAGTCATCGTAATTCAAATGAGGCACGAAGATGTACCGTCAATGTTTTCCGCAATGAAGGTTACCTAATCGGCGAAATTTTGTAGCGGTTTCTCAACGATTATTAGAAACTAGGAGTCTCTTACTTCGTTTCAAAAATCGCACAAACAGAAATGTCTTTAAAAATGTTATTGCTTTATGGAAGCGGGAGAAATAAAAATGTTGCAATTGAAAAAAAAGTTCCTATGATTATGTGTAGTAAACAATTATTGTTTATTTTTAAGACGTACGTTTATTTTGTGGTCAACTTTAATAATACAGTTCTATCAGAAAATATTATTATTATTATTATTATTATTATTATTGTTATTATTATTATTATTATTATTATTATTATTATTATTATTATTATTATTATTATTTTCTTAAATTACAATAAATTTTATAATAATCCTGTTACAAGTACGAATAATAACATGTATGTTGTGTAGAATAAAATATTGTACATAACAATACAGAACCAAACATACGAAATATCCACTACCCACATTACCGCAATGTCGGAGAAGTTGTCGCATGAGCAAGGCAAACAGTTTCTGAGTTCGCAACACCAATTAGGCCTAGTCCATTTGCTAATGCAAGTAAGAGTATAATGAAGGTCTAACTAGGTGACTACTTAAAAGATAAGCAAGGAAGGTATTTAGTTTTTTGAATGAAATTGTATTATCGCAATCAAACACACTTTCTTTCGCAGACATAAAGCATATCACGGTACAAAAAATAAATAGATTCTGACGTGTAGAAAAGAGTAATTTTCATATTTAACGAATTTTTAAATATAATTATAAGTTCACACATACGCATAAGAATCCTTACACTGTTACAGGTTCTATAAATGATTAGGGAAAATAATTGATGTTATAGTATGAATATTGGACACGATATTTTCTAGAATTTCTTACAAGAAATATGCTCTATGCTTTTTTTTCCTTCTTTCTTTCTTTTTTTCTTTTTTTGTTACTAAAACGTTTCTTTTCGATTTCGCTCGCCACCCATTAAATTATTATACAACCAGCCGTACCCGTGCGCTCCGCTGCACCCGTTAGAAATAAATATAAAGTAATTACATAATTAAAATAGGGCATTTGATCCAGAGAACATTCGTGTTTGATATAAGAATAAATCGTTTATTATGTTACTTAATTTAAATTGTATTTGTGTAATTAAAATGCGATCATTTTGATCCAGAGACCACTCATTTGGTCATAAAAATTATTTTAGGAAATACAGGAAACGAATGTACAGAATAGCCTATCAAGTTTTCTGTGCATAAGAAGCTATTTTAATCTTACCTGTCCTCGATTCACTCAGAAGTTACTGTAATAACATTATAGCAATATGTCCATCTAGAGAAACTACACTTTCCAATGGTGAATTAATAATTAATTATAAAAATCGGTTAATTTAGCTTCCGATATTACTTCACACAAAGACAGAAATATTATCTGTAGGCTATCTTTCATGGCTTTCGATTGTTGCTGTCCAAGGCCCCTTATAGACGAAGTCATTTGTTTTTTAATTCATTACACGGCCTTAGATGGCAGTTATTTTAATTTTAAAACTCATTTATCTCATTAAATATCAGTCCTAGCAAAGTTTTTCAAGGAATAACACTTGTCGAAAATTACTTTTAAAGAAACTGTTATGTAACATTTCTCACAAAAATCAATAATAAGCCAGATGTTTCGATTTATTTAATTCAGCCCCCCTTATAACCCCCCTTTTAAATAATGTATTTTGAATTCCATATAGCCTAAAATCTAAGTTACAACGAACTTAATTTATATTCCAATTTTCATCGAAATTCGTTCAGCCATTATCGCGTAAAAAGGTAACAGACAGACAGACATACATACATACAAACAAAAATTTCAAAAAAGCGATTTTCGGTTTCAGGGTGATTAATTATATATGTTAGGACCAATTATTTTTGGAAAATCGAAAATTACCAGAAAAATTTCGGCTACAGATTTATTATTAGTATAGATTCGCAGGTAACATTGTTGTATTTGTGTTTCAAGTACAGTACTGTTGATTTCATTTCATTTCTTTGTCGCTCTATTTGTCTTGAATACCTAACAACCAATTTATGATCGTATCTCTGAATATAGACATTTCACATCTAAATAACTCAGTTAATACGATAGATAGGCTAATTGTGGTACTTGTATTCTAACCTTTACATTAAAAAATGCAATAAAGTATTACTATATTTGACGAATTCTCAGAGAATTATTGTAACGCTCCTTATTTATTAACTTTACTCATAGCAAGCTCCAGTTATAAATATACATGGATTAGACCTACTATGCGGATCTCACAAAAAATCATATGTCACAAAACTAAAAACTCAACGCAACACAAACACAATCTAACAGGAGTTTAGAAATTAACATGCAATAGCTGTTGCGACTTCTCCATCGGACAAACTTGGAACTCATTTCAAACACGATACAAGGAACACATTCACAGTCATAACCAAATCACGCAATACTTCCACCTATGCAGAATATATCACAAACAACAACCACAACTACAGCAACATAGAAACAGACATGGAACAGAAAACGAACACACTAGAGCAATACGATATATACATACAAAAATACATGCACCACACATAACTAAATATTAGAACGCACATCCTAATTGGCGCAATGCAACCGATCATAAACGCACCCCTACCAAGTCAAAAATGAAGAAATCGGAAACAGGCACAGGACTTCACTAGAAATGTGAAGGAGGCCGAAGTTAAGTCGGGACTAGTCCTTAATTAAGGTAAACTACCATAGTAGTTTCAATTAACAGAGAAGAGTTCTTTATTTAATAAATTCATAAAATAATTAGTAAAAGAATATAGCCTCTTTCTTTGTTTCCACACAAATTTATATTTTATTATTGTTCTTCTTCTTCTTCTTCTTCTTATTACTATTATTATTATTATTATTATTATTATTATTATTATTATTATTATTACTAGCCGTACCCGTGCGCTTCGCTGCACCCGTTAGAAATAAATATAAAGTAATTATATAATTAAAATAGGACATTTGATCCAGGGAACATTCGTGTTTGATACAAGGATAAATCGTTTATTATGTTACTTAATTTAAATTGTATTTAAATAATTAAAATGCGATCATTTTGGTCCAGAGACCACTCATTTGGTACAATGACAATTCCTTTAACATGTTTCTTAATTGTTATTACATCCAACCATACTTTAATGAACATTGAAATCGTTTAGATTTAATATCTATACTTTATTTTACTTGATATATGTTTCCATTGAATTATGGTAATAACTTAATTTTAACCCTTCTTTTCTACGTATTCAGCAAGAGGCGTTTGGCCCACCATGGTTCTGAACCCTTCAAATAACTTAAATTATATTATATAATATTACATATTATATTATATTATATTATATTATATTATATTATATTCTCTTAACTTATACTATATCAGAAGTTACTGTAATAACATTATAGCATTATATCCATCTAGAGAAACTACACTTTCCAATGGTGACATAATAATTAATTATACAAATGGTTAATTTAGCTTCCGATATTACTTCATACAAACTCAGAAACATTCACTGTAGGCTATCTTTCATAGCTTTCGATTGTTGCTGTCCAAGGTCCCTCATAGACGAAGTCATTTGTTTTTTATTTCATTATACGGCCTTAGATGGCACTTATTTTAATTTTAAAACTCATTTATCTCATTAAATATCAGTCCTATCAATTTTTTATGGAATAAAACTTATCGCAAATTAATTTTAAAGAAACTTTTGTTATGTAACATTTTTCACAAAAATCAATAATAAGCGAGATATTTCGATTTATTTAATTCAGGCCCCCTTATAACCCCCCTTTTGAATAATGTATTTTGAATGCCATTTAGCCTAAAATCTAAGTTACAACGAACTTCATTTATATTCCAATTTTCATATAAATCGGTTCAGCCATTATCGCGTGAAAAGGTAACAAACATACAGACAGACATACAAACAAAAATTTCAAAAATGCGATTTTTGGTTTCAGGGTGGTTAATTATATATGTTAGGACCAATTATTTTTGTAAAATCGAAAATTACCAGAAAAATTTCGGCTACAGATTTATTATTAGTATAGATTAGTATAGATTTGGATGCGAGTAATATATATTTTTTTCATTTGTAACTATTTCTGAAGAATGGTTCAAATAATCTTAGCCACAATCCTGAATATTATTGGCAACGTAATAGAGGAGTAGATCGGTTGCTAAAGACGTAAAGAGTAAAATGAAGATGTTGTGTCAGTTTCACGGTATCTCATTTTTATTGCAACCGAAGTACAAAATCTATACTAATAATAAATCTGTAGCCAAAATTTTTCTGGTAATTTTCGATTTTCCAAAAATAATTGGTCCTAACATATATAATTAACCACCCTGAAACCGAATATCGCTTTTTTTTTAATTTTTGTTTGCATGTCTCTGTCTGTCTGTCTGTCTGTTTGTTACCTTTTCACGCGATAATGGCTGAACGGATTTTGATGAAAATTGGAATATAAATTAAGTTTGTTGTAACTTAGATTTTAGGCTACATGGCATTCAAAATACATTATTTAAAAGGGGGGTTATAAGGGGGCCTGAATTATATAAATCGAAATATCTCGCTTATTATTGATTTTTGTGAAAAATATTACATGACAATAGTTTCTTTAAACATAATTTGCGATATGTTTTATTCCTCGAAAAATTTTGATAGGACTGACATTTAATGAGATAAATGAGTTTTAAAATTAAAACAACTGCCATCTAAGGCCGTGTAATGAATTAACAAACAAATGACTTCGTCTATAAGGGGCCTTGAACAGCAACAATCAAAAGCTATGAAAGATAGCCTACAGAGAATGTTTCTGTGTTTCTATAAAGTAATATCGGAAGCTATTTTAACCGATATGTATAATTAATTTTTATTTACCATTGGAAAGCGTAGTTTCTCTAGATGGACATAATGCTATAACGTTATTACAGTAACTTCTGATATAATATAATATAATGTAATATAATATAATATAATATAATATAATATAATATAATATAATATAATATAATATAATATAATATAATATAATATAATATAATATAATATAATATAATATAACTTATTTGAAGGGTTCAGAACCATAGTGGGCCAATCGCCATTTACTGAATACGTAGAAAACAAGGGTTAAAATTAAGTTAATACCATAATTCAATGGAAACCTATAACAAGTAAAATAAAACATACACATTAAATCTAAATGATGTCAATCTTCATTAAACTATGGTTGCATGTAATAAAAATTAAGAAACATGTTAAAGGAATTGTCATTGCACCAAATGAGTGTCTCTGGACCAAAATGATCGCATTTTAATTATTTGGATGCAACTTAAATTATGTAACATATTAAACGATTTATCCTTCTATCAAACACGAATGTTCCCTGGATCAAATGTCCTATTTTAATTATGTAATTACTTTATATTTATTTCTAACGGGTGCAGCGGAGCGCACGGGAACGGCTAGTTACATAATTAAAATAGGACATTTTACCCAGGGAACATTCGTGTTTGATAGAAGGATAAATAGTTTATTATGTTACTTAATTTAAATTGTATTTAAATAATTAAAATGCGATCATTTTGGTCCAGAGACCACTCATTTGGTGCAATGACAATTCCTTTAACATGTTATTAATCGTTATTACCAATTATTTTTGGAAAAGCGAAAATTAACAGAAAAATTTTGGCTACAGATTTATTATTATATTATATTTTTTTAGTAGGTTATTTTACGACGCTTTATCAACATCTAGGTTATTTAGCGTCTGAATGAGATGAAGGTGATAATTCCGGTGAAATGAGTTCGGGGTCCAACACCGAAAGTTACCCAGCATTTGCTCATATTGGGTTGAGGGAAAACCCCGGAAAAAAACCTCAACCAGTAACTTACCCCGACCGGGAATCGAACCCGGGCCACCTGGTTTCGCGGCTAGACGTGCTAACCGTTACTCCACAGGTGTGGACATTGTATTATATTATATTATATTATATTATATTATATTATATTATATTATATTATGTAAAAAGTGTGTTGATAACGGATGTACTCGAATTAGAAAGTTTTTAATTTGTTGTGGGAGCTCTTGAATCTCAGGAGGAACAACTTTTACAACAGCGCAACATAATGTGCTTGGCTCATTACCCAAATTTTTTTGCATTGCATTTATATATATTTATATATATATATATATTTATATGTATTTTAACACGATTCAGTTGAGCATAGTTAAAATTTGAATTACAAAATAATGGATTACTAAGCTAACGTACTATTACTGCATACTAAATCAATACATTCTCGTTGTTCGTTAATTCTCTGAGATAAAAATGAATATGTTCATAAACAGTATTATAAGAAATACAGGAAATGAATATACAGAATAACCTATCAAGTTTTCTGTGCATAAGAAGCTATTTTAATCTTACCTGTCCTCAATTCACTCACAAGTTACTGTAACAACATTATAGCATTATGTCCATCCAGAGAAACTACACTTTCCAATGATGAAATAATAATTAATTATACAAATCGGTTAATTTAGCTTCCTATATTACTTCATACAAACACAGAAACGTTGTCTGTAGACTATGTTTCATAGCTTTCGATTGTTGTGTCCAAGGCCCCTTATAGACGAAGTCATTTGTTTTTTATTTCAATACACCGCCTTAGATGGCAGTTATTTTAATTTTAAAACTCATTTATATCATTAAACATCAGTCCTATCAAAATTTTTCAAAGAATAAAACTTATCGGAAATGAATTTTAAAGAAAATTTTATGTAACATTTTTCACAAAAATCAATAATAAGCGAGATATTTCGATTTATTTAATTGAGGCCCCCTTATAACCCCTTTTAAATGAAGTATTTTGAATGCCATATAGCCTAAAATCTAAGTTACAACGAACTTAATTTATATTCCAATTTTCATATGAATCGGTTCAGCCATTATCGCGTGAAAAGATAACAAACATACAGACAGACATACAGATAAAAATTTCAAAAATGCGATTTTCGGTTTCAGGGTGGTTAATTATATATGTTAGGACTAATTATTTTTGGAAAATCGAAAATTACCAGAAAAATTTCGGCTACAGATTTATTATTAGTATAGATTATTATTATTATTATTATTATTATTATTATTATTATTATTATTATTTTACCCGGTTACTTAACGACTCTGTATCAACGAAGTTATTTAGCGTCGAGCAAATTGTTGACAGCGAGAGGATATTTGACGAGATCAGGCCGAGGATTCGCTATAGATTACCTGACATTTACCTTACGATTGGGGAAAATCTCGGAAAAAAGCCAACCAGTTAATCACACCCGAGCACCGATCGGCAGGCATGCGCCTTAGTCGACTACTCTTCTCCGGTGGCTTACTATTTTTATTTGTATTGTTATTATTATTAATATTATTATTATTATCATTATTATTACTCATTTACTTATGGCTTATAAGGAACCCAGAGGTTCACTGCCGCCCTCACATAAGCCCGCCATCGGTCCCTATCCTGAGCAAGATTAATCCAGTCTCTATCATCATATCTCACCTCCCCTCAAATCCATTTTAAAATTACCCTCTCATCTACGTCTCGGCTTCTCAACTAACACTCTACACGCATTTTTGGATTCGCGCATACATGCTACATGCCCTGCCCATCTCAAACGTCTGGATTTAATGTTCCTAATTATGTCAGGTGCAGTTCTGCGTTGTGTAACTTTCTCCATTCTCCTGTAACTTCATCCCTCTTAGCCTCCAATATTTTCCTAAGTACCTTATTCTCAAACACCCTTAATCTCTGTTCCTCTCTCAAAGTGAGAGTCCAAGTTTCACAATCATACATAACAACCGATACTATAACGGTTCTATAAATTCTAACTTTCAGATTTTTTGAGAGGAGACTGGATGATAAAAGCATCTCAATCGAATAATAACAAGCTTTTCCCATATTTATTCTGCGTTTAATTTCCTCCTGAGTGTCATTTATATTTGTTATTGTCTTTTATACTGTTACTGAAAGATAAATTTCCAATTTTTATATTTCTATTTCCTACAAAATTCTGGCCACGAGGCATAATCATATACTTTGTCTTTTCTGGATTTACTTCCAAACCTATCTCTTTACTTGCTTCAAGAAAATTTTCCGTGTTTTCCCTAATAGTGTATGGATTTTCTCCTAACATATTCACGTCATCCGCATAGACAAGAAGCTGATGTAACCTGTTCAATTCCAAACCTTCTCTGTTGTCCTGGACTTTCCTAATGACATATACTAGAGCAAAGTTAAAAATTAAAGGTGATAGTGCATCTCCTAGCTTTACGCCGCAGTGAATTGCAAAATAAACAATTAAAATTTAATAACAATTTTCTGATTTCCTTTGTTACAAACAAACGGACGTATTTTTAAAATGAAATCAAGTAACAAAATTCTGTTACAGAGAAACGTTTCCTAATAGTCTAAAGAATGTGTGTTCTTAATTTCATGCATGTATCTTTAATAGTTCAGAAATTATATCAATATTTGTCTGGAATTGTAGCAAAAAAAGAAGTTACTGGAAACCGATAAAAGCGGGCAAGTGATTTAAAAATCCATAGCGCAGGAAGTTTAAAAATGACGACTCAACATCCGATAAGGGCACAAATATCCATAAAATGTTATGAAATGTATTCCACACATATCAAAGGGTATTTTAAAGAAAAAAAGAATTGAAAATTTAATTTACCGGAAACAACAATAAAAGTGGGCGAGTGATTTAAAAATCTATAACGCAGGAAGTTTAAAAATGGCGACTCAACATCCGATAAGGGCACAATACCCACTAAATGTTATGCTATGCATTCCATACATATCAAAGAGTACTTTAAAGAATGTTTTTTTTTTAATTTACTCATTTTTCACCAAAAAATACCACCCCCTCCCCTTAAAATTAGTTTCAAGTTAATTAGTTTAGAGTAAGTCAGATTATATTAAATTAGTATTCGACCCTGCAAATTCTATTCCTACAATTATTCCTCCACGCTCTCTAATCATTTCTTATGCGCAGAGCTCTGAGTTCCATGGGATGAGTAGCAAAGATGAAAGTGACTAATCTTCAAAGAAAATTTGCTCTTGGTTTGAGGGGGAAAAAAAGAAAATAAGACGTTGACTATCGTGGGCACCGGCAGTACTGTATGTGTACGAGGGTAGCTGGAAAGTCGGAGCGATATTAAAGCAGTCCGGGCGGGAGTTTGGAGAGAAGGAAGGATTTCTTAGGTAGGAAGAGGCAGCACTCAGCGATTGAGACGCGAGGAAGATGCAACAGACCTTGCGTTCACACGCTCCGCGCAACTTTGCGGAAAAGAGGAGAAATTTTCAACAACTAACACAAAACTTTTGAAATCCTATCTCTACAGCCGTGATCATAAGTTTCTTCACTATGACAATAAAACAATTGATATAAGTGATTAATCTTTACAATATTTAAGAATGTATGTATTTGTTTACACTGCAAATGGGCAAACACCCGGTGGCAGTGGTAACTTCATTACATGAGAGAAATTATAAATAATAATAATAATACTTACTTACTGGCTTTTAAGGAACCCGGAGGTTCATTGCCGCCCTCACGTAAGCCCGCCATTGATCCCTATCCTGAGCAAGATTAATCCAGTCTCTATCATCATATCCCACCTCCCTCAAATCCATTTTAATATTATCTTCCCATCTACGTCTCGGCCTCCCCAAAGGTCTTTTTCCCACCGGCTTCCCAACTAACACTCTATATACATTTCTGGATTCGCCCATACGTGCTACATTCCCTGCCCATCTCAAACGTCTGGATTTAATGTTCCTAATTATGTCAGGTGAAGAATACAATCCGTGCAGTTCTGTGTTATGTAACTTTCTCCATTCTCCTGTAACTTCATCCCGCTTAGCCCCAAATATTTTCCTAAGAACCTTATGTTCAGACACCCTTAATCTCTGTTCCTCTCTCAAAGTGAGAGTCCAAGTTTCACAACCATACAGAACAACCGGTAATATAACTCTTTTATAAATTCTAACTTTCAGATTTTTTGACAGCAGACTAGATGACAAAAGCTCCTCAACCGAATAATAACACGCATTACCCATATTTATTCTGCGTTTAATTTCCTCATATACCTAGTCTTTTCGGGATTTACTTCCAACCCTATCGCTTTACTTGCTTCAAGTAGAATTTCAGTGTTTTCCCTAATCGTTTGTGGATTTTCTGCCAACATATTCACGTCATCCGCATAGATAAGAAGCTGATGTAACCCGTTCAATTCCAAACCCTCTGTGTTATCCTGAACTTTCCTAATGGCATATTCTAGTGCTAAGTTAAAAAGTAGAGGTGACAATGCATCTCCCTGCTTTAGCCCGCAGTGAATTGGAAAAGCATCAGATAGAAACTGGCCTATACGGACTCTCCTGTAAGTTTCACTAAGACACATGTTAATTAATCGAACTATAATAATAATAATAATAATAATAATAATAATAATAATAATAATAATAATAATAATAATAACAACAACAGTTAAAATAACCTAATTAATAAATAAATCTAATTTCTCATTACAACCTACATATACAGAGCATTTCAGAAATACTTTGACAAACTTTGGGGGCATGTTTCTCACACCAAAACAAGAGAAAAAGGTCATATATTCTCCAAATTATAGACATCAGCTCAAAGAATTTGAGTGACCACAAGGGTCCTGAATACAATAAACATGTACAATAATGTGATGTGATACATTAAAGAAAAAAGGAAGTTATTTGTTGAAGGCAAATATTAGTGGATTAATTGATATAGAGATCATGATGTAATATTTGAAGAGAATCCTTGATAATATTTATAAGAATAGACATTACATAATCAAAAGGAATGTGAAGTTCCTTAAGATAATTCCACGTGAATTTTGTGCAAACCAATGAAAGACCATTGTTTAAGAGGGATGTTGTATTTTGAGAAAGATACGGCAGTCAGACAAGGTTATATATAGACTTCTTCTCAATATCAACTTCGGTGGCCTGATTTAGGTTTCTTTCGAAACGGATAGTAGGGTCAAGAACAAGAGGCCGTTTTAAGCGTCGGTTAATAGCAATAATGTCTGTCAGTCTAAAAGAACCATCTGATGATACACAATATACTTCCCCATGAATCTCCCAATTCAAAGTGTTTAACGATGTCGGCAAAGCATATTTCCAAAAATCCTTAGTTTTTTAGTTATTAATGAAAGAACATAATGAAACATCTGTTAGATATTGTCAGCTTGGTAGCAAGTTTGGCAACTTTAATCAATTCAGAAACTCATAACAACGAAAGTTTACGTTCAACGCGTTTCGAAGTACAATCCAACAACTTAACTTGAATTTGTAACCGTTTATTTTGTTAGATAATCGGAAATGAATTTAATTCATATATTATTATTATTATATTTCTATCTTTTTAGTTTTTATTTTATTGATGTTAATGTTATGGGGGATAAGCTCTCTAACATATTTTTTATAATTTTTATTATTTTTGGGTGATGTTGGTTTTATAATAACAGAGAATGATGTTATCGACACAAGTCTGATGATGCACCCATTGTATCCTAGATGCCTATGTGTTGCCAAAGAGTCCATGATCCGATGAGTGCTTGCGTGCGTGAAAGCAACAGAAGAACATTTTGAACATTTATTATGCCTTTCTGAATTGATTAAAGTTGCAACACTTGCTACCAAGCTGACAATATCTAACAGATGCTTCATTAATAACTAGAAAACTAACGATTTTGGGACATATGTTTATACGAACTTGTTTTCTTGTTTTGATGCAAGGTTTGTTAAAGTATTTCTGATACACCCTGTATATTTTAATTTTAATAATAATAACAATAATAATAATAATAGTAATAATAATAATATAACATCTACTTGGAGGATTTAGTAAAGAACTGTTTTCAGAACACAGGAGGAGTGATAGTAGGAGGAAGAAGATATGCTACTTTGTTGAGTGACAGCTGTGAGCAATATGGGATGAAGATAAATGCCAACAAGACGAAGACCATGGTCTTGGGAAGAAAAGTAAAGAAGGTAAACTTGTGAATTCTAAATGAGGCAGTAGAGCAAGTGGACAGCTTCAAATGCTTGGAGTGTACTATAAGCAGTAATAGTATGAGCTGCTGCTAAGAAGTCAAAAGGAGAATCACAATGGCAAAGGAAGCTTTTGATACAATACTTCTACATTTCAAATTTATCCATAAATGCTCTTAGCTAGTCGATCATATGTCGTGCAATTTTGTAACTCGCACGCACAACGTGCTAACGATATTTGATATGTCTCACCTTGTTGATTTTAGCTGTTCTAAAGCAGATCTAGACAGTATTTCTTTACTAAACCCTTCACTGTGTTTATTTGTAACACAAAATGTGATGCGTAAGAAAGTGTAATAGAACATAATACAAACTTTACCTCCCTTCTTAATCAAAAAATCTCTCTCTTTCCAATCATAACTAAAGAGAAATGATCTGGGGATTATATTGTTTTTCACTTAAAACGAGCCGCCATTTACTGCAGACGCGAGCGAACTTGCGTGTTGCAAGAACCGTATACAGACATCCTAGATCATATATGTAACAGATAACTCATCGCTATGTTAAAATCGGCAGCACTTTGAAGAGAACAACCGCCAGAATCGCCACTCGTCCGCCGCAAACGAACACGAGATGGCAGTACAGTTGTTAATGCAATTCAAATGGGAATTATGACGTGACTCCTTATGTAACAACTAGATGGCAGCGTAGTAAACCTGACAAAAGTTGTTAACGTCAAAGCCTATAAGGCCGACCTATCTGGGTATATATGATCTAGGGTTCTATGGGTACCTGCATTGAGGTTGTTTTGACATTTTGAGAGGACGAGTTTCTCACCCATGATAAATACCATATCATCAAACATCTTTCTACTCTGCTTCCTTCACAATATACACAGCCCGTTACTGGAATTACTTGTCACAGGAAATCAGTAGTAATCGGATTTGGAAAACCTTTAAGTACACTCTACTTAGAAATGCTTTTGTTGAATAGAACTAGACTCTTGCAGCAAGATCTAAATAATTTGCTTTAGATGACCAATTTTTCCCCCTCTTTCTCTTCCTTTTCTTCCTATTCTTTATTACATTGATATTTTACTTAATCGTTTGTATCAGTGTACTATATAGGACGTTTTTACTATTCGTTATCATTTAAATTTTTTCTATAATACGAGTACATGTAATCCTCGAGTTTATCTCGAGCAGTTTATGTCTTACAAATTGTATATATTCCCCTCATATTATGTAACTGTTTGTGATTATATGTAATTTTCTACTTTATTTTATGTAATCTCTAAGGTATCTACTTTTGTTTTGTATTATATTTATGTATTTCATGTATATTATTCAAACCTGGTTGAGTGGAAGAGACACTTTAGGCACACGAAAATGTAACATCGACGAAAACTTGAAGAGAAATAAACAAACCCTATAACTGCCACATACCGGATAGCTTCACCTCAAAGAACAAAAGACAAAGATCATATTTATACACGATATAATTACGATTACGAAAAACGAAAAGTACGAATCTCATCAATAAACATTCGAAATTTGTCCTCAATAGGTGAAACATACTGTAACGTAAGGTTATAAGAGATATTTTGAAGCCTACTTAATTATATATGGATACAATTACAACACTCACCCGTTGCTGCTGCCCCCAGCGCCGCCAGGACTACAGCCCAAATGGGGGAGGCCGCTGTCGACGTCCACATGATCCGCTCCCTCTGCCAGCCCTCTCAGTTCTGAAACAAAGCAGACAAGTGATGCACAAATACTGCAAAGCTTCGAACTACATGAGCTAGTCAATGTCAGCGGGGAAGTAAGATTGACAGTACAAGCCGAAGAGTTACGAGAAAACTTGCATTCCAGTCACTATAGCCATCCTGAATCTCACACGCTCTACCAGACATCAACTGCATATACCGGATGTTTCAAAAGTCATGGTCAATAATTTATAGATGAAAAGAACAAACTTGAAGAAGCAAAAAAGATCCAATAAGAATTGACCCGCAAATTAACCGTTCATGTATTATTCCCTTAGCTAGGGTGACCAGACGTCCTCTTTTATCCGGACGCGTCCTCCTTTTCAGATCTTTGTCCGGGGTCAGAACGGATTTAAAAAAATAAAGAACAAACTTGAAGAAGCAAAAAAGCTCCAATAAGAATTGATCCGCAAATTAACCGTTCATGTAATATTCCCTTAGCTAGGGTGACCAGACGTCCTCTTTTATCCGGACGCGTCCTCCTTTTCAGATCTTTGTCCGGGGTCAGAACGGATTTAAAAAAAATAAAGGAAAAACTTGAAGAAGCAGAAAAGCTCCAATAATAATACACCCGCAAATTAACCGTTCATGTAATATTCCCTTAGCTAGGGTGACCAGACGTCCTCTTTTATCCGGACACGTTCTCCTTTTTAGACCTTTGTCCGGGGTCAGAACGTATTTAAAAAAAAATAAAGGACAAACTTGAAGAAGCAAAAAAGCTCCAATAAGAATTGACACGCAAATTAACCCTCCATGGAATATTCCCTTAGCTAGGGTGACCAGACGTCCTCTTTTATCCGGACACGTCCTCCTTTTTACATCTTTTTCCGGGGTCAGAACGGATTTAAAAAAAATAAAGAAGAAACGTGAAGAAGCAAAAAAGCTCCAATAAGAATTGACCCGTAAATTAACCGTTCATGTAATATTCCCTTAGCTAGGGTGACCAGACGTCCCCTTTTATCCGGACATGTCCTCCTTTTTAGACCTTTGTCCGGGGTCAGAACGAGTTTAAAAAAAATAAAGAACAAACTTGAAGAAGCAAAAAAGCTCCAATAAGAAAAGGCCCGCAAATTAACCGTTCATGGAATATTCCCTTAGCTAGGGTGACCAGACGTCCTCTTTTATCCGGACATGTCCTCCTTTTTAGATCTTTTTCCGGGGTCAGAACAGATTAAAAAAAAAATAAAGAAGAAACTTGAAGAAGCAAAAAAGCCCCAATAAGAATTGACCCGCAAATTAACCGTTCATAGAATATTCCCTTAGCTAGGGTGACCAGACGTCCCCTTTTATCCGGACATGTCCTCCTTTTTAGACCTTTGTCCGAGGTCAGAACGAGTTTAAAAAAATAAAGAACAAACTTGAAGAAGCAAAAAAGCTCCAATAAGAATTGACCCGCAAATTAACCGTTCATGGAATATTCCCTTAGCTAGGGTGACCAGACGTCCTCTTTTATCCGAACACGTCCTCCTTTTTAGATCTTTTTCCGGGGTCAGAACGGATTTAAAAAAAATAAAGAAGAAACGTGAAGAAGCAAAAAAGCTCCAATAAGAATTGACCCGCAAATTAACCGTTCATGTAATATTACCTTAGCTAGGGTGACCAGACGTCCTCTTTTATCCGGACGCGTCCTCCTTTTCAGATCTTTGTTCGGGGTCAGAACGGATTTAAAAAAATAAAGAACAAACTTGAAGAAGCAAAAAAGCTCCAATAAGAATTGATCCGCAAATTAACCGTTCATGTAATATTCCCTTAGCTAGGGTGACCAGACGTCCTCTTTTATCCGGACACGTCCTAATTTTCAGATCTTTGTCCGGGGTCAGAACGGATTTAAAAAAAAATAAAGAACAAACTTGAAGAAACAAAAAAGCTCCAATAAGAATTGACCTGCAAATTAACCGTTCATGGAATATTCCCATAGCTAGGGTGACCAGACGTCCTCTTTTATCCGGACACGTCCTCCTTTTCAGAGCTTTGTCCGGGGTCAGAACGGATTTTAAAAAATAAAGAAGAAACTTGAAGAAGCAAGAAAGCTCCAATAATAATATAACCGCAAATTAACCGCTCATGTAATATTCCCTTAGCTAGGGTGACCAGACGTCTTCTTTTATCCGGACACGTCCTCCTTTTCAGATCTTTGTCAGGGGTCAGAACGGATTTTAAAAAATAAAGGACAAACTTGAAGAAGCAAAAAAGCTCCAATAATAATATACCCGTAAATTAACCGTTCATGTAATATTCCCTTAGCTAGGGTGACCAGACGTCCTCTTTTATCCGGACACGTTCTCCTTTTTAGACCTTTGTCCGGGGTCAGAACGTATTTAAAAAAAATAAAGGACAAACTTGAAGAAGCAAAAAAGCTCCAATAAGAATTGACCCGCAAATTAACCCTCCATGGAATATTCCCTTAGCTAGGGTGACCAGACGTCCTCTTTTATCCGGACACGTCCTCCTTTTTACATCTTTTTCCGGGGTCAGAACGGATTTAAAAAAAATAAAGAACAAACGTGAAGAAGCAAAAAAGCTCCAATAAGAATTGTCCCGCAAATTAACCGTTCATGTAATATTCCCTTAGCTAGGGTGACCAGACGTCCCCTTTTATCCGGACATGTCCTCCTTTTTAGACCTTTGTCCGGGGTCAGAACGAGTTTAAAAAAATAAAGAACAAACTTGAAGAAGCAAAAAAGCTCCAATAAGATTTGACCCGCAAATTAACCGTTCATGGAATATTCCCTTAGCTAGGGTGACCAGACGTCCTCTTTTATCCGGACATGTCCTCCTTTTTAGATCTTTTTCCGGGGTCAGAACAGATTAAAAAAAAATAAAGAAGAAACTTGAAGAAGCAAAAAAGCCCCAATAAGAATTGACCCGCAAATTAACCGTTCATAGAATATTCCCTTAGCTAGGGTGACCAGACGTCCCCTTTTATCCGGACATGTCCTCCTTTTTAGACCTTTGTCCGGGGTCAGAACGAGTTTAAAAAAATAAAGAACAAACTTGAAGAAGCAAAAAAGCTCCAATAAGAATTGACCCGCAAATTAACCGTTCATGGAATATTCCCTTAGCTAGGGTGACCAGACGTCCTCTTTTATCCGGACACGTCCTCCTTTTTAGATCTTTTTCCGGGGTCAGAACAGATTAAAAAAAATAAAGAAGAAACTTGAAGAAGCAAAAAAGCCCCAATAAGAATTGACCTGCAAATTAACCGTTCATGGAATATTACCTTAGATAGGGTGACCAGACGTCCTCTTTTATCCGGACACCGTCCTCCTTTTTAGATGTTTGTCCGGGGTCAGGACGAATTAAAAAAAATCAGGAAAAGTCCTCTTTTTCGTAACTTGCATGCCTGAAATTTTGAAACTATCTGATTTGACGCCTTTTTCAAGTAATTTGCCAGTATGTGGCAGGAGCATCGAAGGAAAATACTCTTTGCCAACGTTCATAACTTTCTTTCCTCCTCCTTTTGATAATAATTAAAGTTCCCATGGTTTTCATGTGTAGTTAACTGTAAAATCATTTTATATTATTTAGTTTTATCATAAGTATGCTATAGGCCTAATAAAATAGATGACAATTTTAAATATAACATAGGCCTAGCCTAAATCTAAATACATATTTTCTGTCCTCTTTAATAAAATTATAGTTCCCTTGACTTCCGTATGTAGCTAACTGTAAATTCGTCATTATTAAGTTTTATCACAATTATTCTGTAATAAAATAGATATTAACATACTTTTAAGTGTGATATAAGCCTAAATCTGTACTATATATTGACGTAATTTAAAGTATAATATAAGCCAAAGTCTAAATCAAAGTACATATTTTCTGTCCTCTTTTTTCGAACAATGTCCTCCTTTTTGAAGTTTTGTGTCCTCCTTTTCTTCGATGTGAATCTCGTCACCCTACCTTTAGCCAGAGAAGAGCTTGTCCTGTGGCCTCCAAAGTCACCGGTTTTCAATCCGATTAGATTTCTGTGTTTGGGATCATGTAAAAAGCCTAGCTTACACTTCTGAAGTGAACAAACTTCAGGAATTAGAAGGAAGAACAACATAACTAACACAGCCGAAATACATACAGTATATCAGAAAATTCACTCCAAAATGTAGTGAAATAAGTGTAAAACAAATAATACATCGATTTGTAGTCAAAATAAGGAAATAGACAACAAATTTAATGAAGCATATGAATGAAAGCACAAGAAATGAAACTGCTGAGGTTTTACTAAAAGTACTTTTGTCAGTGGTTCAAGTAGCAGCTCCAAACAGGGGAAAGGAACGGAGTTGATAGTGAAAGAGGGAAAGTCTAGGTGAAGTAGAGAGTGTTCCTGGTATGATAGGAGAGAAGCGGGAGTAAATATCTCGAGAAAAACCTTCTGCAACGTTTGATCTGTTCATAAATTCCATCATGACCTGGCTGAAGATCGAATGCGGGCTTGCGACCGATACAGAGTCGGCCGTGGGCTGTTGGTAAGTGGTCATTAGTTGCTAGTGGTAGTGCTTTGTACCGTGAGGTCTCCTCTAGGATCATAATACCTCGTGGGAACGGGTTGAGAGATCGTGGTGATGCCAAGGCGGAAAGGTAAAGAGATTCTGCAGGACGCAAGGGATTTCGAGGGGTCCCAGAGAGGGATATCTAGAGCGGGAAAGCCTTAGGACCATCCTGGGTAGCACAATGGGACCACCCAATCGACCTGAGGGCAGTTCCAGCCCGGTATAGTGCAGTAAAAACATTTTTAAACTTAAATTTTATTTATAGTAGTCATACCATTCTGTCGTCTATGTGTTTGGTGCGATACAATGTTGTTGATATATTGGATCGCTGCTATTCTCTGCCAGTCAAACATGTACAATCAGTAGGGATTGAGATTTTTCGAAACATTATCTGTATCTTTTATAGTGGAAATGAGAATAGTTCAGCATTTAACTTTCAATTATCTAGATTCCTATTTATTTAATAACGGATGAAGCCATTAAAGATCTCTATCAGATTAGTTGGATCTATGAGATTTGAAATCGGAACCTTTCTAATAAAATTCCAGTGTTTTACCACTGGCCACGTCGCTCAGTACTAAAATTAGAAGTCATACAGACGTGACAAATTGACAAATTGAAAACATAATATAATTCGTCATATCAACTATCAATATAATGCACAGAGTCTCTATTGTTGTAAATGTGATTGTTTACATCTTGTGGTACATTTTTACAATGGTTAAGTATATTTTTTCTGGCTATGTTGATACTACTGGTATTTTAATTATATACTGCAGAAGATATTCTCCCATGGCCTGCAAGAAAACCGGACATGAACGAAATTGAAAATCTGTGATCTATACTGAAGAAAGTGAACAAAAAAGAGGCTTACAACCACACATGGATCCCTGACAAAATCAACGTGTTAATAAAGGATAAGGGAATGTTCAGAAAATATTAGTAAACTCAAGAATCAATTTTCTGTTCATTATATCTGTGTAAAATACATTTTTGTTCATTATTTTTACCGATAAATACAGTTTCGTTGCACATGTAATTAATTTAGTCGAATAATTTGTCCACGTCTGTAGTAAAACAACGAATATCAAGTAAGAGACTTTAGGTAAGGATAAGAAATTGAACAATTCCGTAACAACTACATGATTTTAATGATGAAGGGTTAAAAACTTATATGAAACAATGTCTAGGAAAACAATGACTTAAAAACACACAATCTAAAGTTAGCAACTTCCTTCCCTTCCCATATAGGCCTATGCAGTAGCTACGTAAGCAAGCTGAAACAGAAACACAGACACGTAGGTTGTCATTATCAGAACCGATCGATTGCAAGGTATAAGGACAAAAGCGATCCGGGTTCCGTTCGCAATTATCGCCCAACAAAAAGGAAGCTTCTTTCACCCTTCTCACCCTTCATCCAGTTTCGTCAGAAACAATTAGCAAGCCAAAGGAGGGGCACTTAGCGACCCTGTGCAGATGTGCTCACTGCACTTATAGTTCTAAGTTTAAGTTACTTGTCACGCAGCCCAAATCTGTAATAAATGCTACGAAATTTTCATTTACTTACAGTTTTGTACTCTAAAATGTAACCACACAGGTTGATATCATTATGAAACAAGTGGCAAATAAGTACAGGGACATCATTTTATTTTTACTAACATTTCTAATATTAACCTGGCTATACCTTTGGATCAACGGTTGATATCCCCTTCCACGACTGGAGTTCGATGATACTGGCGTAATATACAAACAAATCACTTTACTAGGTATAGGAGGGAAGAAAAGTATTTCATCCATTTACGTAAACTAGGAAATATCACGCTTTTGAGTTTGATAATTTTCATTAGGATTTTGTTTAATCAAAATACAGTACTGTACTAACACTAAGTGTTTTTACTCACGAAATGAGCTGTCCATGCGGACGTATTCATTATTCAGTGTATATTATACTGTCTACAACACATTAGCGTACAATTTAGAGAATGAAGTTAAATTGAAAAATAATCATAATAAGGATATTTAAACACATTTTCAAAATGGTGGCCGTTCATTTCGATACCGGCTTCAGTTCTAATGTGTGTAATTCCAATTACCAGTTTCGTCCTTCGCACTAGTAACTCATGTTGAAATAATTCTATACTTACTCCCAGAGTACCTTACGTACTGTAAATTCAATCTTCACTTCTGCACGATCCGAAAAGATAAAATTACTCAGACATCCTATCTACTGTCCGTCCAAGTGCTTATTTGTCGCAGGATCGCAGAAAGGGGGGAAATCACGTGACAGTTAATTATTTAAAGAGGCCCTTTTATTTAAGTTATTTTAAACAGTCGTAGGGGTGTAATATTACGTAGACGTCCAATTCCTAACAGAAATTAATATTCTGAGAAAAGAGCTAAGACAGCCCAGCCACTAGTCTTTACACAGAGGAGAATAGAAGCAGGTGGGGGAAACCGGAATGCGAAGTAGGCAAATGGATGACAGTACCTGTGCGAAAATGATGCAATATTGAAAACACTTTCGTCACTGGAAAACGCGAACATATTTTTGGAACGTACTGTTTATTATGACCGTAAGACTACTATGACTGTATATGCGGTCTTGGATCTGTGTGGAGGACGGTTGAACTTCATTAGTAGAAAGGGTGGGAGTGAAGTACATTCAAAAACTCAGGTACAATAAAAATTGAAGTAAACATAAAATGATGTCCCTGTATTATATTGCTAGGTTAAACCTAAAGGTGTGGTTTTTTTACTCTTTTACGGAACAAGGACCCTGAAGACTAGCACAGCAGCCTCAAAATGACTGATTGCTGATTGTACTTTACAGCTCCTATTGTAAGAATGTCATCTTTCGATTCAGCTTGCACGTTCTACGGTTCCGATGGAGTCCCAATGCAGTGTTCTTCATCCCCCCGAAGGCGTACTAAGGCCTTCTCAGGCTAAAGCCATCGGTACGGCACTTACAATACTGCAAGGGCTAACCGAACACAAACTACCACTGTAATGTGGCAAACCAAGTTTTATCGGTAATTGCGCCATTTTTTGCAGGGATGTACGACGGAGAGTCAAAAAGTAGCCTTAATAATTGTTTTATTAATTGAATATGTACAGGGACATCATTTTATTTTTACTTCAATTTTTATTGTACCTGAGTTTTTTAATGTACTTCACTCCCACCCTCTCTACTAGTAAACTTCCAACCGTTCTACACACACAAAACCGAGGGGCGTATACAGTACTGAGTTAGTGTATATAGTACGTTCCAGAAATATGTTCGCGTTTTCCAGTGACGAAAGAGCTTTCAATATTGAATCATATTTTCGCACAGGTACTGTCGTCCTTTTGCCTACGTCGCATCCCGATTTCCCCCACCTGCTTCTGTTCGCCCAGGCTCTGTAAAGTCTAGTAGCTGGGCTGTCTTAGCTCTTTTCTGAAAACATTAATTTCTTTTAGGAATTGGACCTCTACGTAATATTATACAACTGTTTAAAATTACTTAAATAAAAGGGCCTCGTTAAGTAATTAACTGTCACGTGATTCCCCCCTCCCTTCTACAACCCTGCAACAAAACCACTTGAACGGACAGTAGATAGCATTTCTGAGTAATTTTATCTTTTCGAATCGGGCAGAAGTGAAGATTAAGTTTACAGTACGTAAGATACTCTTTTATAGAGTAGGTATAGAATTATTTTAACATGAGTTACTCGTACGAAGGACGAAACTGGTAATTGGAATTAGGTACAGTAGACCTAGTCTATAGTGCGATAATATGCACAAAAGAACTGAAGCCTGTATCGAAATGAACGGCCACCATTTTCAAAAATGTGTTTAAATATCCATATTATGATTATCTTTCAATTTAACTACATTCTCTATATTGTACGCTAATGTGCTGTAACAGTACAATATACACTGCATAATTAATACGTCCGAATGGACAGCTGAGTAAAAACATTAAGTGTTAATACAGTACTGTATTTTGATTAAACAAAAACGTAATGAAATTATCAAACTCAAAATTGCGATATTTCCTAGTTTACGTAAATGGATTAACTATTTTTCTTCCCTCGTATACCTAGTACAGTGATTTGTATTTAACGCCAGTATCATCGAACTCCAGTCTTGGAAGGGGAAGCAAGAGCTGTTTCCGGTTCTAGATCTTTAATCCAAAGGTATAGCCAGGTTGATATTAAAAATGTTAGTAAAAATAAAATGATGTCCCTGTACAATAAGACTACAAACACTTCATCACTTTTAACATAGTATAACAGGAACACTTGCATTGAACGTAGTGAAGACTATGTTGAAAAGTGATGAAGTGTTTTTAGTCTTATTGTACATATTCAATTAATAAAACAGTTGAGGGGTTGGGTGCAAGAAAGACACTTCTCTCAATGCAACACAGTACAATTATTCACCATGTTGCAGCTTTATAGCTATGGAGGATATACCTGTCGGACGCCAAAATGCAATAAAGTTGAGGATTTTTTAAATCCATTTTCCATTTTTTTAATATACTACTGGGTTCAAAAAGTTCCCGGAATTTTACTACCATTTTTCGTATTAATATATAACAAGGGATATTATACATTTGTTTTGTTGGTAACATTCATGATGTCATTTCCTTAAAGTTTGTTGATAATGGCAATTATTGGTTTTGAGTTGTAGGCAATTGTTTATCATAGTGTTTCGTTTGTTCGTCGCATTTTGTAATTATGTCCACAGAGCAAAGTACAAACATCAAGTTGTGTGGTTTGCTGGGGACATGATCAGTATGGCTGATGAAGATGGTGATTTCTTAAACAAAATGAAACTGGTGCTACTTGTACGACCCAGTCCCTAAACGACAGTCATCTGAGTGGAAATCGAAAACATCTCCTCGGAAGCAAAAATTTCCTAGGCACACTTCCAAAGGCAAAGTTATTTTAAATGTTATGTTTTATTTAACGACGCTCGCAACTGCAGAGGTTATATCAGCATCGCCGGAAGTGCCGGAATTTTGTCCTGCAGGAGTTCTTTTTCATGCCAGTAAATCTACTGACATGAGCCTGTCGCATTTAAGCTCACTTAAAGCAAAGTTATGTTGGAAGTTTTCTTCGACTCTCAGGGTCTCATGCACCATGAGTTCATTCCAGAAGGTCGTACTGTAACGAAAGAATTGTACGTAGAAACCCTCCGTCGCCTCTGGGACGCAGTGAGAAGGAAACGTCCAGAAAAGTGGGTAGAAAGCAACTGGTTCCTTATGCATGACAATGCACCTGCTCATCGCGCAATTATTGTAAAGAATTTTCTTGCCAGGCACAACATAACTGCTTTGGATCACTCACCATACTCTCCTGATCTCTCACCACCTGATTACTTTCTGTTTCCCCGTCTGAAAAGTCATCTGAAAGGACGGATATTCAATGCTGAAGAGGTTATCGCAAACGCGACGAGAGCACTAAGACGGGCTTCACAAAATGGCTTCCAGGCCTGCTTCCAGGAACTCTACACGCGTTGGCAAAAGTGTGTTGTTGCGGAAGGCAACTATTTTGAAGGAAATGCTGTAGAATAGTGTTTAAGGTACGTTGTTTCTATGATGCTAGCAAATTCCGGGAACTTTTTGAACCTAGTATGTATGTTAAAATCTCAAGTAGGTCTACATTTGTTATTTTGTGAAATAAAAGTGACTATATAATCTTAAATGCATTGCTTATTTTCTGAAATTAAATTGACTATGTACGGTAATGTGTGTAATAATTACATAAATAACTTCCGAATATATTACTCTATTAAAAGTACAGTATTTACAGTACATTTTTAAAAATTCGTAGCCTATATGAAACCCAATATACTTTATAAGAATAAAAATAAAACAAAAAATTGAAGATACAAAATCTGAAATACATTTGATACCATGTGAAATACAATTGACAAATCTGAAATGCATTTGATATCATCTGAAATACAATTGACTAATCTGAAATGCATTTGATACCATCTGGAATACAACTGATAATATCTGAAATTAAATGAACTAATCTGAAATACATTTGATAATTTATGAAATGAAATTGATATTTTCTGAAATACAACTGGAAAAGGTGTAAAGCAGGGATGCAGAACTGGGGAAGAGAGGGGTGGAAGCATGGGGAAAGAGTTTGTTCCCCCTCCACAATCCCCCGGGCTTTCAATTACGTATGTGTGACGTCCGCAAACACACTGAATACATATCTCCTCCCCCTACCATGTTTAATGACGCGTGGAGTGAAAGGAAGGGCCGAGTTACGTGTTTCGGTTTGTGACGTATCACAATTGTAGCACAGTTTTGCATCCTTGAGTTGAGCCGTTCAGAGCAGAAGCGGTGTAAGTCAAAATTGTGTAATGAGGTTTAAAGTAAAAACTCTGTAAAAGTATAAATTAATATGTCCTTCATACTATCCACTGACTACTAACAGTTTAAATAAACTGATTATTAATTGCTGCTTTGCGCTGTATTTTACAGAATGTTTACTTTAATCCTCATTACCCATTTTTGAGTTACATCACTTTTGCTCTCAACGGCTCATTTAGAGAATAGGTTCCTGACTCTTGCACAAGGAACAGACGTATTTATATAAGAAAATCGACGTAGGAGAATAATGTAATAAGTCTAAGTCTACAGTGTTAACCAGAATACCCCGACTTGTTCTTCAGTATGATATAATCTAATATAACGTAGTCTAAACTAAAATTAAAGCGATAAAATAAGAGAACAAGCGAGTTTCATCTGATCACGACTTATGTAAAATTCTAGTCTTTTTAATTCCAAACACACTTAGTACTTTATATTATCACTGTTAATATTTTAGGAGCTATTGTACAGGAAAGGCTCCTTTGCTTCAGTTATATGGTTATAGGCAATTATGTATATGAGTTCTCAGTTTAGTACACCATGAAAAATATTAAGGCTGGTTAGAGGTAATGAACACTTCCCGCCAGTAATCATGGCCACTCCCAACTCTGGGAGTTACGCTCACAATGAAGGAGATTAGTTCTTCAACCCATGGGAGCTATTATCACAAACTTTAAAGTGATGGGCAGGTCTGAATACGGCGAAGAAACCCTAAAAACTACCAGGAAGCACACTTGCGCTAGATGCAACTACGTGTTACAACAAATAAGCTTACTTCACGTTTCATGCTCAAATTACAAGTACATTTTATGAGCCACTCACATAGTTAACATGCTATTAATAACTTAAAATGGATAACTACATGAAAAGTGATCAAAAACTTGGGAAATAATTATTTAAGAAGGTTTCAAAAGAGAATAATTTTACATCTTGATTACACAACTTTTAACACTGTATCACTTCGGAATATGTATGATAAAAACTTTCTTGTGTTAAACTTTAACGTACATTGTCAACATGTTTCGAACTATTTTGGGTCATCTTCAGAACTGGTCGTTGTTGGTCTTGGTGCCTCTTGTTGCCTGTGAGGGTGCGTTCGTAGTGTAGAGTCAAAGAGTGTATGTGTTTTTAAATTGAGTTGTGTGTTACACAATTGAGTTGTCTGATACAACGATATTCTCAACACACAACTCAATTTCAAAACACATACACTCTTTGACTCTACACTACGAACGCACCCTCACAGGAAACAAGAGGCACCAAGACCAACAACGACCAGTTCTGAAGATGACCCAAAATAGGTCGAAACATGTTAACAAGGTACGATAAAATTTAACACAAGAAAGTTCTTATCATACATATTCCGAAAAGAATAATTTTATTACGCAGTGTGGATAATTTTTTTTAATATTGTGACTTTATTCTTTTTAATTATAGGTTGAATTAGGTAACACAGTTCTTCTAAGTACATATTTTATTATATATATATATATATATATATATATATATATATATATATATATATATATATATATATATATATATATTAGTTTCATTTACAAATTTCCTCATTAACATCACGTAGTTAATGATGAGCACACGGAAGGTATATCACACACGTAGGAAGGAACTGAAGGCTTCAAAACCATAGTGGGCCAAGCGCCATTTACTAAAACCGTAGAAAACAAGGTTTAAAATGAAGTTATTACCATAATTCAATGGAAAGATATAGCAAGTAATATAAAGTATACACACTGAAACTAAATTATATGCCAATCTTCATTAAACTATGGTATTCACTTAACTTTAACCCTTGCTTTGTCCGTTTTTAATAAATGGCGCTTGGCCCACTATGGTCCTGAACCCTTCAATTGTTATTTTCAGTGAAACGTTAATAGCCTTCATGCACCTGATAGAAGAAAAAGAGATTTTGAACTTGTGTTATAAACAAAATTGACAGAGGAACAGATGTTAAGGGTGTTCGAGAATAAGGAGCTAGAGGAAAATATTTGAGGCTAAGAGGGATGAAGTTACAGGAGAACGGAGAAAGTTGCACAACATAGAACTGCACGTATTGTATTCTTCGTCTAACAACATTAGGAACATTAAACCCAAACTTTTGAGATAGGCAGGGCATGTAACATGTAAATCTAGAAGTGCATATAGAATATTAGTTGGAAGACCTGAGGGGAAAAGTCCTTTGTGGAGGCCAAGGCGTAGAGGAGAGGATAATATTAAAATAGATTTGAGGGAGATTAGGATATGATGCTAGGGACTGGATTAATCTTGCTCAAGATAGGGACCGATGGTGGGCTTATGTGAGGGCGGCAATGAACCTTCGACTTCCTTAAAAGCCATTTTTAAGTAAGTAAATAGGGTATAAACAAAATGAAGAATTATTGTATCATAAAAATATTAGAAAGTGATTCGAAAACCTCCGGAATGCAAAGTATTAACCTTATTGTAACTTTTCACAATAATAATCGTAAACATTGCATATGAATGTAGGCATATACGAAAACAATTATGTGAATTTATATTGCGTACTTAGTAGTCTGAACGCCCTATTCTACAGACATGCAATAAACAATAAGAAGGAAGACTGCCACCCTCAACAGCTAACAAGATTTTACTCCCGTCTCTCAGCCATTAAAATTGCTGATGCAGCATCCTCGATACTTGAAAACCTTGTCTACTAACCGAGATAAATTACTGCAAAAAACATCGCAGAGAACTTCGATTAATTTAAGGTAAGTTTTGTACTCGTCGAACGTTCAATCAATATATTGTAGTGATTCGATATTAGTGTAACAACACGCATATTGTTCTTAATAACTATTTAGTACTAAATATTTCTTAATTTATTGTGATTTACTTCAAGAAATTCGAATACTACATGAAATTATTAAGTGAAGTGTGTCACTCTCAAGCTTCCATTCATGAGAAGGACGAGAGGAATGAGAGCGAACGTAAGAGAACGAGGAGAAAATTGGAACATCAAAACTAGGTAGAAGGAAGAGGTCAAGAGGAACAAGCAGAACAAGTCAGGCTAGAAGAAGGGCAAGAGAAACAAAGAGGACACAAGGAAGAAAGAGGACAAGAGAATCAAGCAGTAAAAGAGGGGCAAGGAAGAGGACAAGAGGGACAAATAGCATAGGAACAAGCAGTACAAGGGAAAAACAGTACAAGAGGGACAAGCAGTACAAGGGACAAACAGTACAAGAGGGACAAGCAGTACAAGGGACAAACAGTACAAGAGACAAGCAGTACAAGAGGGACAAGCAGTACAAGAGGGAAAAGCAGTACAAGGGACAAACAGTACAAGAGGGACAAGCAGTACAAGAGGGACAAGCAGTACAAGAGGGCCAAGCAGTACAAGAGGGACAAGCAGTACAAGGGACAAACAGTACAAGAGGGACAAGCAGTACTAGAAGGACTAGAAGGAGAAAAGTAACAAGTACGAGAGGAACAAGGAGGAGAATAAGAGGATAAGAGAAACAAGGAGGAAATGAGGCACAAGGAGCTTAAGAGAGTCAATGAATATAACAATAAGGAAAGGACAAGAGGGACTACAAAGAGGGAACTGGGAATAGAAAGGACAAGAGGAAAAGCAGTACAAGAGAGACTAGGATGACAAGAGGAATAAGCATTGAATGAGAGACAAAAATGAGTACAAGATGAACAAAGATGGCATGAGGACAACAAGAAGAAGCAGGAAAATTGGGACTAGGAGAAAGGCAAGAGGAATAAAGAGTATATTATTACGATGTACCGATGTAATTATATTTCCGTGCAGAAATTCTGCGTCATCATATGATGAAGGACGAGTGAAACAGAGAAAAATTCTCTCCGGCAACGGGATATGAACCCGGGTTTTCAGTTCTACGTGCTGACGCTCTATCCGCTAAGCTACACCGGATTCCCATCCCGATGTCGGATTGAATCCACTCAGTTAAAGTTCCACTGCCACTGTCATACATCTATGACGCAGTGTAGAGGGTAGGCCACTAGAGGGAACCCAAGAGGTGGAACGTTAACTGAGAGGATTCAATCCGACATCGGGATGGGAATCCGGTTGGCTTAGTGGATAGAGCGTCAGCATGTAGAGCTGAAAACCCGGGTTCAAATCCCGGTGCCGGAGAGAATTTTTCTCTGTTCCCCTCATCCTTCATCACAGGAATAAAGAGGACAAGATCAAGCAGTATACGGGGGAAAAAGGTGTACAATAGAGATAAAGAGATAAGAAATAAGGAGTACAAGAGGGACGAGTTCAACAACAAAAAAAGAGATAAAATGGAGAATAAAAGAGGCACAAGTAGAACAGGAGAACAAGAGGAACAAGTATTCCAAAAGAGAAACAACAAGTAGAACAAGAGGAACAAAGTGTGTAAGAGGAACAAGAGGGACTAAGAGGAGGACAAGTACATAAAGGGTAGGAGGAACAAACAGTCTGAAAGAGAAACAGTGAGTAGAATAAGAACAAAGAAGACAAGAGGTTCAAGAGGTACTAGGAGGAACAAGAGGGATATAAATGGTAGGAGGAACTAGAATAGAACAAGAGGAACAAGGAGTACAAGAGAAAGTAGAAGGAGGAAAAGAGGAAGAAGGAGTATAATAGGAATTAGGATGAGGACCCGAGAAACAGAAGGGACAAGAGGGGCTAGGATGAAGAGAAGAGGAACAATTGAAATAACAAGCAGGACAAGAGGGACAAAAGTAGGATAAGAACAAAGAGGACAAGAACAACGAGGACAAGAGTAACAAGGGTCTAAAAGAGAGACAATGAGTAGAACAAGAGAAACAAAGCGGATAAAAGCAACAAGGACTATGAGAAGGACAAGAGGAACATAAAGGGCAAGAGGGATTAGGATGAGGACAAAAGTATCAGAAAGGGGCAAGATTAATAAGAAGTATAAAAGTATAACAGGGACAGTACAAGAATGACGAGAGTACAAAATTTACAAAGAGGAGGAAAAGAGAGACGAAGGGGATAATAGAGAGAAGTAGAAAATAAGAATGACTAAGAGGGAGACAAGAAACATAAAGGACAATGAAGACAATGGTGATAAGGAGGAGGATAAAATAGAAAAAAGAAGAAGAAATGAAATGTGTTAAAGAGCAAGGAGGATAAAAGAAAAAGAAGAGATGAAGGAAAGAAAAAGAAGACGACCAGGGATACGACAAGTAAAATAATGAGAACGAAGGAGGAATAAAACAAGGTTAAACAGGCAAAGAAGGAAAACGAAATGGGGAGGAGGAGAAGGAGGAAGGGAACAGGAGTAGAAGGAAGAAGAGTATGTCGAGGATTAAATTGCGTGTTGGGAAATCAGCCAGAGTCTACCACAAAGTCCTTGTTTTTATAAAGATTACTTAACGGAGTCCAATAGCGATCTTTGTAACTACGCAATCAATTCAGGGATAGCCTGTAAGGAATCAATCGCTACAGTGTGTCGACAACACATAACACCTGCAGGTGACGCACTGCTATTACGATCACTAAAGACGCGTCCATTAATCTAGGAGACTTAGGAAGCTTTCGACTACAGTTACAAATGAGCGGGAGGCGCCCAGAAGCCAGGTTAGTTTGGAACGCGACCCCGAAAGAAGACAAAACGAATCCTTCATTCGGGTGGGTGGTATCCGGCCTTCGAGGCGAGAGGAGTTTGTGAACTCGATTGCAAAGACAAAGGAGAAAGCATAATGAAGAGTCTGTTGTAAGTACGTACGTACAGCGTGCAGATAGAGCGGAATTACAGAAAAGAAAAGACATGTAACAAAGGACAGTCTTGTAACATTAGAGATATATTCACTTCATGTTCAGAATCGCAAAACGAGAACAAACAAATGAGACTGAAGAAAAAAATGTATACGGCAACTTTAAAGTATTGTGTCTTTTAGTAGAGTTTTGTTTGAAGATTTTTTTTATGGAAGAGAAATAAGAGTAACGTGTAGAATATTGCATTCGATAATGAGAACAAAAGAAAAATGAATAGTGCCGCGCATCTCTTTCACTCTTCCTACACGCCCTCCCATCATTTATCAAGCCTTTGAGTTTAACTGCAGAAAACTGATTGTGTATAACGTGAAAGTTTTTCACGTCGAAATGCTTAGCTTTAAGATGAGGAACCGTAGAGAGATGTAAGCCTCCGCATCGCTCTCGTGTTTCTGACATGCTGCTAAGTGAACGTGTTTTCTCGTGATGAATTATTTCTTACTTCTACTAAAATTTCTTCTTCCTCATCGTTGGATTAAGAAATTTATCTTACCATTTCTATCCCACGAACAGTTTCCTCAAATACATAGTCTGTCAATACTTTATTTGAATCAGGGATTGCAGAAACAGCACATGCCACCATTTGTGGCGAAATGAGTTTATTCGAGTTTCATGGACTGTTGATATAGGGCTATCATTCCATGCAGAAACCACATACAGAGAAACCTGTCTAAAGCGGCCATCTGAAGTTACCTTGTAAAATGGCCGTTTTATCAGGTGGCCGCTTGATTAAGGTTGCGTTTTTTTATCAATCAGCATGAAAATACTGAATTTCACTGACTTTTTAGGACTGTGAGCGTACAACAGTCATGTATATTAATGTCAGCCTGTTCCATTCTTGCAACTAGCCGTTTCAAAACTCGCTTGCGGTACCTCAGTTTAAATGACTGGATAATACCTTGATCAAGGGGCTGGAGGTGTGATATATTTGGGGGAAGAAACAGCAATTTCACGGATCACATTGCGATTTTGTCGTTTAATCTTGGAATTGAAATCGCATAGCTAATTCTCAAAAAATGATGGTACCATCCAAGCTTTATTGTTGGCAGTCCACTTCACCTCCAATAAGCCCACGTCAACATTTTTCAAACATCTCGGTTTGAATGATTTCCCTAACATTACGAGTGATTCTTTTTCTCCTGCAGCATTAAAACAAAAGAGCAGGGTTATTCTGTCTTTTGCCAACTTCCCCCCTTTACACTCTTTTTTCTTAAAACTTAAGTTTTGTTAGGGAGGGCCCTGAAAAAAAAACCTGTTTCATCAACACTGTAAATGTCTCTGAATTCATATTCCACAAGAATTGAAGGCAGTCTATTTTTTCCATTCTTCAATAACATTGGTTGCAATGTTACCTCCTTCACCAGACACAGAACGAAATGCATTGTTATGCCGTTTTCTAAAGCACTCTAACCACTATTACTAGCAACAAAATTTCTTACATTGAGTTCTTTGGAAATTTCAAAAGCTTTCTCTTGAATCATAAGCCCACTTACTGGCAATTTCTTCGTCCTCGCACACTTGATCTATTCGCAAACAAAATCATTCACATTACTAAACACAGATTCTCTCTTCCCCCCATTATTTTAACATTTCATCTTTATTCTTAATTATACCGTTTATTTGTGTCCTTCCACATTTGAATATTTCTGCAATTTTTCTCGCAGATGTTCCCTTTACACATTCTTCAATCATTTTTCATCTTACCTCTAAACTTAACACCACTATAAATTTATTGTTAGACATGATTTCTCTCTCAAACTAACTTCACAATCCCTCTGAATCAAGTGAATGAAAAGAAGAAAAATTCGTAAAAGCTGGTCCATATAGCCTAGAGAAAGTTAGAAAGAGGAGAAAAAAATCGAATGGTTAACTACATACAACATACTGTGACATTTTCGATAGAAAAAGTCCGTGTTTCAATCCTTAAAAAACGAAAAAGAATTTATAGCTGTGCAGGGTCGGAGTGGAAAGTGACAAAAGAGTCATAAAACAGTAACCAACTAACCCCAAGATATGGAGGGTGTACTGTTGTACACTTAGCTATTGCTTCCTGTCCTCTAACCGTCGAAAACATAGGTCAGACAGTGACCGTTATAGTCAGGTTCCAATCCAAATAGACCCCGGCCGCTGGCCGGCGCATGAGGTGGCCGCTAAATAAAGAGAGAATTTGTATTGATCTTATGGAAAGTCCAATTGGTTCCAGAGAAAATTGGCCTTTTGGCCAGGTGGCCGTTTCAATGAAGTGACCGCAAAGGCAGGTTTCACTGTATATGTCAATATAGCCGTCTCATATGAGTTAGTACTGCTTATCATTAGGTTTTCTCCGGAGCGGTTGTTTACACGCTTTCAATCGGAGACCTCCGGATTACCTCCGATTGATGCCGCGCAGGTTGTATATGTGCTGTGGCGCAGACATACACTTTCCGCTTAGCATTCCTTTAATCGGATCAGGTAGTGATTCGAGTCCGCTGACGTCCGCGTATCTTTTAAAATAAGTTGTAATTTGTTGTTGTTTATTCTCTCTTTTATGTTAATCTCTCTCTCTTTCTTCGGCTTTTTTTCTTGTTTTGCTTGAAGTGCTACGTTAGATGACAGATTTTTTTTCTAGTTTTGAAATTCATAGTATATGTTGAAAGCCGTATTAGTTTTATGTCATTGATCAAATTAATAACATTCAATCTAACTGCAAAACTAACGCAGAAGTAAAGCTTTTCAGTAGCTAATGTAAACATTTATAGTCTACTGTAGTTCTCCTAAAAACTCTCGTTTAATCGCAAACAGTGTTTGTGAATTATTATTCTAATCGGTTTAGTTTAACGTAAAATATACTGAGGGAGCTTCAGAATGGAACAAAAGAAACGTAGGCTATCAATGGGTTAAAATTTACTGTCCAACATAATTTATTCAGATTCTTGACGGGACAGGATTGTGATTATTGTGTTAAAGAGTGTCAATATTTGAACTGCCTCTTCTAAAACGCGCCACTCTTTCTCTGTAATAAAATATAAGCGGATATCAACTTAAGAATAATTGTAATGATATTATTGCCACAGGTTTCTTTAGTTTCATTCACAAACTCAATATTTTAATACAAACAGTAAAATATAACTCAAGTTTTCTAAATAGCAAAATATAACTCAAGTCGCCTTTTAAATATTTCATATGTTTTTTTATTGTCTCGAAATTCAGTGGTGTTGTAATTCCGCAAGAACAATGTTGTAAATACCTAGGAGTGTATTTAAACTCCAAACTTTCTTGGGGAGAGCATGTTGATAATGTTACGGGTAAAGCATGGAGGGCACTTCACTTTATTATGAGAATCTTGAGAAAGGCTAGCCCCAAATCGAAGGAAATAGCATATCTAGCGTTAGTGCGACCGTTAATGGAATACGGAACTACATGTTGGGATCCCTATAGAATATATCAGATAAACTCCTTAGAAAGAATCCAGTATAGGGCAGCTAAATTTGTTAAAGGTAAAAGAGAAGATGGGAACGATACGATAAAAGAACTTAAATGGGAAACTTTGGAAAACAGACGTAGGAAAACTAGAATAACATCACTGTATAGAGCACATCTAGGTCAGAAAGCATGGGTAGAATAACGGCTCGGTTAGAAAAGCCAACGTACTATGGTAGGAACGATCATGATTTTAAAATCAAATGTAGGAAACAGAAAACGGATGTAGGTAAATTATCATTTTTAAATAGAACTATAAATGATTGGAATGTCCTACCTGCAGCGGTCTTTGAGGGCTGTCCTTCCTTAAGGAGATTCAAGAATAATTTAAAAAGTTGTGTATAAAGTGAAAATTAAAATTAAGGCGACATTTAACATTTAATTTTTTAAGGTGACATGTATTTATTTAGCCTGACGAGTTACTTCCTTGGTTTGAATTGTAAATTATTTAAAAATAGCGTGTAAGTGGGTCTTAGACTAGAAATGTTTAGTTTAAATGTAGTTCTGTTTATAAGTACAGTATGCATAAGGGTGTAATTATTTGACTTATTTGAACTGTTGTATCAGTGAAGCGAGGTGAGTCAGTGAAGTTATGGTTTTACAGTGCAGTGAATAGTTCCGATCAGTGATAATTTATAGCGTCAATGAAATGTGTTCTATAGTGTCAGTGAAATGTGTGCTAAAGTGTCAGTGAAATGCGTCATAGTGCCACTGCAGTGAGTGAGATGAGAATAAAGTGAAAGACTATTGAAACTTATGTAGGGCCTGTACATAATAATGTAGGTTGTAATGTAAAATTAGGTATTTTATTTATGTTTTATTATTATTGTGTTAAATTATATTGTGTATTCTTATTGTATTGTGTAAAAAATTGTAGGCCTATTGTGTATTGTATAATTGTATTGTGTATTGTAAATATTGCTTATCATTTCTTTATTGTGTATTGTTTATATTGTGTATACCACTGCCACCGGGTGCATGCCCACTTGCAGTGTAAATAAATACATACATACATACAAAGTTACGGTTTAGAGAAATTTCAAGACTTTTTGCTATACTGTGGGCCTTTGGGAACAATAGCACTAAAACAATTAAAAAAAATCGTATCAAATGTTTTGCGTAATTGTTTTCAAGTTCGCGTTTGTGCGATCGCTTCAAATGGTCTAACACATTCGAAGCTCCACCACCCTTAGAGTAAATTCGCCCATAAAGTTTACAATGTGCAACTTTATTATTACATTGAACTAAATTAAAGAATTTCCATGCGACAGATATCCGATTTGGTACCATTTTATTCCACTCACAACTACAGTCAGTCCGTACTCGTCGGTCGTCCTTGAGCTAACTGTCGCTTCGCTCCGAACCACCGCATCCCTCCGTATGTCCCCTGTTCCACCTACGGTAGTATCGGAGATCACCGGTGGAGAGCTTTATGCGTAATCTCCGATTCCTCCGCGGTAGTAGTCACTCCGATGAGCAGCAAATTTGGGCGGGAGTAGAACGTTTTGGACGGCCCAACTTCAAGATAGGCGTAGAATGAGACTTCTACCATTGGTTCAAGAGCAATTATCTCTCTCTCTCTCTCTCTTTGCCGGCAATGATTACGTCGCCTGTCAGACATTATGGAACGAAGTATAGTAACATAATAATCCGACTTGAAACTTCTTCCTCTGACACATACTGTATCATCAAGTGAGATTTACTGCCTGATAATAGACGCACAACCTTGGACACAAAAAATGACCGATATCCTGTAGCGTGAATTTGGTTGTCAACTTCGGGCATCGTATGATACACATGACTAGGGAAAGGCTGTTTATTTTGCACCTAATTTACTCCTTGAATATATCTTCGTTATACATTATTCATAACAGTTGATCTATAAACAGACAGAAAAAAATAACAAACAAAACAAAGGAAAACCAGAGCGGAGTCGTGCATAAAAAATTCATTTGCGTGTAAACCTAAGGACTCCCGAAATCAACCGAAGACTGCCGTAGGGGGCTTAGCGTATGGCAGCCGGTCATTTTTTCTTTGTTTAAGACTGTACATATTAGCCAGAAGCTCAATCATTATACAAGGACATCATTTTATTTACACTACCTGAGTGTTTGAATGCACTTCACTCCCACCCCTTCTACTAATGAAAATTCAACTCTTCTCCACACAGAACCAAGACCGCATATAGTAAACAATACGGAATTAGTGAGTATAGTACGTTCCAGAAATATGTTCGCGTTTTCCAGTGATGAAAGAGCTTTCAATATTGAATCATATTTTCGCACAGGTACTATCATCCGTTTGCCTACGTCGCATTCCGATTTCCCCACCTGCTTCTGCCCGCTCCACTGTAAAGACTAGTGGCTGGGCTGTCTTAGCTCTTTTCTGAAAACATTAATTTCCGTTAGGAATTGGACGTCTACGTAATATTATACAACTGTTTAAAATAACTTAAATAAAAAGCCTCGTTAAGTAATTAACTGTCACGTGATTTCCTCCCTTTCTACGATCCTATGACATAACCATTTGGACGGACAGTAGATATCATGTCTGAGTAATTTTATCTGTGCGGGTCGGGCAGAAGTAAAGATTGAATTTACAGTACGTAAGGTACTCTTTTATAGAGTAGGTACAGAATTATTTCAACATGAGTTAGTACGAAGGACGAAACTGCTAATTGGAACTAGGTACAATATTCTATAGTGCGATAATACGCACAAAAGAACTGAAGCCTGTATCGAAATGAACGGCCACCATTTTCAAAATCTATTTTAATATCCACATTATGATTATTTTTTCAATTTAACTACATTCTCTAAATTGTACGCTAATATGCTGTAGACAGTATAATTTACACTGCATAATGAATACGTTCGCATGGATAACTCAGTTTGTGGGTAAAAACGCTTATTGTTAAAACTGTACTATATTTTGATTAAACAAAAACCTAATAAAAATTATCAAACTCAAAATTGCGACATTTCCTAGTTTACGTAAATGGATGAACTAATTTTCTTCCCTCTATACCTAGTAAAGTGATTTGTTTGTATTTTACGCCAGTATCATCGAACTCTAGTCATGAAAGGGGGTAGCAAAACAGTGTTTCCGGTTCTCAACCGTTAATACAAAGGTATAGCCAGGTTAATATTAAAAATGTTAGTAAAAATAAAATGATGTCCCTGTACATTGTAAATATCAGTACATCCATCACGAAATCTCAAAGGCGTTTTCTATGTCGTGGTCACTACAATATACACTCGAGAATATTGTAACATCATTCTTTTGTTTTGTAACAAAGAGTGAGCATTTGTTTTTCTTTCCCAGCAGTGGGAATAAACACACTTATCATTTTTTGTGACTTGTCTACTAGAATAAACACAACACGAGTTAGTTTTGCATATATATTCCTGTTTCTTTTACACGTTTATGTTTTTGCCACTTTACATGATACAATGTAACTTCCTTCTTTGAGATAATAACATCAATTCCAGCGTTTCTTTTGTAATGCCCTGTTCAGCATGTCATATTCGCTTTAGTTTTCCCCACGCGCTCTTTTATACAATGTGCTGAATTTATTTTTTGCGTTAGTTTCATCTCATGATAAACCGGAGGGCTGAATGGCGCAAAATATTGGTTTATTGGTAAACTCCGTACTAACGTTCTGTAGAATTCCGCGGAGGCGTGAATCGTATCAGATGAACATTATAGGAAAATAAATAAACTTACAAACGAGATGATACACGTAAATGTCAAAAGAAGCGATACCATTTTGTTTAACTTTCACATTTTCTTCCGGTTCATATAATATCTCTTACCGTACTTTGTAAACTTTTACGTACTTTGCGAAATAATATATCGGAGTTTAAAAATCTTGTTCACCAAAACAATATTGGTTGCTTAGAAAGTTAACATCGGAAATAAAAACTGATATATCATTATAAAAAAAGTCACCATGAAACCTAGTTTAATTTCAGAATGCTTCAGAATTGGATAATAATAAGAATAATTCTTTATTTATAATAGCAGAGTTAAGGCCATAGGGCCTTCTCTACACTCTACCAGGTCACAAAGGATACAAGCAGTTAAAATTTAACAAAAGGTAAAGAACAGAATACTAACATATTACAAAAAAAATAATAATAGCATAATAAAATCGACACTAAACATGAAAATAATACCATAATAGAAAAAATGAAAGTAAAATACATTGGAATATAGTAAAAGCAACTCATTTAGTACAAATGGTTAATATGGAAAACGTAAGGAAGAATATAACAAAATGGAATGTAATAAAATAATAATAAAAAAGAAAAGAAAAACGAAAATTAAATATAATTCACAATAAAAGGGCTATGATAATAAATTCATCGACTGATAAAGAGAACAAAAAGGAGAAAGGAAGGAAAGAAATATATAGCCTATATTTTTATAAAACTATCGCAGAGAAAAAGGTTTATAACTGACAGGAATCTGAATTGAAAAAGTGCAATTTTAATTTATTTTTGAAACTAGACAATATCCGACCGTTTCTTACATGTTGTGGTAGAGAGTTCCAGAGATGAGCTGCAGAGACGGTGAAAGATGAAGAGTAGAAGGATGTTCTCTGTTTAGGAATGGAGAGTGTGATATGGTGTTGTGAGCGAGTATCTATTTCGCGGTATGAGGACAAATGTTGAAAACGAGAAGCTAAGTAGCTAGGGTTAGAGGTTTGAAGAATATTTAAGAGTAAAGTGAGAGTGTGAATACTTCTTCGCTCTTTGAGACGAGCTAGGACAGCATATTTAGTGAAGGTGTGATACGGTCAGATCTACGGACGTTGCAAATAAATCGAACACATGCATTATGAACACGCTGTAGTCTGTCTGTCAGTCTCATGTTAAGGTCAGTGCAGAGAGTGTCGCAGTAATCAAAATGAGGCATCAAGAGCGAGTGCACTAAATTCTTCTTGAGAAGCAACGGAAGGAAATTTCGAATTCTTTTTAGTGTGTGAATTTTCATAAAAATTATTTCACATGTGTATGTGATTTGAGTATTCCAACTTAAGTTTTTGTCCATATAAATTCCTAGATTTTTTACTCTATCACCGTAAGGGATAATAGTTTCATTCATTTTAATAGGAGATAAGTCACCTGTGCTTAATTTACTTAAAAGTCGTTGATGTCCCATTATAATTGCGTGTGATTTCTCTGAGTTCAATTTCAGTCCAAACTTTTTCGTCCATGAAATAATTAATTTTAGGTAAGTGTTTACTTTATTTATTGCGTAATTTCGTGCCGATATAGATGCAGAGATACTTAACAGTAGAAAGATAACAAGTGCCAAGTTAAAAAAAAAGTAATATTTCACTAGAATGGTGTAAATTGCTAAGAGGCATTACATATCAACACGACCAGGTCCACAGAAGATTGTAGAGTGTTATTAAGACCACCAAAAGATGGCAGTGGTGCTTAATTACCAGGGCTCTCTCATAAGAAAGTTGTTTATTTGTCGTGTTAATAGTGAAGTTCTGGTAAAAGATATTATTGATTATACAGGGTGATTCACGAGGATTTACCGTCCCTTACGGAGCTTATTTCCGAAGACATTCTGAGCACAAAATGTCATATAAACATTTGTCCTAATCTCAATACTTTCAAAGTTACACTAATTTGAAGTTGTTAGTAAAATGTATTTTTTATTTAGTTTTAAGGTTAAAAAATATTACAAATAGAGATTGAACTATTCAGAAGTGTCTTTTCTGTAATTGGCTAGTGTTCTGAAGCTAAAAATATGAAGACATTATTACAAAAACAACTCTTGTCAAAGTTACTATTTTTCAGAAAAAAAAATGAAGTAAAAATAAATATACCAACACATGCCAGCTGTTTCCGTACAACTGGTGTTTATCCTTGGTGGCTATTGCACCTGACATGTGTCATTTTTGGTGTCTATAAACATTTGAAATAGTAGCAAATGTGTCCTTAACTCAATTTCATTAAAAATGACTAGGGCCGTTTTTGTAATAATGTCTTCATATGTAAACAAGAGTGTAAACAATGAATAAAAAAGAGAAACAAATGTACTGTTTTACTTTTCCAATCTCTTCCATGGCAACTAGAAAAATGGATTATCAAACGTAGCCTAAATTTATAAACACGCAAATGAACGTAGCTGATGAAAATATATTCTGCAAAATATTCGGTCGCAACTGAGGAGTGTTATCCTAAAATGCGTTAAGGATATTTTTATGAAAGGACCTAGGCTAGTTCTTTATCATCGATCTATGGACTGAACGAGTTTTCAAATGAGATGTACAATAACACAAACTTTTAGTTAAGGACTGACATTGTTCTGAAAGAAAGGAAGGTTAAAATATGATAGAGGTCTCAAAATTAATCATACATATGTATAAATCGTAAAAATGGCCATCTGGACTGAGGGAGTTTTCGGATCACACTCCAAACTGTGAAACAAAAGTAGAAATGGTAAAGTAATTATGTATCAGAATTGTAATTAAAACAAAATAAATAGACCAAGTAACAAATGAGAAAGACGAAAAGAAGAGATTGTTGGTTTTCAACAGAAAACAAGAATGGCTCAAAATATAGCCCTATTCAAGCTTAGTTAAATCATTCTGGAAAGAAATGCAGAATTATACAGCTTTTAATAGGGAAATACTAAACATATAAAAAAAAAACTTAAGGGGACATTTTACAATAGGCCTACTATGGCGGGAGTTAATCCCATGTTTGAAAGATTCGCTAATAACATATTTCGTATTTAACCCTCCAGTAGTCCCGCGCTTAAATTCAACGTCAGTGGTCGCGTGGGCCACAGTTGTGATCCATATTCTAAGTTATTTTTTACATATAATATTATTTATGCCATCCTTGCATTATAAAAAGGTTGTTATACTACATCCAATATCGTGCGTAATCGGCTTATTATGGCACGCGTGCCAATAAAAGCAATGACGTAATACCGGAACGCATGCTATCTTCTCTACCGCTTCTACGTCGACGTAACAAGAAATGAAATGCAGGACAGAAGGTAAAGTATCCTTTACTCCCAATCTTTAACAATTTTGTATCGCTTTTGTAATATCACATAAAACATTAATAACAGTAATATTTCAGTTGTTACCCTTAACAACACGCTAATCCCTTATTCATCTGTCGTAAAAAATCTTGGCTTCTTCTTTGATAATAATCTAAGTTGGAATTTTCAAGTTAAAGAAACGATAAAAAAAATCTGTTCCTCCTTTCGCTCTTTGAGTCGCTTGAGAAACTTCTTGCCCCAGCAACTAAAACTTACCCTAGTACAAACCCTAGTAATGCCGCACTTCGATTATTGTGACGTTTTGTTAAGTGACCTAAATTCTGAACTGTCAGTCAAGTTACAGCGAGCTCAGAATATGTGCGTCAGATACGTGTGCAACATCCGACGATATGATCACATATCACCGTCCTTCGCAAGTCTCTCGTGGCTCCGACTTAAAGAACGCAGAACTTTACACTCTTTGTCTTTACTCTTTCGAATTCTGCACACCTCAACACCAAATTACCTTTCGTCTCGTTTCTCTTATCTATACTCTAACCACGACGTAAATACCAGATCACTTATCTGTGGCACGCTAAATATACCTCTTCATAGAACATCTTGTTATTCCTCATCTTTTACAATATCCACCTCGCGTCAATGGAATTCCTTGTCACAAAGTATTAGGGGCTGCAAGACAACAAACACCTTTAAGAACAGCTTAAAAGATAACCTTATTAGCATTTCACTCCAATCATACTGATTTAAAATATTGCTGACTACACTGTTGCTTTTTTTCTTTAGACATCATCCTGATTGTGCTGCATTTTCAAAATTGTCTCATAAAATCTCTTTCTATTATCTAATATAATTTGAAATATATTAACATTCTATGTATTTTAGTTTAATTCTGCTACACAGTTTATTTCAGTGTTTAATTAATAGTTCATAGTATTTTGTTGTTTAATTCGTAAATAACTCTTGTATACATGTAACTCTCATCTAAATCAAATTGTTGAATTCTTTGTAAGTTCATGCATATGTATATACACTTTTTGCTGGTTGAGTGGAAGAGAAGGCCTTACGGCCTTAACTCTGCCAGCTAAAATAAATCATCATTATTATTATTATTATTATTATTATTATTATTATTATTATTATTATTAAAACAGTTCTGTGGTTCAGAGAAACTATATTAACAAAATACAGAAACATTTATAACATAACCTGCAAGGTCATTCATTTCTCTTTATTCAGTGTCAAGGCCAGGCGCAACTAATCCATACGAACATATGAAGATTTGTCAGTTATGGATCCCGAATTTATTTCATAATTTATTTCCTAGAATTTATAATGCCAAGATGCCATAAAGTGTTGTTTCCAACTTGTGGATAATCTTATTATGACACTAATGAAAATTGTCAGACATTCACTCATGTCATAATCGTCAAGATTATCCACCTGTAGCATAATTAACTTTTTTTTACTCTTTCTGGTTAATTTTTAATAATTACATATTAACAGAGTCAAATTATATTAATTATTTCAAAATTAACAAAACAATTGTTTGTCGAATTACATATTATAATAAATGGAGTAAAAACATAAATTCAGAAAATTAGAACATCTGTGAGGAGCACAGTGGTGATCGAAGAGCGCACCAACTTACTGTCTTCCTCCGACGAGTTTAGCGCTGGGACCTGAGGTATTCTTGCCATCGGTGCGGGGGGATTGCAGGTAGATTCTTTTGTTGCTACAGCCAAGCCAAGCCGAGCGGAGTGGGAAGTATTAATCGTCCAAAAATATGCAGTCTTCAGTTTGTAGTAGTGTGTGAATATTTCATATACATATTGTTTACCTAGGCCTATATGGTTTTGTTATTAATATATTTAATATATTGTTGCAATTTTTGCTCGTACATCTCCCTGATGTTAGCTATGTTAATGTTATATTAATAACTCATGTTAAATATTTCACCGTTACAAGTCATTTTTAAGGAAACATGCTGTGGAAATATTTTTGGCTTTATTCTGTTGGAATTTTAGAATATGTGTAATTAGTATCGTGAAAAACAGATTCCTATAATGTCATGCGAAAATCATTTGTTGGTGATATCTTAAAATACAAATTAAGTAGTTTTACTTCTCAAGTGAGTTCAGCAGTATTTAAATTGATTACTTTACAAATTTAATTCAATTCTACTAATCACTAAATTTTATAGTATGATTCTTCTTTTCATTTATATTATTGTAGTTTTATTATGATTTTTCTTTTTATTTATTTTATTGTATTTGTATTTCTGGTGGTGTGATGGCCTTAACTTCACCCGAATAAATAAATAAATAAATAAACAAATAAATAAATAAATAAATAAATAAATAAATAAATAAATAAATAAATAAATAAATAAATAAATAAATAAATAAATAAATAAATAAATTTTCTACAATACTTTTATCTCTATCTCGCCAAAAATACGTTAGAAAACTAATAGGCATAATGCTCTCGTAAATTGGGCGAATGTTTTCAGTATGATTGTACTTCCTTCCAGACTACCGCTGTCACTGTTCCCTCCCACTCCAGTACCGCGCTAGACTAGTCGGAACCGCATTCCTCTCAGCACTAAACTCTTCAGAGGATGACATTACGAGCCAAACACTAACTTAACACTTGTCAATTACAGTGCCGGAAAAATTAATAGCAACTCGGTTATTTTTTCCTCCAGATTAAGTTATGTCATGTTTTAATGTGACAGGTGTTTAAAAAGTTAAACAATTTATATATTTTCTGAAAGCTTGCTTTATTCCCTTTCTAATGGTATGTAACAAATTCTTTTATGGCTGTTTATATGGCAATCTGTGTAGCGTTTGTTAATTGAAAGCAAAATACCAAAATTTTGCATTTTATGGGTTAGTGTGTATTGTGCTGCCAGATGGCAGTAAATGGCACGAAATGCTTTTGCTAGTTTTATTCATTGTCCACAGATGTTTCTGTAGTGCATAATGTTGCTAATGTCTACCTTCTGTTCCTTCTTGTCTGTTAATAATCCCTATGAATGTTCACAAGAATTTTTCGTGATTACCTGTTGTGTTTTGCGATTGAAAGAGTTTGATTGACAAATTCTAATTCAAAAACGCGTAAAAAATATGATATAACACCAAGAAAGGCTACACAGATAGTGACATTAAGTGAATGTGGCAAAACTAATAGTGCGATAGCTCAAATTGTGGGGGTGGATAGAAGTACAATTGGGAGACAGTTGGCTAAGTTTCGAGAGAGGGGTGCTGTTATTAGTAGTAGAACGCGAAAATGTGGCAGAAAACTGACAACTTAACCCGATCCAACAATGCTTTGAGTCGTTTATGTTTGGAAGACAGATTTTCTAACTCGTAAGAGCTTACGGAAAATTGAAAGAAAATTTCTGGGTTTAATATTTGTTCTATAACTGTAAGGAAAATATTGCGAAAATTTGATTTGGTGTCCAAGATGCTAGTGAAGAAACCAATGCTCACCAAACAACGTATGAAGCTTTTACAGGGGCTAAAGAACATCAGCATTGGCCAGCTGAGCAATGACATAAAGTTCTCTTCAGTGACGAATCTAAAATCAACATTCGTGGAAGTGATGGAGTTGTACAGTGTTTCGGAAGGCAAGTGAAACACTGAATCCAGCATGTACTATAAAACTGTGAAGTTTCCTACTAGTGTTATGCTTTGGGCAGTGTTTCTTATAAAATGGTGTTGGGAATATCGATTTCCTGGAATCTACCGTCAATGGAGAGAAGTACAAGAAGATTTTGGAGAAGATGTTACCATCAGTAAGGGATTTGTTTGCAGGACAACCATTCACTTTTCAGGACGATTCAACACCCTGCCATCGTGCAAAAATGGTCAAAGGGTTCCTACGTGAGCAAGAATATGTCACAGCACTGTCTTGGCCTGGCAATTCACCAGATGTAAATCCTATTGAAAATTAGTGGATGATTTTGAAGAATAAAATAAGAGAAAGGAAGCCCTGAACAAAAGTGCAATTATTGAGACCATTGTGAGCATCTGGTAGCATGCAATCCCCATGGAAAATTCCCCAACGACTAATAGAGTGCATGCCAAGAAGGTACCAAGAAGTTATGAGGTCAAAAGGCTATCCCACCAAGTACTAGTGCCGAGATAAGAAACTAATCCATGAAGTGCAAAATTTTGGTCTTGTGCTTTCAATTCACAAATGCTACACAGACTGCCATATAAACAGACAGAAATGAAGTTGTTACATACCATTAGAAAGGAAATAAAACAAGCTTTCAGAAAATATATAGATTGTATTATTTTCTAAACACCTGTCACATTAAAACATGATATAACTTAATCCGAAGGTAAAAATAACCGAGTTGCTATTAATTTTTCCGGCACTGTACAACGAACAGCTGTGAGAGTAGACAACTATACAAACGAAAGGTACCCAGATGGCAGATAAGGTAAGTGCTGCCATCTCGGATTACTAATCATAAATGAAGTACTGGAACACTATTGTGATCCACACGACCACTGAAGGGTTAAGGATTAGAAATAGATTTCAGGATGAAACACTCGCTCTCTTTTCTAAACGCTAATATACATTTTGATTTGATGTCCAATGCTTATCATAAGGTTTTAATAGTAGTTCTACTTTCGCATTACCTCCAGTAATTCGTGTCAGAAAGTACGTGCAATTTACATAGCACTGCTAATTTTTCTTTGGTTTGATTGGTTGCTGTAGAATTAAAACATTTAGAAGCTGAAGTCACTTCGCCATTGTGAAAACTTTCAAGACTGCCATCATTCATAGCGGAGCTGCAGAGTAATTAGGGTGGTGTCGTTCTTCGCTCACAGACTCTTGGTCGTCGGCTACAACCTCTGCGCGCCGCGCCATGCCCTGAGTCGCCAGCCTTCCTGTCCGTTGCAATCTCGCGAGAACAAAGGGGAGCAGCCAGCACGGCAAAAAATTTAATTTGTTTTTCTAAATTACACCGAAGAATTATAAAGCGCAATAATGAGTGTAACGTGTCGGCCGGCCTATGTGACGTCTGTCTGCACGACATTCTGTCCCTCCCTGCATGTTTAATAGCTTTGCTGTAATTAAATGACTTTTACCCTCTGCGGCATAAATTGCTTCGCAATTATCTGCCATTCAGCTTGGCATAATCGCATGGATTTCAGATCCTTGGAGCTAACCCTTCATGACGTATATATTATTTTAATGTACCGAAGTACATATGCTACTTCCATGCAGATGTTCTGCGTCATCATACGATGAAAGAGTAATGGAACGGAGAAAAATTCTCTCCGGCGCCGGGATTTGAACCCGGGTTTTCAGCTCTACGTGCTGATGCTTTATCCACTAAGCCACACAGGATTTCACCCCGGCGCCGGACAGAATCGTCTCAGTTTTAAGTTCCAACTCTTGGGTTCCCTCTAGTGGCCGCCCTCTGCACTACGTCATAGATATCTATGAACCTAGGACCGAAGTCCACACATGTGCTGAGGTGCACTCGTAATGAGTGACTAGTTGGCCGGGATCCGACGGAATAAGCGCCGTCTTAAATCACAAAGTGATTTACGCATATCATATATATTATTTTAATGTACCGAAGTACATATGATATTTCCATGCAGATATTCTACGAGTGGAACCCAAGAGTTGGAACTTAAAACTGAGACGATTCTGTCCGGCGCCGGGGTGGGTATCCGGTGTGGCTTAGTGGATAAAGCATCAGCACGTAGAGCTGAAAACCCGGGTTCAAATCCCGCCGCCGAAGAGAATTTTTCTCCGTTCCATTACTCTTTCATCCTTCATGACATATTTAACACAGAGTATTGGCAGAATCTCTCATTGAGTACCAGTAACGAGTGCGTTTAAAATGAACTACGCGGGCAGATAAACAAGATAATTATCATATCATTTTAAATTAGATGTAGTCACAAAGGAATCTAAATGTTTAGGAAAATTAAAGACGAGTTATTAAATGTCAAAAAACTGCAGGTGATTATGAAATGGGAGAATTTTTATAGACAATTATTTGCAGATGTGACCCGAAGATTCATTGCCGCCCTCACATAAGCCCGCCATAGGTCCCTATCCTGAGCAAGATCAATCCAGTCTCTATCATCACATCCCACCTCCCTCAAATCCATTTTAATATTATCCTCCCATCTACGTCTCGGCCACCCCAAAGGTCTCTTTCCCTCCGACCTCCCAACTAACATTCTATATGTATTTCTGGATTCTCCCATACGTGCTATATGTCCTGTCCATCTCACAGGTCTTAATTTAATGTTCCTAATTATGTAAGGTGAAGAATACAATGCGTACAGTTCTGCGTTGTGTAACTTTATATTACATTTTAATAAAACATCAGTTTATGAGAAAACTGTAATATAAAATTACCAATTGTATGAAAATCGAGCACCTTTGATATGTAAAATCTTGTTTCGTGGCTCATCTTAAAGTTTATGGGTGCTATTCATAGGCATTTCGCTATCCCGCGCTACGAGCGTGCTAAACTAGCCCCGGCTATCGACTGATTGCTTGTACAGGATTCATATCAAATCACATCACATCATATCATATCATATCATATACGAGGGGGATCCAGGAAATAACGACCGTTTTGTTGTAATAATTAAAAAAAATATATTTATTTGAAAAAACAAAGTCTGTTACATAACTGAAGCTTCCTTTACTTCTCTACATAATCACCACCTACATTTAAACATTTGCTTTAGAATTCCCGTCTTATACTCCTTTGCCGCCAGTTCATTAAGCCAGGTGTTCACTGTCCTCTTCAACTCTTCATCACTTCCAAAACGCGTACCACCCAGAAAGTCTTTCAGCTTAGTGAAAAGGTGAAAATCGCTAGGAACAAGGTCTGGACTATAGGGCGGATGATCAAAGATTTCCCAACCGAATTGATCCAGCAATTCTCGAGTTGAAGCAGCAGTGTGCGGGCGGGCGGGCGGGCGTTGTCGTGAAGAAGCACAACTCCTCTCGAAAGCATTCCTCGCCTCTTGTTTTGGATGGCTAGCCGTAGTTTTTGTAAAGTCTCACAATAACGATTTGCATTGATCGTAGTGCCTTCTGGCATGAAATCCAGCAAAAGAACACCTTTGCGATCCCAAAAGACAGTAGCCATGACTTTTTGTGTTGAGAGAGTCTGTTTGAATTTTCTCGGTTTTCTGGTTATGAGGGATGATGCCACTGACGTGATTGGCGCTTGGTTTCTGGGGTGTTGTGAGACACCCAGGTCTCATCACCAGTCACAATTTGATCAAGAAAGGCGTCTCCATCTGTGTGATATCGCATCAAGAATGTCAATGCTGAGGCCATTCTCTGAGTTTTGTGTTGGCCACTCAGTTGCCATGGAACCCATCGTGCACAGTTTTTGTGGTAGCCAAGATGTTACGACACATGTTCACCAAGCAAAGAACGACAAATGTCAGGAAAGGCAATATGCAATTCGTCGAGTGATGTGCGCCTGTAATGCAAGATTCTATCGTTCACTTTAGTCTTCAGGTCTTCTGTGATGAATGATGGGCGTCCGGGTCGAGTTTCATCGTGGACATTTGTTCGCCCATTGTTGAACATTTCGCACTATTTTCTCACATTTCTTTCATTCATTACAGTATCACCATACACTTCTTTCAATTGCCGGTAAATTTCTGCAGGTTTCAAATGTCGGGCATTCAAAAATCGAATCACACTCCTCACCTCACAGTCGGCGGGATTATCAATCACGTCGTTCATTTTGAAGTAACACAAAATGCACAATGGCGACTTGTTGCAACCAATACTCACAACATTATGAGAACACATGTTAAGGAAGCCAGTTGACTTTCAAACAAGGAAGGGGAGTCAGCTGCGCGGCGGGTATGCGCGAAAGGTCGTTATTTCCTGGATCCCCCTCGTATATCACATCATATATCATATCATATCATATCATATCATATCATATCATATCATATCATATCATATCATATCATATCATATCGTATCATATATCATATCATATATCATATCATATATCATATAACATATCATATCGTATCATATCATAAATTATATCAAATCGTATCGTATCATATATGATATATCATATCATATCGTATAATATAATATTTCATATCATATATCATATACCATATATATCATATATTGTATATCATATCATATCATATCATATCATATCATATCATATCATATCATATCATATCATATCATATCATATCATATCATATCATATCATATCATATCTATCATATCATATCATTTATCATATATCATATCATATCATATATCATATAACATATCATATCGTATCATATCATATATTATATCAAATTGTATCGTATCATATATGATATATCATATCATATCGTATAATATAATATTTCATATCATATATCATATACCATATATATCATATTGTATATCATATCATATCATATCATATCATATCATATCATATCATATCATATCATATCATATCATATCATATCATATCATATCATATCATATCATATCATATCATATCTATCATATCATATCATTTATCATATATCATATCATATCATATCATATCATATCATATCATATCATATCATATCATATCATATCATATCATATCATATATCATATCATATATCATACGAGCAAGCTGAGGTGACATCACAAGGCATCGAGTAGATTATCACTGAATAAGACTCAGAACGCGAAAAACGGTAACTTACTGTTTCTCTTTCAGAAACCGACAATTAAATATGAATAAAAGAAACGACGTGTAAATATATACTGTAGGAAGAAAAGAGAATAACACTAGAATACCACTAATAAACGAAGTGAGAAAGAAATGCAGTGAAAAGTAAAACTTCCTTGCTGGCCATTTGTGTGATCAAGAGAATTTTCCACAAATACCCATAACTGTCAACGACTCACGCGTTCTGCAGTATGTAAGGGGTGGGATTCCATTCTCGCACTTTGCTCGAGGCTACACATATTCAAATTTGACTTCGTGGTTACGACATCATTGTCGCATACCGTCTTTTGTTCTCACCACGTGACTACAATGACGACTGCCTCCTGGTGTGAGTGTTTGGAACTACTGTTAAGTTGTTTGTACGCACTCAAGTGTTAAGCACGTTGACGCAGTGCGGTGTCGGGTCCATTCTCTACAACAATTATTATTAATGCAGCCGAGAGTTTCGAGGAAGAAGCAGAATGAGCCGACGTTTTGCTACAACAAACACGGCCATTTAAGTTACGGGTAATTAAATACATCACCTCAAGATATAGCTGCCACTTTATTACGACGACCAGCATAAAGACAGGATTGGTGGGACAGTGCCGCACACAGTTTGGACAGACCTAACGAATCCGCAAGGTTTTTCATATTTTTGTTGATACTGCTTGTGTTTAATCTGTTTAGCTGTGGTGGAAACCTTTTGTGGAAGCAGAATTTCAAGCGTTTCCTAACGATGGACCTCGTTAGTATGATGTAAGAGAGAGAGTTGTATACTAAATACGAAATTCTGAGTTTTAACCCGGCATTATAAAGTACATCGTTAAGAATATAACCGCCATCCAGTTCCCAGATAAAGAGAATAAGCTTGAATTTTATTGTTCTCATTTGACACTAATAGAATTGTGAGTACAGGAAAATGACAGAGAATCGTAAGCAAGACATGTATAATTGTGTCCTCTCTAGATTGAAACTTACATTCATAATTATTATTTTTATGCTCGACCATGCCGAAATGTAGTAATTATACACCTGGTAGCAGTCCTTTAATGCATGTCATTAAAGTACACCTATTCATTAAAGTTCAGGTTTTCGATTATTCTCGGATATGCAATCGAAAGACGAGGGAAACGTCACGGAGGCTGGAAATCCAATACTGTCGCAGAAGGTTAATAATTAGCGTTAATTGTAAATAATATTCAAATAAATTCAATTTGTCATCTCGTTTTTCAATTCTAAATCCATTTCCAGGTTATACATTCTCTGCATTACATCAAGGTCAATGACATTATTGTTCCTCGGAAAAAATCAATACTTTCGCGTCTGCGCACATCTCACAATTCAAGAGCTATGAACAAGGTCACTTCCGATCTTCTGTCAGATACTTCTGAATAGTTTAAAGTTAGAAATATGGTCGAGCATAAAAAGTCGTATGAAACTTGCCTATAATGGTAATTAAGACGCTCGTATGAAAATTATGAAACTCGCTTGCGCTCGTTTCATAAACAAACATACTTGTGTCTTAATTACTATCATTATAGGCTCGTTGCATAATGTACTATTATGCTCGACCATGCCGAAATGTAGTAATTATACACCTGGTAGCAGCCCTTTAATGGACCTCATTAAAATACACCTATTCATTAAAGTTCAGGTGTTCCTCCAATCATAAATCACCGTTGTAGCAATATGAAAGCGCAAGTATCGATTATTCTCGGATATGCAATCGAAAGACAACTAGCGAAACGTCACGGAGGCTGGAAATCCAATACTGTCGCAGAAGGTTATGTTCTGTTACTATAATAATTAGCGTTAATTGTAAATAATATTCAAATAAATTCAATTTGTCATCTCGTTTTTCAATGTCTAAATCAATTTTAAAGTTATATCAAGATTATTGTTTATTTTACTCTCTAGATTATATCAAGGTCAATAACATCTGTTTCTCGGAAAAAATCAATACTTTCGCGTCTGCGCACATCTCACAATTTACGAGATATTGCACAGGGTCAGTTCCGCTCCCCAGTCAGATAAGAATAACATGAATACTTATGAATAATTTCAAGTTAGAAATATGGTCGAGCATAAAAAGTCGTATGAAAATTGCCTATAATGGTAATTAAGACGCGAGTATGTTTATGAAACGAGCGCAAGCGAGTTTCATAATTTTCATACGAGCGTCTTAATTACTACCATTATAGGCGCGTTGCATAATATACTATTAATTAAGACCTGCGTAATGAATAATTGACTAAAATCAAATACAGTGAAGCTGGGTTATGCGACCCGAAAAGGATCGTAAGTGATACAAATAGCGGATATTAATGGATAATCAAGAACTTCGTTCGAAATTAGCTTGTATTTTAGGAAGTTAAATAATGTAATTACTATAATTCACTGGCAATTACTGATTTCATTGCAAGTCACTGCGATTGTGTATACACATGCTGCATGTGGAAATATTTATTTAATGTTTGAATGTATCTTTACTAATCCAAGAATTTTATAATAATAATAATAATAATAATAATAATAATAATAATAATAATAATAATAATAATAATAATCCGTGGCGCTACAGCCCGTGAAGGGCCTAGACCGACCAGCCGGCTGCTGGTCTCACGGCCACATGCCGAAGCAGAGGTGGACGATCATCCAACCAGAATGGAGGTATCGTGTGGTTAGCACGATGATCCCCCCGCCGTTATAGCTGGTATTCGCAACCGGATTTCGCTACCTATCGTAGCTCCTCAAGTGCATCACGATGCTGGGTGGGCACCGGTCCCATACACTGGCCGAAATTTCATGAGAAAATTTCTTCCCCCATAAGGACTCGAATCAGTGCGCATTCCGTAACGCGAGTCCTAGGCGGGATGCCGTAGACCGCGACGCCACGGCGCGGGACCCAAGAATTTTATACCAAGAATAAATACGTTTTACACAATCCAAGAAATTTCATATTACTATCACTTTTTGTGTTGAAACCACAATACTTTTTTGTTTTGTTCACGAGCCATATTTAGTGTATTTTTTTCACAGTCAGACAAACATTAACAAAAATTAAAATGCTAACTCACCCGGAACCGCGCACAATATGTCGTAAGAGTCAATCTTAAAAAAAGAAAAAAATATATTCACATTTTTCTACTGAAACCACGATACTTTAAATACAGCTGTTGAGCAAAAACTAAATGTGTATTTGTTAACAGATTGACGAGCATCGACACAAATTAAAACGCCAATTAGCCTGAAAACATACAATATGTGCCGCAACATTGAGCAAATGTTTTAACATACATTACAATAAATGCCAATTCCAATTATTTACGGCACCCAATTAGTGCACGTCTATTAGTTTTCACCTTCAAAACAAATAAATCAGGTAGCGTTTAATAATAATAATAATAATAATAATAATAATAATAACCTAACAACAATAATGAAGACCGCATAATGAAGATCATATTACGGAATATTCATATTTAAAATTTTAACTATAAATTGAAACAGTAGATGGATTTGAAAAATTGTATCCTTATTCAGTGAAATTAAGTTATGGTCCTCATAGACTACTTTAACTTTTATCTGCATTCATCTCTTATATATATTATTTTAATGTACCGAAGTACATATGATATTTCCATGCAGATATTCTGCGTCATCATACAATGAAAGAGCAATGGAACAGAGAAAAATTCTCTCCGGCGCCGGGATTTGAACCCGGGTATTCAGCTCTACATGCTGATGCTTTATCCACTAAGCCACACCGGATTCCATCCCGGCACGTAGAACTGAAAACCCGGGTTCAAATTCCGGCGCCGGAGAGAATTTTTCTCCGTTCCATTATTCTTTCATCATTCATCTATTATGTTTCTATGTTCCAGAGTAGTTAAATAAGTTTATACCATATACATAAATACCAGCTTGAAAACATTGAGGTGATTGGTCTTCTTATTGGAGCTCGTGGTGTGATTCCCAAGTTCTTTGAAACCTTCAGGAAGACTTTTGAACTACCACAGACACTTACTGCTGACATCATAACTTCAGTTTTGAAACGCTCTTGCCAAATTCTGAGTCATCATATTCATTCGGTTTAATTTCTTTTTCTTCACTTTATAATTCATATATGTTTATTTTAATTTTCTGTCAACAAAATTTATGTAAACATTTAATATTGTAAAATTCATGTAGGAGAGCATACTGAGTCCTTCTGGGCTACCTCCAATGGGAGGCAGTTAACAATTTAAATTTTTAATATAATATACATAATCATAAGAAAAGAAATGTACATAATATATGATTAGTAGGGGGCACATGTTGATGGCCTAAAAATCTAATTAAAATGATCATTAAATTGCCCTTAAACTAATTGAAAACTGGTGTATAATCAAAAGAAAATGATGTTTAAATGTTATTCAAAGTACTCGCACCACAACTTCTTAAAAATTACTCACCTTGTTTCAGTGACTGCCCTGCAAATATCGGAGAGAGGAGACTTCATAGAATTTGACTAAGATAAAGGAAAAGAGTATGCAAGAAAATGAAAGTTTTATGGGAAAACTATAGTTTTTAAAGAGGGTTTACAATGTGTTTCAATCAGGGATGGTCCATGTCAGTGCCTTCATTCTCCGTCACCTACTCCTTTCGCTCTTGGGGAGTGTAAATGACAAAACAAATTGTGGACACAGCGTGCATTCTTGCAATCTTTGTGTTAAAAATACTGTCTACTGTAGTACAACCCTTCCGAACCATACTGGGGACACAACGTCCTGTTGTCCAGGAAACGGTGAAAGTTTTTCTCCTTCCAAACATACATTCTAAAGACACCCTCGTACCGACAAAATAACAGTAGCGGTCAAAGCCCTCACTTAAACTAAGCTGTTGTCAAGCATTTTATATTACTTCCGTTGTGTGAAGAGAAGCCTTCAGTGGAATGAGGGATGAACTTTAGAGTCTGTTCCAAATTATACAACTCAAACTTCACTGTTATTCACTTATTCAGCAGGTAATTATTACTGACCTACTTGCTTAGAAAAACGATTTAACAGGTCTATCTGTAAAGAAAAAAGTAAAATGCATTCCAGATGATCTAGAAGTCCTTTAAAGTATTAAAAATGACCAAAAAAACGAAAAAAATATATAAAAATGATCTATTAGTTCAAAAACTTCTAAACATGCAATATAAGAAATTAAATTTTTTACTTTGATATTTACATAGAAAGGATTTCTATATTGATAGGTATCGTCCTAATGTGAAAAATAAGATTATGACTTTTCATCAACAACCGCCCCCTAATGAATAGGACTGAATAGGCTAAATATATAATTATAGACAAATGTTTGTACAAATAACTTTTCTGTACGTAATTTTAATAAAGACAGAAATGATAAGCGTTATAGAATAGAAGACAGAAATTATTCAGTAATATATTGTCCTATGATAAATTATTGTGGCTCAGGTTAAATGAGAGGAGAAAGTTACATTGCCTTTCTCTCTTATACCGAATTTTGCACACCTCTACTCCCTCTTACTTATCTGTCCGATTCCACAGTCTTTCTCAGTATCATAACTTAAATACTCGGTCACAATATGACAACACGATAGAAATACCACTCCACACATCATCTCTTTATTCTTCATCTTTCACTGTTGCTACTTCTCGTCACTGGAATTCTCTGCCGCCTGAAGTCAAGGGCTGCCGAATTTTAATTTCCTTTAATGTAAATTAGAAAAATATCTTATGATGAGTTGCCAGATCTAACGCATTGCAAATATTTAATGGAATGTGTTCCACTGTATTTATATTTATTTTTTTATTTTTTTTTGGTTCTTATTTTTATTATCTAAATAGTGTTTATTTATCACTTAACGTCAATATGTATCCCACTGTGTTGTTTTTTTATTATTAATCTATTTTTGTGCACATTTTATTCAATTGTCGGTTTCTGGTTTAATTATGTAAATCCTACTTAATTGTAATCTAATACTAATATGTATACTAATGTGTTTATTTTTATTTTTACTATGTACATTTTTTTATTGAATTATCGGCTTCTGTTTTTATGTGATTCGTATTTGATTCTAACAAAATTAATATGTATTCCACTATGTTTATTTTTATTTTATGAGGTAAATTTTATGTAACTACATCTTTTGATCTCATTATGTACCTAAATTGTATCAGTATGTAATTACTTAATTCCGATCCAGTTTTATGTTCAACTGTGTAAGCGTTTTACTCCTGGTTGAGTGTAAGAGAAGGCCTTACGGCCTTAACTCTGCCAGGTTAAATAAAGTCATTATTATTATTATTATTATTATTGTTATTAATACTACTACTACTATTATTATTATTAACATTATTACTACTACTACTACTACTACTATTATCATTGTTATTATTATTGTTATTATTATTATTATTATTATTATTATTATTATTATTATTATTATTATTATTATTATTATTATTATGACTCTCTGCCAACGCGGTTTTTCGATTCCGCATCTGAGCGAATCTGCTGGTTTTAAGAGTATTTCACTTCACATAATTTTTGTTTTAATAGCTGCAATAAAGAATGCTCGATGTACGAGAAAACAGTACAAATACAAGATTTTCCAGTAAGTATATTGTTAACGAACGATTGTCACTAATACCATATGACATCACAGCCATTGTCTACGATCCAGGAGGTATAGAATCGTAAACGATTTCCGTAATTGCGAATCAAATTGCTTTGGCATTTACCTGCATTCCAGACAAACGGTTGAATAGTTGGGCGATTTTCAATTAGTTAACGATTGAATTTTCCCCCCTGCTCCAAAACTAGTGTCCATGTCCAATAATGTCGGGGTGATTGAAACGGGTTAGCGACCCGTGTTGTTTGGAAAGAAAACTTTATCGTGCACCCAGCCGGGTAGAGCTCCGATATTACAGTGTTCTGTAGTACCTAGCAAATGGTACACTGATCGTAAAGGGTCAGTCATCAGTACTCTAATTAAAGGAGCGGCAAACGAACCAATGAGAAGTGTTTTTTAAGAACTCTACGTTCAAAACTTTAGGTAATTAACTTATTTAAACAACACAAGGGAAGCAAGACTGTAATGTAATTAGTAATTACTAGGGCTAAGAATTGTATACCGTCACATTCCGCTTCATGAGCCTCTGACTTTAGGTACCAGTACGTAAATGCGTTGGGCAGGGGGATTTCAGTGTGTTTCGTTCAGCAGTGAACTTCAGTTGATCGGTTACATTACGACCGGATACTGCTATTTGTAGCAGGCAACATTCAACATCTTGTAAAGAATAATAGTAGCATAGTCTAGCAGCTTGGGATGATTTTTTGTATTTCTCGCGATAGTTGCTAGCCGCTTGGAGCGCTGTGAGTAATAGGAACAATAGACTGTGCCACTGCCATCGTGATCTAATACAAGCCGTAGGCAGACCATGTAATACTGGTGACAGACTACAGTACTAATCACGATTAGCACTTATCGCGATTAGGACCGATCGCGATTACCGAAAATGTGGTGACACACTAGGTCCCGTCTGGTCAACAGCTGAATTACCATAGAGGAAACAATTTTCTCTATGTACATACGTATATATGTTTGTTTCTCTCCTGGACAACACCTAAAATTCATACTTTCTTTTGAAGTTTGTTCATTGTTTTTACCCTTTTTTTTTGTTGTTTCTTGCAGCTTGATATGGAAATGTATTTGTTAAAATTGTTATATGCTTTACAATGTAAACTGATACAATTTATATCGTTATTTATATTATTTTGAAAAGAGATTTTATAACCTATAAAATTTATATTATGCCAAAAATTTATATTATTTTTTTAATAAAGCATATTTTTAAAATCAGCCCTAACCTCAACGATAGCGTCGTAATGGAGACTGAAATTGAAAATCTGAAAAAGAAACCAGTTCCAGTTTGTAATCCATTATTTATTGAAATGAAACATCTTTCAGCAGCCTTCTATTGCTCTGTCTATATATATGAAACATGAATAATTCGTCTGTCATTTGTTAATATATTTCTTTTTTACTTTTCTCACATCTGCATTAAATTTCTCCACTACGTCTAATAGTAGCCAAATTCATTTTCTAGCCATTCTTTTTCGTTTCTATTTCATATAATACAATGGAAGGGGTAACAAAATTCCACAGCAGAAGCTATCACGACTTCCTAAATAATATAAATCAAGGTGATTCGAAACCAAAGATTACTAAAATGTTACTTTCGTCCACTGGGCCGTGCCTCAACACGATTATCTTGTTCTGGAAACAGGATTTAGCTTCTGATCGCGATCGGGACGGTGACACACTACAAACCCTCTCGCGATTAGGTCGATAATCGCGATTAGTGACTGTAGTCTGTCACCAGTATAACTCGCTTAACCCGATCACGAAGGGCGGCGTTTCAACCATATAAATTAGTTGGAATGCATAAAGAGTAACATACATTTCTCTAAAATGAAGTGTAATTACATTAATAAAATTTAAAACAATGATTATGAGACACTTCAGACATAATTCATTTGCGAGTTAAGGTGTAATTTTGGTGTGAAAATGACGTTTTTCGTACATGTAATTCCTGCCTTTATTTCGATTAAATATTGCGAAATTCTTGTACATTAATTTATGCACGATTCAATAATTTTCAGTTGCACCGCACGGATATTTGGACATCTTGATATTATAGGTTATGTTTACTGTACCAGTTGCCTCTCTCTGTCTAATTTTAGTGGTCTCCAATGCCCCGTCATTCATATGGAAATTATAGGTTATGTTTACTATATATATATATATATATATATATATATATATAGGAAAACGCCCTTATTCCATCAAACTCCTCGATTGTTACCGTCTTAGCTGCAAAATTACGTAAGTCATGACCATGAGACTTGTCGTTAGGTAATAATTCATATAATTCCTTGCCGGTTTTACTTTAGGTTATATTTGAAAAAGGATATTGAAACCTTCGCTAAAAGGTTAGCTATGTTAATGGGGTGAGTGAGCGGAATGAATGAATGAATGAATTAATTAACAAATGAATATTCTGGAACAATTCTTCCCTAAATCTTAGACCAGGGGGCCGCAGTAAAATATTGTGAATAAAATGGCTACCTCATCGTGAAAATGATTGAGAAACACTGTGTCTAGTCATTGGTTACCGTTGTGAAAGTAAATATGTAACAATTAACATAAGTAGCTTACATAAAAGGTAAATAAAATACTAGTAGCAAAGATTACAAAGCACAGCAGGATATCTGTGGCAGGATTCTCATGAAACGGAGAAAATGACAACACAGCGATTCTGATTTATTAGTAAATATTTATGAACAGCGATGCTCCATTAAAAACCTGCGCATGCACACACACACACACACACACACACACATCTAATCCGAGAGACGAGCTTATTTTTCATTGTCACGTAACGTTACTGTGTACAACACTTTTCACGCATTGTCATGGGCATCGCGCGTGTAAACACAGCTCGTATTCACAGACCTGTATGGAGTAATTAAGGTAAATGAATGAATCCAGATTTAGCAGCCGAAAAAAAGCGTGTTTAGCTCTCCACTAGGTATAGCGTTGCAATGACAGTAGTCGTTTAGGCGTGTGAAATTTACTCAATTACATGCATGTGAAAACAACGCTGGAACGGTCTTCAGTTAGAGATGTCTTTCATTTGGACAGCGGAAATATCGACATGTTATCCTGTAAACATATCACACTCACAATTATAGGAATTATATTTTGTGCAATTTTTGCAATATGTATGCGTCTGTATTAACAAGATTCAACATCTCGAGAACTTTCTGCAATAATTATGTTTTGTCTATTCTGTTATGTAGCCCAGTGTGACGATAATGAACTGTGAGAAATTTTGAAACTATTTTTAAAATCATATAGATACTGAAATCATGCTTTATCGGTTGTCTTCATTTAAATCTTTTCTAGAGAAAAAAATAATTGCTTTCTCGAAGATTTTATTTCAAGTATTTCTTCATAAACTGGAAGAGATAACAAGCTAAAAGCTATCATGCACATGCCTCTTTTCCAGCTTAAATGAGATAATATTGAGGATGTAGCGCTATACAGGATGTTTCCGAGGTGGTGTTACAAACTTTCAGGGATGATGGCGAAGGGCACATGTATCAATTTGAGATAAGGAACCATGGTCCGGAAATGACTGAGTCGAAAGTTATAAGCAAAAATAGTTTCGTGGAAATTGAATTGTAATTTGGCACCACGTACCCTCCTTCCTTTAACTTTCGGAATACTCGTGGAAAAACGGTATGGGCCGGATGTCTCCTACGTGGGTACTTGCACGGATACAATCTGTGAGCTTGTATACTATTCCCATTGGCTCATCCGTATTCGAAAATCAGGTCTGCATATTCCGCTCTCGTGTACTCCTCCATTTCACTAGGACTGATCGACTGGATACTGCAACTTGTACACATACACTGCTGTCTACAGACGTGCATATCAGGACGGACCATGTCCGTGACACATTACGCTATCTGCATTGCTTTAGTGTAGTTTCCTGTCCCCATCCCTCAGATAGCGCATTGAATGGAATACTGTAAGTAGACAACGTAAACAACGTCAGATGAATACAATATGTGTAAGATGTACAGATAAATGCACATAAGTAAGGTGTACAGAGGAATAAAATTATTTCATTTCCTCAGAACTATTTTTGCTTGTAAACTTGGACTCGGTCATTTCCGGACCAGGGTTCCTTATCTCAAATCGATACATATGCCCTTCGCCATCATCCCTGAAAGTTTATAACACCACCTAGGAAACACCCCGTATTTGAGAATAAATTTCATAATATATGCAATGTAACAACAAAGACATTTAAATGAAGAGGAAAAAAATCTAAAATTATGCAGTAGTTATTTCAACTATATTATTATTATTATTATTATTATTATTATTATTATTATTATTATTATTATTATTATTTATTGTCCGATACACTCTTTTAACACTTATAATTACTGAATAACTTTATGATATCTATACTGTGTTGAACTTTGCAATTTACCTGGCTGACAGTTTCGAAGTGTTATCCTTCATTGTCAGAAGCCCAGTCGGACAAGGCTTCGAACAATGAAAGATACCACTCCGAAACTAGTCAGCCAGGTGAACTGCAAAAGTTAACACAGTAGAGATATCATGAAGTTATTCACATGGGTTACGGTTACAAAACGAATTACAGACTATTGAGTAAGTATTTAAGTTTGATTCACCATAATTATAAATGCTCTATGTGCCTTCCACCTGCTGCACGGACAACATCAAGGCGATAGCTTTATTCTTCCCAAACGCATCTGAGAATGCCCTCCGTCTCAGAATATACTGCAGCCGTGATTCTGTTTCACAGTTCATTCAAATAAGCAGATAAAGGTGGAACATAAACACATTCTTTTACATATCCCCGTAAGAAAGTTACATGGTGTTATGTCTGGAGATCTTGGGGGCCAAGAGTGTAGTGCCAAATCTCAGGGTCCCGTACGTCCAATCCAACGTTGAGACAATGTTTCATTTAGAAACCGTCGAACTTCGTTATGCAACTGTGACGGTACTCCGTTTTGCTAAAAAATGAAATCTTCAGAGTCTTCAGTCATTCGTGGGAATAGCCAATCCTGCAGCATTTCAAGATAGGGATTTACCGAAAGAATGTTATAAAATTCTGGACCACGGTTTCGTTTGTTTGGGCGCTAGTAGTGGCATATAGCGGTAGTCATATGAAACTCTGAACCACGGCAGTTCACATATATAAGTTCCATTCATTTGGGGTTTGTGGTTGCGGAAATATAAAATTTTAAAATTGGGTCATTCCTTTTCAAACACGGTGCAGTAATACACAATCCCGTAGTAGAAACTCGCTTAATCCTCTTGAAATATCAATCGGAGAATTTTGTTTCACAGATTTCGATTCTTATTCTGTCTAAAGAAGTTTAAATCTAACATCTTACTGCAAAGGAGAGTTTTGCACACACTGGTTTAATATTCAAATAACTTAAGTAGTTCTCTTTTTCTCAACTGATGTCACATATGGCCGAATCCATTTATTGATAGTGTGCCATATCTGTCCCAGTATGCAGTTTGAAATATTATATGCTTATATTATAAGTTATATGAATAAAAAACCGTTATGTGCCATATCTGACGCTGTATGCGGTAAGGGGTTAAGATATTTCACCAAATTAGCTCATTTTACATATATAAATAGAATAAGGAAAGGAATAATTCAAGGTTGAAAACATCTACTCTTCGATTATTTTTGTACATTCGTAACATTGACTTTAACTGTAAGCACAGTCAAAATAACAAGAACTCCAGCGTCACTATTATTAGGATCCTTGGTAGGCTACTCGTTAAGATCATAGAGGAAACATAGACATAAAAACAAAATGATTACCACATGCATTATAGAAATAATCAACACGTACAGGACATTCTAGCAGTGACGTAAAGCCCAGAAATGTTGGCCGTCGTGTGAATAGGTAGAATAATATCGTATAAGAAAGAACAGAATACTAGTCTTAATCACTTGATGAACACGGCAATGAAAAATAAATAGGTAGAATATGAAGCTGAAGGAAAGTATTCGTATACATTTTTAAATTATTAAAATTTTGACAAATAAAATAACCGAAATATACAAAAAAGTTAAACACGAATTAAAGCCGGAAAGATAGAGTCTGTGAATTGATGACCATACCTCGTCTTCTTTCAGTTTCGTTGTTTGGAACCGTGGATTCGTTTTTATCATAATCGTTGTGAGAATTTAACCCCATACTAGACACTAGAACAGAGGTCTCCAAAAAGCGTATCGTCATTCGTGCTCTCGATGCTGCCCGCCGAACACAGTGTGCTGAAAGGCTAGATAAGAGGAAGAGACTCGTACCTCAACAGATGGGAGCCATCAGTGGGGGATCGCGGCAACGGCCTGCTTATGTTTACAAATAATATCATCAAAAGAATAAGAAATATCATACGTTTGTATATTATTTTGACATATATGAAGCTGGAGCCCCGTCTGTTGCTATTGACACAAGCCATTGCAAATTCAACTTCTTCTGTTCTATGGTGCCTTTCAGTGTCTGGAAAAAATCTTCTCTAGTTGTATTTTGTAATTACATCTAGAAGACATTCAGACACAGTAAAATGTTCATTAACTCTTCGGATGAAAATGACTAGATGAGATTTGTCATTTCTATCTGTGCTTTCGTCCAATGCAAGTGAGCATGCTACAAACTGGTTAGTTGTGGTTTCGACTTCAGATTCAATTACATTTACAATCTTGAAATTCCTTCTCTGAACTGTAATTGGAAACGATTTAATTTTCTTAAACTTTGACTTTGTTCTGGACAGAGTATTTTAGTAACGTCCTGTATGCACGATTTTGCAAATGATGCTTCTGTAAAGGGGTTCATTGATTTTCCAATATTCCAAGCTAGAACATAGCTAGCAAGAAGCTTTTTTTGTGTAAGACTGAGGACACGTGTGTGATTTGTGTTTGTATTTTCTTGTTTCAGATTTATCAAAATATTTGTAGGCCTACGCATTTCACCTAAAATTAAACGAAAAACTATATGTTTGTCATGCTGATCTGAGTAATATACTGATTATTATGTATAACCAACAGTTATACAAAGAGCCTCAAAATAAATTATTTTCACATGTCCAACATGCCTGTAATTCTATGATATTCTTTGTGAAGAGTCGAATATTGTCGTCGCATGTTGAAATTTAACACACGCTTAAGAATTTTCGAACACATTAAGCATTTCATATTCTCCCCACTAACACAAAAAAATGTATCTTCCTATTTATCCTTGATTGTACTAAATCCATGATTAGAAGACATTGTGAAACGGTGGAACACTTCAACCAACACAGTGATAATGGCAGTCCGCCACTGCTCTTCGTTTGCTCATAAACATTGAGTACAGTACAGGTGGGGATGGGTGAGGCGGATCGCGCTCATTACGTACTGGTTTCGGTTCCGTTCAGGGGCTTACTCGTGAGTAGGCTTTTGGAGATGTCTGCACTAGAACATCTGTACGATAAAATCATAATGCGGTGTAATAAATAGCCTTGAATGGAATCTAATGGCAGAATATTAATAGACAACAGTCCTCTTTTTTGTCACACAGGATTAGTAGTCTTTTAGACTGTTCCGGCTTTAAGGATTCCTTTCAGAATTGGTCTTTCCATCTCGTTTTTAGTCGTCCTCTCTCTCTCTCTTCCCTATTGCTCTATATTTGTATAGTTGGTCCAACTATTTCTGTTGATGCTTTCGAATTTCATCCGCAAGGCCAATTTCATTCAGTCTTTGTTTAATATCATTATTGTTTATTCGGTCTGCTGTTGTAAATCCCAAAATTGATTTTTAAAATTTCATTTATGCAGTCTGTGTTCTCTGTTTTTGTTGTTTTGTCAGGGTCCAGCATTCTGCTCCATAAAGAATTGTGGGAACTGCCATCATTTTATAAAACTTCAAAATTGTTTCAATACCAGCTTTGCCATATAGCTAGTGTTTTTCTTATTGTCCCACATAAACTTTGGAATGTTTGTATTTTAAAATCTACATCTTTGTTCTTATTTAAACTTATAATGTAACCTAGATATTTAAAATCACTAACCTGTTCAACAAGAGCGTCTGATAATACTTACTTACTGGCTTTTAAGGAACCCGGAGGTTCATTGCCGCCCTCACATAAGCCCGCCATTGGTCCCTATACTGAGCAAAATTAATCCATTCTCTATCATCATATCCCACCTCCCTCAAATCCACTTTAATATTATCTTCCCATCTACGTCTCGGTCTCCCTGAAGGTCTTTTTCCCTCCGGCCTCCCAACTAACACTCTATATGCATTTCTGGATTCGCCCATACGTGCTACATGCCCTGCCCATCTCAAACGTCTGGATTTAATGTTCCTAATTATGTCAGTTCTGTGTTGTGTAACTTTCTCCATTCTCCTGTAACTTCATCCCTCTTAGACCCAAATATTTTCCTAAGAATCTTATTCTCAAACACCCGTAGTCTCTGTTCCTCTCTCTGAGAGTCCAAGTTTCACAACCATACAGAACAGCCGGTAATATAACTGTTTTATAAATTCTAACTTTCAGATTTTTCGACAGCAGACTGGATGATAAAAGTTTCTCAACCGAATAATAACAGGCATTTCCCATATTTATTCTGTGTTCAATTTCCTCCCGAGTATCATTTATATTTGTTACTGATGCTCCCAGATATATATAATCTTTATTCGTTTGAAGTATTTTCCTACAAAAGTAAGAAAACTAGACACAATAATTCCTCTGGAATGGAAAAATATCTATACATGTGTGAAGAGAAACGGACAAATGTTCATTGGATTCAAAACTCTGAGGTAAGTTTTTTTATATGTTTCTTAATGAACACAGATTCTTATAGAAAAATGTTTTACCAAAATGAATGAAATCAGTACTGTTCTTTCATTTCAGCTTTTCATGAAGAGGCGTCATATCTGCGACAATATTTTGTAGCTTTAAAATCTGCAATCATACACGATTTAGTATTCAAAGTTGAATGTCACTTTTAACTCTTTGAACATGTCATATCACAATGACAGAAGGGACGGCATTAAAACATGGCGTCGAGATGACATTTAGTGGCGTCATCATCCAACCGAGTGTCATAAAAATTAATTGCTTTAGAATTTGCTAGGTGCACGTCCAAATGCGCACACCTGAAGCTTAGCGACAAAAAGTATATTTATCACGTGTCTATAGGGATCGGCTCAACGATTCCGTCACAAAACGACAGATTTCGTTAGCATTTCTAGTCTTGTACTGTATTTCCACCACAGTCGCTTCTTGTTTTCCTTAGTAAGGGAAATAACAGAATAACAATATCGAAAATTATGCAAATCTGGCTTTCAGGTAATAGCTCTCTGTGAAGCAGACTTGAATAATTTCAAGCGAAAAATTGTTCCGGGGCCGGGTATCGATCCCAGGACTCTTCGATTAGCGCACGAATGCTCTACCAACTGAGCTATCTAATAACCATACACGACAGCGTGACAATTTTTCTTTTTAAATCCACACAACTCAAATGGACTAACAAGACGCCAAAGGTGGGAGGAATTGTAACGGTGCCGTGTATGGTTCCTGGGTAGCTCAGTCGGTAGAGCATTCATGGGCGAAGCGAAGGGCCCAGAATCAATACCCGGCCCCGGAACAATTTTTTTCCTTGAAATGATTCAATATCGAAAATGTCATAGTATTATTTATACAGGGTGTTTAAAAAATACGGGACATAATTTCAGGTATGTATTTCCCACACGTAGACAATCAAAATAGTTCATTACAACATTGTCCGGAAATGCTTTATTTCCGAGTTATGGCCTTCACAACATATAAATTCACCGGTATATCTCATGTTTTAGAAGACACTCCACTGATCAATCGTCAACACATTCACTTCTTGCATGATGGCGCTCCTGCAAACTTAAGTCGTACGGCTCGCCGGTACTTGGATCGAAGGTTTCCTGATCGATGGATAGATAGAGGTGGCCCAGTTGCTTGGCCTCCACGCTCACCTGATCTGAACCCTCTGGATTTCTACTTGTGGGGCCATTTAAAATCATTGGTTTATTCGTCTCCGGTGCCTGATTTGGAATCCCTTCGGAATCGAATTGTGGCATGTTCTGAGGACATACGCAATACTCCTGGAATCGTGTTCGCAGGTCAATGAGATATCGATGTGAGGTATGTATTCAAGCAGGAGGTGGACATTTTGAACATCTTCTGTAATGACAACGACCTGCGAAAAGAAAAACGTTCCGGTGAATTTCAATGTTGTGAAGGCCATAACTCGAAAATGAAGCATTTCCGGACACATGTTGTAATGAACTATTTTGATTGTCTACATGTAGGAAATACATACCTGAAATTATGCCCCGTATTTTTGAAACACCCTGTATATTTCCATCACCTTTCGAGCACAATCTATGTAAACCCAATTTCAGAAATATGAATGTACGTACCTAAAACATTATCCCCAGAAATATGTCTTTAGTATAGAGAGATGATTGTTAATAAAGTAATAATTCACTCAATTTTTCTTTAACTATCTTTTTCGCTTAAAATGTGTCCTATACGGACAGATCAATAAGTATGAAATATTGCTACTTTTAGAACAAAAGTTTTATACAAAAGCTATTGGAGATAAACCATACAATATGATACCAGTGTTTGAAAAAAGTTAGTTATTCAGGGATACAGAGTGTGACACTAAACTTTACTTTTTTTTAAAATGGCAGCCTATATCATAATATACATATTCAAACTATCCATTAAATTTTACGTATGAATGTGTGGAAATTTTACCATTCACACATTTCATGTCTTTTAACTATATGTTAAATTTGTTTCGTGGACTTCAAACTTAACACAAATAAGTATGGAAAATCATGTTGAACAGGCCATAAAAGTAAACAAAACACTATCACTAACCAAACTTTACAACACATGATCAAAATGAGAACCATTCACAGCAAACAATGTTCCAATCTATTATGAAAACAGTCCATATCAATCAAGATATAGAAGTTCAGCATCTAATGCATCAACACTATTGAACACTTCTATGCTAACAGAGAGTTAAATTAACATAGGTTTCAATAGCCTGTTTGTGCACTATATACCAAAAAGTAATTGGGCACAGTTTTTGCCCCTTTAGAACATCGTGGTATCACCTCTTGTTGCTATAAAACCAGCTACCCTGTCAGACATGCTCTCCACTAGTTTGTGTAGGATATCCACTGGAATGCGTCGCCATTCCTCTTGCAACATGGCACTCAGTTGGACAATGCAAGTTGGCCCCATGTTTCGGCGGCTACTATGCAATGGTATGCAGACAATAATGTTCACCGGTTGGACTGGCTGCACAGAGTCCTGATCTCAATCCCATTGAGCACCTTTGGGGCGAATTGGACCGGCGATTGAGATCTCGGGAGATGCGGCCAACTTTCACTGTCCAACTGAGTGTCATGTTGAAAGAGGAATGGCGACGCATTCCAGTGGATATCTTACACAAACTAGTGGAGAGAGTGCCTGACAGGGTGGCTGCTGTTATAGCAACAAGAGGTGGTACCACGAGGTTCTAAAGTGGCAAAAACTGTGCCCAATTACTTTTTAGTAGATAGTGTACTAACAGTAGTTGAAGAAATGCTTCAACTGTTAAGTTTACAGTTGAAATGAAATAACACACTGTTATAATTTTACAAAGGTTGGAGAAACCGGGCATAGTTTTTATATAATCAGACAGGTAGTCGTTAGGAGGTGAAAGCACATGAATCCTATAGATTCAAAATCTCCTATATCCACTTTCACAAATTAAAGTATTTTAACATTAACTGGTGGCAAATAGAGGGAATTTTCAACCTAACAGTGACATTTAACAAAAGTTTGCTTTAAATTTAGTGGCTTTTTAAATTCAAAATATACAGAGTGGACCGCTGGAATGTAGGCCTACTTAATGTCAATTGTATGTGACTGCTAAACGTTTGAAGATAGAAACCTACAGTAAAGTTTATATGAAAGGAAAACTCAACAAGTTTCGATATGCATATCACCATATCTCTACGTGAGCTCCAGCTGTCACTCTGACGATATCGAGGCGATGAGCGATTTCTTGCAAAGCACGTTGGAGCATGTCTTCTGGAATGCTCTCAATAGCCTCTCTGATGCGCTCCCGAAGATCACGAAGATCTCTGACTGGGGTGGCGTACACTTTATCTTTGACGTAGCCCCAGAGAAAGAAATCGAGCGGTGTTAAATCCGGAGATCTCGGGGGCCAAGCGATCGGTCCTCCCCTACCAATCCAACAGACAAACTCAGGACCAGCGCCGAGTCGGTCTAGCATCGAATTGACGAATTCCACTCGTTTGGGTTTGTCATCCGGCTCCAGACGTTGCATAAACTGCACTTTGTATGCGTACAGTTTGAGACGTTTGTGGACAATTCGTTGCAATGTTGATTTTGGTACTTGAAGTTCCCGCGAAGCTCTTCTTAATGACTTCCGCAGTTTCACTCATACGCGGCTTGAACATTTTTAACCATTTCGTCGGATGTTCTACGACCACCACCATGTTTCTTCAACACCGATCTCGTAGCTAAAAATGTATCATTCCACTTCTTAATGCTTTTAGCAGTTGGAGCATCATGGTTAAACACTCTCCGATACTCTCTTTGAACTCTAACAATTGATTTAAACTCTGCATATCACAACAAAGTTTGCGCTTTCATCTGCGGTGTCGCCATTTTGACAATCGATACAATCTACGAAGAGAAACCGTGTCTGCGCACCATCTAGGCCTACCGTCAGGATTCGAAACTTATTGAGTTTTCCTTTCATATAAACGTTACCGTAAGGTTCTATCTTCAACCGTTCATCAGACACATACAATTGAAATTAGGTACATTCGAGCGGTCCACCCTGTATAAGTCATTAGAATTTATTCTTACTTACTTACTTACTGGCTTTTGAGGAACCCGGAGGTTCATTGCCGCCCTCACATAAGCCCGCCATTGGTCCATATCCTGAGCGAGATTAATCCATTCTCTATCATCATATCTCAATTCTCTCAAATCCATTTTAATATTATCTTCCCATCTACGTCTCGGCCTCCCTAGAGATCTTTTTCCCTCCGGCCTCCCAACTAACACTCCATTCGCATTTCTGGATTCGCCCATACGTGCTACATGTCCTGCCCATCTCAAACATCTGGATTTAATGTTCCTAATTATGTCAGGTAAAGAATACAATGCGTGCAGTTCTGTGTTGTGTAACTTTCTCCATTCTCCTGTAACTTCATCCCTCTTAGCCCCAAATTTTTCCTAAGCACCTTATTCTCAAACTTCCTTAACCTATGTTCCTCTCTCAAAGTGAGAGTCCAAGTTTCACAACCATAAAGAACAACCGGTAATATAACTGTTTTATAAATTCTAACTTTCAGATTTTTTGACAGCAGAAGGGATGATAAAAGCTTCTTAGCAGAATAATAACAGGCATTTCCCATATTTATTGTGTGTTTAATTTCCTCCCGAGTATCATTTATATTTGTTACTGTTGCTCCTAGGTATTTGAACTTTATCACCTCTTCAAAAGATAAATTTCCAATGTTTATATTTCCATTTCGTACAATATTCCCGTCACGAGTCATAATCATATACTTTGTCTTTTCGGGATTTACTTCCAAACCTATCTCTTAGAATTTATTCTTAGCAACAAATACATACTTACTTACTTACTGGCTTTTAAGGAACCCGGAGGTTCATTGCCGCCCTCACACAAGCCCGCCATTGGTCCCTATCCTGAGCAAGATCAATCCAATCTCTATCATCATATCTCACCTCCCTCAAATCCATTTTAATATTATCTTCCCATCTACGTCTCGGCCTCCCTAAAGGTCTTTTTCCCTCCGGCCTCACAACTAACACTCTATATGCATTTCTGGATTCGCCCATCTTAGCAACCAATATGTGGACATAACTCAATTATGAACAAAATGGACTTTAGGAGGTAATGGTCATTAGAGAATGGCGATCCATTTTCATTCATATTGTTTCTATTGTCTGTATTTTAGTTTATACTTCTTATCAACTATTCAGCAACGAGTGTGCGGCAATATAACTTATATTCGAAAGTAAGAGTATATTACAGAAAGCTATCCTTCAGGCATTTCGTATACAGCTCTGAGGACAAAACGTATTACAGTTTCATTTAAATTTAGAGATTGAGCGCAAAATGCTCCCCGAGGAAAAGTTTGAAAGTAATCTTGAAAAGTTTTAAAGGATTTAATTTCTCAATTTACTGCTCTTACTCTTCCATCCCTGCCTAATCCCAGGGGCTCCTGTTAGCAATGACCGTGCATTTAATTCAGGACTCTTAGAAATTTCATTTATGCGATAACAATGATTATCAATATTTTATGGGGCCAGAATTAGGAGGACGCTTCCTGCTATCGGCTTCCGCAGGTCGCGGATAATGCCTTATATTTAATTCACGTGATGTTTAGAATGGCTTTAATATTTTCCAAACAGATTTCGAGATTGCAATTTAACTTCAGTTTCTAATTAAAAAAGATAAAAGCTCGAAATAAATTGAAAGGTTCCGAGAAAATTACTTTTACATTTAAATAAAAGGTAGGCAGATCTAAAAGACGAATACTCAATGCAGAATGTAAATATCTGCTTTTTAATTTAATTTAAAATTAATGCACCTTCTATTCATCAAAGAGCCGGTCGTGGACAAGTTTTAACATTGAAAGAAATCCATGGCTGTCTCTCATGCAATAAAAGTCAGATCACAGGCTAGCAATAACAAACATTGTTGCCCTCCTCTTTCTGTTTTTAACCTGTCATTAGACAGACATACATTGACATTCCAGTGACACAGACCAAAATACTTTCGTACCTAATATTCACTGAAAATGAAAATTCGTGCGAACTTCCTAATGTAAGAAAACTGACGGCCCAGATTGTGGCAATCTGGCAGATTTAACCTTTTTTTTTTTTTTTGCCCAGTACAAGTGCCCTTGTTTTGGTATTGCCGGTTATTTGGGTGCCGGTTACGATGGAGTTTACAGTACTTTATTTTAATTATTTTTATGCTCGACCACGCCGAAATGTAGTAATTATACACCTGGTAGTAGCCTTTTAATGCACCTCATTAAAGTACACCTATTCATTATAATTCATTTGTTCAGCCAATGAGAAATCATCACTGTACCATTATAAAACCGCAAGTATCGATTATTCTCGGATTTGTAATCGAAAGACAATTAGCGAAAAGTCACGGAGGCTGGAAATCCAATACCGTCGCAGAAGGTTATGTTCTGTTACTATAATAATTAGCGTTAATTGTAAATAATATTCAAATAAATTCAATTTGTCATCTCGTTTTTCAATTCTAAATCAATTTCCAGGTTATATCAAGCCTAATGTTCATGTTATTCTCTAGATTATGTCAAGGTCAATGACATTCGTGTTTCGGAAAAAATCAATACTTTCGCGTCTGCGCACATCTCACAATTCAGGTCAGTTCCACTCCTCACTTACATAACCATAACATGAATACTTCGGAATAATTTCAAGTTAGAAATATGGTCGAGCATAAAAAGTCGTATGAAACTTGCCTATAATGGTAATTAAGACGGTCGTATGAAAATTATGAAACGAGCGCAATGCAGGAATTATTTCTATGTTACATTATATTTCTTCATAACTTCGTAATGATTGTTTATATCCATTGCTTGTTAGATTTTGGTTACAAAGATATATACAGTAAACAATACATCACAGTTCTATCCGGCAAAGCGAAGTTGCGACGCGGAAAATACTCGTATGTGCAACAACAACTCTGTGACGTAACATAATAAACGGACACCTGACCGACTGCAGCGCTCTGACCTACAAGGCCAAGTCGAGAGTTCGCTTTGTCGGGTAGTACACTACTAAGACATATTTACGTTTTGCAGTGTTGCCAATTGGCCAATTGAAGAATCTTCGAACGATGTAACCCGTGTGCTCGAATTTCGGGACACGCTGTATATAATGAAGATTATAGAAGATAAGAAAAATATTCTATAATTAGTAGAAACTATCTCAGATAATTGACATTTAAAACACATTTACTTGAAACTACTACAAATTACAAAGTCATAAACAAGACAAAGGCAATTTCTACTTGTTTTGATTTATGAGTTCTCCAAAACACACAGATATCAACAAACTTGCGTATAAAGCTTTGGCAAAATAAGACCTCTATACACTTGGAGGGTATGCAGAGACGGAGAGCTGTTCTCAACCACAGCTTCTCTTTAGCCTTTCAGTCCCCTTGAATGGGTCTGGTAGAAGCTCAAGGAAAATAAAAAGGTGGGTGGGATATACCACCTTCAAGGTTCACAGCCAGATACTGAATTCAAGTTCGGCTTACTGAATCCAGTCGACGTTATCACAACCAATATCTCCTGCATCCATTTCAGTGATGTATTCCTTTACCTTCCCGAGTTACACGGGCTGCGAAACAAAGTGAGTAAAGAATTATTTCTGTGACTGTGATTTACAATTAAATTAAGGTGAATGTATTTAGAAATTAACTTATTTATTTTAGTAAAAATTATCCTCTACCAAATATGAGGTAGCAATCCACAAAATACTCTACCAGAATGAATGTATGAATGTATAAATAAATAAATAAATAAATAAATAAATAAATAAATAAATAAATAAATAAATAATAAATAAATAAATAAATAAACAGAGAATCAGAGAGGTAGATAGAGATAGAGAGGTAGATAGAGATAGAGAGGTAGATAGAGATAGAGATAGAGAGGTAGATAGAGATAGAGATAGAGAGAGATAGAGATAGAGAGGTAGATAGGGATAGAGATAGAGAGGTAGATAGAGATAGAGATAGAGAGGTAGATAGAGATAGAGATAGAGAGGTAGATAGAGATAGAGATAGAGGTAGATAGAGATAGAGATAGAGAGGTAGATAGAGATAGAGAGGTAGATAGAGATAGAGATAGATAGAGAAAGAGAGGTAGATAGAGATAGAGATAGAGATAGAGATAGAGAGGTAGATAGAGATAGAGATAGAGATAGAGAGGTAGATAGAGATAGATAGAGAGATAGAGATATATAGATAGAGCTAGAGCTAGAGCTATAGAGCGATATAGAGATATACCCATAGATAGATAGATAGATAGGTAGGTAGGTAGGTAGATAGATAGATAGATAGATAGATAGATAGATAGATAGATAGATAGATAGATAGATAGATAGATAGATAGATAGATAGATAGATAGATAGATAGATAGATAGATAGATAGATAGATAGATAGATAGATAGATAGATAGATAGATAGATAGATAGATAGATAGATAGATAGATAGATAGATAGATAGATAGATAGATAGATAGATAGATAGATAGATAGATAGATAGATAGATAGATAGATAGATAGATAGATAGATAGACAGATAGACAGATAGACAGACAGACAGACAGACAGACAGACAGACAGACAGACAGACAGACAGACAGACAGACAGACAGACAGACAGACAGACAGACAGACAGACAGACAGACAGACAGACAGACAGACAGATAGATAGATAGATAGATAGATAGATAGATAGATAGATAGATAGATAGATAGACATATAGACTTCGATTAATCCGGACAGACAAAAAACGAGTTTGGAAAAATTAAAGAACTTTGTTTTAAGACTTACTTTTATACATTAGAACTATGAAATTACAATAATTACAATATTACACCTATAGTAGGCCCTGTTAAAAAGAAAGGAAATCCTTCAAGTTTGCATTAAAGTTAGTAAATGTATTTCTTTACATTTTACTGTACTATATAGTGTATTTAGGATACACGGATATGTCCATTTCTTTATGTCCACAGACAAAATGTCCATTTTTTATGTCCACAATCCATAAGTCCAGTTTCTTCTGTTCTTTACATTAAAGTCCATTAATTTATAAGCCCAGTTATTTAAAGTCCACTACATTACAAGTCCATTTGTAGTAGTGTCCACAGATGGTTTGTCCATAATTTAAAACATCCACAAATCTAAAGTAATAACCAATTTTTAAAATCTTCAGTCTGCTTTTAATATGATGGAAATAATACAGTCAACCAGATGTACATTATTTTACAATTTTAATATTACATAATAACTGTAATTGTAGCATAGGCTATGTTAATTCAATCATAAAAATAACATTAATTTGCTTCCTTATCGTTTTCATCATAAGGAATTTCTTCTGCATCAGTTTCAACCAATAACTAATGCCTCCAAGATACTGTCAACATCACCGTTTTCTTTATATACATGGTAATTCCGCACCATTTCCTCAATGTGTCTTGAATTTAAAATATAGGACTTCTTTATGGGATGACTTATTGCCATATGGCCTGCCATTAATTTATTTATTACTAACTGACTGACAATTTGGTCCTTCTGCAAGTTTTCGATTAATTTCCATAGGTTAGCATGGCGAGTTACTATACATTTTTTAAATTTGTAATGCCATCCTTCTATTCTATTAATTGTCCTTTGAGTGCCATTCAAGACTAGGTTATAAACATTCCAGACAGGCTGAGGAAAGAGAGGCGGTATCTCTCGTCTTCTACCTCTGGCAAGTATCCCTCTTACGAAGGCCTTTCTATGTATAATGATAAATCTAATACTGATTCCTCTACACCATCAGAAACTTCATCAAATGTATTCGCAATATGATCCAATGGTATGAAAGTATGGACATTAACTTTCGGATGTAATTTCTTACTCTGTCATTTTCCCTGTTATTATAAGGAGTCTTTAATCCAAGTTGAACAACATAACTCCAAATGGCTGACAGACAACCTTCTATTTCTGTTCTGTAAGATGTATTACGGACATTATAATTAATTGACAGTAAAAGTCATTGTATATAATGTAATGGACAAAATTTCTTGTGGACATATTTGTTTGTGGATTAAATGTCTATGGATGTTATGTTCAGTGGACAAAACGCTTGTGGACATAACGTTATTATGGACATTTTTTCTTTGGACTTGCTGAAAAATGGACATAATTGTAGTGGACGAATCATCCTGGAACCGTTTTTAGGCCTATGCCCTTTAAATACACCACAATAAACGTGTTATGTTGCTATAAACGGAATTTTAATGCACTTTCTACTGTTCTTTTAGGTTATTTCAGTTAATCCGGACTTTCGTTAAACCGGTCAACTTATCCCTCCAATTAGTTCGGATTAACGAGGTTTTTTATTGTAATAATGAAGACCATGACAAAGGCTATAATATCTCTTTCGACTCCGTATCACATAAAGTTAAAATATGTTAGTACACAGCAGATCAGGGCGTCTAAATAATATTTAAAAACTCTTAAAATTTTATAAAATCTTCTCAGGCGCTGTGGAAAATTCTTTAGAATTTATTCTCGTGCAGCAGCATATGTATGTTCTCGCTTCCTTTCTCTGGGGTTTCAAATGACTTTGGTACACTTTTCGAACGCATAAATAAAAAACTCCAATTCTGAAGCCAGCGCTGACAAAATTCGAGCATGCAAAACTTGCTTTCCCCTTTATCTGTGGCAGCCTGTCGTCCTATCCGTCCACGCAACGTATCACCAATAATGAGATGGTACCCCTGCACCCATGTTGATTGCTGCCGACCCTCCCACTTTTTTTTTAAATCCGACATCATTTCCGGCACGTCTTTTCAAGTTCGATTGATCGATTGGAAGTATATCGGAGCAATCGTTTGTGGGCTCCTACTTTTTATAACTGAAAAGGAAGAAATAAAGTAGGAAGAGAAGTTATTTTGAGATTGTATTGAGTACGACAGATCTATTCGTTATTAGATGACCTGGAACTTGAATGGAATTCAGATTTAACATATTCCTAAAGTTATTTATACACCCGAAGAAAAATTGGGGCAGAAGCGACAGTAGAATATTATATAAGGTTCAGATATACTTCATTCATTCCAAGCACGTATGAAACTTTCAGCCTTCAATGACGTATTCACTTTCAACACTTGTAAAACTTTCAAAGAATGGGAATATATTTCATGAACTATAATAAAAGAATAACGTCTACAAAGTATTGATTCAAATTACGATCGTATATTACGATACAGTTTTGTACGATTAGTTGTAATACAGAGGTATAGAGGCGCTTATGGGGCGGGATATGGAGTATCCCTACGCACTGCAGCATAAGAAGTTTCTTATGTACCCGTGATGGAATGGGTTTCGTGTCATATCATTCTGTGTGTGCTATTCAATTTTGTTCGAGCAACAGCACGCGTCCAAACATTACCTCCCCTGACATCCTTCTTCTATCTGCAGTCTTATGCTAGACGTCATAGGAAGTACAAATTGAATATAGTGGATCACTCGTCCTCATCACAATATCCCAAATTACCTTAATCTTTAATTTTTATTTTAAACAGTAAAATAAAACATTATTTCCTCAGAAATAATATCAATGCTCGGCAGAACGTACAGATTTACTTATTTACAAATGGCTTTTAAGGAACCCGGAGATTGATTGCCGCCCTCACATAAGCCCGCCGTCGGTCCCTATCCTGTGCAAGATTAATCCAATCTCTAATCATATCCAATCTCCCTCAAATCCATTTTAATATCATCCTCTCATCTACGTATCGGCCTCCTCAAAGGACTTTTTCCCTCCGGCCTCCCAATTAACACACTATATTCATTTCTGGATTCGCCCATACGTGCTACATGCCCTGCCCAGCTCAAACGTCTGGATTTAATGTTCCTAATTATATCAGGTGAAGAATACAATGCGTACAATTCTGCGTTGTATAAGTTTCTCCATTCTCCTGTAACTTCATCCCTCTTAGCTCCAAATATTTTCCTAAGAACCTTATACTCAAACACCCTTAATCTCTGTTTCTCTCTCAAAGTGAGAGTCCAAGTTTCACAACCATACAGAACAACCGGTAATGTAACTGTTTTATAAATTCTTTCAGATTTTTTTTTTTACAGCAGACTAGATGATAAAAGCTTCTCAGCTGAATAATAACATGCATTTCACATACTTATTATGAGTTTAATTTCCTCCCGAGTGTCATTTATGTTTGTTACTGTTCCTCAAATATATTTGAATTTTTCCACCTGTTCGAAGGATAAATCTGCAATTTTTACATTTCCATTTCGTACAATATTCTCGTCACGAGACATAATCATATACTTTGTCTTTTCGGGATTTACTGCCAAACCTATCGCTTTACTTGCTTCAAGTAAAGTTTCCGTGTTTTCCCTAATCGTTTGTGGATTTTATGCTAACATATTCACGTCATCCGTATAGACAAGCAGCTGATGTAACCCGTTCAATTCCAAACCCTCTCTGTTATCCTGGACCTTCCTAATGGCACATTCTAGAGCAAAGTTAAAAAGTAAAGGTGCATCTCTTTGCTCTACGTATAGATGTAAACAGTTTTTTTTCTTTCATGAAACTTAAAAAATCTAGATTAGAAGTCGATTGATAGACAATCATTTGTGTTGCTTTAAAGACTGCAACTGCTAACATAATATTAACTAATGTTACATCTAAAAATAAACGTCAAACGTCTACAGCAGGTTCTTCAAGCGAAAAAAATAAAGAACTCTTGTAATTGAAGAAAATGTAATTGCAATAAATAAACAATGAAATAAACACTTAGAAAATAACTATCTTTTTATTTTTCAATTTGTATATGTATTGAAGTCCAGACGTTTGAGATAGACAGGGCATGTAGCACGTATGGGCGAAACCAGAAATGTATATGGAGTGTTAGTTGGGAGGTCGGAGGGAAAAAGATCTTTGGGGAGACCGAGACGTAGATGGGAAGATAATATTAAAATGGATTTGAGGGAGGTGGGATATGATGATGGAGACTGGATTAATCTTGCTCAGGATAGAGAGCAATGGCGGGCTTATGTGAGGGCGGCAATGAACCTCCGGGTTCCTTAAAAGCAAGCAAGTAAGTATGTATGTATTGAAGTACCAGTATTTGTTTCTTTCTTCCAGTGCTCCGTGACAGAATATAATAATTCAAGTACAGTACATAATGTTTTTCTTTGGAAGTAGTAAAGTAGTGTTATTTTATAAATAAATAATCATAAAATCATAATTATGTTTCACAAATACTTCAATTATTTTCAAATAATGTTTGTGCGTTGTTCCTTTGTCTTTTGTAGAAGTTGTTATACAAATTCATTACAATTTATTTACTGCTTATGATTATTATTGTGCGTGACGTGTCCACACCTGTGGAGTAACGGTTAGCGCGTCTAACCGGGAAACCAGGTGGCCCGAGTTCGATTCCCGGTCGGGTCAAGTTACCTGGTTGAGGTTTTTTCCGGGGTTTTCCCTCAACCCAATATGAGCAAATGCTGGGTAACTTTCGTTGCTAGACCCCGGACTCATTTCACCGACATTTTCACCTTCATCTCATTCAGATGCTAAATAGCCAAAGATGTTGATGAAGCGTCATAAAATAACCTACTAAAAATTGTGCATGACGTATCTCAGACACTTATAAATTGTCTCAATTTATAATTGCGATTTTCCCTTCATCTACAATTTCTTAGGCCTACTTACTGTACTAACACTTTCTATACCCCTTGCTGAACGCTGTGCAGTCGTTCAGTTATATGAAATCTTTTACAGATAAGAATGCGGCATACAGCGTAACATCAAAATCATAAGCAAAGCTCGGAACTTGGGGACTTGTGTCTTTGCACGTGGCTAGGCGATCAGACTTCTATGTCAACAAACTCCCTCTTCCAGCACGGAGGTACTGTTGGGTCTGCTATAAAAGTGGTTTCTGGCCAGAACAACATATTGATATTGAATTATGGTAGGTGGAAACACGTAATTATATAGCCTGTATATAATAGAAATAAACGTGAGACATATATCAAATTTACTGTTCTTCTCTGTACATTTTATTACAGTGTATCACTACGTACATTCGAAGATTTTCGAACCCATAACTTCTTCGCTGATTTGAAACGAGAAAAACTTATTTCCACAACACATGAATTGACGGGAGCAAACTTAAAACAGGCCTACTGAATGTTTTCACTGTCACTGTTTTCTGTCCGATTATCAGCAGTTGCTAGCTGATCTCGTATCTGAGGAAGATTAGTATATCCTAAATTTTTCTAAAAAATAGTTTTCAATTTGTGTGTCACTTTCAGGGTAGGTTCCTCTGTTACTTGCTCCATGACTATGGACACATTTTTCACCAATTTAAGGGACTGCAATGTCTTTCAATGAATGCCCGTTTCCAGCATCTAATTTGTGTGTGGCACAACTTACAGAATATAAACTCTTCATTCGAAGAAAATAATGTATCTCCTCCGAATTCCTCCACGAAATTCTGTACCGGTACCTAAAATTAAAAAAAAAATGTATTTTCAAACTTCTATAATACCCAATCGAATAACATGTATTTTCTAATTCCTCAAACAAGCCGTTTACTTGTAATTCTCTGAATGTCTTGGCTTCGACATGGCACAGTTTCTTCGTCCGTCTTCCTGTCATTCGATGTGAACACTTATTAGTATATACGACTGTCCCTGAGCATTTGCAGCGTGAGCTTCGTGTACGTTGTACCTCCAACCTTACTCATACACAAGATACACAGGTACCCAAGTTCCGAGCTTTGATCATAAGTTACCGTGCTGATTTTGTGACATCACTGGTGTATGCTATGCTGTTCCGACATCCGCCACACTGAGCATTGCTCTTCGTTCTTATAATTCGTGTACCATATCTCTGGCGGTGATCAAGCATGAGTCGATTTTAATAACAAGAGAAAACTCAACTTCCTTTTGGGAAACATTTCTGAGTTTTAATTGTAGACAAACAACTTCGCGGAGAATGTGAAATAGGAACTGAGAGTACATGGACGCGTCTTTCTCAACCAAGCCAGAACACAGAAATGGAAAAACAGGGGAGTATTCGTGCGGCAGCGAATCTAATGTATTGTTTGGGTCAAATAAAGCTTCTTGTTTAGGTTTGTATCGATCTCTATTGAACGCCGAGGTCTCTTCACTCGCTAGAACCAGCAGCGGCACCAAGTCAGCCTCTTATTTAATTCTGCCACATACAGAAGTTCTACTGCTTGAGGGATACCAAGGAGGGGACAGGTAGGGATAATATGACCATACGCCACTTCAATTAAAGTACAGGGACACCACTTTATTTTTACCAACATTTTTAACATTAACCTGGCTATACTCGGAAATACTGTTGCCCCCTTCCATTACAGGAGTTTGATGTTACTAGTGCAATATGTAAACAAATCATTTTACTAGGTATAGGAGGAGAGAAAATTAGTGTATCCTTTTATGTTGTAGGGAAATACGATATTACGATTTTCAGTTTGATCATCACTTTTACGGAATTTATCAAAATACAGTAGAGTAGTAACATTTTTTTTTTCAAAACCTCAACTTTTCAGGCGGCTATGTTCGTTATGTAATGTCTACTTTATTTAGCATATTAATTATCGGTGTTAACATACAATATAGAAAGTGCATTTAAATTGAGCGGGTCATAAATAAAGGGCTGTAAGTGCACTTAAGTTACTTTCGAGAAAATGGGGTTTAAATATTTAAGCTTTCGTAAAATCGGTGAAATTTCTATTTAAATTTTAATGTGTGATGCGATTAAAATATTCCTTTCCCACTAAAATTTTAGATACTTTTGCTTACACTGGATGCACTTAACTCATGTTATTACAAATGTCACTGGCATTCCTTTGCTTCTAGCCACCTCAATTCAAAATAAGCTAATCTGAATTTTTAAACAAGTTGCTGAAAATGGTTGCCGTTCATTACAATGCAGACTTCAATTCTTTACGCATATTATTAAAAACATTTTAAAGCATATTCTCTGAAATTGAATTTATCGTTTCTTGAACATAATTTTTTAGTACGATATTATTAATATAGGTTCTTTCTTCTATAGAAAACGCAACCATATTTATGAAACACACTATACACTGCAGTGTTTACTTCACTGCTTGAAGACTTCGAATGCAATAGCGGCCGTAAGTTTGTGTGTCTGCCGGGAGCAAGGACATTAGTGAAGGGGTGCGAGTGAAGTACATTCAGAAATGCAGGTACAATAAAAATGCAAGTAAAAATAAAATGATGTCCCTGTACAACTCCAGTACGCGGGTCTTTATTTTGTTCAAAATATTTTCGGAAGTTATATTACCTTCCTGTTTTCATTTTACTTTCACAATCAAGGACGTATAAATAATGTATTGTGTCTATTCTAAAAGCAGAGTCTGTGATTTCGATACACGTAGCCTACATATTCCCACCATTCGTGGCAGCTAGATCCAACAGTGGTTAATTCTAGGTCTAATATTATTCGGCAACGTATTGATCCCACGTTAAGACGAATCCAGTTATATGATGATACTGAAAAAAGTGGAAATGTGAAAAGATAACTTCTTTGAAAGAAAATTAAGAATGCGAGAAGGGATTAGCGAAAATAGAACGATCAAGGTGTGCAGCAGAACGTTAAACACGCCAGAAAGAAATTCAATTACTCGTAGAAAAGTTCTTATATAAATATAAGTAGTTCATAGCATAATCCGATAGGTAGCGCACAGGCATGATGGGTAAAATTGTCGCGAGCGATAAATCCTCGAAAAGTATAAGCCGAGCGTTAGACATTCGTTCTTGTTACAGTGATGAACTGTGTAGTAATATCATATGATAGATGTTTATCATTTCAAAACTTTGCAGTGTTTAACTAACCTCTCCATAGTACAACTACAAAACTTGCTTTAAAATGTAATATAAATGTTGTAGGTAAATGCTTCCCCCCCCCCCCCACACAGGAGTGATTTTGTTTTTACCACATCTGATAGATGTTATGGGATGTAAATGTAATTATTATAAACGGAGAACACAATCACGATAATACAAGAACCGTATCAAGTTTTCTAGTAATAATAATAATAATAATAATAATAATAATAATAATAATAATATTAATCTCTAATAATTAGTGTATCAGTCTTTGTGTCTGTAACAGTTGTGCAGCATGATCATTCGTTTTATTGTATTTCTGTGACGTTATCTCTGTACTAATATTGTTATTAATCTACTGCTATATCAATAACATTTTGTAAGACGTTTCTACATTGTCACAGTATATAGGCGGAACACTATGTATGGACCTATCACATTATATATGTGATAAATCAAATATTGAATAATTATTAATTAGCAATAATAACTGTATATCGAAGTTTTTCATACTATTTTATTTATAACTTCATGTTCCTGTTTTGGTACGTTCCATTAGACGTCTGTCATAAACGCAGAAAATAAAGCCTTATTTTCACCGTGTGAGCAAAACATATGTGTATCTTATCTGTCGCCTTCCATACAAGATAAGACATGTCGGTGAGATGACCTTGTACTGTGCTTCTATTTATTACACGCGTATCACGACCGATCTTATCTCATTCGAGGGTGCGACACTCGACCGAGTTCAAGCGAGCGATTTAACTCCAATGCAACACTCTGGTAGGGAATGAGGTTACATGCACCAAACTGGAAGAGCAACCACTCTCCAGTAGCAGTGAATTATGAGCAAGTTTTGGTGTTTCTAAGGCCAATCTATTGCCATATTCACCAATTTGTGGTTTTGTTTAAATGGAGACGATTAAATCCGTATGAACTGACCGAAGGGAAGTTATATGTAGAGAAAATCTTTGGTCAAGACCTGATATTTGTTTTGTAGCCATTAATTTGCCACTTAGTCTTGTGTTGTGTTACTCTATATTAAAAATAGGCTTAAGGACTTTACTAATAGACGATAGTATATTATACACACTATTTAAAGGGTGTAACTGATATTTTGATATTGAAGTGTTGTATCAGTGAAGAAGTGTGTTGTGTCAGTGAAGTGTGTTGTGTAAGTGAAGTGTGTTTCTCTCAGTGAAGCTTTATAGTTTATAGTGGCAGTGCAAAGTATTTGAACAGTGAAATGTTTTGAAGTGTTATTGAAATCAGGATAGAATCAGTGAAATGTGTCGTAGTTCCAGTGCAGTGAGTGAGTTATCAGCGAAATGAGTGTAGTGCTGAAAGGTACTTGTGCAGGTATGAACATACTCGTGGGTTTCAGTTCGAACTTAGGGTTAAGATACAAATTAGATTTACTTTAAATGTTATTTTAAGTGATCGAGCTTCATTTAATTTAGGATGCTCCATATTATTATTATTATTATTATTATTATTATTATTATTATTATTATTATTATTATTATTATTATTATTATTATTATTAATTTATTACTAATACTATTTTTATTAATTGTGTTTATTATTAACTGTCATTATTGAGTGTAATTAGTTACCGCTGTCACCGGGTATATACCCATTTGCAGTGTGAATAAATACACATATATACATGGCAAACATTAACAACTACTTTATAAAAATAATTCCATTATTAAAATAATTCTAAGCACCAACCTGACCACTTGTGTCACAAAACAGGACTGTAATATTACGGAAAATAATCTACAGAGCTAAAAATAGAGTCAAATAAAATATTACTTCAATTTTTATTTACACAGAGCTACAATCAGACAGATAAATACATGCTCACAAAGGACTTCAAAATATTTCGATGTTTTCTTTATTCTGCTTTGAAAATCATATGTGGTTAGATGGCACAATAACAGTTCGGGAATAAAAAAATATATAATCAGAAAAAGCAGGAACCGAACTAAGTTAATCGTTATACAAGCCACTCGCCGGAGGGAATGGTCCTTCCATTGTGTTTCACAAATGTTATTACTCTTTTGAAAGCAGTGGCTGGCCATTCCCTTCGCCCTATCTTCCCATTTCTCCCTATCTGCGCGTCAGTGGAAGTCTTCCTCCCCCAGATAGAACAAAGAGATCTCCTCCAATTCTTGCATTGTTTTCACTCCTGTCCATGTAGCCGATGGGCAATGAAATGTTGGATTTTGTTTGGTTGACTCGAGTTCTATGTTGTCATAGCAACCCGACGGCATGTGTTCCCCCAACAGCGTGCAACTATCATGTGTCGTCATTCCAATGGAGATTCTCCCTGGAGAAATAGCCTACCGCAGTTAGCTTTATTGTGTCTCGTATATATGTACACGGAGTGTCAAAATGCTGCAGTCGAATTCTGGAGGCGATATATAAAATGTGAGGATTGTAATCATTTCTACGAGTTCACTGCATAAATCAAACAATTTTATGTACAGGGTGATTCAAGAGGAGTTACAGCCAATTAGGGAACATATTTCCGAAGATAATTAGATAATGCGAGCGACCAATTCGTCCCTTTGTTTACTTTGTTTTTGTACACTGTGCCTTTCATCCACCCCTACATACAAAAATTGACAGGAGTAAAATCTGGAGACCTTGGTGGCCAATGAACGTGGCCACTTCGACCGATCCATCGTTCGGGAAATATGAGAATTAGATATAGGTCTCATCTGACGGCTAAAATGTACAAGGAGCTCCGTCATGATGGAAAAACTTGCCCATACTTGTAGCCGGGATAACTTTGTAATTCGTGTTGGAGGAAGACTATGTAGTCGCGCCCTGTAAGACAATTCGGTAACACAGTAGACCATCAACACCGCACCATACATTCACAGAGAAATCGATGTTAGTAATTTGTTTCCGCAATGGCATGTGGATTTTCGTCAGACTAGCCATGTGAATTACAGATGTTGTTTATAATCGCAGAGTTAGTGTATATAACTGCAACAATAAACTTGAAGGGTTGTTTAACGTCGATGAGAAATTGCAGGATAGTTTTAGGTGATGAACTTGCCAGAATGTGGGGTTGCGGCCGCCGTGTACATTAAGGTAATACGCACACATTTGTTTGGGGAGAGTGTAAACGTCCAGTGAACGTCTGACTTCTCGAAAATGGAGAGAGAATCATTATACAAAGTTGCTTACTGATGGTAAGAGAAATGAAATCACAAAGCTTTCAAAGCCTCAAAGCATCGACACTTGGCGTTACCTAGTTTTATCGACAGCACTGAAATACTTTATTACCTCTGAACAGAAATTATTCATCTTGAAACCTAATCTAATTATTGTTATATCGACTACATATTGTGTTTTCATTTATACCCTGTGTTCACAGATAATTTATTTACAACAAAAGATTATTTCTAGAAATTTCTTTAATTTTTCATTTTCATTTATTGTAGGTCTATTCCATATGTCTTATATCAGCATTGTAGCTTTCAGATATGGGACATATCAAAAGTTTATAATGCATAGCACACACATTATTCAAGCGCAATAATTAACAATAGGTCCTTATTACAAACTGCAACAACCAAATTTCTTGGCTTAAAAGTCGATAATGTGTTAAACTGGAAAAATCATATTAAAGAAATTACCCCCAAACTAAATAAAGCAAGTTGTGCTATTAGATCTATGCAAAAAATAATAAATATCAATATCTTAAAAACAATATAATTATGTACTTTGCATAATTCCACTCGGTAATGAGTTTTGGAATAATATTCTGGAGAAATTCCACAAATAGCAACAGTATATTTCTACTACAAAAAAGAGTAATTAGAACAGTAGGTGTCAATTCTACGGAATCGTGTAGGACTATTTTCAAAAAACTATAAATAATCTCCATGGCTTGTAAGTATATTTTTTCATTAGTAATCTTCCTCGTATGTATTCATGAAAACTTTGCAACTAATTCAACAGTTCAAAGCATAAATACTGTCAGAAAAATGACTTTCATACTCCATCGCCAAGTCTATCGTGCTATCAAAAAGGAGTGCGTTGCATGGCAGTACAAATTTTTAATAGCCTCCCTATCGGTACAAAAATTAAACTCAAAACATAATATTTAGGACCAAATTAAAGAAGTACCTAATTTCTCAGGCCTTCTATTCTGTAGGTGAATTCATGACATTCAATAACACTTCATGAAACTGATAATGAAACTTTGTGTTGTACTAGTAGACTATAATCAGATCTCATGCTTAACTGGGGGGGGGGGTGACTACATAAATTCTTGTAACAAAGACAGCAGAGCAGGTTTAGCGTGGCTAAGATCGGGGGCATGGAAGGGTAATAAAATTGTCAACGAAGAAGGAGAGCGCCTTTGTCCACTGTGCAAAGAAAAGGACTCCTACATACATATTTTATTACAGTGTGTCGAATTGGAACAAGTACGGAGAAAATATCTACCACCCTCGATGCTAAGTCAGAATAGGAGTTCGCTTGTATGTCTTGACCTCATGAGGAATAGAGAATACGAACAAAAGACTGGATTGGTCCTCTTGAAGGCGAGACAGATTAGAACTTCAGCTGTTGAAGTTTGTGACACGAACTGACGAAGGGATAACGGTACCTGCCCAATTATACACTTTTATGTCTGTTTTAGACTAGGACATACTATATAATGTCTTTTGTTGTGCCATTTTCATTTTAATATGTATGTTCTTTTAGAGAGTGGTTGGATATAATCATAGGTGAGGGGAGTGAAATCTACAAAGTAGGACTTGTTTTAGGTAGCCTACAAAGCACGTACGGTCAGAAGATCCGTGCATTGGATTTGAGAGAAAATCACGATAATATAACATCTATATGTACTGTATAATATTACTCAATAAATCCAATCTTGTAAACCTCGTCTGTAATATACTGTATATTTCAACTAGACTTTGACTATGAATTAAGACTTTATAGTAGTATTAAGTTTTTTTACTTGTTCCATATTCTAGCTGTGAAGGAATGTATGAATACCAAGGAATGGTAATAAATACAATACGATACGATATATCCATGAGTGACCTGAAGCACGTGGATACATTATCGGCATTTGTTCTGAGCTGTATAGATAAAAAAAACTGAAGACTTATAGCACTGTTCATGTGTTGTAAATGTGTTCAGTAAATATGAATTACAATATGTCTATGGGTATATCATAATATGTAGGATATGTCTTTGTCGTTTAATATAATTTTTCGATAACTCATAAACCAGGCATTTCCGAACACATATATGTTTGAAATTTTTTTCTTGTTTAGTGTGTGGAGAACTCACATCCAAAATTATACAGGGACATCATTTTATTTTTACTAACATTTTTAATATTAACCTGGCTATACCTTTGTATCAATGCCTTTTGCTACCCCCTTCCACGACTGGAGTTCGATAATACTGGCGTAATATATAAACAAATCACTTTACTAGGTATAGGAGGGAAGAAAAGTAGTTCATCCATTTACGTAAACTTGAAAATATCGCGCTTTTGAGTTTGATAATTTTCATTAGGTTTTTGTTTAATCAAAATACAGTACTGTATTAACAATGAATGTTTTAGCTCATGAACTGAGCTGTCCATGTGGACGTATTCATTATGCAGTGTATATTATACTGTCTACAGCACATTAGCGTACAATATAGAGAATGAAGTTAAATTGAAAAATAATCATAATATGGATATTTAAACACATTTTTGAAAATGCTGGCCGTGTATTTCGATACAGGCTTCAGTTCTAATGTGCATATCATCGCACTATAGACTATTGTACCTAATCCCAATTACCAGTTTCGTCCTTCGTAACTAGTAACTCATGTTGAAATAATTCTGTACCTACTCTATAAATGAGTACCTTAACGTACTATAAATTGAATCTTCATTTCTGCCTGATCCGAAAAGATAAAATTACTCAGACATACTATCTACTGTCCGTCCAAGTGGTTATGTCGTATGGTCGTAGAAAGTGAGGAAATCACGTGACAGTTAATTACTTAACGAGGCCCTTTTATTTAAGTTATTTTAAACAGTTGTATAATATTACGTAGACGTCTAATTCCTAACAGAATGTTCTCACAAAAGAGCTAAGACAACAACCCAACCACTAGCTGGCGAATAAAAGCAGGTGGGGGAAACCGGATACGACGTAGGCAAACGGACGACATTACCTGTGCGAAAATGATTCAATATTGAAAGCTCTTTCGTCACTGGAAAACGCGAACATATTTTTGGAACGTACTGTTTACTATGACCGTAAGGCTACTATGACTGTATATGCGGTCTTGGATCTGTGTGCAGGACGGTTGAACTTCATTAGTAGAAGGGGTGGGAGTGAAGTACATTAAAAAACTCAGGTACAATAAAAATTGAAGTAAGAATAAAATGATGTCACTGTATAAATATATCTCAACCACCCTATATATTACGAAATCAGACAATTGTAGGCGTCGAAGCATATCTCCTGGATGGAGTCTCGTGTGCTATGTCCCGAGAGTCACTAGACCGATGGATCAGTTTACAGGAGTGTTGCCAGGGTAACCAGTAAGGGTCGCATATATTGCACCCTCTGCCGAATTGAACTGGTTGGCTGAGACAGCCAATGCCGGTGACTTAGCGGGCTTCGTATCTGCCGTGATATACTTGCTATGCCGATTGTACATCGTCAATTCGAACAAAGGCCGCTTCGTAAAAATATTCAGACATATAGACGACATTTAAGCGAAAACACTGTCTGAGATAAATTCAATTGAGGGACTTAGAAGATAAGGGGTATAAGTGCACTCAAGTTATATTTGAGAAAATGTGATTGAAAGTACTTAAGCTTTCGTAAATTCAGTGAAATGTTTTATTTCAATTTTAATGTGTGATGTGGTTAAAATATATATATTTCTTTGTAACTAAAATTTGAGATGCTTTAGCTTGCCTTGGATGCACTTAACTCATGTTCTTAGACATGTCACTTGGCTTCTTACCCCTTCAATTCTATTTTGTTGTACGCTAACAAGTTTCGTTTAACAGTGGCATAATATACATTTTTTTTATAATTTCTAACTGATGATATATACAGGATGTTTCCGAGGTGCTGTTACAAACTTTCAGGGATGATGGCGAAAGGCACATGTATCAATTTGACATAAGGAACCATGGTCCGAAAATGACCGAGTCGAAAGTTATAAGCAGAAATAGTTTTGTGGAAATGGAATTGTAACTTGGCATCACGTGCCCTCCTTCCCTTAACCTTTGGAACAGTCGTGGAAAGATGGTATGGGCCGGATGTCTCCTACGTGGGTACTTGCCACGATACAATCTGTGAGCTTGTCTACTGTTCCCATTGGCTCATGCGTATTCGAAAATCAGGTCTGCTTATTCCGCTCTCGTGTACCCCTCCATTTCACTAGGACTGATCGACTGGACACTGCAACTTGTATACATACACTGCTACTTACAGACGTGCATATCAGGACCGACCATGTCCGTTACACTTTACGCTATCTGCATTGCTTTAGTGTAGTTTCCTGTCCCCATCTCTCAGACAGCGCACTGAATGGAATACTGTAAGTAGACAACGTAAACAACGTCAGATGAATACAGTACGTGTAAAGTGTAAACAAATTAAGATCAAATATTCTTTGTTTAAAATTTGTGGCGTGGCATTTCAAAGGTACTGTTATTTCTAGGGCAGGAAGTGAATTCCCTAAAAACCTACTAAATATGCATGAAAGTGATCTTTTAAAAACATTAAAATATATTAATAAATATGTACAATAGTAGCAAAAGAACCGGACCGACCCTTGTAGCTGATACAAAAGAATCCTCTGCTGTGTATTGTGTCAAACTGTGGTAATTTCAATATGGATAGTGAAGACAGAGGTATGTACTGCTATTTAATGTAAAAATAAGGAGTTATCTTTGCCGAATAGAGGTAGAAATGTAATATTGATGCCGGATGAAAATAAAACTCTCAAAGTTTTTTTTTTTGTCTGTAAGTTTGAGGCACTTAAGGAAATAAAAGACTAAGAATGGAACAAATGCAATAAATTTCATTGTTATATTTAATTACACAAGATGGATGTGTTTTGTGACTAGCAAAATTTGAATCTATGACTGAAATCAGCTACAAGGGTCGGTACGGTTTTTTTTTGCCACTACTCTACATGTACCTTGTACTCGAAATAATCAAACAAAGGACTCTAGTTATAAGAGAGGAAGATTTGACTGGGAATGATAACTGACCAGAGTACCCGAGGCAATTGTGCCAACTCTACCTCATACTGCCATTATGTCTATGTATCGAAACATTTCTCTGTAATCTGACGGTAAAAGTTTTTTTATGGAAAGTTCACAAAAATTATATGCAATTCTAATGGATATGTATTGTACAAAAACGAGTTTCATGTCAAATCTAGAAAATCAGACCCTTTGCGGCAATACATTTGAGTGCAGAAGTAAACAAATTGATTAATCCTTCTCATTAATCTTCCTTTTTTAAGCCTTCACGTTTCCTCCCTTTTCTACCGTCATCCTCCTTTTCCACTCCCTTCCGCCCTTGTCTCCTTTATTTTCTTCCACTCTTTGTTGTTCCCAATAAAACACGTTAAGTGTTTTTTCTCGAAGTCAGTCCAAATCTACTTCCGTCCTCCCCTTCCAATTCCCCTTCTTTCTCTTTCAGTTCGATTGGTCCTTCGTTCAAGTCCGCCATATATGAGACAAGTTGGAGAAGTGATTTGTAGAGGCAGTTAACCGGTTAGGAGGCGGAGTGTCGATTAGCGGTCAGTTCAGGCTAAAACGATGTTACCCAGCGTGGATATATATTGTGAACGAAAATACTGCATGCTACAGAGTTCTGCACTTTGACACGTCAGATGCATTCTTCATCAAACGGCCACTTGTCACTAAAAGAAACTAGTGACTTTCATTTCTCAAATTTATTTAATATGTGCCTACTTTTCTTTCTTTCAATCGATAATGAGATACGCCTTAATTTTCTGGTACAAAAATTGGGAGTGACTTGATTTTGCAAAAGAAAACCATTAGAATTCTATCTCAAACTTTCTTGAACATTGTCGATCACTTTTCATACAATCTTACTTACTTACTTACAAATGGCTTTTAAGGAACCCGGAGGTTCATTGCCGCCCTCACATAAGCCCGCCATCGGTCCCTATCCTGTGCAAGATTAATCCAGTCTCTATCATCATATCCCACCTCCCTCATATCCATTTTAATATTATCCTCCCATCTACGTCTCGGCCTCCCTAAAGGTCTTTTTCTCTCCGGTCTCCCAACTAACACTCTATATGCATTTCTGGATTCGCCCATACGTGCTACATGCCCTGCCCATCTCAAACGTCTGGATTTAATGTTCCTAATTATGTCAGGTAAAGAATACAATCACAGATGTTAATAGTCATAAATATATACATACATACACGACCTTGTCCTTTACACTCGACATAATATCGACAACTACTCATTAGTAGCCAGTATAATTGATCATGAAATTAAAAATAGTGAACAAATTAATATTCCATACTGTAGATTGCATAAGATTAAGAGAAACTTTTCTGTTATGGGGATGATTCACGAGGATTTACCGTCACTTACGGAGCTTCTTTCCGAAGATATTCTGAGCAAAAAATGTCATATAAACTTGTGTGCTAATCTCATTATTTTCAAAGTTACATTACTTTGAAGTTATTAGTAAAATATCTTTTTTTTCTTTAGTTTTAAGGGTAAGAGAATATTACAAATAGAGAATGAACTATTCTTTAATTGACTTGTGTTCTGAAGCTAAAAATGTGTTGTTAATTGCTCTGTACAGATTTTGTTTTTTAATTTTTAATTTTTAACTAAAATTTACATTATTCTTACGCATTTATGACACAAATTGTTACAAATCATACGACTTTCAGAACTTGGTTCTTTACAGTTTAATTATACATCCTAATGAACAGCCTTCAAGAATTTACAAGAGTGGCATGATTTATAACAATTGTTGTGATAAATGAGTAAGAGAAATGTAATTTTATAGTTAAAAATTGAAAAAAGAAAATCTGTACGAAGCAACTATGGAATTAAGAACACATTTTTAGCTTCAAAATACTATATTATCATATGTACTCCGGTACATCATAATAATATATGATATGCGAAAAATAATCACTTAGTGACTTAAGACGGCGCTTATTCCGTCGGATCCCGACCACTTAGCCACTCATAACGAGTGCACCTCTGCACATGTGTGTACATTGTGCCACTGTCATACATCTATGACGCAGTGCATGAGGGTAGGCCACTAGAGGGAACCCAAGAGCTGGAACTTAAACTGAGAGGATTCAATCCGACATCGGGGTGGGAATCCGGTGTGGCTTAGTGGATAGAGCGTCAGCAGGTAGAGGTGAAAACCCGGGTTCAAATCCGGAGAGATTTTTTTTCTCTGTTCCACTCATCCTTCATCACATTTTTAGCTTCAGAATACTAGCAAGAAATGATACTCCTGAATAGTTCATTCTTTATCTGTAATATTCTTTTACACTTAAAACTAAAGAATTATATTTTACAAAGAACTTCAAACTCTGAAAATATTAAGATTAGGACATGCCTATATGACATTTTCCGCTGAGACTGTCTTCGGAAATAAGCTCTGTAAGTGACGGTAAATCCTCATGAATCACCCTGTATAATAAGCTTACCAGTCAATATTACAAGTTACCAATCAATAGCTTTAAAACTATATTTTATAGTTGGCTATTAATTAATCCTTTTACTCTGTAGGTAAGTTTTATAACATAAATTCACATGAAATTGTTTTTTAAGAAATAATTTTATTTACTTTTTGTTACAACTAACACACTAGGACTAAGTGTGAAGTGTTTTCATTAATTTTTAGAGTTTCATAATTTCGTGTTTTCATTGTACATAACATTCTCCTCAAGGTAAAACATGTCGATAATGTCTTGATGGAACGATTTTGGCAATTACTTCCAAAATCTCTCGTATTTTCAGCTTGAAAACCTGGTAACACTATAATATCACTAACAAAATATTAGTAGAGACATCTATGGAGGACGAGAGATATTGAACATGAAGTAATGTGAACTATTAGCTGCAAGAGTTGATAAATCTACATTTAATTATTGAAAGTCATCAGTGCAGTATGTTAAATGTATAAGAGCAGTTATGTAACTCGCTGTTGTATGTATGTATGTATGTATGTATATATTTATTTACACTGCAAGTGGGCAAACAGCAGGTGGCAACTTAATTACACACAATATAATTAACACACAACAATTACAAGATACACAATAAATACAATTAATAATAATACATAAAATAACTTAATTAATAAATGAATCTAATTTTCTATTAGAACCTACATATGTGTAGGCCTTATTTTTTTTAGTAGGTTATTTTACGCGCTTTATCAACAGTTCACGTTATGTAGGCCTTATACAGAGACATAATTTTATTTTTACTAACATTTCTAATATTAACCTGGCTATACCTTTGCTACCCGCTTCCACGACTGGAGTTCGATGATACTGGCGTAAAATACAAACAAATCGCTTTACTAGCTATAGGAGGGAAGAAAAGTAGTTCGTCCATTTACGTAAACTAGGAAATATTGCGCTTTTGTGTTTGATAATTTTCATTAGGTTTTTCTTTAATCAAGATACAGTACAGTATTAACAATGAGTGTTTTTACTCATGAACTGAGCCGTCCATGTGGACGTATTCATTATGCAGTGTATATTATACTGTCTACAGGACATTAGCGTACAATTTAGAGAATGAAGTTAAATTGAAAAATATTCATAATATGGATATTTAAACATATTTTTGAAAATGATCGCCGTTTATTCGATACAGGCTTCAGTTTTTTTGTGCATATTATCGCACTATAGACTATTGTACATAATTCCAATTACCAGTTTCGTCCTTCGTACTAGTAACTCATGTGGAAATAATTCTGTACTTAATCTATAACAGATTACCTGACTTACTGTAAATTTAATCTTCACTTCTGCCCGATCCGAAAAGATAAAGTTAATTAGATATGCTATCTACTTTCCATTCAAGTAGTTACGTCGCAGGGTCGTAGAAAGGAAGGAGGTCCTTTTATTTAAGTTACTTTAAACAGTTGTATAATATTATGTAGACGCCCAATTCCTAACAGAAATTAATGCTTTCAGAAAAGAGCTAAGACATCCCAGCCATTAGCCTTTACAGAGGGGCGAGCAGAAGTAGGTGGGGAAAATCGGGATGCGACGTAGGCAATCGAACGACAGTACCTGTACGAAAATATGATTGAATATTGAAAACTCTTTCGTCACTTTAAAACGGGAATATATTTATGGAACGTACTATACTCACTAACTCAGTACTGTTTAGTATCACCGTAAGGCACTTTGACTGCATACGCGGCCTTGGTTCTGTGTGGAGGATGATTGGAAGTTTACTAGTAGAAGGGGTGGGAGTGAAGTACATTAAAAAACTCAGGTACAATAAAAATTGAAGTAAAAATAAAATTATATCCCTGTATAATTTTCACATTGGTACTGATAATAATTAACCTTTCGCTTCACTCTCATCTGATTCACTGCACTTGCACTATGACACATTTCACTGACACTACAGAACACATTTCACTAACACTATATAACACATTTCACTGACACTATAGAACACATTTCATTGGCACTATGAATTATCACTGATCGGAACTATTCACTGCACTGTAAACTTTAAGTTCACAGACTCACCACGCTTCACTGATACAACAGTTCAAATAAGACAAACAATTACACCTTTATTCATATTTATAAACAGAACTACATTAACCTGAACATCTGTAGTCTAAGACCCTCTTACAAGCTATTTTAAACTAATTTACAATTCAAACCAAGGGAATAACTTACTAATCAAACTAAGTAAATACATGTCACGTTAATTAATATAACGTAGGTACCTTTTTTTTTAAATTTGCACTTTATACACAACTTAAGTTATTTTGTAATCTCCTTCCTTAAGGAAGGACAGCCCTCAAAGACCGCTGCAGGTAGGTCATTTCAGTCATTTATAGTTCGATTTAAAAATGAGAATTTATCAACATCCGTTTTCTGTTTCTTACATTTGATTTTAAAATCACGATCGTTCCTACCATAGTACGTTGGCTTTTCTAACAAATCCGTTATGTCTACCCATGCTTTTTTACCTAAATGTTCTCTATACACAATGATGTTATTCTAGTTTTTTCTACATCTGTTTTCCAATGTTTCCCATTTAAGTTCTTTTATCGTATCATTCATTTAGCTGCCCTATACTGGATTCTTTCTAAGGAATTTATCTAATATATTCTATAGGGATCCCAACATTTAGTTCCGTATTCCATTAACGGTCGCACTAACGTAAGATATCCTATATCCCTCGATTTGGGGCTAGCCTTTTTCAAGATTCTCATAATAAAGTAAACTGTCCTCCATGCTTTACCTGTAACATTATCAACATGCTCTCCCCAAGAAAATCTGGAGTTTAAATATACTTCTAGATATTTACAACATTGTTGTTGTACAATTACAACACCATTGAATTCGTAGTTTATACTAGTTTCCTCTCGGGTTTTACAAAATGTTACAGATTTACTTTTAGAACCATTTATCTTCATCCTGTTCATTAAGGCCCAGTTATACATTGTATTCAGGTCCGAATAGCATTCACATCTGAACTATATCTATCTTTCTACAGACAATGCAGTCGTCTGCAAATAGCCTCACATTGGATGTAATATTTTGGATTAAGTTATTTACGTATATTACAAAGAGCAATTACCCCAGAACGCTACCCTGTGGCACTCCTGAACTTAATTTCCAATTTCCGATATTTCGTGACCTATTCTAAGTCACTGACTTCTACCATTTAAGAATTCTTGGATCCATAGTATCACTCTTTTACCTATTATTAGCCTATTTAATTTATCTATTAATAAGTCATGTGGGACCAGATCAGATGCTTTCGAAAAATCTATCACAACTGCAGTGATTCTTCCGCCATATCTGGGCCTATCTCTCCAGCTAGATCCTGAACCAGCGACGTAATTTGACTATCACACGAGAAGCCTTCCCTAAAACCATGCTGGCGGTTGTAAAACCAGTCTTTCGCATTTAGAACACGAAGAATATAGTCCGATATCAAATGCTTCATGACTTTACATAAGACAGATGTAAGGCTAATCGATCTGTATTAATAAGTATTTAATGAATTTCAATCTTAAGGCATATAAACTTTATATGCCTTAAGATTGAAATTCATTAAATACTTATTAATAATTTACCAGGCATATTGATATATTAAAATGAATTGTAAATTAATCGTTCTGTAGTTTCCGACATCTACTTTATTTCCACCTTAATGTATGGGGTCCACACCTGTGGAGTAACGGTCAGCGCGTCTGGCTGCGAAACCAGGTGGCCCGGGTTCGAATCCCGGTCGGGGCAAGTTATCTGGTTGAGGTTTTTTCCGGGGTTTTCCCTCAACCCAATACGAGCAAATGCTGGGTAACTTTCGGTGCTGGACCCCGGACTCATTTCACCGGCATTATCACCTTCATATCATTCAGACGCTAAATAACCTAGATGTTGATACAGCGTCGTAAAATAACCCAATAAAATAAATTAATGTATGGGTACCATTATAGCTGATTTCCAGTCACATGAAATAACTGCATCGTTTATGGAAAGGTGGAATATACGCATTAAGTATGGAATTATGGCCTGGAAACCTAATTTAAGAATCTCTGTAGCAATACTATCTGGTCCTCGAGACTTCCGATTTTTTAAATTTCGTTATTCTCTCTCTCTCTAACCCCTTTGGAAGTTATTGTAAAAGTTAATTTTGCTTCACATTCACCCTCTGTAACACAACCATCGTTATCAGCGGCATTATTGCTATTATTATTATTATTATTATTATTATTATTATTATTGTTAGGCCTATTATTGAAAACCGAAATGAAATACGAATTTAATGTCGGCATTTTCTTTGTCATCAGTTATACTTTCTCCGTTTTGATTTCGTAAACGCACTACTCCTTCATTTTTTCCTCTTCTCCTGCGTACATAATTATAAAACTGTCTCCAACTGTTACTTTCATCTTTTTTTTTTATATTTTTTACAAAATTTTCGTGGGCTACTCTTTTTTCATATTCAGTTTTCTTAATTAATTCAACATATTTATCCCAATGCTCATTGCTTCGCTTACGTTTACTAAATGCTCGTCTTGCCTTTTTCTTTAGGTAACGAATATAATTAGTGTAATATTCTGGATCCGGATTTTTCTTAATTATTTTACAAGGTACAAATTTTACTAATGCCTCGAAAATAATACTCTTAAATTCTGTGGCCGGGAGGAAAAATGTCTTGAGTAAATTTTTTGTGAAAATGAGATTTTTATATATTCTGAAAGCGGAAACAATTCTCTATAATCTGGTAAAACGGCTAAAGTCAAATAAGACTCCTGACTGGATTTATAGAGCGTTACCAAATGTCCTAAGTACCTTTTGAATCGAGCACACACAGAATAAAGGACTTAAGTATATTTAATACAGAGTGATTTATATAGAACTGACACATTTCTTTCATTAATTGTTTCAAAAAGAATTGTGCTAGCGACAACGTATTATACCTAAAATGTAGAGGAATTTTGGGAGATTATTTACCTCTATAGCAAATTTTGAAAATGTCCTCCATCCTGCATAAGGCACAACTCAACACGTCGTTCCATGTTACTGGCCACTCGTTGGAGGACTCTGTTGTTGGCTTGAATCTCCTGTGTGATGTTGTGCTTCAGATCGTCCAATGTCTGGGGCGTGTGGCGTAAACACTGTCTTTTAAGTAACCCCCATAGAAAGAAGTCCGGCGTTGTCAAATCCGGAGATCTCGGTGGCCACAGGTTCCTGGAAATTATTCGGTCGTCACATAACCGGATAAATGGAACCATGCTTCATCTGTGAACCATGTGATGGACAATATGGCAGGATTTTGCACAATGAACGTCTGAAACCAACGACAATAATTCAATCTTTTATCCTTATCTGGTGCCTGTAGCTGATGAACAACCGTAACCTTATATGGCTTTAGGCTCTCTGACACATTGAGTAGGTGTACCCTGTCTCCTGCGACAAACGTCTTAATGATTTTTTGGGTGACTGCTCCAGTCGTGCTCTTACGTCAACAACAACCGTGGGAAGCCTAGATGAACGATGCTTGCCCTTTTCACTCACCAGAGATCCAGTTGTTTCCAATTTGTTTACCAGTCCCAGTATTGTGTTTCTTTTGGGAGGATTGCGAACACCAAATTCTCTCTGAGTAGCTGTAATTGAATTCGTAATCCAGTATTGCTTCACAAGAAAGAGTCGTTGATTTAATGTGTACTGCATTTTCACGTTGACACAAAATGTCGAAAACAGCTGCCAACAATAGGAATAAAACATAAACATCTGCGCATCTAGTGACAAGGAATCGAAACTCTAGAACATTCTGCTTAATTTGGTGCTAAAATTGGGTCAGTGCTGCCAACAACAGGAATAAAACATAAACATCTGCGCATCTAGTGACAAGGAATCGAAACTCCAGAACATTCTGCTTAATTTGGTGCTAAAATTGGGTCAGTGCTGCCAACAATAGGAATAAAACAAACATCTGCGCATCTAGTGACAAGGAATCGAAACTCCAGAACATTCTGTTTAATTTGGTGCTAAAATTGGGTCAGTGAATGAATTTCCAACGGAATAATTAAAGAAAGAAATGTGTCAGTTCTATATAAATCACTCTGTACTATTAAAAAAGTCTAACTTTTATTTTAGCCATTTTATCACATACTGATGCCCTTTTCTTTTAAAACTTTAAGCACCAGGGTAAAGGTAAAGGTATCCCCGTAACATGCCATGAAGGCACTTGGGGGGCATGGAGTTAGAGCCCCATGCTTTCCATGACCTCGGCACTAGAATGAGGTGGTGTGGTCTGACCGCCTTTTACCCCCGGGAAAGACCCGGTACTCAGGAGGCTGAGTGAACCTCCAGGCCGTTCTGAAAGTTTGGCAACGAGAAAAAATCCTGTCACCACCTGGGATCGAACCCCGGACCTTCCAGTCCATAGCCAGCTGCTCTACCAACTGAGCTACCCGGCCGCCCAAGCACCAGGGTAAACAGTCCTATAATTATTAAGACCCATTTTGCATTCCTAATAATTTATATTTCTCATTTATTTTGACATGAAAAAGGTCTTATGTTTAATAGTCCTTTCCACAGAGTTTAGCTTCTAGTCTTAAAAGGGCTTAAGTGCGGCTATTTTTGGGAATAATCAAGAAAATTGTTAAATGAGCAACATTATCTATTTTAGAAGAAATATAAACAAATAGTATCCAGGAAAAACATCTTAATTAAAGTTAATTAATTAAATTAATTAAACCTCTATTTTTAGAAATAATCAAGAAAATTGTTAAATGAGCAACATTATCTATTTTAGAAGAAATATAAACAAATAATATCCAGGAAAAACCTCTTAATTAAAAGTAATTAATTACATTAATTAAACCTCTATTTTTGGAAATAATCAAGAAAATTTCTAAATGAGCAACATTATCTATTTTAGAAGAAATATAAACAAATAATATCCAGAAAAAACCTCTATAATTGGCACCAATTTCAATCTTTCTACTGCTTTCCTGAAAAGTATGTTTACTCAAGACCTTTTTCCTCCCGGCCACAGAATTTATGCCAAACATTCTGCATATTTCTTTAACTGAGGTTACCAGAAACCAGGCATTAGAGTTATAAAACATAACTTAACTGTTTCCCTCTCCAGACAACGAGCATATCAGAGTGTCCCGCATTAAATGTATCCAGATTCTGGGATCAACGCGGTGTTAGCACGAGCTTTGCGCTTCTCTTTAATATGGGATTGTCAAGTTGCATTATGTTTCATATCTAACCAAATGCGCTGTGGGCGCTTGGATTTATTATATGGCAACAACGGCTTATGATCGGACATGAATAATTAACGGCTCAGTAGAGTTGTGGAGCGTTAAAAGCAGAAACACGCGTGGAATTCAAAATTACATCAACTTTATTATAATCGTCAGATTTACGAGCTTTGAAATTCAAAAATCTTAATGCACAGAATGTCATGGATCTACTGGACTGACATTTAACAGTGAACTGCGTCCACAACAAAAATCGTAATTACAGTTATGTTGGTACATAATATTTTGATTATTTTATGCTATCGTATATTATGTATTTCTGATTACGAGCTATGGCGTGTCTACCAAATATTCAAAGGGCGAAGTTCGTATGATGTATATCTCTTCCAAAGATACTGCATGTGATTCCCTTTCATTTGCATGTACTCTAGTAACCTGTGTTGTCTCAAGCCTCAATATCAGGGGTACGCAAGGAGGAGTTATCGGGTTTAAACCTCCCTTGAACTTTTTTAAAGTAATAATAATAATAATAATAATAATAATAATTTTATTTTTCCTGGCAGAATTAAGGCCATCTGACCTCTTCCACTCAACCAGGATCAAAGCACATACAGAAAAATACATACCGTTATACAAGTATTAACGCAATAATAATAATAATAATAATAATAATTTTATTTTATTTATTTATTTATTTAATGTGCTGTACAACAGCCAGTGGCCAATTACAGTTCAGCACAAATATAACAAAAAACATAAAACAAAAATAATTATTACACATAAATACAATTACAAATAATTACAATAATGACGATGAATGGATAACTAAGAATACTATGAGACAATGTTAATTGAGTATAATGCCTAAAATAATACATAAATGATAAATCGTTGCCAAGAGCAAACAAAGTCTATACATTGAAGGGATCGAATTCGCAGCCATGCATGTTGGCATTTTTAATGCATCTGGAGACTGGTGAAAGAAATTTCGAATTTCTAATATAGAAAAGTTTGTGGGCTCTCATATCTTTTGCTGGAATACGTAAGGTAATATTGTTTAAGAAAGAGTCACAGGATATATCACCTTTGAGGACTTTACAAAAGAACAGATAATCTAGCTCATGGCGTCTAGCATATAGATTTTGACAATTAAAATATTCACATTTTCTCTCATAACTATACCCAGAATTAATGGGCAGAAATCTGAATGAACATAAGGATATAAATTTTCTTTGTATATTTTCTAATTTAGCCGAGTCCGTAGTTGTAATCGAGTTCCAAACTACAGATGCATATTCGAGTTTCGATCGCACCAAAGTATAGTATAGCATTAAAAGAGAATCGGGCGTGGAAAAAGAATAAGTTATTGACCGTATTATTCCTAGCATTCTGATTGCGTGATTGTAAATGTAATCAACGTGACTATGAAAATACAATCTACTGTCAAAGAATATTCCCAAATCTTTTACGCAATCCGTTCTGTTAATTAGTACATTATTTAGATAATAATTAAATTTCAGTGAAGAAGTTTTTCTAGAAAAGGTTATTACATTAGTTTTGGATACGTTAATTTTCATACCATTGTCTTCTGACCATTTAGCGACTGAATTAATGTCACATTGAAGTGATTGACAGTCAGTACTATTTTTGATTGTGCGAAAAATTTTTAAATCGTCTGCAAATAATAAACAGTCAGAACTTATTCTTTTACATATATCATCTATGAATATAATAAATAGGAGAGGTCCTAAAGTAGATCCCTGCGGGACTCCGCAATTTATATTATAAGAATAAGAGTGTATATTAAACAGTCTTACACATGAAACTCTATTACTTAAATAATTTTCGAACCACTTTACGTAGCTTACAGAAAGGCCAATATTTCTTAACTTATCAAGAAGGATATAGTGCGGAACTACAACAAAAGCTTTGCTGAAATCAAAATATATTGAATCAGTTTGTCCCTGCGTTTCAATTATTGGTACAATTTGATTTAGATATGTGACCAGGTTAGTGACAGTGGATTTAGTTTTAGTAAATCCATGTTGTGAAGAATTGAGCTTGTTTTTCACATAAAACGATATATGTCTGTGAATAATGGTTTCAAAAATTTTTGAAAAGTTATTTAGGATCGAGATAAGTCTGTAGTTTCTGACATCATTTCTTTTTCCGTTTTTAAATATAGGAATAATTGCAGCTTGTTTCCATAGTGAGGGAAATTCACCATTTTTCAAACTAATATTAAATATGTGGGCTAAAAGAGGAATAAATATATTAGAGCATCCTTTAATTATAAAATTTGGAATACCGTCAGTGCCAGTTGTTTTTGTTGGTTTAAGTTTTTTAATTGCTTTACGAACGTCATCATGTGTTACTTTAGGTATAGGTAATGAGTCTGTTATATTCGTAATAATGTTTTCATATGTATGGCTGTGTTTAGTCTGAACAGATTTGAAGTGATCAGCAAAAGCATTGACAATGTCTAACTGATCTGTGATGTGTTTATCGTTAAGAATTAATTCAGAGGGATAATTATCTGTCTTCCGAAATGATTCAACATATTTCCAAAACATTTTGGTTCCGTTTTAAGATTTTCATTAATATTTTGAAGCCATGATAATTTATCCGATTTAATTTTAGATTTCACAAGTTTTCTATAGTAGGAAAATGTTTGATAATAAAATTCAGTTTTGAATTTTTTATATTTTTTATGTGCATGGTCTTTCTTTCTAATAAGTTTATGTAAGGTGTTAGAAAACCATTGTGGATAACTAGACCTTTTGACTCGAGTGACAGGAACTGCCTGGGATATGACACTATTAACTACTGAACATAGTGAGCTAGCTGCATCGTTAACATCGACAGCTTGGTAAACACAGGACCAATCGTAATCATATAGACTCCAATATAAGTTCAAGTAATCACCTTGAGAATAATTTGGGAAAGAATTTTGTTGATTCTGGGGAGAAAAATTTAGTGTGACTTCAAGAGTTATTGTTAAGGGAGGATGATAGTCATCCTGCAAGACTAGCGAGTGAGTGGCCAGATTGACCTCAGTCTCGGTTAAATTTGTAAATACAAGATCAAGTAAGTTTTTGTTATTAACTGTTGAATTTACTTGTTTCAATCCAAGAAAGCAAGAAGATGAAAATAACTCTTGAGCCTTAATTTTGGAGTAGCAATGGATGTTATTAGCACAACAACCAGATGACCAATTCATACCAGGAATATTAAAATCGCCGAGAAAAACTACTCTATTATTGTGTGTATCGAGATGATTTTCAAGAAAATTTAGATAAGATTTTAGAAACTTTGGATCAGTATCAGGTGGAAAGTAATGATTACCAATTAACAAATTGAATCCGTCTTCCATAGGAATCTCAACCCATACACACTCGCTAATGAATTCTAAGTCATGTCTCCGGTATACTACAGGTATTTGATTGTTGACAGCTATTAAGACACCACCACCACGGGTTTTATTGTATCCTCAAATTTTCTATCACCACGAAAAATGGTATAATAATTAGGGAATAAATTATTATACTCAACAAGCTCTTGAAGCCATGTTTCTGTCAAACAGATAATAGTGTCAGCATTATACTAACAACATTACCGAAAAATTCATCAATTTTAGTGTTTAAACCTCTGACGTTTTGCTAATATATTTCAAGATGATTGCTTGAACTATACATTGTATATCAATGGTAAAACTAAGAGGCATTCCCGTTGGATCCCTCAGGTTCTCTAGCAGTAGAAGCATAGTGTTGCTCCGGTTTCAATTTACCATAGAAAGGTGCGATAAGACACCCGACTGGCCAATAATAATAATAATAATAATAATAATAATAATAATAAAATATAATTAAAAAGAGAGATTGAAAATATATATATACACAGGGACATCATTTTATTTTTACTAACATTTTTAATATTAACCTGGCTATACCTTTACATTAACGATTGAAACAGGAAACACCGTTTGCTACCCTTTCCACGACGGAGTTCGATGATACTGGCGTAAAATACAAATCACTTTACTAGGTATAGGAGGGAAGAAAAGTAGTTCATCCATTAATGAAAACTAGGAAATATCGCAATTTTGAGTTTGATAATTTTCATTAGGTTTTTATTTAATCAAAATACAGTACTGTATTAACACTTAGTGCTTTACACACGAATTGAGCTATCCATTCGGAAGTATTAATTATGCAGTGTATATTGTACTGTTACAGCACATTAGAGTACTATATAGAGAATGAAGTTAAATTGAAAAATAATTATAATATGGATATTTAAACACATTTTAGAAAATGGTGGCCGTTCATTTCGATACAGGCTTCAGTTCTTTTGTCCATATTATCGCACTATAGACTATTGTACCTAATTCCAATTACCAGTTTCGTCCTTCGTACGAGTAACTCATGTTGAAATAATTCTGTACCTACTCTATAAAAGAGTACCTTACGTACTGTAAATTCAATCTTCATTCTGCCCGATCCGAAAAGATAAAATCACTCAGAAATGCTATCTACTATCCGTTCCAGTGGTTTTGTCGCAGGGTTGTAGAAAGGGGGGGGGAAATCACGTGATAGTTAATTACTTAAGGAGGCCCTTTTATTTAAGTTATTTTAAACACTTGAATAATATTACGTAGACGTCCAATTCCTTACAGAAATTGTTGTTTTCAGAAAAGAGCTAAGATAGCCCAGCTACTAGACTTTACAAAGGGGCGAACAGAAGCAGGTGGGGGAAACCGGGATGCGACATAGGGAAACGGACGACAGTACCCGTACGAAAATATGATTCAATATTGAAAGCTCTTTCGTCACTGGAAAACGCGAACATATTTCTGAAACGTACTATACTCAGTAACTCAGTACTGCTTACGCGCCCTCGGCTCTGTGTCGTGAACGGTTGGAAGTTTACTAGTATTAGGGGTGGGAGTGAAGTACATTCCAAAACTCAGGTACAATAAAAATTGAAGTAAAAATAAAATGATATCTCTGTATATATATATATATATATATATATATATATATATATATATATATATATATGTGAATATAACCATCAAGTATACAAGTATTAACTTACAAGATAAGAATTAAGACATATGAATATAATCACACAAATAAAGGACTAGTACAATTTGTATAGGCCTGATCAGCATGGGTTACATTGAGACAATGACAATTACCTAGGTATTAGTGTTGATGAAAAAGCAAAGTAATGACTGTTTAATATAATAATAATAATAATAATAATAATAATAATAATAATAATAATAATAATAATCATAATAATAGTTTTATTTTCCATGGCAGAGTTAAGGCCATCAGACCACTTCCATTAAACCAGGCTAAAAGCACATACAGAAAAATACATAAAGGTTATACATGTATTAACTTAATAATAATAATAATAATAATAATAATAATAATAATAACAATACTAATTTTATTTTCCATGGCAGAGTTAAGGCCATCTGACCACTTCCACTCAACCAGGATTAAAAAACACATAGAGAAAAATACATACCGTTATACAAGTCTTAACTTAATAATAATAATAATAATAATAATAATAATAATAATAATAATAATAATAATAATAATAACAATAATAATAACGATAATAATAACGATAATAATAATAATAATAAGGGTAATAATAATAATAAGGATAATAATAATAATAATAAAATAAAAAAGAGATTGAATACATATAAATATAACGACAAAGAGGAAAATACATTCTGGTATACAAGTATTAACTTACAAGAAAATAATTAAGACATATGAATATAATCACACAACTAAAGGAATAGTACAATTTGTATAGGCCTAATCAGCATGGGTTACATTGAGACAATGACAATTACCTAGATATTAGTATTGATGAAAAAACAAAGTAATTACTGTTTATAATAATAATAATAATAATAATAATAATAATAATAATAATAATAATAATAATAATAATAATAGTTTTATTTTCCCTGGCAGAGTTAAGGCCATCTGACCCCTTCCACTGAACCAGGATCAAAGCACATACAGAAAAATACATACCGTTATACAGGTATTAACTTAATAATAATAATAATAATAATAATAATAATAATAATAATAATAATAATAATAAAATAAAATAAAAAAGAGATTGAACACATATGAATATAATGACAAAGAGGAAAATACATTCTGGTATACAAGTATTAACTTACAAGAAAATAATTAAGACATATGAATATAATCACACAACTAAAGAAATAGTACAATTTGTATAGCATGGGTTACATTGAGACAATGACAATTACCTAGATATTAGTATTGATGAAAAAACAAAGTAATGACTGTTTAAAATAATAATAATAATAATAATAATAGTTTTATTTTCCCTGGCAGAGTTAAGGCCACCTGACCCCTTCCACTGAACCAGGATCAAAGCACATACAGAAAAATACATACCGTTATACAAGTATTAACTTAATAATAATAATAATAATAATAATAATAATAATAATAATAATAATAAAATAAAATAAAAAAGAGATTGAATACATATGAATATAACGACAAAGAGGAAAATACATTCGGTATACAAGTATTAACTTACAAGAAAAGAATTAAGACATGATTATAATCACATAACTAAAGGAATAGTACAATTTGTATAGGTCTAATTAGCATGGGTTACATTGAGACAATGACAATTACCTAGATATTAGTATTGATGAAAAAACGAAGTAATGACTGTTTAAAATAATAATAATAATAATAACAATAATAATAATAATAATCATAATAATAATAATAATAATAGTTTTATTTTCCCTGGCAGAGTTAAGGCCATCTGACCTCTTCCACTGAACCAGGATCAAAGCACATACAGAAAAATACATACCGTTATACAAGTATTAACTTAATAATAATAATAATAATAATAATAATAATAATAATAATAATAATAAAATAAAATAAAATAAAAAAGATTGAATACATATGAATATAACGACAAAGAGGAAAATACATTCTGCTATATAAGTATTAACTTATAAGAAAATAATTAAGACATATGAATATAATCACACAACTAAAGGAATAGTACAATTATTAGTATCGGTCTAATCAGCATGGGTTACATTGAGACAATGACAATTACCTACATATTAGTATTGATGAAAAACAAAGTAATGACTGTTTAAAATAATAATAATAATAATAATACACAAAATTTAAAATACCGATAATGTAAATTGTAAAAAAATATAATAATGATCCTCCCCATTGACAAATTCTGCGTACGCCACTGCTAAATATTGATCACCGCTAATTGTAAAGTAGCATTTTTAAGCGTCTGTGGCTCAACTTAGTGCGTTAGTCTTCTACCCACACGGTTTGGTAGTGATGGAATTCGTGATCCATTAAAGTATATTTATAAGCATTAATTCCACTTAATTATGATATTAAAGACATAGTTGTAAATCACAGATGCCCGTGTCATTGCCTGGGAAACTTTCTATGCAACCTTGAACTTTAGTCTGCGATCTTTTGAAAATTAAGGGGAATACAATAACTGACGAATATTTACGTTCCGAAGAATATTACGTACAAGGGATAACAGTCAGTCTTGTGAAAAAAAGATGTTTTAATTAAATTATTTTTATAATTTTAACATTAAAGACGCCAGAAAAGTAGCCTGGTCGCGAAATGGAAAATCCGTCGCCACAAGGAACATAAAAGACGCCAGAATTGCGACAAGTAGCCACATCTGGCAACTCTGGTTATCAACAGTAATCTCACTAGAGGTTTTGATTTATCTAGAGAAATCAAAACTTGAGTGGGATTTAATAGACTATTACACGATTAGAAGAAAGTATATGAAGATTAGAAGTAACGAAGTACTCTAATACAATAAAATATTAATTGACACAACTGTCTTCAAATGAATTATTGTACAAACTCTGAATTACAAATATTACGCTAGATGGCGGTAATGTGTTATGTTTAGTTGTTTTCTTGTTATCAGTTGTGCCAACTATGGAATCTTCATTGAACTCTGTGGACGGTTACTAGTCAAGTCAGTTTCATTTTTATTAAAACAGTTACATTCCACTTCAATTATCCGGATCCCAGTAATCAACGTCCCTTGACAGATGATTTTCAATAAATCTTAGTATTAAACAATCTCTGATACGTGACTATTCATAATATCATATAGCAAAAGCTATAACATAACCTAAATAATATAAACAAGTGTTAGAAAAGTTTTAATTAGGGATGATGAAATAAACAAGAAAAGTTTTAATTAACGATTTTGAAACAGAAAATAAGCATTAATAATTTTAAAAGGCACAATTATTGAAAGTACAATTTTCAAATTTGATTGTTTTAGTGGTTGGTGGTTCAGTTGATGTTATATTGGACGTGTGCGTAAAAGAAGTGGAACTCGTTGATGTACATGGTGTATCCCTCAACTTATTCAGGATTTCCGAATGGTGCTCTTCATTTATTTGTAAATAGGATTTCAGGGAAGATGCATAGCTATGACCAGTGATCTTCATTAATTCTTGTTCTTGAATGCCAATGCGAGTCATATTTGAAAGTGCTGTGCATCGACTGGAGTGGTTTGTAATTTTCTCTTGTTTGACGTCCAGATCAATGCAGTTTGAAATGTTGGCAAACAAAGAAACAAATGCTAGGGTAGTGATAAAAATAAACAAATGCTAGGGACGCGATAAAATTGTGCGATAAGCAGCCATGATTGGTTGAAAGACGTCCTTTCGTACCGTTTTATTGGTCAAAAGTAGCATGACGTAGTAAAATTGTAATAGTCACTGTAACTCCACCGGGCTCATGGCAGCTGACGTCACACGAGACAGCACGACAACTTGCCACGAGGGCACTCTTGCTGCTCTTTGCCCGTAGAACGCTAAAATTATACACAGAGCTGTATGAATACATTATAGGTATCAATTGATTTAATATACCGTGACGGCCTGCTTCATCTGTCCCAACAGTCGCTTTCCCACAACGACGCAACCCCATAATTGCCGTCGCCAAAACACCATCCTTCAATCAAGCCATTGAAATCACTGCAAATGCACTGCTGAACAAGTCGATATGATGGGAGGAAGAGAGCTTATCTCGCATTACAACGAGGCAATTAACGAATGAAACAACAAAAGCCCCATCTGTCATTAGAAGCTAATTGTTCGGGGGAGGTCTCACGGATCAGTTTTCAGACATCTGAAGCCGGCTGCGTGGCGCTGGTAATCGGATCCGTGCCGCGTAGCAAATTGTGTGGCAATCAAATCGATAGCTATTCAAACACGTCACAGTGTCCAGATTTTTTCATCAGCGCCCGATAGTCTCCCAGCTTAAAAATGTTCTGTGCTCAATTTCAGATAGCCTCCATTTGTTCCGTGTAACAAGCATGCAGCAATTTCCCACAAGTGAATTTACACAATGAAGACAATGTTTCGATTTATCACGTTAGCTACTGTATCCCCACTCCCATATTACTTCCGGTTCCGCCAGATGTTCATTAAACCAAGAACCAATGTAAGCACCGAGCGACTTTCAGTTGTAGCCAAGCTAGCGTAGAACACACAACACGTCCAGCCATTGCACGTAAGTTACTAGCTCAATTAATACATTTGGCCATCAATACATTTATATACGTAACAACAATATTTCATGTTTACAGTGTAAAAGGCTAAGCTGAAAATCGGACGGTGACAACTATAATTTGTAACATTTCAACAACGGCAAACCGAAGGAAAACAATAGTCAGGTATCACTGTAACTTATACTTACGTACCATGTTCCATATTGGTAAAGTGCTTCATCATGTGAAAGTGAACATACAAGAACCTTGGTGTAACAACAATGCATAAGACAGGTCAATAACGATTTTAACATTTTAACATTGTACATTATGTGTAATTTAATAATATTTTAATAACTGAATTTGACAGAATAACGTCAAACCAACCACAGTGTTCTACAAGATATTGACAATAAAGTAGAAGACCAATCAGTTAATAGGTTTTATTGTTAGTAATAATGAGTGTTTTTAATTAACTATATAAAATTGTTTTCTCATGTTATGTTCAAATAATCAAGGGTATATATTACAGAGGTGTGAAAATTATTAGAATAATCTTAATTTTTAAGGTTTTTTAATAGTTCCTTCACAAATATTAATTGAATTGATGAATATTGGTATATATTACTATACTGATGTAGGATATATTTACTACTAACAATGCCGGAAAGCATTGTTGTACATTGGTATTTTTCTTATTTTACAATTGTTATGGGAATTCAGAAATTATTATATTATGTTGGCGGAATTGGAAACATCAAAAATTATATGCACAAAACAGATGTATACGTTCATTTGAACCTTCACAACAATGTAAACGCAAAGAAAAATTTGTTTAAAGCATTTCTTAATTAGTTTTTTATGTTTCCAATTCCGTCAACATAATATAATAATTCTGAATTCCCATAACAATTGTAAAATAAGAAAAATACCGATGTACAACAAAGCTTTCCGGCATTGTTAGTAGTAAATATATCCTACATCAATATAGTAATATTATATATCAATATTCATCAATTCAATGAATATTTGTGAAGGAACTATTAAGAAACCTTTAAAATTAAGATTATTCTAATAATTTTCACACCTCTGTATATGTCTCACTCACATAGTCCATGTGCATCTTTTTGAATATGTAATTAGGCAAACTTTCATACATTTGAAAATGGCACATCAGTGCCGAAAACGTTCATGATATAATTAATTTATATAAAACTAGATAAGCATAGACGGCTCATATCAATTTAATATATTATTATTGTACCGTAGTTTCCTGCCGCAGCACATACGATATGTCATACAAACATGTCCTAATCTCAATATTTTCAACAATACACTAATTTTAAGTTGTATTAATCTCTAGTATTAAAGGTGAAATAATACTTTGGAAAATGTATTATGTGTTTTTCACGTGTTAAATTTTATGTTACCTTGTTAAATTAATAAATAGCCAAATTTTACTGTATAAGACTGATAACCGTATATTGAATAACTGTGATTTTCTTAAATTCCTTCAGTTCAATGTAAAAAGAACAGAATTATACGTCATAGGCAACCTTTTATTATTCCTATTCCTAGAACTGTTTTCTTCAAGAACTCTCCATTGTTTGTTATGTATAATACATCTCTCTGTCTTCAAACTGTGATTCTCAATTGGATTTCAGTTTAACAATTGAAAAATTTCATACAATATTAAAAAGAATTGTATTTCCTTAGATATTTAAATTATGAAGAAGAGTATTATAATGTTTTCACTCTAGTTTTTAAATATTTTTGCATGATTATATTGACATTTGGCACTATATTAACTGTAATATTATATTCTAGCATCTATTACCATTATGCATTTTCTTTCTTTCGTTTGTGTTGTTTCTTTTCTTGTTTTTTTTTCTCTTATTATGTATTTTGTGTATATATATCTATGTAAGCCACCTGTAAGTGGAAGCCTGCTTCTGTTGGTGGTGGATTTAAAATAAAATAAAACATGTTTCGTCCTGCTATTGGCCATCATCAGAACTGGCTGTTGCTGGTCTTGGCGCCTTTTGTTTTGTTTCCTGTGGGGGTGTGTTTGTGCAGTGTAATGTGGAGTCGAAGAGGGTGTGTTCTGAAATGGAGTTGTGTGTTCAGGATTTCATTTGGATGTGTTTTTTGTGTTTGTTTATTTTGTATTGTTCTAGTGTGTTTAGTTTCTGGCGTTTTGGTTTGATGTGTAAAATTTCCATGTCTGTGTTGATGTCTCTGTATGTCTGGTTAGCATTTGTGATGTGGTCTGCATATGTGGAAGTGTTTTGTAATTATGTTATGGCTGTGATGTGTTCTTTGTAACGTGTTTCAAATGATCTGCCTGTCTATCCTAGAAGTTGTTGCAGGTGTTACATTTGAGTTTATATACTCCTGTGTGGTTGTATTTGTTTGTTTGTTTTTTTTAGTAGGTAATTTATGACGCTTTATCAACATCTTTGGTTATTTAGCGTCTGAATGAGATGAAGGTGATAATGCCGGTGAAATGAGTCCGGGCTCCAGCACCGAAAGTTATCCAGCATTTGCTCATATTGGGTTGAGGGAAAACCCCGAAAAAAAAAAACACAACCAGGTAACTTGCCCCAACCGGGAATCGAACCAGGGCCACCTGGTTTCGCGGCCAGACGTCCTAACCATTACTCGTGTCCTAACCTCAATATTTTCAGAATTACACTAATTTGAAGTTGTTTTTAAAATACCATTATTATTTAGTTTTAAAGGTAACATAATACTTTGGAAAACGTATTGTGTGTCTTTCACGTGTTAAATTTTATGTTACCTTGTAAACATGTTTCGGCCATCATCAGAACTAGCTGTTGCTGGTCTTGGCGCCTTTTGTTTTGTTTCCTGTGGGGGTGTGTTTGTGTAGTGTAATGTGGAGTCGATGAGTGTGTGTTCTGAAATTGAATTGTGTGTTGAGAATTTCATTTGGGTACGTTTTTGTGTGTTTGTTTATTTCGTATTGTTCTAGTGTGTTTAGTTTCTGGCTTTTTGGTTGGATGTGTAAAATTTCCATGTCTGTGTTGATGTCTCTGTATGTGTGGTTTGCATTTGAAGAGTCCACTGCAAGAATGATGGATGTCACTTTCTTGTCGAAAATGAACAAAGACTGTCAATGTATAGCTTAAGACATATAGAATGTACATAGAGAGTTACATGGCATTAACACTGATAGTCATTGCCCAGTAATGATCAGAAAATCACAGTTAAGCTTTGAGCGCTAAGCATTTGAAACATTCAATTGCTTCTCCTGAAAAATGTATTCCAAATGACATCCATCATTCTTGCAGTGGATTCTTCACTTGTGATGTGTTATTATGTGGAAGTGTTTTGTAATTTTGTTATGGCTGTGATGTGTTCTTTGCAACGCGTTTCAAATGATCTTCCTGTCTATCCTATGTAGAAGATGTTGCAGGTGTTACATTTGAGTTTGTATACTCCTGTGTGTTTGTATTTGTTTGTGTGTTGAAAGGTTTTTTTTAGAGTATTATTGTTCTGTATGCGATGTTGTAATTTAATTTCTTGAATGAGGTTGCAATCTTGTGTGTGTTTTTGTTTTAGTATGTTAGTGTGATGTATTTTTTGTGTTTTTATGTTTGTGTTGTATTCTTATCTTTTTTGTGACTATGTCTTATGTTGTTTATTATGTTGGGGTTGTATCCGTTTTCTTGTGCTGTATATTTGATTGTGTTTAGCTCTTCTTTCTGTAATAAAGGTGTAAAATAATATTACAAATAAAGAATGATCTATTTAGGAGTATCATTTCTTTAATTAGCTAATATTCTGAAACTAAAAATGTTTGTGAATTCCATAGTTGCTTCTTACAGACGTTTTTTTCGATTTCAACTAAAAATTACATTTTTCTTATGTATTTATCACAACAATTGTTACAAATCACTTCACTCTTGTAAATTGTTCGAGACTGTACATGAAGTTGCATAATTAAAGTGTAAAGAATCAAGTTCCTAAAATTGTAAGAATGGCGTCATTTTTGGTTAAAAATTAAAGATAAAAATCTGAACAAAGCAATTAACACCACAATTTTAGCTTCAGAACACTAGCCAATTAAAGAAATGATAATTCTGAATAGTTCATTCTCTATTTGGAAAATTCTTTTACTCTTAAAACTAAAGAAAAAAAAAAGTATTTTACTAACAATTTGGAATTGGTATAACTCTGAAAATATTGAGATTAGGACAAAAGTTTATATGACATTATTTGCTCAAAATGTTTTCGGAAATATATTTCGTAACTGACGGTAAATCCTCGTGAATCACCCCACCTCCCTAAAATCCATTTTAATATTATCTACGTCTCGACCTCCTCAAAGTGTATTTTTCCCTCCGGCCTCCCAACTAACACTCTATAAGGTCTATTCATTTCTGGATTCGCCCATGCGTGCTACATGGCTTGCCCATCTCAAACATGTTTATTTAATGTTCCTAATTACATCAGGAGAAGAATATAATGTGTGTATCTCTGCGTCATGTAACTTTCTCCATTCTCCTGTAATTTCATCTCGGTTAGCCCTAAATATTTTCTAAGCACATTATTCTCAAACACCCTTAACCTCTGTTCCTCTCTCAAAGTGAGAATCCAAGTTTTACAACCATACAGAGCAACAGGTAATATAACTGTTTTATAAATTCTAACTTTCAGCTTTTTTGTGAGCAAACTGGATGACAAAGCTTCTCAATCCAATAATAACACGCATTTCCCACATTTATTCTCAACAGTAATCTCACTAGAGGCTTTGATTTATCTAGAGAAAATCAAAACTCGAGTGGGATTTAATTGACTATTACACGATTAGAAGAAAGTATATAAAGATTAAAAGTAACGAAGTACTCCAATACAATAAAATATTAATTGACTTACGAAAATACAACTGTCTTCAAATGTATTATTGTACCATCTCAACATTACAAATATTACGCTAGATGTATGCTAGATGGCAGTAGTGTGTTATGATTAGCTGTTATCTTACTATCAGTTGTGCCAACTATGGAATCTTCATTGAACTCTGTAGCCGATTACTAGCAATGCCTTCTCGATCTAGATCACGATGGCAATGTTACTAGTCAAGAAGGCTTTGTAGATTCAGTTTCATTTTTATTAAAGAGTTGCAGTCCACTTCAGTTATCCGAATCCCAGTAATCAACGTCACTTGACAGATGATTTTCAATAAATCTTAATATTAAACAATCTCTGATACGTGACTATCCATGATATCATATAGCAGAAGCTATAACATAACCTAAATAATATATACAAGTGTTAAAAATGTTTTAATTAACGACGATGACATAAAATATAAGAATAATTTTAAAAGGAATAATTATTGAATGTACAATTTTCAAATTTGAATGTATTAGTGGCTAGTGGTTCAGTTGATGTTACATTGGACGTATGCGTAAAAAAAGTGGAACTCGTTGATGTAGGCCTACATGGTGTATTCCTCAATTTATTCAGGATTTCCGAATGGTGCTCTTCATTTATTTGTAAATAGGATTTCAGAGAAGATGCGTAGGTATGACCAGTGATCTTTATTAATTCTTGTTCTTGAATGTCAATGTGAGTCATATTTGAAACTGCTGTGCATCGACTGGAGTGGTTTGTAATTTTCTGTTTTTTTTTTTTGTCTTTTTTTTTTTTTTTTACGTCCAGACCAGCGCAGTTTGAAATGTTGGCAAACAAAGAAACAAATGCTAGGGACGCGATAAAATGAAACAAATGCTAGGGACGCGATAAAATTGTGCGATAAGCAGCCATGATTGGTTGAAAGACGTCCTTTCGTACCGTTTTATTGGTCAAAAGTAGTATGACGTAGTAAAAGTGTAATAGATTAATTTGCTTCCGAATGTCATTTATATTATTTTGCGACTGTTGCTCCGAGATATTTCTCTTCATAGGATAAAATATATTATGTATTTATGGCACAGAAGAAAATTCTAAATAGAGTATAATAGTTAATACAGTAAATATCTGTAATTGCGATGAAAATGAAAAGATGAGGTAAAGAAGAATAAGAAGAGATAGTAGACGAAGACGATGATACATTTATACTGTATAAAGCGTCTAACGTCGGACTCTTCACTGCACTCTTTCGTTTGGTACAATTACTTCGACTTTTTGTGTCCTTTTATGAAATTGATGAACACAACACCGCACATCACGCTCTCTGCTCTTTAAGGAAACGGCTTTCTCATTCTCTCCGTAGACACAAAGAACTGTTCCGACTAAACACTTTACTGCGGAGTATGAGTTATGCCACAATAATAACACAACGACAGAAGACGCCTTAGATAACAATAGCACTGTGGCCCGAGAAAGCCTCTGAAGGACAATAAGAAAGCCGTCGTAGAATTGCACGCCACGCAATATACATGTCTCGACCAGAAAAAAAAAAAGTTATCTGCACCTCTGAGCTTTGATGCCAAGACAAATGTCTCCGACACGCAACCTTATAGACACGTATCGCATCACAGTGCTCTCGAGACTGTCGTGATGTCTCGGTTAAGGCTGGTCCACAATAAACAGGGAACGCAAACGACAACGACAACGAGAACGAGAACGGATATATCGTTAAAATAAATGTATTTACATGTGAGCATTCACAATTAAATTTCACGTTCCCGTTCCCGTTCCCGGAAGCTTCTCGTTAATTGTGAATAATCATATTTAAATACATTTACTAAAACAATATTTCCGTTCCAGTTTATTGTGAATCAGCCTTTAGACTGGGCGTCCAGCAAAACTGCTTTAAGCATAAATGTTTTTGCTGTAGCCGAAAACAATTCTGATCAAGGATGGGTGGAGCACGGAGAAAAATTCTCTCCGGTACCGAGACCCGAACCCGGGTTTTCAGCTCTACATGCTGACGCTGCACGGAAATATATTTACTTTGGTAAAAAAAAGTGAATCCATGGCGCAACAGCCCTGAAGGGTAAAGTCCGACCAGCTGGCTCCTGTCCTCACGTTCACATGTCTAAGTAGAGGTGGACGATCATCCAACCAGAATGGAGGTATCGTGTGGTTAGCACGATGATCCCCCCAGCCGTTATAGCTGGTTTATTGAACTGGATTTTCGCTACCTATCGTAGCTCCCCAAGTGCATCACGATGCTGGGTGGGCACCGGTCCCATACATTGGCCGAAATTTCATGAGAAAATTTCTTCCCCCATGAGGAATTACTTTGGTACAATACAATAATATGAAAACAATTTTGTTTTTCCAAAAACCATTTTGCTTTAAAACGTTTTATGCTAGAAACACCTTTGGGGAGCCCGAGACGTAGATGGGAGAATAAGATTAAAATGGATTTAAGAGAGGTGGGATATGATGATATAGACTGGATTAATCTTGCATAGAATAGGGACCGATGGCGGGCTTATGTGAGGGCGGCAATGAACCTGCGGGTTCCTTAAAAGCCATTTCTAAATAAGTTGTAAGTAAGTATAATAGTGATTACAAGACAACTTTTGTACACATGTTTTGAATTTCGGATCTTTTTTTTTTTTCCGATACTGTACGTCCTATTATACAGTCTTCCTAGAAGCACAGCCTTTCTTGCACTGCCTGTTTCTACAGACCGTTTATAGCACAGTTTAATACAGTCATGTTATCTGATGCCCATAAGTGCAAGGGCGCGCTTTAGAGCCCAGGAGAGCCTGAGCGCTTTACAGCGGAAAGGAAAGAGACAGATGAAAGAGATGGTATATGCCGCTTGGTCGAGATATATATAGGGATGGTCAGCACTGGTTCATTGATAAAGGGAAGATAACTTATTAAAACTGTATTCATGATAATTTTTAAATTCGTCTGAGAAGTATAAATTCATTATAAGAATGTAAGTTTTAATTTTAATGCTCATTTTTCATAAGTTTGCTTTTTTATTCAAAAGAAATATTTTCTCAACTTTTTTTACAGAAAAGTGAAATTTTCAGATATGTTTATTTAATACCCTTACAGGTGCTGAAACAGTGTTTTTGTAAATATAATATATCGTAAATAGGTATTACTGGAGGTAGTGTATTGCAAATTTTGAAAATATTCGCATGGAAATTGTTTGTAAGGAAATTAATTAACAAAGCAACTGCTGTCACATCATATACAAAAATTATGTGGCCATGTGCGTAAAAACGTTACCTCTATAGCTTCAGCAGATTTCGAGAAAATAATTGAATATTCTGGTGATAGAAAGTTAAAAAGCATAATGTGATAAGAGTTTTGTTACGTAATATTACTTACTTACTGGCTTTTAAGGAACCCGGAGATTCTTTCCGCCCTCACATAAGCCCGCCATTGATCCCTATCCTGAGTAAGATTAATTCAGTTTTGATTAGTTTATTGATTACTTTTATGAGGCTAAAGAGATCATCAATATGAATTCCAATTTATCATGTCATACTCAATCTCTTTTCTTTTTGGGATATCATTTTCTTTATGAGTGACGTGTTTCATTCATTTAGTACAGTATACTTGTACTACTATGGAATTTATGTCAATATTCCTTCTTAACTTTTTATATGTTGAATAATTTCGAGGGAAAAATTGTTCCGGGGCCGGGCATCGAACCCGGGACCTTTGGTTTACGTACCAACGCTCTACCAACTGAGCTACCCGGGAACTCTACCCGACACCGATCCAATTTTTCCCTCTATATCCACAGATCTCAAAGTTGGTTGACAACCGTCAAGCAACCAACTTCGAGTGCACAGTAACTCAGTGCGACTTAAATTGTGTTTTTTCTGTTAACGAACAGTGACGTGTATTATGCAAATCAAGATTTGAGGTATAACACCCTGTAAAGTTGATCTGAATAATTTCGAGGGAAAAATTGTTCCGGGGCCGGGATCGAACCCGGCACCTTTGGTTTAACGTACCAACGCTCTACCAACTGAGCTACACGTTATTAACGTTTAAAACACAACTGCAACATTAAGAAATTGGTGTTAGTACTTATGTTTTACAGACAATGATAATATCAAACAGAAAGAAACCATATAAAAATAACGACATAAAATGTTATGTTGCGTTTGAAGTTTGTGCACCACTGTTTTCTTAATCCAACAGGCTGCTTATTCACATAGCCTACATAATTCTTCCTCCCTCCATACCTAGCGCTTGATGCCCGCGCTCGACGTCGTCAGAAAAATGCGCTTGCTTTGACATCACTGGTTTAATATAAGTTTGGTTTATTATATATAATAGATCACAGACACATTACATACAACAATTTTACACAAAGATATATTATTATTTAAATACAATTTCTACATTTTACCTATTTACATAATTTGTTTTATCTTGCACTAGCTTTCAGTTATTGTGCAAGACTGAACTCATTCTAGAATATTGGTACCATCAGTATTGGTTTACCTTCCTAAGATGTACTTCCCTCTTCACTCTGCAATGTGCAGCTAGCGTATCTAAATCATTTCTAATTCTAGTTTCTTCCATACCTCTTTCCTTACAAAAGTATTTATACAGTTCATACACGCTCTCTCTCGTAGGTAAGCCTTCATTCCTTAATTTTATTTCATAATATTCTTTTGACGTACCTTCAAAACTATTAAATTTAGAAATAAAAAAGATAGCCAAATAATTTCTAAGTCAAATGTGTTATTATCTGTGAGTCTAGAAAAAGCGTACTTACTTACTTACTGGCTTTTAAGGAACCCGTAGGTTCATTGCCGCCCTCACATAAGCCCGCCATTGGTCCCTATCCTGAGCAAGATTAATCCAGTCTCTACCATCATATCCTACCTCCCTCAAATCCATTTTAATATTATCTTCCAATCTACGTCTCGGCCTCCCCAAAGGTCTTTTTCCCTCCGGCCTCCCAACTAACACTCTATATGCATTTCTGGATTCGCCCATACGTGCTACATGTCCTGCCCATCTCAAAAGCGTACCTTCCAAAATTGAATTTATTAGTCAGCTCACTAACTGTACTTTTCCCTTAATGCTTCCTTCCTTCTATTTTTTAATTTTGCAATCTTCTCCGGTATTTTATTTTCCGTGTATTTGTTTATTATTAAGGGATGTTGACTTTCCTCGTATTTCTCCATACATCTACACTTGTTACTTTCTTCCATGCATAATTCTACATCTATAACAAGAAAGAGAAAGAACAATATATAAACATACATATACATATACACTAAATAAGTTAGGGGTGGCAAAAGTGTAAGAAAAGGAACAGAGAAGAAAGTGTTAAGTGTAAGAAGATAGGGTAAGAGTGGAATATGATAGACTATCAAACAATGAATACAAAAATGTGAAGTGGAATGAGAGAGAAATTGCAAGTGTAATTAAGTGAATTAGATATTTCAATTTTTCAGTGTTATATGATAGCAGTAGTATCAGGGGTACTTCAACTGTAGGAGTGTTATAGAAATAAATATATGGAAAGAGGTAATAAAATAGGAAATTTAGGAGTGAAGCGAAAAGAAAGTGATAAATATGTAAATAAAGAGAGGATAGAAAAAAAAGTGTTGTAAATAAGAGTAAACGGAAAAATCAGAAAGTAATGAGGAGAAAATAGCGGGAAAACAATGATTAAGAGTAGGCAGGATTTGAGGGTAGAGAAGAAAATAAATAAATAACGCAAATTATTAAGGAAGGAATATGCAATATCTAATAGATGAGCGAGAAATGGAAGGGAGACAGCCTAGGTAAGAGGGAGAAAATAGAAGAGGATAGAGGGGGAAGGACATATAGCAATTCAGTCATAACAGATCGTTAGAAAGTAATCAAGAAGTTCTCGGCAAATAATACATCAACAGAAAAGAGTTATATGTATAAAAGGGATGGTGGATCGAAAAACAGAAATGTGAAGGTCCACCATAACTATGAATTGTTAAGTTGATTGACAAATAAATATCAATATCAATATACACTAAATTATTTCACTATTTATTTATATATTCCTTAATTACTTTCGTTCACATCTATTTCATTTATTCTATCCATTCTAATTTTTTTAAACTGGTTTAACATAACGTCTGCAAGGTGCACTTCGTGTTTCTGTATACTCATCAGAAGTGCCGCTGAACTTGGGTAGTGTTTTTATGACAAACTCGGCATTTTATAAAATAAGATTCAACAATAATGGTCTAGCCCAGCATAAAAGTGTCTATATTTTGTGAATACTGCATATGTGACAAAGAGAGATTTATTTAATATTTGAACAGTTAGTTCACTCCAATTCTGTGATATTTTTGCTGACGTCCCGTAATATTTTATTTCGCGTAGCTTACATAAAGGGAACTGTTTTTATAAGAAATGACATATTATGCTGTTATACACGATTGTCAGACACAATCTGGGAATCCGCGTGTGATTGGATGGGTCGAGAGCGTTTGCTTTGTTCCTATTTGCAAGGTTCATGTAATAGTCAGCAGCGTCGTGCAAACTTGCGTCCCTTTGTCGCACTGTGTATGTAGTACATCAATTGAGGCTGTATGTTTAATGCCACAGGTTTGTAATTCACTCTGTACTCCTGTATCCAAAATTTAGCACTCTTCTTTCCTATTCAACATGAGAACATATTAATACATACACGGTGAAGTTAATAAACCCTGTGTCAGATGATGTAACGCTTTGAACACCGATAGGCACAAAATGTTATCGACAACATTGAAATTTTTTGCCGTTATAGGAAAAAAAAAGATGCCACCACAATTTTTCCCTCAGCTATGTACTGTTAAAACATGTGACCAAAATTAGCTAATCAGATAGTACAATCTTAGAAACAAAACATGGCCCTTACAGAGCACGATTCACACCACTACAATTTTTTTTGTTATTTATTTATTTATTAATTTAAATTTAAATATACAGAATAAAGAACATAATTACAAACAAGAGAAATAGAAATAAAATAATACAATCACTATAAAAAAGGAGATACAGTAGTATTAACAAAATTTGAGACCGAATGAACAGCGCTCGTGTTCGGTCGCAGTTCAGATATAATATTCATAGGCCTATAAGAGAATATAAAATAAAATAAAATAGGAAATAGAATTAAAATTACAGTTACAGAAATTATATAATACAATATTAATATAAGACAAATATAGAAAATAAAAAATAATAATAAAATAAATAAATAAAATAAAATAGGAACTAAAATTTAAATTACAGCGGCAATGGAATTATATAATATAGTATTAACACTAGAGAAGAATAATATCGCACGTGAAAAGTAGGACAATATATATATATATATATATATATATATATATATATATATATATATATATATATTTAAATTATAGAATACAAATATAATATAGGTAGATTAATTCATACACATAGGCTATAAATGTACTTAATCAAATTGAAGAAATTAACACGTTTCTAATTTTCTTGTTATATGTTAGTTTGTTACATGTTAGAAGTTCTGGGTGTAATTTAGCTAAAGAATTGTACAACCGAGGGCCAAAATTAATGCTATGCTTTAGACCAGCAGATGTGAGACATTTAGGTTCTACTAATGTTGAATTAATATTTCGTCTTGTGTCATAATTATGTGTCTGTAATATAAACTTATTACGATTTTTATGATAAAATTTTAACACCGTATACTTATAAATTGTACCGCCCCGTGGCGTCGCGGTCTAAGGCATCCCGCCTAGGACTCGCGTTACGCAATGCGCGCTGGTTCGAGTCCCCGTGAGGGAAGAAATTTTCTCATAAAATTTCGGCCAGTGTATGGGACCGGTGCCCACCCAGCATCGTGATGCACTTGGGGAGCTACGATAGGTAGCGAAATCCGGTTGCGAATACCAGCTATAACGGCTGGGGGGATCATCGTGCTAACCACACGATACCTCCATTCTGGTTGGATGATCGTCCACCTCTGCTTCGGCATGTGCGCGTGAGGCCAGTAGCCGGCTGGTCGGTCTAGGCCCTTCACGGGCTGTAGCGCCACGGATTATTATTATTATTATTATTATTATTATTATTATTATTATTATTATTATTATTATACTTATAAATTTGTTCAATATTAAATACATTAAATTCAGAATAAATTAATTTCGTTGGATAACCGAAACGTTTCTTCAAACAAATTTTAATCATTTGTTTTTGTTGTAAATTTAACGGACTAAGATTAATTTTTGTACTTCCACCCCAAACAATTATACCATATTGAATGATAGACTGAATAATGGCCAAATAAACATTTCGTGGAACTCTAATGGGTAAGTAGCATCGAAGATTAACGAATTTATAAATTGTTTTACGAAGCCTCTTACAAAGATAAGTAATGTGATGAGGCCATTTTAAATTCTGATCAATAATGATACCCATATATTTCACATACGTGGATTCTTTCAATGGTGGACATTTACAACTTTTGGGATCTAAACAATTTTCACTGTGTATTATTAGTCTATATTCATGGCTAAATTTTAAATTTTGAACACTGGCAGCTGTTAACGAAAAAGGAACTAAAGTTGATTTAGATATTATTTAAAGAAAAGAAGTTGGAATTAAGCCATTTTTTTAACAATATTAGCACCTATATTTAAAAACAGTTTTCAACCCAGTATTATTTGAATAGCATTACAGGCCAATATTTCACAATAATAAAAAAACACGAAATTAATCTGAAAATACGATCAAATTAATGGCTAAGGGTCATTATGTAAGAAACACGATACATACGACAACCTCGATAATGACAATTCATCGCAACCATTCTGATAACTCTCTGCTAGCATGCAGACTATAAAGTTCAGGGTTTGGATACTGTTGAGGAAAGAGTTTTTAATTAATTATACAGGTTAATTTCGTTTACTATCATTCTATTTCATTGTGCTATTTATATACACTCATCTACTAGTAAGAATAGATAAAGATAGATAAATTTTTATGGCATCTTTTCAAATGCTTTTCGAGCAGCGTTGCCAACCCCGAGGCTTGACTGGATAGCACAACTGGTTCCAAATTATCGTACTTTTGATTGGAGGATCGTACATTACATATAAAATACTGTACTCCAACCACGAGAAAGTCACTGCGGAAGCGGGGTAATGCTGTGAATGAATGTTGATGTCATAAGATGTCATAAGGTCACACACGTGGGTACTCGTATCTCTATTGGCTAGCTCTCACAGCACAAACAATAACATTGATAGACACATACTTATAGTACCCTAGTTACAAAATTAGATCACGGTTAATCTCCTGGTCTTTTAATCCCTCCATACAGGAAATAATATATGCAGGAGAACGCATGGTTTTTAAACTGACGTTATAACGATAATATTATCTATCTAATTCGCTCCAATAGATGACGCAATAGTAAGCACATTCTTTTCACGGTTGATCTACTGGTTGGAGAACAGTAGGTCAATTTTGATTGTTTTATCTAAACTTCCTCCACGATGTTTTATTTAAACCATATTTTATAATTTTTACAAGGAAATAATTGTTAAAAATTAAATATAAGCGCATAAAATGATTTTTAAACACATAGGGCCGTATTCATACACATTTTTAGCGCGGGTTTCCGGTGGATGATCAGCGTGTTTCGTATTCATAAACCAGTGTTAGCGATAGGATACAATTTGAATTCTGTACAAGTAACCAGTGGATAGCCGGGGCTAGCTTAGTACGCTCGTAGCGCGTGGTTGGAAATGTCTATGAATAGCACCCTTAAGGACTAAGGAGATGACGGTGAAATCAATGAAAAATGTTTCATTTTTTATGTCGTAAGAGAAAAAATATGCTGAAGTTAACTTTTAACGTTGAAGCACTAGTGAATTTACGACGTAACCAATGAAAAATATTTCAATTTTTAATGCAAATATGAAAAACTGGAGAATTTGGATTTACAGTGAAAGACTTGTCCTTGGGCTAAACACTATAAATAAATGCTAAGGTTATTCTTTCAGGCTTAAGCATCAATAAAGATCACGGTGTAACCAATTAAACATGTTTAAATTTCTTACTACAAGTGATGATGAATAATATAATGATAGTGTAACCACTTAAAAATGGAACAATATCAAGTCAAGTAACAGACAAAATATCAAAACGTCAGCCGCATGCATTCCATTATTTGAATCTATTCTCTTTATATCTTATTAATTGTGTTCGTTAATTTGGAAGGATATTAACCTCTTCCCTTACTATATATTACCAGTTTTGTGAAAAAAAGTGTCATTTTTTTATTTTCGTAAAGAGGTCATTTAATATTGCAGAATCACTGTACATCACTAATTTTCTTACATACCTAAAAATCACTATGAAATAGACATACATTCGTACCTGAACTATTGTCCCGAGTTATCTCGTGCACCTTGATTCCAGCTCTGGTAGTTGTCCCACTTTGATTTTCTCCTGAACTATTTACCAACTTATGTTTTTTATGGATTAATTTATGAGGTATAATACCAGTGCTGTTATCAAGGCGTTAAATGTTGCTTGTCGTGTGATAGACTCGAAAGCAGGATATTACGCACAGTGGTACATTGCATTCCGGACAGTAGTATCTGCTCTCCTATATGAGAGCGTTTTGGGAGGAATGGTGTAGCAGTCATTGAATATTTGTACCAGTACATCTGTTCTTCAGGTTTGTGAATAATGTTCTGCAGTGTCACTATGCCCAAAAGTACACGTATTTCAGAGTCTGTAGTAGGCCGCCACGAATTATTTTCAGCATTCTGTGAACACTTATTAGCATGCCGAATCGTCTCCTCGAATATAATGTTGATGAGGTCATTATTAAAGAATAATTTTAAAAAATTGAGAATTATCAGAAACAATGTTAAAATTTCAGGGAATGGGGACCTCGGAGGTGCAGAAGAAATGGTGCCAGATGTCTTCTATTCAAACCACTGTCAAAAAGACGCGACATCAACTGATCTGAATTTGTTTGTTGGTCTATAACTTCGTCTTCTGATACCGATGTTTCATTTCCTAATCTTCTACAGGAATATATTCCTGATGAAAAGTTTCGGAATCACTAACTTGATCCATCTTTACACAAAACAGCACAAAAAACACTAAATACAAACAGAAACCACCAAAACTAACTAGCATCTACTCACTACTGTGTGTGAATGCTATATGAGCATAGAATTCCACTCGCAGGAAGAAGTACAAAAAACATCACCACATATAGCAATATCACTACCTTCTGTTGCCATCTAGTGAGGTAAAGGTTAATGAAAGAATGGAAACGTATATATTCGGGATAATCTTTAGCACCGAAAATGGGACTCAAACGAGTTAACTCGGGTTAATAAATTTTGACACAAGTTAGCAACCCGAGTTAACTCGGGTTAATCAGGGAAGTGGTTAACGAGGGCTAAATCTGGAACAAATTTTAAAGAACGTTAAGTGATTTTATAATGGAGGTTATTAATACACGTAAAATGAATCTTATTGTAGTCTCTCCGCTATAAAATATCGATGCTTTTAGCAAATTTCATACATTTGGGTGTATACTAAAATACCTATTAACGCCATTTGCTACTGGAAGTCGCGTTAAGTCCTTCTTTTGTCATAATACACGGTTAAAATCATGGAGAATGGATGTATTCTGTAATCATTTCGTTCCGATATACTATTGTTCTTTTGTTTAGAGTCATTAGTGGACTCCACTTTTTTCGTACGCAGCACCGAACAGACTAGCTGATTTCACATATTCCATTTAAATTAAGTGCTATAATAATTAATAGTTTTCATTGAAATGGAAAACTTCATGATTTAGAATAATATTTTAGATGCTTCTCCGTTATACTACGTATGAGGGAAATTCAATAGCATAACAACGCGAAAATTTAGTATTTAAAAAATATGAAAGAAATAACTTAAGTGAACCACCAGATTATTCACATTCTGTCAGCTCTGTTTATACAGGGAGAACAGGGACCTGTTTCTCAAAACTCATGGACTAGTAATACTAGTCTGTACAGTAGTAATATTTGTTTATTTTACAAGTCTGTGTTTCTAGAAACTACAAGGGTAAAGTAGTAGTTACCAGTTCACAGACTAGTAATATTGGTTGATTTCACTAGTTCATAAGTTATTCTGTTTCTCAAAAGCTAATCTAGTTGATTATACTAGTATTCAATAAAATATTTCTACAAGACTCTAAAGACTGGTGATTTCTATATTATCAGTTACCAGTGACAACCTTTCTCAGATAATCAAAGAAAATATTGTAGTTATTTTTTTAATATGTGGTTTAGTGATTCCGATTGAGGTAATGAAGAAGTTGTTGTGAGAAGACTAATATTATATCGAGCAAGAACAATTATTATTCCTTTACAGGAGCATTTTAAATATAATGAACAGTTTAGGTAAAGTGCTGAAAAGCTTGAAGAGTTGTTAAATATAGTGGGACCTGCCATAACAAGACAAACAAATATAAGTCACGCATTATCAGCAAAGCTTCAAATACAAATTCCTCTACAAATCGGAATGTTGATTATTTTCCAACGCTGGTCTTTCTGTCCTAGACCAGCAACACATGCAGATTATTTTTTCCTAATAATTTAATACCAATTGCAGTAATTTTTGCTGGCTTTCCTCCTCTACTGCCAGTTCTTCTGACATTGTCAACTTTAGCCTACAAATTAAATATAAAACGGCACTAATTTATGAAAAGATCAAATGTAAACTGAAAAAAAAATAGCGAATTTTTCATCAAGTCGTAAGTAACATTTATGTCGCAGTAGACCGTAGATCTACTAGCTACATAATATGTTCATATTATGATACTGTGAACTTGAATTGGTACTTATCAAAGTTGCTTTCTTAATGTTGGTCGAGTAAGTGTCCGTAATGTATGCATAATCTTTGTTCTGAGGTATCAGTTCCATAGCCTAAAACATTACAAAATTTTTGTCCATTCGTTTACTTTATAATATTTTGTTCATATGCTTAGAAAAAGCACCAAATAATATATCCTTTTATTTATTAAATATATTGAGCATAGTTAATTTGCTTTCAATTGATGGAATTTCAACCGAAAAAAGAAATCAAAATCAAAACACAAACAACTTAGCCTTCTAACCTCAAATAACAATATGTACCAAACGAACTCAATCAGCTGACTAGTGAAAAAGATCATGTTATTAGTAAAATATTGTCACAAGTTACTAGACTGGTGAAATAGTTTGAGAAACAGAATCTACTAGAGCTGGTGAAATATACTCTGGTAACTAGTATCTGGTGAACTACTAGACTAGTATTTTTGAGAAACAGGCCCCAGTAAGTAATGTAATTTGAGGCGGTTATTCTTTGAGATAGTTGAAACAAAAAAAGTTAATACAATTTTCCTCGTTTTTGCATCCTTTCCGGGATAAAAATTGTTTTATATCAAACATTTCATAACCTGTTTTGGAAAAGTCATTGATTTAATTCCCAACACGCTCAGCAGTGTAAAATAACAGTGATGATTGTTATAATTTTAGTTTTATCCTTTAAATTGCGCAGAAATTTTATCAGAACAAATGGAACTTTGTAAAATTCCTTTGCAGAACGAAAAGTTACGTTTGATCGGATTAAATTTCTGCACATTTAACAGAGAAAACCAAACTTCTTTTAATAATTTATTATCATAATACTCTGCTCTCTTAAACTAATGAACATATTGGATATTAAATCAATGGTCTTCCCTAAACACGCTATGGAATGTTTTATTTACAGTAATTTTATCTCGAATTAAGAAGCAAAAAAAATGGTATTAAATTTTTTGTTTGAAATATCTAAAAGAATAACCCCCTGAAATTAATGACAATACTTACGGTTCACTTTGTATACTACGAAAGCTTTTTTCAATATTTATATAAAGTTTAAAGTCTGTACTGCTTTTATCATAGACTTAAATAAAACATTTTCTTTATAAGTTTCCAGAAAACTTCATTTAAAGCTTATAGTTCTTGTCAGATGATATCAAGGTTCACTTCCTGGTGAATTAATAACATACGGTTGACACTGGATATTAAGACAGCCTTCTTCAATGTTTATACAAAGTTTAAATTCTGTACTACTGTTATCACAGACTTAAATACATATTTATTTACAAGTTTCCGTAAATCTTCACTTAAAGTTTATAGTTCTTGTTAGACGATACCAAGGTTGATTAATGACCTTGTGTATTACGAAAGTCTTCTTCAATGATTATATGAATTTTAAAGTGTGTACTGCTGTTATCAGAGACTTAAATGCATTATTTATTTATAAGTTTCCATAGATCTTCATTTAAAACTCATGGTTCTTGTCAGACGATACCAAGGTTGATTAATAACATAGATTGACCTTGTGTATTACGAAAGTCTTCTTCAATGATTATATGAATTTTAAAGTGTGTACTGCTGTTATCAGAGACTTAAATGCATTATTTATTTATAAGTTTCCATAGATCTTCATTTAAAACTCATGGTTCTTGTCAGGCGATACCAAGGTTGATTAATAACATAGGTTGACCTTGTGTATTACGAAAGTCTTCTTCAATGATTATATGAATTTTAAAGTGTGTACTGCTGTTATCAGAGACTTAAATGCATTATTTATTTATAAGTTTCTATAGATCTTCATTTAAAGCTCATGATACCAAGGTTGATTAATAACATAGGTTGACCTTGTGTATTACGAAAGTCTTCTTCAATGATTATATGAATTTTAAAGTGTGTACTGCTGTTATCAGAGCCTTAAATGCATTATTTATTTATAAGTTTCCATAGATCTTCATTTAAAACTCATGGTTCTTGTCAGACGATACCAAGGTTGATTAATAACATAGGTTGACCTTGTGTATTACGAAAGTCTTCTTCAATGATTATATGAATTTTAAAATGTGTACTGCTGTTATCAGAGACTTACATGCATTATTTATTTATAAGTTTCCAGAGAGCTTCATTTAAAGCTTATGGTTCTTATCAGATGATACCAAGGTTCATTTCCTGGTTGATTAATAACCAGGGAAAGGAAGTTCATGCCCTAAAAACGTGAAGAATATGTATGCATTTATGCCGTAAAAATAGATGAATATGTTACAAAATATGCATTACCAGTCTGAGATTATTTTAACAGAATAATAAGGTACAGGTAACTTACGTTTAGTCTATGGATTTTTAAGTGCTTGCCTCATTGCTGAATGCTCCATTTATGCTGTTACAGTTCATAACTAAGCAGTGACGTTTGTTTTCTGTTGTCATTCTTCGCCTGTTGTCTCTCAGCATAGCTTTGTAGCGCGAAAAACTTCGTTCTGCGTCACAAGAAGTAAGAGGAGCTTGAAAAAAAGCTCTGAGCTGTTCTACAGAACATTTTGTTGATTTTTGGAGTGTTTTTCCTTCGAGAATATCTTGAATTTCTTTAAGTTGATAATAGCCAGGGTTTTTGGAAATAATATTTGCTGTTTTCTCGTTCACTTTATCTCCTACATTTCCTGGAACTGATGTTAAACTGGATATTGTTCTATCGAAATCTGCTGAAGACTGCAGTAAAGGCATACCAATTGCTAACTTGAGAGGCTGCCTATGAGGGCGTCATCGTTACGTTCAAAATTCATAAACATAAATTAGTCGTGTTTACAAGGTTACACACTTTTAAAAATGAGGGAAAGACAAATAAACATACATAATATGCAGTTTCCCTGCATAAATGTTAAAATATGATGCTTTTATAAATAAAGGCAAAATATGCACTTTTATGCACAATAAATGTAACATCACTGTATTCAGAAATTTGTGATTCATGTAGATCAGTGATGTCAAAGCAAGCGCATTTTTCTGACCTTGACGTCGTGCACGGACAGCAAGCGCTATGTATGGAAAGAGGAAGGGATGTGTGTATAAATAAGCAGCCTGTTGGATTAAGAAGACAGTGGTGCACAAACTTCAAACGGAACGTGAAATTTTATGTCGTTATTTTTATATGGCTTCTTTCTGTTTAATATTATCTATATTGTCTGTAAAACAAAAGTACTAACACTGATTTCTTAATATTGCACTTATGTTTTAAACCTTAATAACATAATAGAAAGTTAAGAAGGAATATTCAATTAAATTCCATAGTAGTATAATATTATACTGTATTAAGTGGATGAAACACATCATTTGTAAAGAAAGTGATATTCCAAAGAAAGGGATTAAGTATGACATGATAAGTTGTAATTTATATTGATGGTATCTTTAGCCTTACAAAAGTAATCAATAAACTAATCAAAACAATATTACAGTACAAAGCAAAGTTACTTAGGTACTGTATCTGTTTTAACTGTAACTAATATTACATAACAAAACTCTTATCGCATTATGCTTTTAAGGGGATATTTGTGAGCAACTTCTATCATCAGAATATTAAATTATTTTCTCGAACTCTGCTGAAGCTATAGAGCTGACATTTTTACATCACATGGGCACGTATCTTTTGCTTATGATGTAACAGTAGTTGCTTTGTTAATTCATTTCCTTACAAACAATTTCCATGCGAATATTTTCAAAATTTTCAATACACTATCTTCAGTAATACGTATATACGGTATATTAGATTTACGAAAACATTCTGTAAGGCTACTAAATAAATAGGCCTATATCTCAAAATTTCACTTTTCTATACGAAAAGTTGAGAAAATATTTCTTTGGTATAAAAAAATGAAACTTGTGAAAAATGAGTATTAAAATTAAAACTCACATTCTTATAATGCACTTATACTTCTCAGACAAATCTAAAAATTAACATGGATACAGTTTTAATAAATTCTCTTCCCTTTATCTATTGAATCAGTGCTGGCCATCCCTGAATATAGCTCGACCAAGCGGCATATACCACCTCTTTCATCTGTCTCTTTCCTTTCCACTGTAAAGCGCTCAGGCTCTCCTGGGCTCTAAAGCGCGCGCTTGCTTCTGTGGGCATCAATTGACATGCCTGATGTAGATAATCTTTCAGCATATTCACACAACGGTAGACAACAAATATGCAAATGCATAAGCTTCCTTTCCCTATTAATAACATACGGTTGACCTTTTATATTACGAAAGCCTTCTTCAATGTTTATAAGAAGTTTAAAGTCTGTACTGCTCTTATAACAGACTTAAATGCATTATTTATTTATAAGTTTCCAGAGAGTTTCATTTAAAGTTTATGGTTTTTGTCAGACGATACCAAGGTTCACTTCCTGTTGGATTAATAGCACTTATAACTTTAAACTCGTATATGGAGCAGACTTTCACCCAGCTTCGATTTCTCCGGCTAGTAAAGAATAATCATGTGGATGTAAAGGAGCAAAATTAGGATAATAAGAATAAGAATTTGAAGATTTGCTCAGGGAATGTTGTAAATGCTCAATCCTCTTTGATGTACTCGTAAATACTACTACCTTCTGAATGGATTCGTTCTTCTTTATTTGAAGTTATGGTAAGCAATTTTATCTGGATGTGTGTTAAGTTCTTCAGAATGGCAGGCACATGTGCAGAGAAACTGAACTGCCCGTTTTTGCAAGATATATCAGTTACTGATCACAGACGTTCTTTATTTCAATATATCAAAGTTCTAATGAATCCAAAGAGATTAACGGGAATGACAGAAGACTGCGAGATGAGATTACGAAGAAGGCGAGGCCGTCAAGTGATCTTTACAGCGCAGTTGTGAGTCGTCATCTTTAGGAGGACATATCATAAAGATCTTGAATGCTGAGAAGACTTCCGGCGTTTGCAGATACGCTCTCATTATTAAAGTGAATTGCTTTTCATTCAGGGCCCGAGTCATGGATTAAAAGCGACTGTTTCACATCAGCTGCGATTAAAAATGTTGTGAGCTGCGAACTGTCTGTTTGAATTGAATTGAATTGTATTGTATTGCATTTAATGTATGGCAATCATAAGCCGTTTCGAAGTTATTTCTGTTGAGATGTTTCTGTATTTCACAGAGATATAATATAAATTACGGTGATAGTTTGACACAAAATATTAACAAAAATAGACATGTGCGTATGCTGCATATCTTGACCTAGAACTACGTGTGGGTGGGATTACCTATCGACAGGTGAAAAGATTTACTATCCTGCGGCGTACCTTTATCTAGAAGGATTAGCGAACAGCGTGAGGGATAAGGATAACAAGAGGAATACAAAGAGAACAATAGAAATTCGAGTACAAAGGGAATACAAGGAGAATAAGGGAAATGGAAGGTAACTAGGAACTTACATGGAGACAAGGAAAATACAAAGAGAACAAAGGAAATAGAAGGAAAATAAAGGCAGTACAAGGAGAAAAAAAGGAATACAAGCAGGAAATGGGGAATACAAGGAGAAAAGGGGGAATACAAGGAGAACAATAGAATTATGAGAATGAAAATGCAAGGAGGACAAGGGAAGGATAAAGAGAACAAGGAGAATGCAAGAAAAACAAGTGGTATGCAAGAAGAACAATGGGATACAAAAACAAAGGCAATACGCGGAGATCAAGGAAAATATAAGTATACAGCAAAGGAATACAAGGAGAGCAAGAGGAATATAAGGAGAACAAGGGAACACAAGGAGAGCAGTGAGTATACTAGGAGAACAAGGGAAATACAAGTACAGCAAGGGAATATAGGGACAATAAGGGAATGCAATAACAGCAAGGGAATACAATGAGAGGAAGGGGAATATAAGAATAATCAAGGGAATGCAATGAGAACAACGGAGATACAAGGAGAACAAGAAGAATGCAAGGAGAACAAAAAGAATGCAATAAGAACAAGGAAAATGCTGGGATAACAGAAAAATACATGAGAATAAGAGGGATATGGAGAACAAGTGGAATACAATGAATAGAAAAGGAGAGCAAGGGGAATGTAAGGAGAGAAAGGGGAATATAAGCCAACAAAGGGAAAACAAGAAGAAGGATAGGAATTTAAAGAGAACAAGGGGAATATAAGGATAACAAGGGGAATACAATGAGTACAAGGAGGAAAAAGGATTATAAGGAGATCAAGGGGAATACAAGCTGAATAAGGTGTTGCATTTTATGTGACATTCAATTCCCAAGTTAGTCACCCATATCTAGTGAGAAGGAAGACTAAAGTTTACGTCAAATGTGGCTTCAGTCTCCCCAGTTGTTATAGTAGGTTCTTCCATTGTTCTCCTTTTATTCCATTTGTATCCTTATACGAGTGTTTCCTTGTATTCTCCTCCTTATATGCCCTCTGTTCATTCTGTATTCCTTTTGTAGTCCTTTTCTTCCTTGTATTTATGTAATTCTCCTTATGTTCTCCTTGTAATTTATTTCTCCTCCTTGTATTCCACTTGCACTCCTTGTATTCCACTTGCACTCCTTGTATCCCACTTGCACTCCTTGTATCCCACTTGCACTCCTTGTATCCCACTTGCACTCCTTGTATCCCACTTGCACTCCTTGTATCCCACTTTTACTCCTTGAATCCCACTTGCATTCCTTGTATTCCACTGGTACTCCTGTATTCCACTTGTGCTCCTTGTATCCCACTTGTACTCCTTGTATTCCACTTGCACTCCTTGTATTCCACTTGTACTCCTTGTATCCAACTTGCACTCCTTGTATCCCACTTGTACTCCTTGAATCCCACTTGTACTCCTTGTATTCCACTTGTACTCCTTGTATTCCACTTGCAATCCTTGTATTCCACTTGTACTCCTTGCATTCCACTTGCACTCATTGTATCCCACTTGTACTCCTTGTATTCCACTTGTACTCCTTGAATCCCACTTGTACTCCTTGTATTCCACTTGCATTCCTTGTATTCCACTTGTACTCCTTGAATCCCACTTGTACTCCTTGTATTCCACTTGCATTCCTTGTATTCCACTTGTACTCCTTGAATCCCACTTGTATTCCTTGTATTCCACTTGTACTCCTTGTATTCCACTTGCACTCATTGTATCCCACTTGTACTCCTTGTATTCCACTTGTACTCCTTGAATCCCACTTGTACTCCTTGAATCCCACTTGTACTCCTTGTATTCCACTTGCATTCCTTGTATTCCACTTGTACTCCTTGAATCCCACTTGTACTCCTTGTATTCCACTTGCATTCCTTGTATTCCACTTGTACTCCTTGTATCCCACTTGTACTCCTTGAATCCCACTTGTACTCCTTGTATTCCACTTGCATTCCTTGTATTCCACTTGTACTCCTTGTATTCCACTTGCGCTCATTGTATCCCACTTTTACTCCTTGTATTCCACTTGTACTCCTTGAATCCCACTTGTACTCCTTGAATCCCACTTGTACTCATTGTATCCCACTTGTACTCCTTGTATTCTACTTGTACTCCTTGAATCCCACTTGTACTCCTCGTATTCCACTTGCATTCCTTGTATTCCACTTGTACTCCTTGAATCCCACTTGTACCCCTTGTATCCAACTTGCACTCCTTGTATCCCACTTGTACTCCTTGAATCCCACTTGTACTCCTTGTATTCCACTTGAATTCCTTGTATTCCACTTGTACTCCTTGTATCCCACGTGTACTCCTTGAATCCCACTTGTAATCCTTGTATTCCACTTGTACTCCTTGTATTCCACTTGCACTCATTGTATCCCACTTGTACTCCTTGTATTCCACTTGCATTCCTTGTATTCCACTTGTACTCCTTGTATTCCACTTGTACTCCTTGTATTCCACTTGTACTCCTTGAATCCCACTTGTACTCCTTGTATCCCACTTGTACTCCTTGAATCCCACTTGTATTCCTTGTATTCCACTTGTACTCCTTGTATTCCACTTGCACTCATTGTATCCCACTTGTACTCCTTGTATTCCACTTGCATTCCTTGTATTCCACTTGTACTCCTTGTATTCCACTTGTACTCCTTGAATCCCACTTGTACTCCTTGTATTCCACTTGTACTCCTTGTATTCCACTTGTACTCCTTGTATTCCACTTGCACTCATTGTATCCCACTTGTACTCCTTGTATTCCACTTGCACTATTTGCATTCCAATTGCACTCCTTGTATTCCACTTGTTCTCCTTGTATTCCACTTTCATTCCTTACATTTCACTTGTAAACATTGTATTCCACTCGCATCTTTGATCAGCGAGCTGTTCTTCAACAGCCCCTTTTACGTAAAGATATACAGCATAATGAAGTTATGCTCATGTCGATTTTCTTTGCCAGAAAATAAACTTCTTCTTTAGATGTGATACCAATAGCCTATTATCATCTAATAATTCACGTATACTCGATTTTATTATTACTTACCAAATGGTATAGGGTGATTTTATATCCTTCAACCATTGTGGAAACAATTCTGAGTGTATTTGTGAAAGTTGGGCGTATCGATTTATAAAATTAACTTAGAATTATTAAAATACAGATTTGTCTCTTTGTATCAACGGATATATTCACATATTATTTACAAAAAAAAAAGATATTGCTGAAATTACGTAATTGGAACTTGATTTGCGTTCTATTCCAGTGTTTCTTGAATAGAAAACACGTCAGTTACTGGAAAATCCGTACTGTACTGTGGCCAACACAGCTTGGGCACTTCGAACAATATTCTAGGAAATATAAAATATAAATACATACGGCAAAAAAGAGCACCATTCGCTACCTTATCGATTAACTTCTTGGAATTGGATTACAGGTGGTGAAAATATTTCATCAAATGGTAATAAGCCGACATCGAACAGTTCCCCGACACGCAACCACAATTTTACTGGGGAAACTTTTTTAAAGTCTAATATTTTTAAATTCTGCATACGAATGTATGAGGAGAGGATAACATGGGCTTCCGTAGCGTGATTATGAAGGCACTCATTTTGTAAGGATACAGCAACCTACTTCATTATACTCAATGAAAAATAGACTGTATTATATAACTCTGAAGTCTGAGTTGGTATGTATTTCAGTTACGGTTTATTTATATATTCTAAAGGCTTTGTTACATTTAAACCGAAAATTTGCGCTACGGCATAAAATGTTTCTGTGGAAATAATAATAATAATAATAATAATAATAATAATAATAATAATAATAATAATAATAACAACAAACAATAATGGGAATAAATATAACTGAAGTACGATTAAAATAGTGATCAATACAGACGAGAATTTCATGCAAATGCATGTTTTTATAGAAACATTGGACATAGCTCAAACTTAGTACTTATCCATTTCATTATTTTTCGTTTCCAAATATGTGTACTTTTTCCGTACATATTTGCATGTTTTATGATATGATCGGTACACCATGCAGTGATAATTGTACTTTACCACAACGAATAATTGTAGTAATTATTATTTAGTTATTTATTTATTTATTACTCGTAATGTCTTAATAATATTTGATTTGGCTTGGAAGATGAGGGGAGTTTGTTACACTAAACTCGGCAAGCTCAACATTAATATCGCATTGCTGCGTAACGTTGTATCCTAAATAATGCAAATCGTATATGTGTCAATATTCTTAATTATTTACTTACTGGCTTTTAAGGAACCCGGAGGTTCATTGCCGCCCTCACATAAGACCGCCATTGGACCCATCCCTATCCATTTTCTATCATCACATCCCACCTCCCTCAAATCCATTTCAATATTATCTTCCTATCTACGTCTCGGCCTCCCTAAAGGTCTTTTTCCCTCCGGCCTCCCAGTAATAATTAACCATTGTCGTGGAATATTTCGCCACTATAAATGATAATGGTAAATCATACTCTTTTCCTCGAATAACGTTACTGATTGTCTTAAGGCAAGACAAACTAAGAACTATACTAGTTTCATGATGATGATGACAATGTTGATGATGATGACGATGATAATAATAATAATAATAATAATAATAATAATAATAATAATGTTTGAAAATAGTAGACAGCGGTACTTCACTTTCAGCAATTATAAAAAATTAGAGGGAACGATATCTGAAGGAAAGACACGGAAGTGAAAACAATCAACTTGCCAAAGTAAATGAATCAGATGGAGAATGTAGTTTTAAAGCTAAATTTTTAATTGAACAAAGTCAGACTTTCGGGAAACAAAATTGTAAATTCCATTAAATGACGCTGAAAATCTGCATATTGATATTTAACAAGTCATCAATAAATCTCTTCGTACTCGATCAGTAATGCAAAATTAGTCAAAGAATTTTCAAGATACACAATGCTTAGTAATGGAACTATTCATCATTTAATAGGACTGCGAGGCGAACCTAGCGGCAGAAATTGTCACGACGCTCAGAGACCCACTCTATATGAGCCAGCTTGTATATAATCTCGTAAGCTACGGATGAAACACACATTTGCAATGATTTAATCGATCTTCTTGTGGTTCCTGTAAGTCCCAAGAGATGTCAGGAGCTTGACAAGCATTGTAGGGCTCTGAGTTCTGCAGTCACAATTGGCCTACGTCTATGTTCATGATACTAACGGAGTGGGCTATGGAAATTCTGCTCTCCTTAGCAACGGTTTTGTTGTGAATTGTTTTGTATCTTTCTGACGAGAAATAAAAACTGTTCTTGGGTTTCACTTAATCAGTATATTGTATTTTAGCTACAATATATTGGTGACCCCGACGTGATATGAACACGCACGAAGATACAAAACAATTCACAACAAAACCGTTGCTAAGGAGAGCAGAATTTCCATAGCCCACTCCGTTAGTATCATGAACATAGACGTAGGCCAGTTGTGACTGCAGAACTCAGAGCCCTACAGCATAGAAAAGAAGTGATCGATAACGATTCCACCTAGTGACACATTTGGAACTAAATGCATGCAAGAAGTAACTTATACTGCATGTTCAGTTCAAAGTGTGTCATGGCTCGCTGTATGCCGCCATGTGGCTAGCCGATGAGCCTAGACAATTCAATCTTCCTACATTTCCGCAGAGGCGTATTACCTATGTGCCAGAGAAGTTTCCTGGCAAGTACGGCGTTCATTCTGAAGAGTACTTACCGATACGTACGGTAACACCTGTAGTAGCAGGAATGTGAACTGTTTGGAAACACGTAGCCTACTGAGGTGAGTTTTTTTCTTACTGTCGGGAAATGGGGAGAGGGTTAAGACGATTACTTACGTATTTGTTGACATTAACTTCGACGGTCAACATGGACACGGAGCATTTGATTTGTGTTGTGAAATGCTGTCGTACGCAACCGATGATAACAAAATACTCTGCGTACGACTTGACCGCGCAAAACACAGTTCGAAAGAGGTTATGGTAGCACACAGACCGTACAGACCGCCATCTGTTGCTATGACGTTCAAGTTATACAGTACACGCTCTCAAGTTCAGATTGAACGCCTTGATTAATACGCAGCTTCTCTGACATAAAAGCTGAAACTCGCTTCAAATCGCTGACTCACAACATTGACGTCATGACACACTTTGAAATGAACCCACAGTAGTATACTATACTCCAGGACTCAGGGGGTTTTGTCAAGTGAGATGTACTGTCTGATAATAGATGTACATAATCAGCAAAACCTCAATCAGAGGTAAATTAATATGTATGCCTGTGCAATTAATGAAACGTAAATAATAAAATAAATGAAAGTAAACAAATTTACAGTACGTATATAAATTAATTAAAGAAAAAAAAAGATTAAAATTCATAACCCTAGGTACTGAAAGCCCCTTCTTCCTATTGAACATGTCGCCGCATCCTTCTGAGTTATCCTTCATGGTATTTGCCAATGTCAATAATGAAGCAGGGAAATCTTCACTGTCATTGCCTTGGAGTTTCCGACTCTCTAACGACCTCCTGAGGAGCATGCGTGACAGTGCAGCATTCTGGTACTGCTCGATTCACCTTCACAGCGCAGTACCTGCAATTTCACGTTTATGCAACAGCAAATAATGGCACACTCACAGCCTCTACACGTAATTACACAATTGCATATTATCATTGGGGGACCACTGCAATATTTGCCGGATATTCTGAAGTGTTTAATTTTCCTTCATAAACAACAGTCAACAGTGGAATACTCTGTTCAGAGTCCAACAAGGCAGTTTCGTTGCAGATGAAACGGATACTACTGATCATAACTAAGTAAGCTAAAAGGAAATAACAGTATTCATATAGGGGAGAGTCGGGTAGTATCGGACATCGGATAATATCGGACAGCGAGTTTCTTTCATCTACTACACGATGACAGTACCTGATTGACATGGTTACGTTTCTGTGATGTCGCATAGAGAAACGTAACCATGTCGTTCAGGTACTACCACATGGTGGTAGATGAAAGAAACGCACTGTCCCATACTACCCGACTCTCCCCTACTATGTCGTAACTAGGGACCGTATTCTGTTCTAGGAGTCTACAAGATTAAGGCCCGGTTTCTTCAACTTTTGCATAAAAAAAAAGACACCAAATATAGCGTTGATTAACTGTAAGCTAAAAGTAAAAATTGCAGTTAAAAATATAGCGTTTCTTCAACTTTACATTTCACATTTTAACATCCTGTTCCTTAACTCTCTGTTAGGACCAGAGATTCTAGAGTTAAACCATAACCTATAACCAAGTCTAGGCTCAATTCTGTTTCCTGAACTCTGACAATTGCGATTCTCGCTTGTTTCCGTTGTTTGATTCAGAGACGATAGAAGTCTTTCTATTTTCTCAGGTTTAATTTCTGCTTCTTCCCATCGTCTGTATCACAATAGCGTGGAGCGGCGTGTTGGTATTGCTGTTGTGAAATGGAAAACACTGGAACAAAAAGAAACCGTAGTACTGATTTCTGTTGGAAATAATTTCGCAGTATAAACCAATTATTGAGAATAAACAAACAAACGGATCTAAGTTGAAAGCGAAAAGTGAGGCTTGGCAGATACCTTTGTATGAACTTCTGTCCTGTCAAATCACAGAAATCATCCGATCTGTTTATGTATTCATGAATATCATTTTCTAAATGGCCAAGATATAAACGTTTAGCAACTAACGCAACAGCCATATTGAATATTTCTATGCTAACAATGATTTAACTGCATGAAATTGGGCAGTTAACATGGGTTTTAACAGTCTATTAGTTCTAACAGTGTGTTATTCTAACAGTAGTTGAAGAAATACTTCAACTCTTAAGTTTACAGTTAAAATGGAATAACACACTGTTATAATTTAACAAAGGTTGAAGAAACCGGGCTCAAGAATTACTGGAGTTAAGGTGAGAGGCACTCCATTGGCCTACAAAATTTCAGTAAACTTATTATATATATATATATATATATATATATATATATACACATGTTAAAATGTTATGTTTTATTTAACGACGTTCGCAACTGCAGAGGTTATATCAGCGTCGCCGGATGTGCCGGAATTTTGTCCCGCAGGAGTTCTTTTACATACCAGTAAATCTACTGACATGAGCCTGTCGCATTTAAGCACACTTAATGCCATCGAACCCGCAACCGTGGGCATAGAAGGCCAGTGCTATACCAACTTGCCAACCAGGTCGACTCTATATATATATATATATATATATATATATATATATATATCAGCTACTATAAAAGGTAAATGAACAAAACTTTTCATGCTTAATATACATACTTGTACATTAAACTTTATTTTATTATTATTTTTATTTTTAGTAGGTTATTTTACGACGTAGTATCAACATCTCAGGTTATTTAGCGTCTAAATGAGATGAAGATGATAATGCAGGTGAAATGAGTCCAGCACCGATAATTACCCAGCATTTGCTCATATTGGGTTGAGAGAAAATCCCGGAAAAAACCTCAACCAGGTAACTTTTTCCGACCGAGATTCGAATCCGGGCCACTTGGTCTCGCGCCAAACGCTCTAATCGTTACTCCACAGATGTAGACATTACACTTTATAAAACACTATTCAGAATATTAAAATAGCTAATAATACTCGTACTTCTAAAAAGTAATATAAAATCTGCGTATGTTTTTACGACCGAAAAGCATTTACATAACAAAATGTACAATTAATTATTCATGATTCGTTTACAGAAATATTCTAAAGACCTACATCAACAAATAGTCCAGGGTCTTTTACCTATTCCTTCAAGAAATATTTTTCCTGAATCAAAAGTTTTAGAAAATTCAAAGTAATGATTGAGGAGAAAAAATATTTCTTGTAGAAATACGACAAAGATCCCAGACAAGCAGGTCTTTAAAATATTCCAGTAAAAGAACCATGCATAAATTTAATCAATTGTAAACTTTATTATATAAATGCTTTACGGTTAAAAAAAATATGGCAATTTGATATTATTTTTACAGTTAATTAAGAGCTATTTTAATATTCTCAATAGTATTTTACAGTGTCATGTATGTATATTAAACCTGAAAAGTTTTATTAATTTAGCTTTTATAGTATCAGAGATATAAATACATGATTTTCATTAAATTTTTGTAGACCAATGATGTACCTCTTCCCTTAAGTAACGACGGACGTGCATCAAGCAAGCCAAGTACTTAGCTGACAGCTCACGCGACTCTTGTGTCGTAAAATGGGGCAGAACAAAACATGGAGCACTTCAACAATTACACTAATATTTATAATTTAAATTGTTTACACTATGTACACTATATTTCGATATTTTTACTATTTATTCTATATTTACTTACTGGATTTTAAGGAACCCGGAGGTTCATTGCCGCCCTCACATAAGCCCGCCATCGGTCCCTATCCTGAGCAAGATTAATCCAGTCTCTATCATCATATCCACCTCCCTCAAATCCATTAATATTATTTTCCCATCTACATCTCGGCCTCCCGAAAGGTCTTTTACCCTCCGGCCTCCCAACTAACACTCTATATCCTACATTTCTGGATTCGTCCATACGTGCTACATGCTCTGCCCATCTCAAACGTCTGGATTTAATGTTCCTTATTATGTCAGGTGCAGAATACAATGCGTGCAGTTCTGTGTTGTGCAACTTTCTCCATTCTCCTGTAACTTCATCCCTCTTAGCCCCAAATATTTTCCGAAGAACTTTACTCTCAAACACCCTTAAACTCTGTTCCTCTCTCAAAGTGAGAGTCCAAGTTTCCCAATCATAAAAACAACCAGTAATACAGTATAACTGTTTTATAAATTCTTTCAGATTTTTTGACAGCAAACTGGATAATAAAAGCTTCTCAACCGAATAATAACAGGCATTTCCCTTATTTATTCTGTGTTTAATTTCCTCCAGAATATCATTTATATTTGTTACTGTTACTCCAAGATATTTGAATTTTTCCACCTCTTTTAATGATAAATTTCCAATTTTTACATTTCCATTTCGTACAATATTCTCGTCACGATACATAATCATATACTTTGTCTTTTCGGTATTTACTTCCAAACCTATTTCTTTACTTGCTTCAAGTAAAATTTCCGTGTTTTCCCTAATCGTTTGTGGATTTTCTCCTAACATATTCACGTCATCCGCATAGACAAGCAGCTGATGTAACCCGTTCAATTCCAAACCCTCTCTGTTATCCTGGACTTTCCTAATGGCATACTCTTGAGCAAAGTTAAAAAAGTAAAGGTGATAGTGCATCTCCTTGCTTTAGCCCACAGTGAATTGGAAACGCATCTGACAGAAACTGACCTATACGGACTCTGCTGCGTTTCACTGAGACACATTTTAATTAATCGAAACATTATTTATTATAGTGTAAATAATAAAGAATAGCTAATTCTAGTTTACATGGTATAAATAATGGAAATTGTAAATATTAGTGTAATTGTTAAAGTGGTCCATGTTTTGTTTTGCCCTACTTGACGAAACAACAGTCGTCTGAGTCGTCAGTGAAGTACTTCGCTTGCTAGATGCACGTGCGTCGTACAGTTAAAACTCCGATCATACTTAATCTTGTGGCCTCCTGGGACAAAGTACCTACGTCGCAAAATTATTGTTTAGAAAGACGTACGGAAAGAAAGAACACTGCCAGATAACCACAAAGAAAATGACGCGTAATCTGGAAAGACCACGTCTATTACGTATAAACAATGTAGAGAAAGATATGAAATTTACATGAAAAGTAATTATAGTATATTTAAGGTTTTATATAATGTATCATTTATCTCTACAAACTACCGACGAACAAGCTATTATACTAGTGGAGAGCGGCGATCGCCGGAAGAGAAAATTCTAGTGCGGCCTTGACAATGAATAGAGTTAAATGGCTCACTCTTTGTTGTTACGAACTTCCGGAATATAATAGCGACTATAATAAATAAAACAGAGATTAACGAGTATTACGTCATATATGCGGTACAGGATGATTCTGAAACAATGCAACAAACTCGTGGATATTTTACGTGGAATCAACAGAAATATTCAATAAATAAAATTTACGTGTGCGGCCTGTATCCAGTTTTAAGATTACAATGAATCAAATATAGTGAAAATAACACACTTCCGCTATCATATACTTGGGTCCACAACTGTGGAGCAACGGTAAGCGCGTCTGGCCGCGAAACCAGGTGGCCCGGGTTCGATTTCCGATCGGGGTAAGTTACCTGGTTGAGGTATTTTCCGGGATTTTCCCTCAACACAATATGAGCAAATGCTGGGTAACTTTCGTTGCTAGACCCCGGACTCATTTCACCGGCATTATCGCCTTCATTTCATTCAGACGCTAAGTAACCAAAGATGTTGATAAAACGTCGTAAAATAACCTACTAAAAATCATATACTCGGGGAGATCAGCAACTAAGCTACTTACTGAGATATGAAGGGAGGGAATGATGTAATACTAAAATATAAAAACAAAATTTCAAAGGAGAGCGTATTAAACGTTTAGAGTCCAATGCTATTAGGTACTGTATTTTAATTACTTCTCCGTATGCTTTTATTATTTGTTGAGTAAATTTTATAATTGTGACCCGTTGCGCGAAAAGAGACCTAAAGTCGTGAAAGGAAAATTTACAGGAGAACAAAGTAACTAATGTGCGGTGTAAAAACTTCATTTCTATGTTTTGACATCTTGCGCTACCTGTAGTCTTTTTTACATATTAAACTAGGACGTAGTTTTACAAAGTGCTTCTTAAATACGTAGCCTAAATCTTCCTTAAAGTTGGTAAGAAAACAAATGAAAACTTTAATTTGCATTTTTCTCGAAAAGTACATAATGTAATATCAACACTCAATAAGTAATATATTAAAAACTATAGCACCTAGAGCCATGAATTTTGTTTTTAAATGCTCAGTATTTCATGCTCTTTTTGAAACCACAAAAAAACAAAACAAAAAACAAAAAAATTAAAAACCGACTTTAGGTCTCATTTCCTGCAACTAGGCACAATTTATTTTACTAATAGCTTTTCCACACGTATAAAAAATGAACTCTCACAAAAGACTATTCCAAGAAACACTACATTTTCTCGAATACCCAGAACCCTCGAATAAGCCGTGCACCCTACTTTTGAAAATAAAGAAATAAATACATAAACAGACAGACAGACAGACAGACAGACAGATAGATAGATAGATAGATAGATAGATAGATAGATAGGTAGATGGATGGATGGATGGATGGATAGATAGATAGATAGATAGATAGATAGATAGATAGATAGATAGATAGATAGATAGATAGATAGATAGATAGATAGATAGATAGATAGATAGATAGATAGATAGATAGATAGATAGATAGATAGATAGATAGATAGATAGATAGATAGATAGATAGATAGATAGATAGATAGATAGATAGATAGATAGATAGATAGATAGATAGATAGATAGATAGATAGATAGATAGATAGATAGATAGATAGATAGATAGATAGATAGATAGATAGATAGATAGATAGATAGATAGATAGATAGATAGATAGATAGATAGATAGATAGATAGATAGATAGATAGATAGATAGATAGATAGATAGATAGATAGATAGATAGATAGATAGATAGATAGATAGATAGATAGATAGATAGATAGATAGATAGATAGATAGATAGATAGATAGATAGATAGATAGATAGATAGATAGATAGATAGATAGATAGATAGATAGATAGATAGATAGATAGATAGATAGATAGATAGATAGATAGATAGATAGATAGATAGATAGATAGATAGATAGATAGATAGATAGATAGATAGATAGATAGATAGATAGATAGATAGATAGATAGATAGATAGATAGATAGATAGATAGATAGATAGATAGATAGATAGATAGATAGATAGATAGATAGATAGATAGATAGATAGATAGATAGATAGATAGATAGATAGATAGATAGATAGATAGATAGATAGATAGATAGATAGATAGATAGATAGATAGATAGATAGATAGATAGATACATAGGTAGGTAGGTAGGTAGGTAGGTAGGTAGGTAGGTAGATAGATAGATAGATAGATAGATAGATAGATAGATAGATAGATAGATAGATAGATAGATAGATAGATAGATAGATAGATAGATAGATAGATAGATAGATAGATAGATAGATAGATAGATAGATAGATAGATAGATAGATAGATAGATAGATAGATAGATAGATAGATAGATAGATAGATAGATAGATAGATAGATAGATAGATAGATAGATAGATAGATAGATAGATAGATAGACAGATAGATAGATAGATACTTAAATAAATAAACAAACAAACAAACAAACAAAATAAATAAATAAAAGAAAATAAATAAATAAATAAATAAGTGAATAAATAAGTAAATAGGTAAGTAAATAAGTAAATAAATAAATAAAAAATAAACAAATAAACAAATAAGTAAACAAACTAATAAATAAATAAACAAACAAATGAACGAATGAATAAATAAATAAATAAATAACTAAATAAATAAACGAATGAATGAATAAATAAATATAAATAAATAAATAGATAAGTAAATAAATAAATAAATAATAAATTTTCACAAACAGAAGGAGACACCTGCGTGACAGACGAGGTGACCATTCAGATCCAGATTGAAAACATACAAGAATTTAATTTAATTAACAGAAAACTGTACTAATTTGGAAACTAGAATTACTAACTATAAAATTTTGATACAATCACATTAATATAAAAAAATAAATGATTGATTAAGCATTATTCAAACATTTTACGCAAAGGAAAATCGGCGTATTTCTAAAAGTAGGCTGTAGCGATATTAATATTGTGTACACCGGAGGGAAACTAGACCAGCGTTGGATGGAGAAAGTTGTGTAATTAGCTGTTTAATTAATTAACATAACTATATATTCTGCATGATTATAGTGCACGAAAATATATTCTAAATTCATGTGCGGAATGGTGTAATATGGTTAATACATGGACGGATTTTAATGTTGCTAGTGTGGCAACACATTATTAACATACACTGTTACGTGAAGTTGCAGTTTTCAGAATGTATATTACGCTTTGTTTATTTTTATAGGAGACTACCTGAAAGCACCCGGCGTTGCACGGGTTTTCCTTTCTGCTTCTATTTTTAATTAAACTGGTTATTACATTTTCGGAAATCTCGGAAACCTAACTACAGACAACCAAAACGAATTGTCTTTACTAAGTTAAGATGAATCTTCACTTAACGTCACTTACAAGAATTTATGAACTGCTTAGCGAAATGTCTGCCAGCGTTAACTCAATTAAAAAAAAAAATGGTAAATCAGGCACCGAAAAGAAAACGTGTCATCATGTGCCCGACGATCAACGTTTTTTTTTATTTATATATTTATTTGTTTTTATTTGTTTACTTATTCTGGTATAGTTAAGGCTATTAGGCCTTATCTTCCACACTGCCAGAAATACAAATAAAATAATAGAAAAATCAAACTATGAACAAAGTAAAACCCAACAAAATATTCCTTTTCTTCTTTCTGGTCAGTTTCAGCATCGAATCAATATGTACATATATAATTTAATTTATATTGGAAGATTTTTTACCCTTTGACCGCTGTACACCCACTTATATCATACCCAGTTTTTTTAAATATGACATGGAAAACTGTATCTCACAAATTCAGAACATATTATATTAATTCTTATTTTATACACAGAATACATATACAATATAAACTTGCAATAAGTCATTTTTAACATAAAGACTAATATTCTGAGAGACGTATAGGCTTAACGGTATTTTAGAAATTAAGAGATTGTTATTTCCACAACGCATATCATACTACATTTGCAACGTGATTATGCAGATGGAAATTCTAAGTAACATAATTTCGGACGTGAACAACAATATTTTGAGAGACGTATATTTTAGAATTAATACAATGTTATTTTCAGTCGCCTTACGTACATTCACATACTACATTAGCAACATGACAGAAATATCATTGAATTGCTTTTTGGTATGTGTATTTTTTTTCCATTCCTTTGTATAAAATATAGTCGAGGATGTGACAAACACGCTGTTTTTAAGTCAACTCTGCAACTTTGAGCTACTGTCCTTCAGCTTCATTTTAATATGGCCATTACAAATGCTAGCAATCCTTGTAATTTGAAAGAATTCTAGAATTCAGTTGGATAAAACACAGTCTGCTCACTATCTACATCTGAATCAAGAAATTCATAATACGGTCCTGGACTGCGTAAAGATACTTATTGCACGAATTATCTAGTTTTAGCCTTCATGATGTGTATCAACAATGTTATTTAATTTCGTGTTATAATTTACATGGCCTCGTGAAAGTCGATGTTGAATACAACAGATAATAATAAAAACAATTGACTATAGAAGACTGCATTTTAGTATTACACATGAATGTTTGGTCGTACTTATTTTTATTTTTTTTATTTATTTAACGTTCATTTGCACAATTTTAATATAGCCTATGTTTTTCTCCTGGTTATGAAGATTAAATATGCAAACTTTGGCACATATCGGTAAAAGCGTGTAGATTTGTACACAGGACATACATACATACATACATACATACATACATACATACATACATACATACATACATTCACTTTTATATATTAGACTAGCCGTACCCGTGCGCTCCGCTGCACCTGTTAGAAATAAATATAAAGTAATTACATAATTAAAATAGGGCGTTTGATCCAGGGAACAACTTTTACAACAGCGCAAGATAATCTGCTTCGCTCATTACCCAATTTTTTTTGCATTGCATTTATTGCATATATATTTTATGTATTTTAACACGATTCAATTGAGCATAGTTAAAATTTGAATTATAAAATAATGGATTGCTAAGCTAACGTACTATTACTGCATACTAAATCAATACACTCTCGTTGTTCGTTAATTCTCTGAGATTAAAATGAGTGTACATAAATATTATTTTAAGAAATACAGAAAACGAATGTACAAAATAGCCTATCAAATTTTCTGTGCATAAGAAGCTATTTTAATCTTACCTGTCCTCGATTTACTCAGACGTTATTGTAATAATATTATAGCATCTAGAGAAACTACACTTTCCAATGATGAAATAATAATTAATTATACAAATCGGTTAGTTTAGCTTCTGATATTACTTCATACAAACACAGAAACATTCTCTGTAGGCTATGTTTAATAGCTCTCTATTGTTGTTGTCCAAGGCCCCTTATAGACGAAGTCATTTGTTCTTAATTCATTGCACCGTCTTAAATGGCGTTATTTTAATTTTAAAACTCATTTATCTCATTAAATATCAGTCCTATCAAAATTTTTTAAAGAATAAAACTTATCGGAAATCACTGTTAAAGAAACCTTTCTTATGTAACATTTTTCACAAAAATCAATAATAAGAGAGATATTTCGAATTATTTAATTCAGGCCCCCTAATAACCCCTCTTTTAAATAAAGTCTTTTGAATTCCATATAGCCTAAAATCTAAGTTACAACGAACTTAATTTATATTCTAATTTTCATATAAATCGGTTCAGCCATTATCGCGTGAAAAGGTAACAAACATACAGACAGACATACTTACTTACTTACTTACAAATGGCTTTTAAGGAACCCGGAGGTTCATTGCCGCCCTCACATAAGCCCGCCATCGGTCCAGACATACAAACAAAAATTTCAAAAATGCGATTTTCGGTTTCAGGGTGGTTAATTATATATGTTAGGACCAATTATTTTTGAAAATCGAAAATTACCAGAAAAATTTCGGCTACAGATTTATTATTAGTATAGATTAAATAGCTGAGAGTGAAGCGTTAGTATTGGATGTCGTAAGACTTGTATGTGTGACAAGTTCGACACTTTCTTTCTTGTTTGCAAAGTACACAACGTATCACTTCTCAACTAATAGAGAAGGCAGGTACACGGGTAGCCGTTAACTTGGCTGCTTGGAACAAGAAGCAATTAATAGTGTGTGGGGGGGGGGGGAGAGAAGTTGAGTAACGCTTTTCACGCAAGATGTATTATCTCCCTCATGATCTCCGGCGGCTAGAATTGTGGGGATTAAATTTCAATTAAAATTTAACCTTACGGTATAACCTTTCGTTTTAATTGAATGTTGAATCATCTTGTGGGAACTTCATAATTAAAGTGCGATTCCATCAAGGGCAGTAGTTCATTCTGTTGTATTCCTTCCATTCAGGAGGATTGCAGGTCGATTCCCAAGGTCTTTTCTCCAATTATGTCTTGTTTAGAGCTGTTGTAAATCGCTTAAAAATTTAATGAACTCCTAAAATGGAGCTTCAATATTTATTTATATTAACTAGTTATTATTAATTAATTAATTAATTTATTTATTTGTTTATTTATGTCTATAACAGGGCAAACCCCAATTACAATAGACAGTATAGATTTATTTAAAAAAAACACAGAATTGCATATAACATGAAAAAAAGAGATGAAACAGAAAGAAATGCAAGGTACAAGTGTAATTACAAATTTAAAATTAAATATGGAAAAAAAAGATACTACTTAAATAAAAGACACAGATATAGATATAAATGAAAAATACGAAATAAAAGTAAATTAAAAAGAGTTAAGTATAGATATCATAACCAAAAATGTAAAATGTAGCTATACAATTACAGAGTAAATATAACACTATGTTAATAAATTCAATATACAGTATTATATAGTAGGACTAATAGGCTTAATTTATTTATTTAAGAAATTCACCACTACAGAACACGTGTTCCAACCAGCATGATACCTGACTACAACTACAACCAACATGCAACTAGAATGCAACATATCATGAAACCATTGCTGTATATATAACTTTTTCTTGTACATATTGTACGATAACGAGAAATCTAAATCCAGTTTATTTGATAGATTATTGTAAGTTCGAAGCATCAATAGAAGTGGAGACATTTTATGATGTCTGTAAATAAAAGAGAGATCGCTTTCTCAAATTTGATTTACCAGTATTGAAACTAATTAGCTGTAGAAGATCAGGGTTGTCTATTAAACCATTTATGGTAGGAATATTCATCAGTGTAGAATGTTTAAAACTCGACAAGCGTCTTCATAGACACGTTTTCAGATATCTCGAAAGGGCCTACATATTGCAAGGCATTAAATTCAAGGGTTGTTCCGTCTAATAACTTAGCACATATTTGAAGGGTTCAGAGCCATAGTGAGACAAGCGCCATTTATAAAAAATGGAGAAAACAAGGTTAAAGTTACGTAAATACCATTGTTTAATGAAGAGTGACATAGCATTTAGTTTTAATGTGCATAATTTATATTATTTGCTATATGTTTCATTGAATTATGGTATTCACTTAATTTTAACCCTTGTTTTCTCCGTTGTTAATATATGTCACTTGGCCCACTATGGCTATGAACCCTTCAATTTTTGTTGTCGTATTTCAGACGCCTCTTAGCTAGAACATCGAGGTTACGCGGATACAATGGAAATCTCAGAATTCAATTCCGATTGACACAAACTCACCAACTGAACCACGTTTATACCAACGTCTAATATCTAAGTTACAAAGTGTTTTTAATGTTAGTGTTTAACTTTTGTTTTTAATTAAATTACATTGCAAGTAATATATACGCTCTTAATATTTAAAAATTTGTCTTCTTGGAACAAAGTGTCTTATTTGAACCACGTGTACCACAATTCACTGGATTTTGTGTTCATAAACAGGGTGATTCACGAGGATTTACCGTCATTTACGGAGCAAAAAAGTCATATAAACATTTGTCCTAATCTCAATATTTTCAAAGTTATATTAATTTGAAGTTGTTAGTAAAATAACTTTTGTCTTTAATTTTAAGAGTAAAAACATATTACAAATAGAGAATGAACTATTCAGAAGTGTCATTTCTTTAATTGGCTGGTATTCAGAAGACAAAAATGTGTTAATTATTTCGCACAGATTTTATTTTTCAATTTTTAACTAAAAATGACATCATTCTTACGCACTTATCAAAAAAATTGTTAGAAATCATACGACTTTAGGAACTTGATTCTTTACAGTTTAATTATGCATAGTACCTAATGTACAGTCTTAAAGAATTTACATGAATGGCGTGATTTGTAACAATTGTTCTGATAAATGCGCAAGAAAATGTAATTTTGTAGTTAAAAATCGAAAAAAAAAAATCTGTACGGAGCAACTATGGAATTCACAACACATTTATAGCTTCAGAATACTAGCTAATTAAAGAAATGATACTCCTCAATAGTTCATTCTTTATCTGTAATATTCTTTTGCCCTTAAAACTCAAGAATAATGGTATTTTACAAAGAATTTCAAACTAGTGTAGTTCTGAAAATATTGAGATTTACACAAATGTTTTTCTATGACTTTTTTGCTCAGAAAGTCTTCGGAAATAAGCACAGCGAGGGAGAGTAAATCCTCATGAATCAGACTGTATTTGTTTTTAATAACCTGAAGATGACCTAACAGGGTCGAAAACATTTGTTGGTTAAAATATTTACAACATAATGTAATGGGTCATTAACCCGTCTTTGATTTCTTATTAGACGGAACCACCCTCGAATTAATCTCACCTAATCTCGGAAAGCGTCTTAAATTTATTTAATGATGTAAGTAACAAAAATTTTAGAAGTTTTGGGGGCAAGAATTTTATTTCAAGTATTCCTCGTCTACTTCAAATAATGTTCTCAGAAATGTGTGAACATTTTCTCAAAGTAATCCTCCCTACATTTACATTGAAGACATCAAAAAACAAATGAAAAAAGTTCACTAAAATAAATTACAGTTTAGATTTGTATTCAATTAATTACTCTGAACCTATATAGAAAATAAATAGCTGCTGGTGCAATTCGATGTACCTTTAGTCCTTGAACATTTTTCGTCACAAAGTTTCCTATGAAACATAGGGGAAGATAATATTTACAAATGAATGCTTTTCCGTGTTGTCTCTATACAAAAGCATCATAGTATGTGAGAGTCACTTCATACTCTAGCAGATATTAAGGACAGATAGACTGTCAAGGAGAACTCAATTAATGAAATTCTTGAATGGAACCAGAAAGCAATTAAAGATATTCTTAGGCTCTATGAAAGACATATTTTGTTGTGAAAGACTGATTATATCTCGTTGACAATCATAGTTGCAGTATTCTACATGATGTCCTCCGCTATCGCCCATACCAGGCCTGGAGAACTCGCAAAGTAGGGGAACTATGACGTCAGCCTCACTCCACTTCTATTGGGGATGATCGACTTCCGCCCCGAGAATGAATGTTGATGCAGCCGAGCGTAACTACAACGCCGTGACCGCACGGGTAGAAAAGGTGGGTGGGGTAAAAGAGGGGAGGAAAGCAGTCGCTCTCAAGAGCTACAGTTCTGCAGGCCTGGCCCATACAGTAACTTTTCCAGCTAAAAATTCAACGCCCTCGCATTTCATTATGTCGGGAAGTGTAAAAATAATGTTTCCCATTAAAAACTGTGCATGTATGCTTCTTGTCGTATACTTCTGTATTGTCTTACTCAGTAATTTATACTGCATGACTAAGAAATCCCTGTATAGTAAACATCTCTTTTATGCTCATCATAGAATGAGTAAGGAACAAACCTTAAAGGTACAGAAAAAGTAAAGGTTGGATTTTTTTTCCGAGGGTTTCCCTCAACGGGTAAATTTCGAGTTGGACCTCTGACTCATTTCGTCTTCATTACTAACATTTCATTAATCATCTTAAGGGGAGAGGATGGTATTTTTTGGAGAAAAATGAGTAAATTTAAAAAACAAAATTCTTTAAAATACCCTGTGATATGTGTGGAATGCATAGCATAACATTTTGTGGGTATTTGTGCCCTTATCGGATGTTGAGTCGCCATTTTTAAACTTCCTGCGTTATGAATTTTTAAATCACTCGCCCACTTTTTTGTTGTTTCCGGTAAATTAAATTTTCAATTTTTTTTTTCTTCTTTAAAATACCCTTTGATATGTGTGGAATGCATTGCATAACATTTTGTGGGTATGTGTGCCCTTATCGGATGTTGAGACGTCATTTTTAAACTTCCTGCGATATGGATTTTTAAATCATACGCCCGATTTTATCGGTTTCCAGTAACTTCATTTTTTTTTTGCTACATTGCCAGACAAAAATGGATATAATTTCTCAACTATTAAATATGCATGAAATGTAGAATACATATTCTTTAGACTATTAGGAAACTTTTCCCTGTAACAGAATTTTGTTAATTGATTTCATTTTAAAAATACGTCGGTTTGTTTGCAAGAAAGGAAATCAGAAAATTGTTATTAAATTTTAATTGTTTATTTTGGAAACGTAGGGACTAATATCACAATTCTGTTACAAACATTTGTAGAACATGCTTTTGCAAATACATTGCAAAAATTGTTTGTATCTATCTTTAAAAACGGTTTAGATGTATCGGTTTTAGTACAATCCTGCATTGGGTATATTTTTTTTCAAATTTGGGCGCCCCAATAATTTTTATTTTCAAAATATTTTTATTTGGTTGAGTTGGCACAGCTATGAGCTCTCTACATACAAACAATATTTTACACCAAATAGGAAAAAAGTTAAAAAAAAAATACCACCCTCTCCCCTTAATATTAGAGGTTGACCAGAAGAACATGAGAATATCTCATACTATATTTTGATCACGTCACACAGTTCCTATTGTAGAAGCTGTGAAGCGTCTTGTGAAGAATTGGAAGATACTTTAAAATTTTTTTTTGACATACAGTTATGAAAATTTTTAGGGTAATAATTCGGACATGAAATGGATATAGATGTAGGTCCATATAAACTTACTTCCATATAATACACTCCTAAGGTCTGACACTTCAGTAACGATTTTTCTAATGCAAGAAAGTAATTATTTCATATTATCATTGTCTTATTTTAAATAAAATTAAAAAGTGCAATGATAATACGGCGGTATTGAAATAATAATGCCAGGATAACTTAGGAGATGTCGTAGTTCTCGAGATAAACCTGTCTCAAACCATTCTGTTCTTTGCAGAACTCAAGAGCAATTGCTGGAGATCGAACGTTAGTCTCTGCTAAGAAGATACTAGCTTACTGATGTCAAGCTTATCTTCCACCATCAAAACTGTTAATGAATATTTTACACATTATCCATGCCTGAATGTAATTTGTACCAGAGGCATTATGTGTGGGAGCAAGCTTCTTGAAAATTCGTCATTAAGCTGCGGAGAAAGGATATGCAAATTTCTTTATTAAGGCATGATGACGTGCAGTCATGTAACGACACTTTCTCCTCCGCAGTATGGTTGCAGGGTATTGCTAAAAGACAATGCGTTATTAACACATGAATACTTGTCTCATGTTCTAGATGTCAACTGTTTCTGCAAGAGTGTCTTAACAATAATATAATTCGTTGGTGTTCCTGCAAAATGTCATATGTCAAAAAAATTCAAACAATTTTTTTCCCTCTAGACATGCATTATTTTGGTGCTCACATATAATTGCAAAATATCGCAAGATATGTTTTTATGATAATATTTTAAGTTTCAAAGTAATTGATCTGAAACCAATAGAAATATTCAGTTTTTTCCGTTTCCTGAAAAACTGGTAATTTTAACATACCATAATTTGCACAAACACCAACGATATGATCCTTCATGTTTGTGAAGGACAAATGCCTATCGGCAAATACTTTGACCGACCATATAACTACGGAGATTTTTGTGACCGCAAATCTCAAGACATCTATGATAAAAATACTATCGCTCAAAATTATTGTTAACCCTGTTCATGTTTTTGAATATCGGAGGACATCATTCAGATTTACAGATAAACTATCTGTAACAGGATGTAGAAACTATAGGTAGATCATACAACACACATTTATTTAAGGTACTTTAGTATGCTACAAAATTAATGCGACTTACGATAGAAACATTCACTTTCCGGTGTAAGTCGTGCAAATACTTTGGCATATGTTCCAGAGAAAAATTCATCGTCCTCGGTCGCGTTTGAACACGTGGTATTTAACTTTCTAGAGACAAAAACCGTGAACACTAGAGAATCTGGCAAAATGTACGTTTATAGGACTGTTTCTAAGGAAAATTTACTGGCCTATTTCGATCATAAAATATGATCAACTTTGGACAGATACTTCTGCAAGCATACAAAATGATTGGCTGAAGCCAGAAACCATTACCCACCTTAAACACACATTACCACCCTCGATGTTAAGTCAGAATAGGGGTTCGCTTGCATGTCTTGACCTCATGAGGAATAGAGAATATGAACATAAGGCTGGATTGTTCCTCTTCAAGGCGAGCAGCTTAGAACATCAGCTGTCGAAGTTTGTGATACGAACTGACGAAGGGATAATGATAACTACTGAATTATACAATTTTGTGTTTGTTATTAAATTAAGTTAGGGTATTTGATATAATGTGTTTTGTTTGTACCATTTTCATATTAATGTGTGTGTTTTATGAAGAGTGGTTGGATTTAATCATGAGTGAGGGGGACGAAACCTACAAAGTAGTATGTACTTATTTTGTAAAGCACGTACGGTCAAAAGACCCGTGCACTGAATTTAAGGGTAAATTCTGATGAGTGTAGTGCATCTGTATGTATAATATTGCTGAATACACGTATCCTACCTACCCATCCATCCATACATCCATCCATCCATCCATCCATCCACCCACCCACCCACCCAGTTCAAAATCCTCACAAAGATAAAGACGGAAGAAGGAGAGTAACTTAATCTTTAAAAATAAATATTACGATGATATGAGAACTATAAAGGACTCCTCAAAATTGAGATCATTTGAGGCTCAAGAGACTAGGTCTAGCTTTCCATCAAAGGGTTTGGAAGTCTTTTCATGGTGCACTGACGTTCAAAGGTATATGATCGTACAAGCGAACTTTCCAACTACGGGATAAGTCAGAACCAAAGATATACAAAATTAAAAGCTCTGAAAGAGTTCCGCTAGTTCTCAATAGGTAGCACTATTATTGGGAGCCGTTAAGAATTGTCAGAGAAAATTATTATGTAGATTAAGCATAAATCATTCTTCTATTAGACAATATTATCGGTTTCGAGCTAAACTCAGTGTTGTTTTACAATCAGTAGAGTGGGATGAAAAATTGAATTCTATAACACGGGTATATTTATCTACGATTGGCAACGGTGACTATTATCTTTGCCATCTATTCATAAAAGTAATAACTAAAGAATCCACACTTACATCAACAAATTCTCGATCACAATCGATTAGTAGGGTCAGATACCTTTGAACGTCAGTGTACACTGGCATTCAAAGATATCTGACCTAGAATTTTATGATCGTGTAAGCGACCTTTCTAACCAAGGGATAAGTCAGACCCAAAGGTATAAAAAAAATGGACAAACTTTGAAATAGTTGCGCTAGCTCTCAACAGGTGACAGTAGTATTGGCACCGGTAAACTTTTGTTGGGGAATATGATGATGTAGATTAAGTATAAATTATTCTCATAATTGATAACATCGGCGGTCTTCCACAAAACCTAGTGCTTTTTTACAATTAGCAGATGGGGATTAATTCTGAATACTATAATGCGAGTATATTTATATACTATTCGCGACAATGACTGTTATCCTCGCCATCTATTCATAGAAGTAATAACTAGATAAGCCACACTTACACGAACAATTTATCGATCACTATCGATTACTGAAGGTCAGGCATCTTTCAACGCCAGTGTACATTCTCCATGCAGGACGATTTTTCCTGATTCTTACTAGCCTATTGCTGTAAAATTTACCTACTTTACGATACTTTGTTCATTGATGTCTATTATCTCATTACTTTAACCTATCACTTCATGTTTTTCAATGCGTAGTATTCGTAAAAACACAGTATTATTTAAGTCTTTGAAAAAAGAACTTCGTTAAATTCTAATGGTAGAAGCAGTCTCGACGAGAAAGGAGTCCTATACTGTAGTGTAGGACAAGGCCCACGACCCCTGAAACAGTCCAGGCACTACATGGATCAATGTTAGTTGGAGCGTTTATGTTCCCACAAGTGCGCTTGAACTTTGCGGAACAAAAGGGAGACCTATAAGGGTCGCCAGATTGCCGAAAGCAGACACACTATCATGCTTCATTTGTTGAACGTGGCGTCATCAATGACGACATCCTCACACACTTCATAACAACAAGAAAGTTCAATTAAATCTCCAGACGGAGAACAAAACACCATGACACTTGCTTAAATGTTTGTGTTTCATTTGTTTCCTTGTTTCTGTCGACAAATGATTCAAGTGCCGTAAAGACAAGTGGACTTTGGAGAATGGACTATAATGGTTTTCTTCTTTCTATGGGACAGATGTCTCAGCATCACTATCACTTTGAAAAAAGTTCATCTTGTAGAGCAAACTCGGCTAATTTCGTGATAGTTTTATATAAATTTATCACGAAATTATACCAGCAACAAATGTAATTCTGATGGTATAATATAAAAGGCAGAAGTTTTATTATAACATAGATTTTATTCACTACGCTTTTTAAGTGACGTGAGCGATTTTTTTTTTTAATTAATTGAATTGTGACATCGATAGCTTTGAATTTGTGAGTGAATACATTATCCGATTTCCTTTGTTTAAAGAAGAGTTTCCTTTTGTTGTTTTTGCAGGTGAAAATTGTTTCAATGGTAAGTACTGACAATTTAAAGTTAATGGTGAAAAATATAAATTTATCAGTGCATTGATTACTACATAGCCTTATCTTGGGAGGTCATTTTCTTAGCGTTTTTCTCATTCCACGAGGCCATTTTTTTATCTTTAAACCTTTTCTATGGTATAAGAACATTCTCTGGTGGAAGAAATATCAAATGCATGGAACATAAACTATTTGTGTATGTATTCATAGCAGCTCTGATTTATTGTGCATGTTACTGATAGCAGATAATCGCAAGGTCAAATGTGAAAAGAAATACAATACACCGTGTTCCGCTTATAAGTATAATAAAAGAAATAGTTATAATTTCATAACAATGCATGCAAATGGGTTAAGATTGGTACCATTGTAAAGAGGAAATTGGGAAGTTTTAATCCATTGTTGTTACTTATTTTTAGAAGACTCACGCATGCGCAGATCATTAAATAAGAGAATTCGTATCGTATCTTTAGTCAGTCAGCATGTGGACGCCACAGCAGAAAGCCTTTTGTGTGCTGTCATTAGCAGAACATAGATCCATAATTCGTGTACAGCGCTTGTTTCGCCGTCAGTACAATCTTAGACCGAGGGAAGCTGTACCGACGTACGCCTCAATAATGAAATGGGATAGGCAGCTCAGAGAAACAGGAAGTTTGTTGTCTAATGCAGGTAAACATTCCAAGCGTAAAGTGTCTGACGAAAATGTCGAACGCATTCGCGAGGCATTTCAGAGAAGCCCGCGGAAATCCATTCGACAGGCAACTGTATGCTGTGCCACAACTCCCAGATGGAGCAATTTTCCAGCAAGATGGGGCTCCACCACACTTTGCCAACATGGTTCGCACATTCTTAGACGAACAATTCCCTGCAAGATGGATCGGAAGAGGATCACCGTACATCACATGGCCTGCCAGATCACCAGATCTAACACCACCTGATTTTTTCCTGTGGGGGTTTGTTAAGGACCAGGTCTACAGGACGCCAGTACGTGATTTGGCAGACTTACAAGAAAGAATTTATGCTGCTGTCAACAATGTTACACCACAGATGCTTCATAACACTTGGGTCGAGGTTGAATACCGGTTGGATATTTCCCGTGCCACCAATGGAAGCCATGTTGAGGTTTATGGAACATAAGGTAACAAAAATTCCCAGTTTTCATTCTTTGTAGCAGTTGGTTTCAACTATATACTTGTATTAATTCAGAAGTTATAGCTATTTCTTTTGTTATACTTATAAGCGGAACACTCTGTATAAGTGATATGAAAGAAGCAACTGATTGAGTCTAAAAGAAAGGAAAACTGCCGTAGAGAAACTAGTCTTTTTCTTGGCAAGTTCGGCTATGAACAAGGAAGGGACCAAAGCAGCAGTTAGGGAGAATGGCATTTCCAGTCTCTCAAGTTAGTTAAAAGTGGTAGACAACGAAACAGCATCATCTTCAGGAGCCAAACAAAGAATATCTGTGCTTAAAGAGAAGCCGAATGATAAACCTAATGATTTTTGTACGTGAAGAAAATCTTCATAATTCACAAGTAAGAAGCATGCATTTTGATATTAGTGACATTGAATTGCAACATTCCATTTAAAACTAATTTAAACTAAACATGACCTGTATAATAGCTGTTCTACCGGGACATCACTTTATTTTTACTTGCATTTTTATTGTACCTGCGTTTCTGAATGTACTTGACTCCCATCCCTTGCAGTAATGTTCTTGCTCCCGTCAGCCACACAAACTTACGGCCGCTGTTGCATTCGAAGTCTGCTAGCAGTGAAGTAAACAGTACAGAGTATAGTGTGTTTCAGAAATATGGTTGCGTTTTCCATAGAAGGAAGAGCCTATATTATTGAAGCTTATTTCCAGGGGCAGTTATTTATGGAGATTAATTTTATCATTTGTGTTTTTTTTTTATATTTGTGTCGGCGGAGATTGTTGGAGATTGATTTATACTCTTGTTGGCTATTAATGGAAATTTTGGAAAATACAATTATTTTCAAATTGGAGTATTAACTCAGTATGAATATTACTTTCCAAATAATTAACATTGCTCAAGATAGGTACCAATGGCGGGCTTATGTGAGGGCGGCAATGAACCTCCGGGTTCCTTAAAAGCCAGTAAGTAAGTAGGCTAAGTAAATAATTAACATTAAAGGTTCATTGGATTCTGGTAAAGGTGCGGTATGGCCCATAGACAATATTTGTTGGATTGGGACTGTATTTAACACACATTAATTAAAAACGAAAAAAAAAAAACTTGCAGCCCTGAAATTAATACTCTTAAATTATTAGTGAAATGTTGAATTCTCCGTCTTTTGAGGTCACTAATGTAATGAGAACACCTGGAATACCATGTAATGTAGCCTACTTGGATATATAACAAATTCAAGTGAAAAAATGTCCGAAAAAAGAACTCAGAAGATGAAATTCGCTATAAAACGACACAATAATAATAATTCGCGAATGCGTTTATATTTCGCTATTAGAACTTTATTTCGCGATTTGTCATGATTGTTTTATCCGCATATTATTAATCAGAATCACTTAATTCGTAAAGATTAGTAAAAATCTATTGTATGTCTATTATGTTGTGATTTTCGCGATCTCCATGAACACCCGGCCCTGCTTATTTCGCACAGGTACGGTGTGTAGCATGACTGAATAACTTTATCTGTGTGGACTGAGCAGAAGTGAAGATTACAGTTACCGAAAGTACGGTAATATGCTGAATAAAGTAGCCATTATTTAATGAATACAACCGCCTGAAGAGTTGAGTTTGTGAAAAAAAAAATGTTACTACTCTACTGTATTTTGATAAAATACCGTAAAAGTAATGATCAAACTGAAAATCCTAATATCGTATTTCCCTGTAACATAAATGGATACACTACTTTTCTCTCCTCCAATAGCTAGTAAAACGATTTGTTTATATATTGCACTAATAACACCAAACTCCTGTAATAGAAGGGGGTAACATTGTTTCCGAGTATAGCCAGGTTAATATTAAAAATGTTGGTAAAAAATAAAGTGATGTCCCTGTATAAACTGTTTGTGGGAGTTGGGGGAAGATAATTTTAGCACTGTCTAGGGGCGGAACTATACCCTAAATCCGGCCCTGTCCGTGAGATTATGATTGGTGAGTAAAACACTGATGTGGAAAACTGACGTATTCGTAATATTAAATCACCACTTGTAGTTTCCGAGAGTACCTCTTCCGCCAGGCAGACTATAGTCTGAGCCACTCTTTTCGAGAGACGAAACTGAAATCACTAAAGTGTACTTTATCCTGAAACTCAATCAAGATACTGTAAACAGCCATCCTATTATCTGGTATATACCCTGAACGTTAGCTTGGAGGCAAATCAAATCTTGAGGTTCCCATTCTGCAGAAGAGGGAGGCATCTCGGAGTAATTGACTTTTACCTGCTCCACACTTTTGGTCAGGGCGATGAAGCAGAATTAACAGGGCACTTACGTAGAACAGCTGCTGGTCCCACAGTGAACATTGTGGTTGATTGCGGAAGAGGCACACACAGCTAGGTGGGTTAAAGCCGAAGAGATGAGAAGGAAGAGAAAACGAGTCGGAAGTTGGACAATGCGGGTTCGTTAACGCCCTGTTTCAACGCCAGGTGATATCAGCGACTCCGTTTTCAACAAGGGTTTTAAATGAAGAGGGATGAAATTCGTCTCTTCAATGAGGAGAAAAGTTTGCAGATTAATTGCAGAGTATTCGCAGAAATCAAGAACTCTGTTGCTAATGTTCAAGTAGGTCTAAGTCTCTGCCACTCCTACGTGAAGTTACATGGAAAAATAATTCAACTTCATAATTTTAACTTCCCTAACTTTATTCATTCATTCATTCATTTAGTGTTCTGCCCAAAGGCAGATCTTTCAATGCAAACCCAGCTTTCTCCAATCTCTCCTATTTTCTGCGTTCCTCTTCGTTTGCTCATATGATCCATATATGAAGAGTCCACTGCAAGAATGATGGATGTCAATTGGAATACATTTTTCAGGAGAAGCAATTGAAAGTTTGAAATACGATGAAATAGCAACGGAACGGAGAAAAATTCTCTCCGGCACCGGGTTTTGAACCCGGGTTTTCAGCTCTACGTGCTGATGCTTTATCCACTAAGCCACACCGGATACCCATCCCGGTGTCGGACAGAATCGTCTCAGTTTAAGTTCCAACTCTTGGGTTCCCTCTAGTGGCCGCCCTCTGCCCTACGTCACAGATGTCTATGAACGTAGGACTGAAGTCCACACATGTGCTGAGGTGCACTCGTAATGAGTGACTAGTTGGCCGGGATCCGACGGAATAAGCGCCGTCTTAAATCACGAAGTGATTTACGCATATCATATATATTATTTTAATGTACCGAAGTACATATGATATTTCCATGCAGATATTCTGCGTCATCATACGATGAAAGAGTAATGGAACGGAGAAAAGTTCTCTCTGGCACAGGGATTTGAACCCGGGTTTTCAGCTCTACGTGCTGATGCTTTATCCACTAAGTTTGAAATGCTTAGTGCTCAAAGCTTAACTGTGACTTTCCGATCATTACTGGACAATGACTATCAGTGTTAATGCCATATAACTCTCTATGTACATTCTATATGTCTTAACCTATGCATTGACAGTCTTGGTTCATTTTCGACAAGAAAGTGACATCCATCATTCTTGCAGTGAACTCTTCACATCTTAATGTCGTCTATCATCTGATATGTTCTTCTACCCCGTACTCTTCTCCCGGTCACCATTCCTTCCAGTGCATCCTTCAGTAGGCAGTTCCTTCTCAACCAGTGACCCTACCAATTCCTTTTCCTCTTCCTGATCAGTTTCAGCATCATTTTTTCTTCAACCACTCTTCCAACACAACTTCATTTCTTATTCTCTCTGAGCACTTCACACGTTCCATCTGATCCATATCCACATTTCAAATTCTTCTAGTCGCTTCTCTTCACTTCGTCGTAATGGCCATGTTTCTGCATCCATACAATGCCATACTCCATACAAAGCACGTAACTAGTTTCTTCCGTACTTCTTTTTCCAGAGGTCCGCAGATGATGCTCCTTTTTCTATTAAAAGCTTTCTTGCCCATTACTATCCTCCTTTTGACGTCCTGACTGCAGCTCATGTTACTGTTTATAGTACACTCCAAGTATTTGAAGCTGTTCAGTTGCTCTACTGTCTCATTTAGAATTCGCAAGTTTACCTTCTTTACTCGCTTGCGCTCGTTTCATAAACATACTCGCGTCTTAATTACTACCATTATAGGCTCGTTGCATAATGTACTATTAACCTGGTATGTTTTTGGGTTTTCGTGGTTGTGAAAACCTGGTTGATGGTTCTTAAGGCTCCATTAAAATGTTGAATATTTTCAGATATATCTGTAACAGGTAAATATGTCAAATTATAACCTAAATATTTAAATGAGTTTACCTGTTCTAACATATGGGTTCCAATGAAAATTTTACTCCTAACTGGCTGTTTACCTTGGAACGCCATAATTTTTGTTTTGTTTGGGGAAATTTTCATTTTAAACCTAACTACAGGCATGAAAATTTTCGATACTGAAGTTACTATAATATTTAATTTTATTACCATCATCTTAATTATAATGATGAACATCATAAGGATGAACTAATTAATTCCGAGAATGGAGGAAAACTTAGATGGAGAGCAAGTAGTTGTAGTACTACGCATCTTATTTTACGGGCGTGATTTGAGCAAAGGAATAGATGGAGTTCATCAAGTATGTCGAATGAGAAGCCATAAGAAATGTAGTCAAGTCTTGACTGAAAACCTGAGAGACCAATTTGAAGACAGAGACGTGAGGGGGAGAATCATGATATAATGGCTGTGAGAGAAATTAGTTTAGAGGTTGGGAAACGGATTATCCTGGTTGGGGTAGATTTCAAAGGCGGTCATTCCATTACGATAGAATACGTTCCTGCTTCATAATCAACACTCCAATTAGAATGCACCAAGGAATTGAGTAACTTAATCACTCGGCCAAGCAGAGTACTGAGACCTTCGAGAAACTTCAAAAGATGGAATGAAAAATGAAGCACACAAAATCATTCATTGTTAATTAATTTAAGTTTTGAAATAGCCGATGAGCATGCTTATTTGATTTTAAGTCTTTACATGGTGATAGTTAACGAAAATGAAAATGAAAGGTCTGTTATTTAAGAAATACCTGAGGCCGTTTAAATATACCATGAATGTTTTCAACAGAACATATTGTGCATTTCGAAGAGCTTATCTAAACAAATCTCAGTAATAAATGCAAGCCCAGTTACCGTATCACAAACTATTGCTCGTTTAAATATGGCAGTTAACCTCCCCTCCATGCTTCTCTCATTCTCATGGCTGGACCAAAAAAAAAAAAAAAAAAAAAACGAGAACCGGAACGAGAACGGGAAGCGGAGAACGTGAACATGAAGATTTTTTATTCACAATAAACCTTGAACAGAAACGACTATGTATGTCAATAACGATATGTAAAGTCGATATTACTCATTTTGATGTTATTTGTGTAAACTTGACCAATGGCGTTCTCTCATGATTACAAGCCAGCCAATATAAACACAGGTTGTTTTTTATTATTAATCTATTTTTTATTTGTGTACATTTTATTCAATTGTCGGTTTCTGGTTTAATTATGTGAATCCTACTTAACTGTAATCTAATACTAATATGTATACTAATGTGTTTATTTTTATTTTTACTGTGTACATATTTTTTATTCAATTATCGGCTTCTGTTTTTATGTGATTCGTATTTGATTCTAACAACATTAATAAGTATTTACTGTAACTATGTTTATTTTTATTTTATGAGGTAAATTTTATGTAACTACCTCTTTTGATCTCATTATGTACCTAAATTGTATCAGTATGTAATTACTTAATTCCGATCCAGTTTTATGTTCAACTGTGTAAGAAAGTTTTAATCCTGGATAAGTGTAAGAGAAGGCCTTACGGCCTTAACTCTGCCAGGTTAAATAAAGCCATTATTATTATTATCATTATTATTATTATTATTATTATTATTATTATTATTATTATTATTACTTACTGGCTTTTAAGGAACCCGGAGGTTCATTGCCGCCCTCACATAAGCCCGCCATTGGTCCCTATCCTGAGCAAGATTAATCCAGTCTCTACCATCATATCCCATCTCCCTCAAATCCATTTTAATATTATTTTCCCATCTACGTCTCGGCCTTCCCAAAGGTCTTTTTCCCGCCAGCCTCCCAAATAACACTCTATATGCATTTCTGGATTCGCTCATACGTGCCACTTGCCCTGCCCATCTCAAACGTCTGGATTTAATGTTCCTAATTATGTCAGGTGAAGAATACAATGCGTGCAGATTATTATTATTATTATTATTATTATTATTATTATTATTCAACATTTATGGCACCGAATATGTAAGAATTCAATTCAAGTAATAGTCTGGACCATAACAAACCTTCTACATCTATATTAAGTATTAAATTACATAATTCTGATTGTTGTCTTACACAGTGTAAATGTCCGATTATTATTAAAGAGTCCTCTGAAGTTAAGTATTTAGGCATAATTTTCGATAATCATTGAAAATGGAACCAACACAATAATTACCTTTGTAATAAATTACGTAAAATAGTATATTATTTTGTTTTATTGAGGAATTACTTGTCAATAAGTTTATTACGTACAATATATTTAACTTTATTTCAATCGGTAATTATGTATGGAATTATAGGATGGGGTAGCTCATTTAAATCCAATTTTAATCCACTTTATTCATTACAGAAGAAAATAATTAAAATATGTCTTCATAAGCCTATTGATTTTCCATCTCAAAATTTGTTTCTAGACTTTAATGTACTTAACGTAAGACAAATTTATTATATTGTATTAATAAAATTCATACATAAAAATCGAAATAATTTTGAATTGTATTCTCATAGTTATGAAACAAAAGGTATGAATTCTTTAAGATTGTTTGAACCAAAATGCAACACTGTTACAGTATTTAATCATAGTAGTAATTTAGGCCCAAGAATATATAACAAATTTATATTTAAATATCCTAATCTTGTCAATTCTAATAGATCTAGTATTACATTTAAAAAGTTATGTATGGATTTTATAAAAATTGAAAAATTGTAAATTTAAATTTATATACTATAATTGTAAATTGTATTGTATAATTATTAATTTAAATTCAGGAATCCGCCCCTGAGCACGAGTTCTACTCTTTCAGGGGCAAGCTAAAGTTTCTCTGTATATTTTATAATTTATGTTACAATTATTAGCAAAAGAATAAATAAATAAATAAATAAATAAATAAATAAATAAATAAATAAATATGCACGTAGCATTCGATGGCCTAGATCAGCGATGGGGAACTGAGCATCATGGGTAAAAAGTCTATTTCAACCCTTTCCAAGATTTAGCTCCGTTTGTTTATGAAGTAGCGGCTCGGAACATAGACTTAACATTAATATTGCAGTGGCATGTACTTAGCATTGAATGTGACGGAAGCTTCTTATGTTTGATTCTAAGTAAACATTCCGCTTTTCCATCTTGAAGGGAGAAAAAATACTTTTCTTCCCGTTCATCGTAGAAATTAAACCTTCGTTTCGAAGCCATTTCCTTTATTTACTCGATACGTTCGTAGACAGTAATAGCTCAACGCCAGCGATCATCACTGCAGAGAAGAGTCAAGACCACGTGTACGGCATTAGCATCAAACTGAGTTGAGGGAGAAAAAGAGGGGAAAGTACTCAGTGAGTAGGCCTACATGATCCGCATCCCTGGCCTAGATCTAATACCACATATGTGATTTTTGCAAAATTTTCAGAAGAGACATAAAACTAACTCAAAATTTTCTCGGGCTTCCAGCCAGGTCATAAGTTGGTGATCCACCGACGTTTCGAGGATGTTCGTTTTCCTCATCTTCAGGGTTAAACATCCTCGAAACGTCGGTGGATCACCAACTTATGACCTGGCTGGAAGTCCGAGAAAATTTTGAGTCATCACGTCGCCAGGAAAGCTTCAGTAGACATAAAACTGTTTATAATTTCTACATTATATCCATTTGAAAACTGAGAATAGAAATATTGGAGACCTGCGTAACTCCTGTACAGTTATATGGGTGTCAGACATGGTCTCTTACTGCCAAACTTCGTAAAAGTCTCCAAATATGCCAAAGAAAGATTCTGAGAAGGATACTAGGCTTATCACTGAGGGACAGAGTTCCAAACGATGTGCTACAAAAGATGTCAGCAATTAAAGATCCAGCACTGCAAGCCACCAACACCAAATGGACGTAGAGAGGCTATGTTGCAAGACTTAGAGACGGAAGATGGACGCAGAAAGTCACACTGTGGGACCCGCGCATTGGCAAGAGATCATGCGGAAGACCAAGAAGAAGATGGGCCGACCTCTTTAGTGAACATGTAGGAAGCCATTGGTCAAGCAGAGCAAGAAATAGGGAAGACAAGTGAACAGCGACTAAAACCAGTGCGACAGAAACATGCGAACAATATCAAAACAGTGCAGAATGTGAACCAAGTGAACAATTCCAAGCATGTAAACATCTCTTACGCGGAGTAGCTCACCGCATGAGACAAATAGAGCTCTCAGTCTATAGGAGGAGGTCTTTGCCCTTAACGGGACATTTTTAGGCTAATCATTTCATCATTTCAATCAATTTGAACCACTGAAAATCAAAATAATCAGTAAGAATGCAGTATTTTTACTGATTATTGCGCTTTTCAGTGGTTCAAATATACATAATGTATAAATAATAAACAGTTTTATGTCTCTCCTGAAAATTTTGGAAAAATCAAATAAGTTACGTGGTATTAGAGCTGGGCCATCATCTGGCAAAACCTTCACGTTTCAGTTGCCGAGCTCCGGCAAGCTTTGTGTTAGGCTAATTGTGTATGTTCACATTTAAACATTTATTTTAACAATAATTCCGTTTTCGTTCTAGGTTTATTGTCAACTAGTATTTACACTTCATTCGAGAGATTCATTGCTGTCGTGTAAACAAACGGAAATGAGACTCTTCATTTATCGTGTTCCTGTTATAAATGCGCATGCTCCATTCTGGACTCAATCACGTAACTTGGCAGGTGGGAAGCAATCAGACTAATATAGAGACTAACCCGCTAGAATCCGATTGCCATTACTCTGCAGCACTCTACCCTTTTAGCGGTTACCAAATCTGGTTACGCCGGATTTCATTCATTCAATTCTGCAGTTTAGTGGCCGTGTTGATGCAGTACCTGATAGTATTGGCGGCTGATGAAAGGATACCCAGACTTCATTAATATTTGATTAGAGTAGTAGAATTTTGAATTTGCCATCCTCAGTTCTAAATGATTAAAGAAACATAGCTACATAAGGAAACTGAAGTTAATATTTACACTCATTGGCAATCATTTTGGGTGCTATGCATAGACATTTCGCTAGTCCGCGCTAAGAGCGTGCTAAACTAGCCCCGGATATCGACTGATTACTTGTACAGGATTCATATCATATCATATCATATCATATCATATCATATCATATCATATCATATCATATCATATCATATCATATCATATATCATATCATATCATATCATACCATACCATACCATACCATACCATACCATACCATATCATATCATATCATATCATATCATATCATATCATATCATATATCATATCATATCATATCATATCATATATCATATCATATCATATCATATCGTATCATATCATATCATATCGCTAACATTGGTTTATGAATACGAAAAACGTTATTTCGCTGATTATCCATCGGAAGGCCGCGCTAAGAATGTCTATGAATGTTTAAGACTATTTGCTTCATTCATTCATAATTTTCTGCCCAAGGGCAAATCTTTCACTGCATACCTAGCATTTTCCAATCTTCCCTATTTTCCGACTTCCTTTTAGTGTAATCGTTTGCCGTGAAAAGAATCATCACGCCATGTTTACAATTTTTTCCGGTGCAGCACTTTTACGCAAAAGTGGTGTCCTTTACGCAAAAGGTTATGTTTACGTTACCGCAAAAATATACATTACATTACCGTAAATAAATATTAAGGTTTCACCTTAAAATGTGGCAACAATGCTTCCATATTCCTTATAGCAAAAGTTTAGGTGCTGATCATCGCGTCTACTGCATTCTCTAAAGATTCGTCTTACGAGCAAACATTCTGATAGACGCAGATAAATAAGTTAAATTTTTTCCTTCCACCATGTTAATAAAGTCAAAAGAAACTCTTATACAAATTTTGGCCACTCGACTGTAATTACGAGGCCGTCCAGAAAGTGATTTTCGCTGGAACTATTTACAGAAAAAACCCAATTGCATGGAAAGATAGAAACAGATACAGCAATTGTTGCACTATTTGTAAACATATCCCCCACTGGAATTGAGACAATTGTAATACCATGGGATCGATTTTTGTATTTTGTGTCGTAGAACCAGCGTTTGACAGCTGTCTGGACCTATCTGTCGATCCCATGATATGACAAATGTCTCAATTTCGGTGGGGAACATGTTGAAAAATAGCTCTACAATTGCTGTGCCTGTTCCAATAAATTTTTCCAATGAAATTGTGTTTTCTTTCTGTTAACGACCTCTGGCGAACTTATTTTTTAAGGCCCTCGTAATAGAGATCGAGCGGCCAAAATTTGTATAAGCACTTCTTCTGACGTTATTAACATGGTGAGAGAAAAAAAAATAACTTTTTATCTGCCCCCGTCAGAATATTTGCTTGTTAGCAGGAAGACTCTTCTTTTCTTTAGAATTGCTGTAATTGGTAACGATGTCCCAACATTTTACATATTGTAGTAAGGGTATTGCACCACTTGAATAACTGTTTCAAAGATCCATCTTATATTTGTGTTTCTGTATGACATGTATACTAACTTTTCTGTTCGTAACAGAATTGGTCGAGATGTCCTATATTTCGCTCTTGAGTTGCTTACGCATTTCAGATAGCTCATAAACAGAGGGATATGATTCATGAAATTGTTTCTTTAAATGTCTATGGAAGAATTCAGATCCATTTGTCGTTCGGGGATCGCTTGAAGGACAACAGCTCATAACACTGTTGGAAAGTTGACGTCATCACTGATGTAGTTTTCGAACACATATTCGACGAAAGCGTTCGAGGATTATCAGGAATTATGTTGTGCAATTCAACAAACCTTTCACCCACAATATACGGAGGCAAATAATTCAATCCAAAGACATATTTCAGATTTTTACCTAATTATGAGTTTTTGTTCACGTATTCACATTTAAGCTCAATGTTTACAATTTTTCATACTGTCCCAAGTGAAACCTGAAACATTTAAAACACTCGGTGTTGCCATATATCCTATATTTGGTTTATTCTCCGCGGTCAATGTCCATTTATTTATTTGTGGTATTATAACCTCAATTTTTGCGTTAATGAAACGGCATCCCACAGCTCCGTTTGCACTATTGCAACGCACCCGTTTTTTTCTTGGAAAAGATAAACAGGGTACATTCCCGTTGTTTTCTGTACATAACTCTTCCTTATATTAAAATACGTTGAGTTTAGGAGAGTGGATTTGATTAATTAGGCTCTCCGAACTTCATCGAAATTCACCACAAGGTTAAATATCAGTTTCATAAGGGTTTTTGATCCGATCAGAGACCGGAAAATCCCAATTAACCCTTGTCCCCTCGTCTATATTTGCTTGTGGGGAATCTTCTATGCCACATCAATAAATTTAAGAATGCGGTTATATTATCAGACTCCAAAGCAGCTATTCTATCAATAGTCTCTAAACACACACCTTCATCTCAAACAGCAGAAATAACTAAAATGCTCTCTCAATTAAAATCATTCAATAATAGAATTGTATTCCAATGGATACCATCCCATTGTGGAATCCTGGGAAACGAGAATGCGAATGCTTTAGCAAAGAAGGGCAGCACTGCTACTTACAGACCTGTTACTAAATCTACGTATTACTCTGTGAAAGATTTATTAAATCTACATACTTAGACTTCAACAAACAAAATTTGATAACACAATCTCAAGGGAAAAAATGGAAATCTCTGCATCATAATCCACTGTTAATTCCCGATTTACCACGAAAATCGTCTGTAGCTGCATTTAGATTGGCAACAGGCCATGATTGTTTGGCCAAACACCTGCATAGAATTGGAATATATCAGTCCCCTAACTGCCCATTGTGCAACTCAAACCAAGAAATGGATTCGGAACACCTCAAAATCTGTCTTCAGTGGCTGACCATGATAATATCTTTGAAAAATATTGGAGTGCAAGAGGTCAAATGACTTTATTGTCAAACACCTGGTATTATAAAACAACAACATATTTGCTTGTGGTCCTTTTAATAGGAACAGTTTCCCTCTCTGGACAAATTCGTGGCACTGTAAGATATTATTCACGCAATTGATAGTTACTCTTACGAACTGACCACTGTACCTATTATAGGCATATTTATGCTAATGACGCTTTGATTATTAAGAAACAGGGAAATTTTTACCTCTTCGGCAGACATAGACACGATACATTGTCAGTAAAAGAACGCATTAAACACAACCGCTATTGTAATGAAGATCAGAAGACAGAACCGAGGTACATATTACATTTATAAGTAAGATTTCAGATAATTCATTACATATTTCAAGAATGTCTGGCTCAACATTAACAAATTTCGACTTTCAGTACCTACATTCCGAAAGTAGGCTGGGACATAAGAAGTTCAAGGATTTCATTTTAACTTAAACACTTCACGTTTACTGATTCAATATTCTTTTAAGCTGTTATGGTGTTAGCGATGAAATATCTCATGAACATTCCCATAAAAGCGTTGACATTAATTTATACAACTCAGCTTTTCAGTGTAATATCCTTTTTATAATATCCAGTATTCTCTGGAACTTCGCAACTTTATCTTCAAAATCTGTAAATCGCAAACAAAAGTTACTGCAGCCCAAAATCATAAATTGTCTAATATCTAACTTTACACTTTTACATCTTTCTATAATGGCTGTTCGCTGTTAAAACTCGATATCCCTCGGAACTTTTCAGTGATGTATTGTCTGCTTTTATGCAAAATACTTTCGTCAGATGATTGGGTTACTTATCAGAGTTCGAGATTTCCCTTACTTCGGACATAACCTAATAATAATAATAATAATAATAATAATAATAATAATAATAATAATAATAATAGATTACTATTATTCATTAATATTAATATACTAGTCCAAAGCGACTTACAATATTCTTTTTTCGTCACGTTTAACACCGTCCTTTAATCGACTTACAACCAATGTGGTATAGGAGAGGGTATTTTTTTTGTATATCAGCATGCTCCATTACATTGGAGTAATACTACATGTTTTACATAAAATATTACAATAATTAGTTACATAATTTATGACATGAGAACAATATATTTACAATTTTGATTGAGATCTTGAAAATCTTATAGATACAAGTATTGCCTAATTGCACTTCTTCTATTTTAGGTTACCATCATTGTTAATATTATTTCTAATTTCAATGACTGTTACATTTTGCCAAATTCTATGGATTTTATAAATTTTCTGAACCTTTTGAGGTATGTTGTTGTGAACTGATCAAAAGGTGGAGGCCAGGTTTGACCTGTGCGTATTATATTAGCTCGTAGAATTCTTCTTTCTTTTATCAGTGTGGCACATCTTAGTATTATATGGTTGACTGTCTGTTCTTCTTTTAGTCTGCAAGGGCACGTTGGAGTTGGAATAATCTTGAAGGTACGATCTTGTGAAGCCATGACCTGTCACAATAGAAGTAAATTCTGCCCCGACATGTAAATTTATCTTCAATCTGATGGGAAGAATGATTTCGTTGTTGCGCCTTTAGTTGAGATAGTCCACTGCTCTTGCCATTTTCTTAAGGTCTTTTCTCTCTCTTCTGTTAATATGGTATCTCTCGGTATTTTGTTATAAGCTATTTCCCCTTCATCTTCTATGGCGGCTTGTTTGGCAAGACGGTCAGCTATCTCATTCCCTAATATTCCGACATGGGCCTTCACTCACCTAAAGAGAACTGTCCATTGCTGTCTCTTCAGTTTTTTCAATTCTTTCCTTATATTTTCAATTATTGGATTATGTTTATTTTTGTTCTGTAAAGTGCCCAGTGTCACTTTGCTGTCTGTGTTAACTAGTGCAATATTCTCTGTTTCTTCTGTTATTTCTACATTCTCAATATGTTGTAGTGCCTTCAAGACTGCTATTTGTTCTGCCTGATTGTTAGAACATTTTTTCATGCAAAAATTGTTCCGGGGCCGGATATCGAACCCGGGACCTTTGGTTAAACGTACCAACGCTCTTCTACTGAGCTACCCGGGAACTCTACCCGACACCGATCCAATTTTTCCCTCTACATCCACAGACCTCAAAGTGGGCTGACAACCGTCAAGCAACCAACATTTGAGTGCACACTAACTCTGTGTGACTTTAAATTGTGGTTTTCTGTTCCCGGGTAGCTCAGTGGGAGAGCGTTGGTACGTTTAACCAAATGTCCCGGGTTCGATACCCGGCCCCGGAACAATTTTTCCCTCGAAATTATTCAAATTAACTTTACAGGGAGTTATTCCTGAAAGCTTAATTTGCATAATACACGTCACTGTACGTAACAGAAAACCACAATTTAAAGTCACACAGAGTTAGTGTGCACTCAAATGTTGTTGCTTGACGGTTGTCAGCCCACTTTGAGGTCTGTGGATATAGAGGGAAAAAATGGATCGGTGTCGGGTAGAGTTCCTGGGTAGCTCAGTGGGACAGCGTTGGTATGTTTAACCAAAGGTCCCAGGGTTCGATACCCGGCTCCGGAACAATTTTTCCCTCGAAATTATTCAAATTAACTTTACAGGGAGTTATTCCTGAAAGCTTAATTTGCATTTTTCATGCAGTTTGTATTTGGATCGGTGGATGATCATGTCGTTTTGGATTATGACCGCAGCAGCTCCAACTTTTCCTCTGACTTTACTTCCATCCGTGTATATATCTATTTTGTTTGCCATATAGAGGGTATATAACTATGTACCAATACTTGCCAGATACACATTACTGGCCTCTTTACTCGTTTCGTCAGCAAGGCTCAGTGTCATCACTAAGACAATACAGGACAGCTCATGACAAGGGACAAACCACTAAAGACGCGATTGAAACAAAGTGCAGCGATAATTAAATAAATCTGTTCCATTGTTCACACTAGGATTGAAACGACGAACCGCTAGGCACAGCGTATTTACCGCAGAAGGCTATAATTTTAGTCTTTTCTTTATTGATTTTCATATCATATTTAATTTCAGATCTCACAATAAGCCTCGGATGCATTTAATCACAAAACGTAATATAGATTTTCTATTCATTTAAGTATACCTAAGGTCCGTTTCAATCTCCAGGATTATTTCACTCACCCTGAAGAAATAAAGACAAATGGGAATAAATAAAGAAGACGATGGAGACAGTAGGCTATAAGAAATAAGAAAAGGAAAATATGAAAACATAGAGTTGTCCCATAATTGTTGAGAGCAGTAGTAATAATTTATAAAACAGACTTATATTATCAACTGTTCTGTGTGGCTGTGAAACTTGAACTCTCACTTCAAGAGAGAAACATAGGTTAAGGGTATTAGAGAATAAGGTGCTTAGGAAAATATTGGGGGCTAAGAGGAATGAAGTTACAGGAGAATGGAGAAAGTTACACAACGAAGAACATGTACGAATTGTATTTTTTACCCAACATAATTAGGAACATTAAATCCAGACGTTTGAGATGGCATGGGCGAATACAGAAACGCATATAGAGTACTGGAAGACCTCAGGGAAAAAGACTTTGGGGAGACCGAGATGTAGATAGGAGGATAATAATAAAATGCATTTGAGGGAAGTGGGACATGATGATAGAGACTGGATTAATCTTGCTCAGGATAGGCGGGCTTATGTGCGGGTAGCAATGAACCTCCGGGTTCTCTAAAAGCCGTAAGTAAGTAGGTAAGTATTAATAATTATGTACATTGTGCATTTATAATGAAAGTTAAATATTAAATTAAGAATGACTGTACCGCGCCGTAGCTACTTTGGACTATCTATACAGATTGATCCTGCAGGAAGAAATTTGGCCCGGTGTGGGACCGGTGCCCATCCAACAACCTAATATATTTGGACAAAGCAGTGAGTACCGAAACTTGCTTTCTTGAGCTAATCATAATCACTTATAGGATTATACTGACTACAAGCCCTGATTACATCCTACAGATATCAGATATATCAGATTGGTCATTCCCATGTTATGAACTGGCAACATAAAGTGAAAACAACCACTAGAGCCTCCACCGTCGAATAGACATTTCTTGGTAACGACCGCTACATGCAATTCCGTAAGTGTTATAACGTGATTTCTTTTTTAGTCGCTAGATGGCAGCATAGTGAAATTGAGTAAAGTGATTGCCTTGAAAGTCCATTAGGCTGATCAATCTGTTATAAAGGGTGCGTCAGAAAGAACGGATGGATTTCAAACTATCGATACGCAACGAGGAGAGAGATATAGTGAGGGGGACCACGACTGTTGGGTCAGCCATAGAATGCAGTTTCAGTTGAGAATATGGTGTTGGTCTGGTGTACAACGTGCTTTCATCGTAGAGACAACTTTGAAAATGAAGAGTCTGTGATCGCCACTCAGGACTCATTTCGACATCGGATGTCACGCTAGGATTCCAACTCGGAATACAATTTTGCGGTGGGTGGCTTCATTTCGTATCACAGGTTCAACATTAAAGAAGAAATCACCTGGACGAAATTCTACTGCACTGAGATTGTCCGAAGCTACGGTAAGAACTCGCGCCCTGCGACTTCTTTCTTTGGGACCATTTGAAGGCGTAAGTTTGTAAACATCGATCACATACACTGGACGAACTGAAGACAGCGATTCGTGAAGAAATCGTGGCAATTGCACCAGCTATGACAGTGAAAGTGATGGCGAACATCAGAAAACGCCTCGATGCCTGTATTGAAAGCCAAGGACATCATATGGATAATGTTGTTTTCCATAAATAAACTGCATGTATTGGTGAATATGTTGATAACAATAAATTTTTGATTTGATGAATCTTTACAATTTTCTTGCCATGTGAAATGCATCCGTTCTTTCTGACGCACCCTGTATGATCAGGGGCAAAAGTTACCCCGTAGGGATTGGATTATTATTCAATTGTACTGAGGAATATGGACGTAAGGCCAGCAGTCGCTGGTCGCCTTGGTTTTTCACAAACCGTCGTTCCACGGATTTAATTCCAAATTCCTAAGACTGGGATTAAATGACGCGAGTGAAACAAAATGCAGTGATAATTAAATAAATTACACTTTCGACCAGATCTCTAGAAGATCTCATCGGAATACGATCTCTTTCTTTAGAGGCATTTATCAGCTTCAAGTTACTTTCCATTAGGAAATATCTGCGAAAACGTAACGACTTGTCTCGCTTGGCAGTACAATTGGTATTAGACTCTAATAAAACGTACACGAGGATATCTTCTGTGCGAACAATCGATAAATTAGCATCCGCAACGAGCTACAAATGTATGTTTCCAGTTACACAGCTACTCGTACCGAAGGAAACTTCTCAATTCAACGGATTTGCACAGACGCCAAAAGTTTCGAATAAAGAATTCAGTAAAAGGCGACTGCACAGTGCTGTAATTCAAGATAGATTGCAAACAAAAATACAAAAGGCTGTATTTCGCTTTTCTTCATTTGTTAGGCAAGAGATCAGAGAAGAATAAACAGCATTCAGACTATATAATGGAATACCGGCATAAGGTCTATTAATTTTGTCTTAGGAAACTATAGAACCAGAGGGAAACAATTCAGAATCGAACTAAAATAAATACGATACAGATAAATGTTGGAATCAGTAAGGTACATTGACTATTTTACGTGTTTCGATTAATAATAATATTAAACAAGTGTTTGTAAGTTCTACAATATATGAATTCACCCTCCAAAAGAGATCAAAGCAATTTTTACAGTACTGCCTGTCGAAAATCTCTAAATATACAAGGAACCCTAACATACTCAATCAGATATGTAGTGATTAATTACTTACTTACTGGCTTTTAAGGAACCCGGAGGTTCATTGCCGCCCTCACATAAGCCCACGATTGGTCCCTATCTTGAGCAAGATTAATCCAGTCTCTATCATCATATCCCGCCTCCCTCAAATCCATTTTAATAGTATTTTCTCATCTACGTCTCGGCCTTCCTAAAGGTCTTTTTCCCTCCGGCGTCCCAACTAACACTCTATATGCGTTTCTGAATTCACCCATACGTGCTACATGCCCTGGCCATCTCAAACGTCTGGATTTCATGTTTCTAATTATGGCAGGTGAAGAATACAATGCGTGCAGTTCTGTGTTGTGTAACTTTCTCCATTCTCCTGTAACTTCATCCCTCTTAGTCCTAAATATTTTCCTAAGCACCTTATTCTGAAATACCCTTAACCTATGTTCCTCTCTCAAAGTGAGAGTCCAAGTTTCACAACCATAAAGAACAACCGATAATATAGATGTTTTATAAATTCTAACTTTCAGATTTTTTGACAACAGACTGGATGATAAAAGCTTCTCAACCGAATAATAACAGGCATTTCCCATATTTATTCTGTGTTTAATTTCCCCCCGAGTATAATTTATATTTGTTACTGTTGCTCTCAGGTATTTGAATTTTTCCACCTCTTCAAACGATAAATTTCCAATTTTTATATTTCCATTTCGTACAATATTCTCGTCACGACACATAATCATATACTTTGTCGTTTCGGGATTTACTTTCAAACCTATCTCTTTACTTGCTTCCAGTAAAATTCCCGTGTTTTCCCTAATCGTTTATAGTGATTAGAGTATTTAATTAAATTCTATGATAAAACGAGTTCTGATAATTTTCCGGTAATTCAAGTGAACTTAACGTATGTGTGTTGTCATGATAATTAATTCGAGAACGGAGATACAGAAATAATTATTATCTAATGACAACAAACATGAATTTAAAATACGAAATTGAATTACCTGAGGATAACTACAGTATTATCGCGAATTGTATCTGACAAGATAATCCCAATGCAAGCAACTGTAATTCTGAACAACTAAACATTCGAAGTTATAATTAGGGACCGTATTCAGTCGCAGGACGTACGGAGATAAGGATATTTGTTCATAGACTATGTTGCCGTGACGTCATATTTGGCGCTTGCCACAGGTAAGTTACTATCTGGGAACACTTGCAACTTGTGTCCGCCGCAGTTGACGTTCTATTCGTGATTCGAGTAAGACCTCGGAGACTGTTTTCTAGTCAAAGATTGGTACTACGACAACTTTTCCTACAATTTTAATTATCTGTTTTTTTATTTGATTTTTTTTTTTACTGATACTGGCAAAATTAAAGTCATAAGATCTTCTCTTCCACTCAACCAGTACAAAAATACACAGAAAAATAAATAACATACAGAAAACAATGGAATAACAATAATAATAATAATAATAATAATAATAATAATAATAATAATAATAATAATAATAATAATAATAATATACATCTTGATTACACAACTCTTAACACTATATCACTTCGGAATATGTAATAAATATGTGTTAAATATTATTGTACATGGTTAACATGTTTCGACCTGTTATCGGCCTTCTTCAGAACTGAGTTCTAAGTTCTTAACAGCCGAAAGTACAGGGACATCATTTTATTTTTACTTCAATTTTTATTGTACCTGAGTTTTTCAATGTACTTCACTCCCACCCCTTCTACTAATGAAGTTTCAACTGTTTTCCAGACAGAATCAAGGCCGCTTATAGTAAACAGCACTGAGTTACTGAGTATAGTACGTTCCAGAAATATGTTCGCGTTTTCCAGTGACGAAAGAACTTTTAATATTGAATCATGTTTTCGCACAGGTACTGTCCGTTTGCCTACGTCGCATCCCGATTTCCCCCACCTGCTTCTGCACGGCCCTCTGTAAAAGCAGGGCTGTCTTAGCTCTTTTCTGAAAACATTAATTTATGTTAGGAATTGGACGTTTACGTAATATTATACAACTGTTTAAAATAACTTAAATAAAAGGGCCTCGTTAAGTAATTAACTGTCACGTGATTTCCCTCCTTTCTACGATCCTGCGGCATAACCACTTAAACGGACAATAGATAGCATGTCTGAATAATTTTATCTGTGCGTGTCGGGCAGAAGTGAAGATTGAATTTACATTACATAAGGTACTCTTTTATAGAGTAGGTACAGAATTATTTCAACATGAGTTACTAGTACGAAGGACGAAACTAGTAATTGGAGTTAGATGCAATAGTCTATAGTGCGATAATATGCACAAAAGAACTGAAGCCTGTAGGCTATCGAAATGAATGGCTACCATCTTCAAAAATGTGTTTAAATATCCATATTATGATTATTTTTTAATTGAACTTCATTATTCTGTACATTGTACGCTAATGTGCTGTAGACAGTATAATATACAGTGCATAATGAATACGTTCGCATGGATAGCTCAGTTCGTGAGTAAAAACACTTATTCTTAATACAGTACTGCATTTTGATTAAATAAAAATCCTAATGAAAATTATCGAACTCAAAATCGCGATATTTCCTAGTTTACGTAAATGGATGAAGTACTTTTCTTCGCTACTATACCTAGTAAAGTGATTTCTTTGTGTTTTACGCCAGTATCATCGAACTCCAGTTGTGGAAGGGGGTAGCGAACGGGTTTTCCGGTTCTCTAAAGGTATAGCCAGGTTAACATTAAAAATGTTAGTAAAAATAAAATGATGTCCCTGTATAAAGGCAATAAAGTTACTATGGCCGCGCTAGGAGGAGGCGGAGTTAGTCGATAGAGGGGGGGGAGGGTCCTACGCAGTCAGTGAGCTGTATACTAAACTGGAAGCACTACTCAAGCCTTAAAAAGAATGACGCGAATGCTGAGCGCCGGGGGTATTGCTATCTCTTTCTAACATAGCGTTGTTCTTGTCTCTCTTGCAGTGAATGCTATCTTACACTAACGGTATTTTTATTGCTTACTGCGCATGTGCAACATCAACCTCACGAAAGACTAAATGAAACACATTAGTTAGAAAGAGAGAGCAATACCCTCTTCAACATGGCGTCTACAGTCACGCTTTTAGATAGGAAAGAGCATTGCTGTGGTGCCTCCAGTTTAGTATAGAGCTCACTGTACTCAGCAAACGTTGGACTCGCATTATTTTCGTGTGAGTGGCGTTAAGGGTATATGTACGTGAACGACCACAAATATTATCGGAAAATGAAAGCTCTAAATTTCTTATATATTATAAGAAAATGAACTCACAATTGGACAAAAATTACAAGGTACCACAGCAAGACTTATTAGAACTTAAATATCTGATAAAGATATAAAAAAGTAAATATTTTTCAAACCAGTTTTATCAAAGTATGAAAAAAATCTCCAGTTACATTTTGGTAACCATAACACTGTTATGGTCTCTCTGACATCTTTAATATTTTTCGTGCATGTAATAAACACTAATTTCTGAAAAGTAGACTATTCCCAGACATGTAGAGTCGTTTATTTTAATACAATTAATTTTTTATTTGCAGTATATAAAATATATTAGCATTTGCATAATGTTTTGTGACCTAATTTTTTTTATTTAAAAAAATGGGCATTATTGTAGTCTAACTTTTGAATAAATGCATGTTAAATCACTGTACAACATTTCAGAATTCTATCTCTAATGGTCGTGGAGTTATGAAATAATGTGTGAAAATGTGCAAATTTTGGAAAATTTAATTTAAAGTACAAAGTGAAGTCTAAACATATTATTAGTGACCTTTTTTATACTTTTATCAGATATTTAAGTTCTAATAAGTCTTGTTGTGGTATCTTGTAATTTCTGTCCAATTGTGAGTTCATTTCCTTATAACATTTTAGAAATTTTGAGCCTGCATTTTATGATAATATTTGTGGTCGTTCGCGTACATATACCCTTAAGGAAGGTATTATCGCCGTGCTCTCATGGTTAACATGTCGGCATCATACAATAACGTGCGGTGCGCTTTTAAAACATAATTTTGCCGACCGATTGTTGCTCTGTAGGTTTCACTCTAAGCGTCACGTTGTCACGTCTACTTCCTCGATAAGAATAAGCACTAGTTTGTTATATTGTTAAATGGCTATTATTATTATTATTATTATTATTATTATTATTATTTCATATAAGAGTACGTTGACATTCTTAACTCTTAATAATAACTTTTTAATAATAATTTTTAATCGCATACCTTAAAGTTCGTCCTCAGCACAAGACATTGCAACCTCGGTTTTAGTCCATGAGGATTAGACAAGTAAGTGTCATTTAATAATGGAAGCAGCTTATTGGTTGCAATATTGAAATTGAGGCGAGTGATTGGAGCGGCGACATAATAAACTGAAAACAATAATGCAATTAAATTTCAAAGACCTGCCGAATGTTATGCACGAGGCAGCTCAAAGACCTGCCGAATGTTAACCATGAGAGTGCGGCGATAATAAGTGAAGCGATGTTTTCAGTATGGCCGTACTAAGTGAAACCTGATTTCAAGCGTACACCCATTATTGTTCCATCACTTTGGCGTACCTTACTGAAGATGCATTTCTTTGCGGCATACCACGAGAGATATACATGAGACGATAAAGTAATTTACAAATTCCGCGTGTTACCGTAGAAGTGGGTAAAGTCAATCAGTGGGTGTAAAATCGATCATTTGCGATTTTTATTGAAAATTATATATTTTCTCAGTTACTTGTTAAAATTTTGTTATGCTGACTTCATTGCCTGACATTGCAAATGTAAGCGAGAGGGACAACAAAAAGCCTGCGAATGCCAACAATGGGAACACAGTGTAATTATCGTTGAAGTAAAAATTGTTGTTTTAAACTTTTTCTCTTAAATGAAAACAAAGTCTTACAAACTCTAAATTATAGTCAGCAGTGAAAGGAGACAGGAAGTATACGCAAGTACTTTTCGTTGAGATTGTATCCTGAAATAATAGTTTTTGCAGTTCGTAAATGTTAGTATTGAAACATATTATTTTAAGAAAACTTGTACCTTTGAAGGGTTAAGTCGATCATGCCATCGACCTACTCGAAACTGATAGGACCAGCAGGAAGAATAAATTGTTCACCGAAATACCTCCAACTAACACTTATAAACAGAAAAGTGTCATAGTATAGCTTATATTGATGGGATAGGGGGGAAAGAGGAAGACGAAATTATGGTGAATTTCTTGCGTAAGAGAAGCACTGCCAAAGGAACATATTTTGTACACCCCTCTGTACCTGACTATGGGAACAACGTAGTTTCTAAAGTGACATGAGGAGGGGAAGATTTCAAATAACATCTGATATAAACCTAAGCAATGTTGAATTATTGCATTTTAGATTATAATTGAAGGGTGGTATTTCAATGTAAAATTTGAATTCTTAAATCTTTGTCGGAATGTGAAGTATTAAAATGTGTTTTTATGTTTTATAAGTTGGCAATCATAGTCACGATTGTACAGTGGAGACCTATAGGCCTAATTCTATTGAATATTAAACAAAAGATACACTATATAATGCTACAGGCATATATTGAAGATTATTATTGTTTTTACACCCCTTATAACAAATAAAATATATGTAATACACTTAATTTGTTTTTTAAAAACATAAACAGTGATCGACTTTACCCCCGCAATATTTTAAAATCGATCTTAAACTAAAAATTCAATGATGATCGACTTTACCCTATTTAAGTAGGTAACTTCGATCACAAGTAAAAAAAAAACAGTTTTTTTTTACTGTAATTCAATTCTTGTAACGTGCCTTCATACGTGAAGGATATGACGATAAAATGCTATTTTCTGAGAAACTTCACTCCATTGCATAACTTCAATATCATTAAAAAATTGCAAAATTTCGATCGACTTTACCCTCTTCTACGGTATTCCTATAATTATGATAATTATTTGGCCATGATGAACAATCAACTTTTCGCCACTACAATAAAAGCCCAATACCTCTCTTCAATTGAAATGTGTTTCAATATAATACAGAATAATTTAATCAGTTATACCGCATGCTGAATGGAAATCTCATTTGCGTTAATGAGATGTTCAAGGCTTAATAGTCATTCTCGTCTGAACACATTGGGGCAGTCTAAAAATAGATGATGCAAAAACAAATATCATTTAATATATTTTGGTACACTATTCATAGCTTGAAGACAATATTAACAGTTTTTCACAATTTAATTGATGTTTATAACTCTGCATAGTACACAATTACATCCTATAATACGTTTTCAGGGCAGGACAAAACAATTTGTTATAAATTAATACGATTAAATCACGCCTGGTAGATACGGAAACACTGCAACCAATTCACTAAAATCGATGTATACGAAAAAGGATAGAACAGAGATAGTTCACTCTTGTTGAAATCCATTTCTTTATGTCTGCAATACACAGTTTCTGGTGTCGTGCGTCTCTGATATATGTGGAGTTCGTATTCTTTCCTAAATTGGAACTGAGGCAGACCTAAAAATAATAGTATTCTATGCAGGAAGGAAAAAAATAAATTGCGCCATACATATCAGAATGGCCCCTTGTGAGTACTTGGTAACATCAGTTCGCTGCTGGACCAGTACTGCATATTTCCGCCTTCGCAGGGTGATAAAGGTTGACTTCCCTGACCTGGTTTCAGTTAAAGATAGGCAGCACAATGATGATAGCAATAATTAAGAATAAAATAATAATGTCGGATCTCTGTTCACTTGTTAGTTTTAAAGATAATCTTCAAAAATCTCTCTTAAGAGATTTTTGCACACATGAAACCCTTATTCTTATTTGTTAGATTTCAAAATCTTCCACGCTCATATCTGGCCTCGGCCAGTATGATCCTAGGTTACGGCGTAGACACCAGACAGGTCCATTAGCTATAATCTTGAGACAGAAAGACAGGGAGGCTGGAGTTACTCCCAGGTTTTGGTAGCCACGACTCAACTCCATGAGACTTCTTGGATAGTGCAACCGCTTTGAAATGACCTTGTCTTAACTGGGCTAAACAAAATCCCTCCCTGGCAATATCTACATTTGTTGATCGATGGAACTATCATAGAGCCAATTGGCTAGGATATATCCATCGATTCATAGAGTCATTCAACCTAAGAGCCAGCTGGCTAGTCTCTGAAATTGAGACAACTCATCCTGCCTAAGGTTTTTCCGTGGCTTTCCTAAGGCGCTAAGACAAATGTCGGGATGAGCCTTAAAAGAAATGGGCCACGGACCTGCATTCATATCCTCATGACCCCATTACTTACTCTAAATTAATTAATAATTACATCTATCATAAATTCATAAATCAATCGATCCATTACCTAAAAGCCAAATTGGCTAGTCTCTTATATTGATACAACTCATCCTGCCTAAGGTATTTCCGTGGTTTTCCTAAGGCGTTAAGACAAATGTTGGGATGAGCCCTAAGAGAAATGGGCCACGGACCTATATGCCCTTCCTTACAAGTTCCCCTTTTTTTCTAACAAACAACTTAATGCCCTAGTTCAGAGTCTATAAAATTACTAAATACATGTGCAAGGTCACTAATGTAGTCGCAATGCGAAAGGACAGGGAACCTTCCAAATTGCAGATTCAGAATTCACGGTGTCTCTCCTGGCGGTCTTCACTTGCCTTGTCATCGAACAACAGACGACAGAGTCTTCTCGACTCCTCCTGCACTGCGAAATGACACAGTTCATTTCAATGTGCAGATTTACACCAGCCATCTCCTCCTCGTCCCGTCCCGTGATCATTTTGATCACATTTCCGTCCCTTCTCGTATGTGGTACCTAAGAAGTTACGTCCTTTTTCGGTTTTCCCCTTCAAAATTTTCTAGAGCTCCTTCAGTGGAGCAGCGTAACCCGGAGTGAGACTAGTAGCCAACAGGCTTGGAGCTCACATATTTAGTTTCTTGCGGCCCCGAACCCCTTGCAAGGACGCGTTTTGCGTACCTTTTAAATTTGTCCTCCCAATTCACCTCTTTCAATCCAATTCAATTCCAGGCTACCACAACTTCAATACTCTGCCATAACTCTATAAGACACTAGAAATTTCGTCCCACAATTCTCTACATTCCTCATCTTTCACTGTTACTACTTCTCGTCACTGGAATTCTCTGCCGCCTGGTGGGCTGCCGAATGTTGAATATAAATTAGAGCCCGAGACTTATGTAGGCACCATTTCTAACTCTCGTTACCTCAAAACAAAGTTTGCTATGGACGCAGGGTTGCGAGATAAAGGAATCGAAACCGTCGTACTAACTTATGAAAATTGTCGTACTTCAGCATAAAATTGTCGTACATTTCTGAACTTCCTAATGTATTTCTAGTCCACAACTGTGTAGTAATGGTTAGCATGTCTGGCTGTGAGACGAGCGGGGCGGCGTTCAAATCCTGAATGAGACGAGTTATCTGATTGAGGTTTTTTCCAGGTTTTCCCTGAACCCATTAAGAGTAAATGCTTGGTAACTTTCGGCGCTGGAGTCATTTCGCTGGCCCTATCACCTTCATGTCATTACGCCAGGGATGTCGAACAGCGCTCTCGAGCTGTGAACTGCAGAGCCTTCACTCCTCCGTGCAACGGTTGAACACAGGTAACAGGCAGACCGGGCGAATGATAGTAAACAAAAGCGAAACTGCGGCGGCTGGTACTTTGATAACTTTTATACATCTTACCAATTGATTAGGAACTCAGTTTAGATTTACACTTGATGAACTCTGATAAACAAAGAATCTAGCCTACATGTAGACGAATTATAATAATAATAATAATAATAATAATAATAATAATAATAATAATAATAATAATAATAATAATAATAATAATAGTTTTAGCTGCTAGGTAATTCCATAAATGTTGTTCGTTAGTGACGGAAATAAATAATAATAATAATAATAATAATAATAGTAATAATAATGTTGTTAATATCATATTTTAAAATATCAACTTAGTGTGTATGTGTTGTAGCAGTGCAACTTCAAGTTCAGAAACGTAAACTGTTTTGATGTATAAAATTAATTACTTTTAACGTGACTTGAAATTTGTTCATAGTTTTTGTTATAGATTCAAAAATATCTTCTCCTCGAGTTCGATCCTTTAGTAAAATGACATCTACTAGATCTCCATGAACATTGAAATCTGAATCGACACTCCTTATGAATATATTGTAACTAGCTGCGCCTTATCTTTCCGGTCGGTACTTTCATCAAGAGTAGTGAGTAATAAGTGAAAGTTTTCATTCTTGCTATCAATTGTTCCTCCAAGTTGTCTCCCATTTATGATGTACGCTCTACAACAATATTACGAGACAAACATATAGATTTAAAATCATTAACGCATTCCGGACATATCCCTTTAGCAACAGCTATGAGACAGCCTTTCACAAATTCTCAGTCAGTATATAGCTTTGAAGCCGTTGCAGTAATTTCACAAATTTTGTAGCTATCACGAACCAAGCTTGTTCTACTAACACCCGATGATGATGATGATGTTTTCTGAATTCAATCTCGATTTTAATTCTTCTACAGCCTTTTCACGAGTGAAACCGATCACTTTTCTGGTCCATAAGCTTCAACATGACGTGTAGAATTAAAATGCCTTTTAATATTATGATGGCTAATGTATCCAAGTTCTTTTCTACATATTAAGCAATGCGCCTTTCCGTCATTTAAGATAAATAAATATTTATCTGTCCACTCACTATTGAATCGTCGTTCCATATCCATACCAGCCGCCAGAGTTGATAAACACACTGCGTACAGAACACTGCTACAGCGAGCTGACTGACTGTCGTTCCAGCTCAGCTACGGTAGGAAACAGTATTAATCGTTTCACAGTTTGAGAGCGCTGTTCGACATCCCTGCATTACGCAATTGATAAATAATCGCAAAAAAGGAAATTAATAACATTAAACTCGTATTACTGTTTTATAACCGCGCCGTATACGTGAAACCTAGAGCTCAAGATGAAAAATTATGACTTGCATGACAAGCATAGTTACCAGATCGATTTCAAAGCAATCCCCACCTTAAACCATGTTTCTTTCATATTAGTCCAGGACATAACAAATGAAGAAAACTTGTCTAAAAGGGACGAATTAACCATCAATTTTATTTTAGTTATAAAGCAACACTATAAGTTCTCAATTATTTTTCCCTTCAGTGAAATAGTCGTACAAAATTGCGTACGACATACAGTGCGGTCATACCTCGTACAATTAGTCAAAAATAGTCGTATGCGTACGACTACAGTCGTACGTATGACAACCCTGTATGGACGATACGACCACACAGACTTCAACTGTAACTGACTTCTGTGTTGCCAGAAACTCCACCTTGATTTTCCCACAAAAAGCATAAAATTTCCCACACAACTGAGATTTCTCCTACAACCTAAATAAACACATACTAATTAAAAAAACATAGTAATTACTGGCGCGGCTCACGACAGGAAGAATTTGGCTGTAAGATCAAACTATAGTCGTACGTATGGCAACCCTGTATGGACGATACGACCACACGTTCTTATTCCCTAAGACTTCAACTGTAACTGACTTCAGTGTTGCCAGAAACTCCACCTTGATTTTCCCACAAAAAGCATAAAATTTCCCACACAACTGAGATTTCTCCTACAACCTAAATAAACACATATTAATTAAAAAAAACATAGTAATTACTCGTGCGGCTCACGACAGGAAGAACTTAGCTGTAAGATCAAACTGCGCATGTGCGGATTTGGTTAATTAAAAACCTAAATTTTCAAACCTAACCTTCGTATATGGAAGATGTGTAACCGGGGTACGATGGGAACTTCTTGATTTGGTCTAGAACGTGCACGCGGAATTAAATCCAGCTAAGAATCACGTTGGCACTGCATGAGAAGTGTGAGATGCGCAGTTTGATCTCACAGCCAAGTTATTTCTGTCGCAGGCCCTCCTGTAATAACAGGTCTATAACTATGTAAATAAAAATATTATCACTCATCAAATCTAATACAAAACATCTGAACTGTAAAGCCTCAGATGGGTTTTGTGACCTTGAATGTGCAATCCTTTACCTTTAAAAGTGGATCGTATTACAGCAACACCGCCTAGAGTCTCGTCACCTATTCTACAATTTTTTTTTATTTTAGATATAAATTATTTTTAACCTAAGTAGTATTAGTTAAGGTCTTGAAACTTAAAGAATTTGGCGGTATTTTAGTCTTTTTAGAGAAATCTGTCCCTTAATCGATAGTCAGCGTTGACCTTACCAAGATTAATATATGTATACCGCCGTTATAATGAAAATTTTTTTAGGGTTTAAAATTTTCTTAATTTAACTTGATAAACTATTTCAGGTCAAGGTGCAGTTTATATTTTGGTGGAGATGGATTACATCTCAAAATTCATCTATTTCAGCATTATTTAATTCACATCTAAATTTCCCATTTTTTTTTTACATATTTTCTCTTTTTCTCCACAAGTCAAATTTTTATCTTATTTTTCCCTCGTCTGTGGGAAATTTCCTACAATCTGGCAACATTGACTGACGTAATTTTCATTGGTGTTGCCAGTTCTACCAACCTACACATTATTTAATCACCATCGTACGTGAAAATGTGGTACAGCATAACTAAAGAAAGTCACCGTAATGGGATGATTACGTACAGAATAAGAATGAGTAGAGATGAGCGAAACGTGTTGATGAGCATAGTATCCAATTTTTTGCGATTTAGAGATATTGATTGTTTCTCATATAATTTTGTGTACTGAATGCGATTCTGAAAATGTTTAGGTTTAAAGCGGACAGAACAGAGTGAAAATAGCGCTTAATTATGCGCTTTGGAATCAAAATGTAGACAACTCCACTGTGGCTTGGTTTCAAATTAGGACAGTAGCCAATGAGAAGCCCACATTCATACCATCTTTTCCCATCACGGATCGCGAATCCAACATGGCTGATTCTTTATATTATCGGTTTGTGAATGAATAAGTACTTTTTTACGTAAATTTGTTTTGAAACCGAATTAGAAGAGACTTAGATTCAGAAGTAGACAATTTCACTTCAAATATGGCTTCGTTTGGTTTCAAAACCAGACAACTCCATGACTTAGTTTCAGAGATGGACAACTCCACTTTTTAAACTTAAATTTCGACCTGAATATTAATTTTAATCTCATTTTGAGAGTGGAAAAATGTTTCTATGACCCATGAGAATGTTAAAAAAAATGTACTATAACGGTGACATTGGTTTCCAAGGATCCAGTTTTTTGTCTCTCCTGTAAAAAAAAAGGAAAAAGTGGAGTTGTCCAACTTTGATACCAAGCTCCTCAATTATGGCATGGTCACCCCCCGGAAGAAGAGTGAGAGGATGTTTTCAAATGACATGGACAGGAAGAATTACTAGACCAAGGATGGAATGAGAAATGCAAGAAGACCAGCGGGAAGATGGGAAAAGCTACAAAATGGGACTAGAAAACAACCGTTGACGAAAACTGGAGAACTCTTTAAAAGTAAGTACATATTGGATACTTCACGAACTAAAACTGTATTTTTGAAGAAGATTAGAGGGAGAAGGAGATGGAAACTAAAAGAAAAACATAGACTGCTTCTGCGTCTGTTCTTTAAGCCTCGTTCACACTTTTCAAGTAACTTGAATTGAAGTAAGGTGAATTCAAGTACCGGTTCAGACATGCTCAAGTTAATTTTGTTTTCAACTAGGATAAAATAGCGTCGATGAAAGGTCTCCAAATATAAATGTCTGTAGTAGCACGTATCCGTGCCAGGGAACTGATAAACATGTTGTATGACTGGAGGAAGTGTCCCTCAGTATGGGTTAGGAACTGAATTAATAAGATATATACATGATCATTGATTTTTACAAAGAGAGTAAGTGAAATCTTCAAGCAAAAATTTAATAATTCTTAATGTAAATGTAATAAAATAAGCAGGTCTAATTCACCAAACAGTGAAACCTGTCTAAAGCGGCCATCTGAAGTTACCTTGTAAAATGGCCGTTTTATGAGGTGGCCGCTTGATTAAGGTTGCGGTTTTTTATGAATCAGCATGAAAGTACTGAATTTCATTGACTTTTTAGGACTGTGCGCGTACACGAATCGTGCATATTATTGTCAGCCTCTTCCATTCTTGCAACTAGCCTTTTCAAAACTCAATGTCTTCGCCCTCGCACACTTGAACCATTCGTAAACGAAATCATTCACATTACTAAACACAGATTCTCTCTTCTTTTTTTGGCCACCATGCATATTTTCCTCCCATTGTTTTAATATTTCATCTTAATTATACCGTGTATTTGTGTCCTTCCACATTTGAATATTTCTGCAATTTTTCTCGCAGATGTTCCCTTCTCGCTTTCTTCAATCATTTTTCGTCTCACCTCTAAACTTAATACCACTCTAGATTTATTGTTAGACTCAAACTAACGTCACAGTTCCTCTGAATCAACTGAATGAAAAGAAGAAAAATTCGTAAAAGCTGGTCCAAATAGAAAAAGATGGAAAGAGGAGAAAAAAAATTAAAAAATGTCGAATGGTTAACTACTGACCTAAAACATACTGTGACATTTTCGATAGAAAACGTCCGTGTTTCAATCCTTTAAAAACGAGTAAGAATTTATAGCTGTGCAGGGTCGGAGTGGAAAGTGACAAAAGAGTCATAAAACTAACCAACTAACCCCAAGATATGGAGCGTGTACTGTTGTACACTTAGCTGTTGTACTCGTCATATTGCTCTCTGTCCTCTAACCATCGAAAAAATAGGTCAGACAGTATCCGTGAAAAAAATTTTTGTTGGACAGTTACTGTTATAGTCAGGTTCCAATCAGGTTCGGCCGCTGGCCGAAGCATGAGGTGGCCGCTAAATAAAGAGAGAATTTGTATTGATCTTATGGAAAATCCAATTGGTTCCAGAGAAAATTGGCCTTTTGGCCAGGTGGCCGTTTAAATGAAGTGACCGCAAAGGCAGGTTTCACTGTATTTGAAAATGCTTTTCTTGAAGCCGTTACAGTTCCAAAAAAAAAATATTAGCTACATTGATCCATGCCAGTTTCGACCGATAAACACATCCCTTCAAGTAACACCCTTTTTAATCTCTGCTATCTTTCTCAATTCTTCTCTCCAGGCCTAAACAGTTTAATCTTTAATTTTCTTTTCCATCTTACGTTAAATCTCTCCTGTTCATTTCCTCAATGAACTCTTCCTTGGCAGCTTTCATTGCATTTCTGTCACGATACTTCGCAGTCTCTATATTATAGAGGCCTTCATGAATTTTATACAACTCCAGAAACTCAAGTACTTTGCCATTGTTCCACTTCCTCATTGTTTCCTATTATTTTTATATTCCGCTACAACATAAGAAACAATTAGCTGTTAATTTGCGATTAACATAGGTGTCAATTTGAATTCGCGTCTTTTTCTTCAATTCAAGTTATCAAATAACATTCATAGTCTTAAAATTGTTTAAAGTGTCATTTCAAGTCAAGAAAAAAGTACAAAAGGATTCAACTTCACTAGAAACTTGAATTCAAGCTGCTATTTGACTTGGACTAAACTTCAAACATAGTTCACACTTTTCAAGTGACTTGAAAAGTGTGTACGAGGCTTTACTGAATTCCAAGAATGTTCTGGTATCGCAAAGATGACTCATATTAACCAGTGGTGCACATACTTATAGTAAACAGTATAATATAGGCGATGTATTGGAATAGAGCAGTTGTCATCAACTAATATAGCAATGACGTAGCTGGCTTGCACAAATGAAGCATTACAGGTAAACATATTGATTTCATCATTACTTGACCTTATGTAGGACATAACAGAGTGTTTGTCTTGAAATGCTCTAATGGTATCGTGTTCTCAGGGAATAAATAATAGAGTTATGAAAATTATATCGACAAGCATCAATCCTACCACAAATATTCTTTACGGAAAGAGACAACAGATTAGATTTCGGTGACGCATAAAATATTCAGTTCATAGGCAATCTATCCTCGACACAGTCTCAGTAAAGAATCGTGATGACACAATATCAACAGAAGATAGGATCCATTCAAAGGATCTGTTGTAGTATTGGTTTAGCTTTTCGAGGTTTGGACACAGGACAAATCATTGCGCTTAAACTAGCGTTTGTTCACGTTCACTGTGCACCTTATAAATAGGAATAGGATGTTGTATGTGACAAAAAAGTTTAATACCATATTGGTGAAGAGTCCATAGTTTTCTCAGAAAAAGTGTTTTTTTCCCAACGTGTTTAACACCCTCTTATTCGGTAACTATTGCGAGTAGGATCGTGATTTTTGTCCATATTGATAGAAAATCTAGTAAAGATTAATTTATCTCTCTGGCACATTTCAATAGCGTGGAAGTTTTTCGTATAAATTTATTTAAAAGACAATTCATTTGAAGCCATTGACTGCTGCGAACAGCTTACAACATTGTAGCCAGAAAGGGGCAGATGGGAGGTAGTTCGCTAAGGCAGGCAGACATGAGTTCGTTGACCTCTTACATCTGTATTACGAGAAGAAAGAGCAGTGTGTTAGAGGCGATGTTGCCAGACTGCTGAAACTTCCAACTCAATTTTCTAATTAATATAGATTTAATCACAAAACGTAATGTAGGTTTTATATTCATCTTAAGTGTTAAGACCAGTAAATAATTTCCTATAGTAATAAAGCCTCAACTAGACCTCACTTGTCGAGTTCACTACCAAGTAATTATAATTCGAAACACTCGGGGCATTTAAAACAAAAATATATGTCGAGGAGAATTTGCATTTTTAAACCGTAACTTTATGTTCAGTATCTCAAACATGTCCAAAATAGCTTCAAGGGAAAAATTGTTGCAGGACCGGGTATCGAACCCGGGATCTTTGGGCTGAGCGCGCTAATGCTCTACCGATTGAGCTACCAAGGCACTGTAGCAGATTCCGGCTCAATTATTCCTCTTATATCCACATACCTCAAGTGGGGTGACAGAATGTCGGAACCCATAGACCCGTGGTGTTATTTCTGGCAGCTAATCACGTTGCAGATCGGCTACATTTAAAAGTGTGCGTCTTGTGATTCGCTGCTGATGACGTTATGCACTTTCTAAGGCTCGCTAATACTTAATATAATCTCCCGTCATTTTTGTTCTTTCGTTGGCGTTCGCAGAAAGCACACGAGGGCGTTATTTGCCGCTCAATTATTTGCTCAATTACAGTGCGTTTGATTTATTATCATAGGAGAAATTGGAGATTTATCCTTCGAAGAGGTTGAAAAATTCATATATCTTGGAGCAACAGTAACAAATATAAATGACACTCGAGAGTAAATTCAACGCAGAATAAATATGGAAAATGCTTGTTATTATTCGGTTGAGAAGCATTTGTTATCTAATCTGCTGTCAAAATATCTGAAAGTTAGAATTTATAAAACATTTATATTACCGGTTGTTCTATATGATGTCAAACTTGGACTCTCACTTTGAGAGAGGAACAGAGATTAAGGGTGTTTGAGAATAAGGTTCTTAGGAAAATATTTGGGGCTAAGAGGGATGAAGTTACAGGAAAATGGAGAAAGTTACACAACGCAGAACTGCACGCATTGTTTTCTTCACCTGACATAATTAGGAATATTAAATCCAGGCGTTTGAGATGGGGAGGGCATGTAGCACGTATGGGCGAATCCAGAAATGCATGTGGAGTTTTAGTTGGGAAAAAGGCCTTTGTGGAGGCCGAGACGTAGATGCGAGGATAATATTAAAATGGATTTGAGAGAGGTTGGATATGATGATAGACTGGATTAATCTTGCACAGGATAGGGACCGATGGTGGGCTTATGTAAGTAGCTACGACATGATAATGTTAAACGGTGCGTCAAATAGATTCCTCGTCTGGTAGCTCGGCAACGAAAAAACAAAAATAGCGAACGATATACCTATCTAGACTTATACAGCCTTCACTTCCTAAGGCGTAAGCAAAGAGGAGGAGTCAAGCCGGAAATAACAGCGACGCGACTAAAGCATTTAGTGCACAGTTATTGTGTGACTTTTGTGGTTTAACGCACATTAAACATGTATTATAGAAATCTGGCTTTCAGGTATAACTCCCTGTAAAGCTGACTTGAATAATTTAAAGGCAAAAATTGTTGGAGGGCCAGGTATGGAGCTATACCTGAAAGTCAGATCTATATGTCCAAAATAGTTACAGCTTCCATCATTAGCGTCGTATCGCTCAAGACCTTAAATGATTGGCTACTCGAAGATATTAAATTTCAAATGTCCTCGAACAATTTATGCGAGTTTCAACCGTGGGCCTAGAACTCTAGATGAGAGTCCCTCAGTAAACAGCAACTAGCACATCTTGTGCAGAATAGAGAATCATGAACGGTAAGCTTAATGGAACCAGAAACTCTCGCTACAGGGATTAGTACAGAGAGGAGAAGATCCGTGTTTGTGAGCTCTGAGATGGCAGTCCCATCAATGAACCCACTGAGAGAGGCCGGTAACCTCAAGGGACATAATTTACTACTAAAGTTCTACAATCTAGTAATTTACGCCTGAAATACGTTTATCAGTACCTTACTGAATATAATTACATGTCAAAAGGAGACTGAACAGTTGAAATATCAAAATAGAAACAACAGCGAGTTTAGTTTTGAAGTTGTTAGGAAATGAAACAGATTGAAACGTTATTTTAAAGATGATGATTATGATGATGATGATGATGATGATGATGATGATGATGATGAGGACGACGACGACGACGACGAAGATTTACCACTTTCGTACTTTTTACATTTCAGAAAATTAGCGTATTTATATAAAAAAGTACAGGGACACCATTTTATTTTTACTAATATTTTAAATATTAACTTGGCTATACCTCTGGATCAACGCCGTTTGCTACCCCTTCCACGACTGGAGTTCGATGATACTGGCGTAATATATAAACAGATCACTTTACTAGATACAGGAAGGAAGAAAAGTAGTTCATCCATTTACGTAAACTAGGAAATATCGCGCTTTTGAGTTTGATCATTTTCATTACGTTTTTGTTTCATCAAAGTACAGTACAGTATTATCAATGAGTGTTTTTACTCACAAACTGAGCTACCCATGTGGACGTATTCATTATGCAGTGTATATTATACTGTCTACAGCATATTAGCGTACAATATAGAGAATGAAGTTAAATTGAAAAATAATCATAATATGGATATTTAAACACATTTTTGAAAATGGTGGCCGTTCATTTCGATACAGGCTTCATATCTTTTGTGCCTATTATCGCACTATAGACTATTGCATCTAATTCCAATTACCAGTTTCGTCTTTCATACTTAGTAACTCATGTTGAAATAATTTTATACCTACTGTATAAAAGAGTACTTTACGTACTGTAAATTCAGCCTTCATTTCTGCACGACCCGCACAGATAAAATTACCCAGACATGCTATCTACTGTCCGTCCAAGTGGTTATGTCGCAGGATCGTAGAAAGGGGGGGGGGAATCACGTGATAGTTAATTCATAACAGAAATTAATGTTTTCAGAAAAGAGCTAAGAAAGCCCAGCCACTAGTCTTTACAGTGGAGCGAGCACAAGCAGGTGGGGAAAATCGGGATGCGACGTAGGCAAACGGACGACAGTACCTGTGCGAAAATATGATTCAATATTGGAAGTTTTCGTCACTGGAAAACGCGAACATATTTCTGAAACGTACTATACTCATTAACTCAGTACTGCGGCCTTGGTTCTGTGTGGAAGATAGTTGGAACTTCGTTAGTAGAAGGGGTGGGAGTGAAGTATATTCAAAAACTCAGGTACAATAAAAGTTGAAGTAAAAATAAAATGATGTCCCTGTACAACTAAATTATGTGTGTGTCTCATAGGGTTGCCACTGGTCGTGCCCCATTGAACTACTGTGCCTTAGTTGTCCGCTCTCTGTAGGCTGTAGAAGTATATAATATGTTTTAAGTGGTGCAAAATGGTCCCCAAGTTTAAAGGTTTGCTAAGAGCTTTATTTGTCATTAAATAATGATATATTTTTATGTAAAATATGATAAACGTTTACATATTGAAAAACTTTAAAACTTACTTTTAAAAAAGGTAATACACATTCAATACGATGCTATATTACCTATTTTAACAATATTTTAATACAGTAAAGTTTTAAAGTTTTTACACTTTTTAACTGTTATCATTTTAAACGTTATAAGTGTTATAAAGTGAATAGATAACAAGAGAAATAATATATAATATGTTATACTCTTTAGTATATCCTAAATACAAGTCTAATTCGAATATCCGGAGAGAAATTCAACTCTTCATCCAATCTAACAGAAAATTTCGGAACTATTGAAAAATCATCCTATATTACGCATTAGACGTCAAAGTAAAGATAAAAAAGATTTCCTACGTCAATTTATTCAACAGATGCACAAGGAACCCAGATACATTTCAACATAGCAGGAATAAATTCATAGTAATTCAACATGAAAGCTCATAATGCCTCAATCACGCCAACTTCAACACTGAAAGTGTTGGATGACTGTTTCAAAACTATTTCTTTCAAAGTAAGACATGCTACACTGCAAACAATACATTTTATATCCTTGAAGTAAACCATTGCTTTAATCGTTTCTTTGAGTGCATTAACATTATCAACATTTATCTGTACAATATTTGCTGGGTTGAATAATTCATTTCAATTTTCAACAATGAATATGAATCTTGTAACTCGTATTTTTCAATTTTCTGAATCACCAGTTAACAGACAAGCTTAAATAATTTTTGTATTTCAGCCTTTAAGTCCAAACTGAAGTGATTAATTATTTTTCCTACCGACTCCCCTACATTATTAGAAATTACTATTATATTCATTCTACGCTTCATGTCATTATGCGGAAATCTGTGGTCTCCGCCTATCCCTCTCCACCGCTGACCAGGACTACTCACGCGCAAGTAAACAAACCCGTACCTATACTCAAGGAACATCTAACCTGTTTCATCGGTCTACAAGTTTCGCTCCCTGCTTATATAGGGACATCATTTTATTTTTACTTCAATTTTTATTGTACCTGAGTTTTGGAATGTACTTCACTCCCACCCCTTCTACTAGTAAACTTCCAACCGTTCACGACACAGAGCCGAGGGCGCGTAAGCAGTACTGAGTTACTGAGTATAGTACGTTTCAGAAATATGTTCGCGTTTTCCAGTGACGAAAGAGCTTTCAATATTGAATCATATTTTCGTACGGGTACTGTCGTCCGTTTCCCTATGTCGCATCCCGGTTTCCCCCACCTGCTTCTGTTCGCCCCTTTGTAAAGACTAGTAGTTGGGCTATCTCAGCTCTTTTCTGAAAACATCAATTTCTGTTAGGAATTGGACGTCTACGTAATATTATATAACTGTTTAAAATAACTTAAATAAAAGGGCCTCCTTAAGTAATTAACTGTCACGTGATTCCCCCCCCCTCTCTTTCTACAACCCTGCGACAAAACCACTTGAACGGACAGTAGATAGCATTTCTGAGTAATTTTATCTTTTCGGATCGGGCAGAAGTGAAGATTGAATTTACAGTACGTAAGGTACCCTTTTATAGAGTAGGCACAGAATTATTTCAACATGAGTTACTCGTACGAAGGACAAAACTGGTAATTGGAATTAGGTACAATAGTCTATAGTGCGATAATATGGACAAAAGAACTGAAGCCTATATCGAAATGAACGGCCACCATTTTCTAAAATGTGTTTAAATATCCATATTATAATTATTTTTCAATTTAACTTCATTCTCTATATTGTACGCTAATGTGCTGTAACAGTACAATATACACTGCATAATTAATACTTAAGAATGGATAGCTCAATTCGTGTGTAAAACATTAAGTGTTAATACAGTACTGTATTTTGATTAAACAAAACCTAATGAAAATTATCAAACTCAAAATTGCGATATTTCCTAGTTTACATAAATGGATGAACTACTTTTCTTCCCTCCTATACCTAGTAAAGTGATTTGTATTTTACGCCAGTATCATTGAACTCCGTCGTGGAAAGGATAGCAAACGGTGTTTCCTGTTTCAATCGTTAATAGAAAGGTATAGCCAGGTTAATATTAAAAATGTTAGTAAAAATAAAATGATGTCCCTGTATATTATATAGGTCTACGCGATAAATGGAGAGCAATGGATGCACTTTAATTTTCGAGAGGAACAAACAATCTATCAATTCCAAACGTAGTATATACTCTGCAGTAGTACAGGAACATCATTTTATTTTTACTAACATTTCTAATATTAACCTGACTATACCTTTGGATTAAAGATTGAGAACCGGAAACGACGTTTACTACTCCCTTCCACGACTGGAGTTCGATGATACTGGCGTAAAATACAAAAAAAAAAAAAATCACTTTAGGTATAGGAGGGAAGAAAAGAAGTTCATCCATTTACGTAAAGTAGGAAATATCGGGATTTTCAGTTTGATAGTTTTGGTTAGGTTTTTGTTTAATCAAAATACAGTACTGTATTAACAATAAGTGTTTTTACTCACGAATTGAGCTATCCATTCGAACGTATTCATTATGCAGTTTATATTATTCTACCTACAGCACATTAGCGTACAATATAGAGAATGAAGTTAAATTGAAAATAATCATAATATGGATGTTTAAACCCATTTTTGAAAATGCTGGCCGTTTATTTCGATACAGGCTTCAGTTCTTTTGTGCATATTATCGCACTATAGACCATTGTACCTAATTCCAATTACCAGTTTCGTCTTCGTACCAGTAACTCATATTGAAATAATTCTGTACCTACTCTATATTCATTTACTTACTGTAAATTCAATCTTCACTTCTGCCCAATCCGAAAAGATAAAATTACTCAGACATACTATCTACTGTCCGTCCAAGTAGTTATGTAGCATGGTCGTAGAAAGGGGGGGGATCACGTGACAGTTAATTACATAACGAGACCCTTTTATTTAAGTTATTTTAAACAGTAGTATAATATTACGTAGACGTCCAATTCTTAACAGAAATTAACATTTTCAGAAAAGAGCTAAGACAGCCCAGCCACTAATCTTTACAGTGGGGCGAACAGAAGCGATTGGGGGAAACCGGGGTGCAACGTAGGCAAACGGACGACAGTACCTGTGCGAAAATATGATTCAATATTGAAAGCTCTTTCGTCACTGGAAAACGCGAACATATTTCTGGAACGTACTATACTCACTAACTCAGTATTGCTTACTATGACCGCATACCCGGCCTTGGTTCTGTGTGGAGAACGGTTGGAAGTTTAGTAGTAGAGGGGGTGGTAGTGAAGTACATTAAAAAATTCAGGTACAACAAAAATTGAAGTAAAAGTAAAATGATGTCCCTGTATAAAGCTCCTTTATAGAAGCTCAATAACAAAAATTATAATAAATTTGCTAGGAATCGAACATCGATCTAGTGTTATAAAGAGACTTCCACTGACTGACTGACTGACTGACTGACCGACATATCTAGGACTGTGGGGGAAAAGCGTTAATGCTTAGTAAAGTTTGTGTTATAGCAACGATTCAATAGAGTTGTTTGCACTGTCAGAACTGAAATTATTATGCATTAAATTCCCTACTGAATTCGTATCGGTTTAATTTATAGAACAAAGATAACACCGAGAATTATATAATTGATATGTGAAATGCTGCTGTAACTGGATATGTCATGATACATAGATGTATTAAATTACAATCCCTAGCGAAAGCTATTTAAAACTGATCGTCACACATAAATACATATCGGATAACATGAGATTTACTAAGTACTTATCATAGTGGTTTTATGCTATACATTAAATGTTTGTTTGTAGCAACGATTTTTATACTTAAAAAAATTCTATACTAATAATAAATCTGTTTATCTGTAGCCAAAATTTTTCTGGTAATTTTTGATTTTCCAAAAATAATTTCTGTTAACATGTATAATTAACCATCCTGAAACCGAAAATCGCTTTTTTTATTTTTGTTTGTATGTCTGTCTATCTGTCTGTATGTCTGTCTGTTTGTTACCTTTTCACGCGATAATAGCTGAACGGATTACGATGAAAATTGGAATATAAATTAAGTTCGTTGTAACTTAGATTTTAGGATATATGGCATTCAAAATACATTATTTAAAAGGGGGGTTATAAGGGGGCCTGAATTGAATAAATCGAAATATCTCGCTTATTATTCATTTTTTTGAAAAATATTACATGACAAAAGTTATTTAAAAATAATTTGCGATATGTTTTATTCCTCGAAACATTTTGACAGGACTGATATTTAATGAGATAAATGAGTTTTAAAATTAAAACAACTGCCATCTAAGGCCGTGTAATGAATTAACAAACAAATGACTTCGTCTATAAGGGGCCTTGGACAGCAACAATCGAAAGCTATGAAAGATAGCCTACAGAGAATGTTTCTGTGTTTGTATGAAGTAATATCGGAAACTAAATTAACCGATTTGTATAATTAATTATTATTTACCATTGGAAAGTATAGTTTCTCTAGATGGACATAATGCTATAACGTTATTACAGTAACTTCTGATATAATATAATATAATATAATATAATATAATATAATATAATATAATATAATATAATATAATATAATATAATTTAACTTATTTGAAGGGTTCAGAACCATAGTGGGCCAAGCGCCATTTACTGAATACGTAGAAAACAAGGGTTAAAATTAAGTAATTCAATGGAAATAACAAGTAAAATAAAATATACACATTAAATCTATATGATGTCAATCTTCATTAAACTATGGTTGCATGTAATAAAAATTAAGAAACATGTTAAAGAATTGTCAATGCACCAAATGAGTGTCTCTGGACCAAAATGATCGCATTTTAATTATTTGGATGCAACTTAAATTATGTAACATATTAAACGATTTATCCTTCTATCAAACACGAATGTTCCCTGGATCAAATGTCCTATTTTAATTATGTAATTACTTTATATGTATTTCTAACGGGTGCAGCGGAGCGCCCGGGTACGGCTAGTTCACAATAAAAATTAACGCAAGTTACACCCATAAATGAGGTGTTTTCTTCTCCGTCCGCTCCAAAGTCTTATTAACAGATACAATTGATTGTTGTCATTTTCCACCTCCCTACGCGCTACGACATCCACAGATTCTGAATTCGGCCACGCTTCGACGCGTACCGAGCAAATACCAATATCTCTGAGCGATCTGCCATCACTTGACACACACTTCCTTACGAAAGCGACGCCATTGAAAAGAATGGCACAAGCCTGTAATGGAAGCAAAATTCCGTAGCTCTGATAGGATTAGGTTCAGATAAAGGGTAGGAAGGTTAGTTAGTGGATAGATGGGAGGTGGAATCCCTCTCCTTGGACTGCAACCTTGACGTGGTGAGAGGGCTTGCGTGCCTCTTTTAACGAAGAGGCCAGACTAATGGCAGTCCGATAAAAATATTGAAGTTCAGAACTTAAAAATAGCAACAACATTAAACATCCCTATACGCTAATTTGAATAAGAACTCAACTAAAATGAATTCCAAGGGCCAAAAAATGTGACACAATAACAACATGAGAATACTGCTGAGGACGATATGTGTGAAATATATAAATTATCCCTCAAATGCAGTAAAATAAATAAGCTTGCCTCTTGATGTATTGTATGTATGTACGCAAAATTCATTTAGAAATCTTTAAAATCATCATAAATACAGTATCTCCTGGAATTTAAACGTTCCGAGGGCTATATTTAGTCTTCAAACATTAAAATATTAGTCGGTTTTGTAAGACATACACGAAATTTAGAGTTTAAATGGAATTTATTATATTTACGAATGTAAAAATAATATTTCTGATTCAATTGCGAAACTTTAAGATCATTTCCATAGAAACATGTGTATTATTACGAATACATTCTTTCTTTCGCTGTTTACGTCATTGACTATAATTTAGTGCAGTTATGAAGGAAATTATAAAGAAAACTAGCCGTACCCGTGCGCTCCGCTGCACCCGTTAGAAATAAATATAAATTAATTATATAATTAAAATAGGACATTTGATCCAGGGAACATTCGTGTTTGATAGAAGGATAAATCGTTTATTATGTTACTTAATTTAAATTGAATTAAAAAATTAAAATGCGATCATTTTGATCCAGAGACCACTCATTTGGTCATAAAAATTAGTTTAGGAAATACAGGAAACGAATATACAGAATAGCCTATCAAGTTTTCTGTGCATAAGAATCTATTTTAATCTTACCTGTCCTCGATTCACTCAGAAGTTACTGTGATAACATTATAGCATTATGTCCATCTAGAGAAACTACACTATCCAATGGTGAATTAATAATTAATTATACAAATCGGTTAATTTAGCTTCTGATATTACTTCATAGAAACGCAGAAACATTATCTGTAGGCTATCTTTCATAGCTTTCGATTGTTGCTGTCCAAGGCCCCTTATAGACGAAGTCATTTGTTTTTTAATTCATTACACGGCCTTAGATGGCAGTTATTTTAATTTTAAAACTCATTTATCTAATTAAATATCAGTCCTATCAAAATTTTTCAAGGAATAAAACTTATTGCAAATTATGTTTAAAGAAACATTTGTTATGTAACATTTTTCACAAAAATCAATAATAAGCGAGATATTTCGATTTATTTAATTCAGGCCCCCTTATAACCCCCCTTTTAAATAATGTATTTTGAATGCCATATAGCCTAAAATCTAAGTTACAACGAACGTAATTTATATTCCAATTTTCATCGAAATCCGTTCAGCCATTATCGCGTGAAAAGGTAACAAACATACAGACAGACAGACATACAAACAAAAATTTCAAAAAAGCGATTTTCGGTTTCAGGGTGGTTAATTATATATGTTAGGACCAATTATTTTTGGAAAATCGAAAATTACCAGAAAAATTTCGGCTAAATATTTATTATTAGTATAGATTACTTTATATTTATTTCTAACGGGTGCAGCGGAGCGCACGGGTACGGCTAGTATAAAATAAAAAAAAATGCAGAGGTTGACAATAAAAAAACATATAATTTATATAATTATCAGTAATACACTTTCATGTCCACCGTTGTGGCTGAGGGGTTAGCGAGTCTAACTTCTAACCCAGCGGTCCCGGGTTCGATTCCCGTTCAGGACGAGTTGGGGTTATTCCCCTCACTCCTATGGATGAATATCAGGTAACTTAACAGGCGAAGTGTGGAATAAATTTGTTTTTTAGTAAATGAACTGAATAATTTGCCAATTTTCTATGTGACATTTATTCGATTTCTTAGTCTCCCGTATTTTCTTAAAAAAAAGTTAGCACACACATAATTTAGTTGTATATTTGGGCGGGAATAGGCAAAATAGTCACATACAACGCAGTGAGAGATTACGCAATACTTCACGCTCTGTGAAAACTGAAACCTGTAACGTTATTTTAGACTCATACTGTGTTACTATTACTATATTATTCTTTTTGTAATTAATGTATTTTAATTAGAAAAACTCTGAAATTTACAACTTTAATCAAAGCGAAAAGCGAGCTAACATTAAGGGAACGAGAATTCTTTCAAAGGAGGCGGAAGACCTCGCACACAGTCACGGCTCGTTTTTACTCCGTTTTAAATAACGAACAAAATGGAAAGATTGCTCAAATGAAGGGAAAAACCCGGTATATCATGACGAGGTAACGGCACTGCTTTCTCTGCGGACGTTGACTTGGGTATTTTATGTGCTCACTGTCTTATATATAAGGTCGGGCAGGAAATGATGCTGAGTTGTGTGACAGATAAGTGCACAGGAAGGCCTGCTCGCTCCTGAAGGGTGGCTGTCTGCCGTGCTTCGCTGGACGTCTTCCTGTGCGCCGGATCTCAAGGACGGTGCCACTTGGAGACAGGGTTTCCCATCGATCGCTATCACGGTTCGTACTCTCGGCCAGAGAAGCGCACTGTATTGTTTCTATTTTAAGTCGCACCGAGTCCTCTACAGGTACGCAATTTCCCCAAGGATTCATTGTGATGCCATCCGTAGTAAGGACTGGTTGGTAGCGATCACTAACTTTTTAATTTTATTGTACAGTACCTACGAGAAAAGATAGCCTACAGCAATTTGCTAAGCGATGGAGGGACGCCACTATAAACAAAGAAACCAGAAACATAAGGGTGATACAAATTAAAACATTTGGAATTACTGTGTTAGAGAATGTACAGTAAAACCTCTCCTTACGGATATCCCCAAGATACGGACACTCCTCATATACGGACAGATTTTTATGTCCCAACTGAAATAATATAGAAGTAATGATAAATTTGACTCTCGTTTACGGACACTCTCAGACACGGACACGAACAGCTGTTTCACAGTCCTAAAGGTTGCTTTATCTCCTGATTGCGGACAGAACTTGGATTTCAAGACATAATGTGTTACAAAAATGGAAAATTTAACTTTGAGAACTGTACATGAATTCCTTAAAATGAAAGAAGACAATAAGGGTCTCGTAGGGTACCACTAGCCCAGCCGGCTACCCCTTGTTAGCTGGAAGCGGATGGATAAACAAAATCATAAAATTTAACCTGTCTGATGGGTCCAAGGTTTCCGTGATCGTGAAATTGTATTCGCCACATAATAAGGTTAGTAGGATTATTCTCTTCACTTCAATCAGTTGTTCTGTTTCCAGAGACATGGCACCTGAACGAAAAGGTAAATTTGAAAACTATAAATTACAGTACTGCTTTACTGTAGACCTAGAATAAAATTGCATGGCACAGAACTGTATTTCCCTTTTTCAGTCTTATCTACTGTAGTTTAAAGTTGTAAAGAATTTACTGTAGTACAGTATACTGTATTTAGAATTAAACTATAGTAATGCCTTTCATTTAAAGCATGAAGGGATACATAACGCATATTATAAATTTACTGTTACATTGGGAAGCCTCCCTCCCAATTAAGGACACCTCCCAAATGCGGACAGATTGTTACGTCCCTTTGATGTCCGTAAATGAGAGGTTTCACTGTATAGTAGTTTTAATCGCCATAATGTTTTTATCATCAATCTCTAATTTCTTACTTTGTCTTTGTTGTAATCTGTTGATATACTGCAGTGATCATATCAAGCATGTAGAAACAGGAGATAAACTATGGAAAGGAGAGAAGAAGCGATGAACTAAAACAGAGTGGGAAATTAAAATAAACTAACAAGAAATAAGCTGGGAAGGGAAGGATTTATGATGGAAGAAAAAGAAAACAAGGCATAAACATACACAGAGAGAGAGAAGTAATGATATCAAATAAGGCAATAAAGTAAAAGAAAAGAAAATAGAAACAATAAAATATTAACGGAATATAAGCTATTATTAGAGATGGAAAAATGAAATTGAGGAAACAGAAAAATGGAAAATTAAGAAAAATGAAGATGGGAGCAATAATGAGAAAAAGAAAAGCGAAAGAGAGAGAAATAAAAATAAAATGGACAGAGAGAAAAAAAAGGAGCGACGAATAACAATATACAGTGTCCCGCTTAGAGGGATTGAGAAATAAATGCTAACCGTTTAAAATTAGATGAAGATATCGTTGTGATTTACATCTGACAAGATGCAAAAACTGTCCAAGCTTATGCACCAATGGTTTAAGAACAGTTGCATGTTCATGCGCATGCGCACTAACATTTATCGTGGAAACAAGCCTGGCGCCATTCAGTAGAACATTCCGTCACTGGACCATTCTTCTTCATCGAGGCGACAGTCACAGGGAATGTGTATCTGGACATGTGCAGAACTTTTGTTGTTGATCAACTCCTCTCAGAATCGGTTTTTCAGCAACATGGGGCTCCACCCCATTACTATGGAGCAGTGCGTGGCTTCTTGAATGCAGACTTTCCCAATAGGTTGATCGGAAGAGGAGAACCCTTGCCTGGCCACCTAGGTCACCGACTTGACGCCCATTGACTTTCCTCTGGGGCTTTGTGACAAGTGTTGTGTACCAACGTGTTACAGTTGACACTTTGGAAAAACTGAGACAACGCATTATAAATGCATCTACGCTAATCATCCCACAAATGTTATGGAACACTTGGCAGAAGGTTGAATACATTTTAGATGTCTTCAGGGTAGCTCGAGGCGCACACATCGAGTTGCACTGACCATTCTCCGAAACTCGGAGAGTTTTTACATCAAGTTGTACATAAAGTTATGTTATAAAACCATTATTTATACTTTAAATTAGTACTTATTTCTCGATACCTCTAAACGGAACACGGTGTATAAGAAAACAAACAGTATAACAAGTGAAGAAAGATATAAAAATGCGAAAAAAAAAAAAGAAAGATGGAAAACATTGGCCTATAGATCAGCAAAAACAATGATTATGAAAGAAAACAAGCAAAGTAAATGAGAATGAAGAATGAACGGTTGAAAGAGGAGGAAATGAACACAGAAAAAAAACAAATCAATAAGCTAAAAATAAACAGGTAACAAAATAAATAACGAGCCATAAAGGAATGAATGAAGAAATGGGAAAATGGCAGGAGCAACATTTAAAAGGTACGCGAACACAGGGCCTTGCAAGGGAGTCTGGGGCTGAAAGATGCGTCTATGTGATCCCCAAGCCTGTTGGACACTTGTCTCACTCGATTTTCACCGGTGAATATTCCTCTAGAATATGCCATTAGGAAAGTCCAGGATGACAGAGAGGGTTTGGAATTGAACGGGTTATATCAACTTCTTGTCTATGAGGATGACGTGAATATGTTAGGAGAAAATCCACAAACGATTAGGGAAAACACGGAAATTTTACTTGAAGCAAGTAAAGCGATAGGTTTGGAAGTAAATCCCGGAAAGGCAACGTATATGATTACAGTATGTCTCGTGACCAGAATATTGTACGAAATGGAAATATAAAAATTGGAGATTTATCCTTCGAAGAGGTTGAAAAATTCAAATATCTTGGAGCAATAGTAACAAAATAATATAAATGACACTCGGGAGGAAATTAAACGGAGAATAAATGTGGGAAATGCCTGTTATTATTCGGTTGAGAAGCTTTTATCATCCAGTCTGCTGTCAAAAATTGTGAAAGTTAGAATTTATAAAACAGTAATAGCCTATTATCGGTTGTTGTGTATGGTTGTGAAACTTGGACTCACTTTGAGAAAGGGACAGAGATTAAGGGTTTTTGAGAATAAGGTGCGTAGGAAAATATTTGGGGCTAAGCGGGATGAAGTTACAGGAGAATGGAGAAAGTTACACAACGCAGAACTGCACGCATTGTATTCTTCACCTGACTTAATTAGGAACATTAAATCCAGACGTTTGAAGTGGGCGGGGCATGTAGCACGTATGGGCGAATCCAGAACGGGGACAGGCGATTGAGGCCCGCGGTCAGTTTTATACGTCAGTTGCGTCCCTATATTTTTTGGGTCATACATCAGTTGCATCCTTTCCCATTTTACAAACTTAGGACTGGCTATAACATCACCAATTTAAACGTTACAGGTGGGTTAAGACTGTTGTTTGTGGCATCTTCACCATATAATGTTGGTAGTGTCATTTTTCACCATAAAATGTATTAAAACTCATGAGTTGCATTTTCACCATAAAATTAAAAACGTATTGGTTGAAACCTAAATGACATATTCCTAATGAAATCCAATCTTGTTATGTCGCCTTGCTGCAAATCAATCAAGTTTTACGAATAAAAGTTTCTTTCTCCCTCCTTATCTCTTTAAATGGCAGAGCTCTATCAGTACGTAGTTTTAAATAGGTTTCGCTTTGTATTTCTTTCAAAACGTATATAAAATGGTAAATGTTTGGGTAATTTTTGAATGAAATGACTCGCAACCATTAGTCGTTCTCATTGTTGTTGCTGCAAATTCTGCCCATACTATTGATTAACACTCGGTCTGATTTGTTATGCAGCGAATAGGGATTATAAAGAATGGACACTTCGCGTCGGTACCTTTGATGTACCCGGACTGATTTGAATGACCTTCAAGCCAGCTAAAGCGTGAGATTCTGCTTTCTCCCTAGAGTTGGCGCTGACATCACACCAGCTAGCAGTCGACACAGCGGAAATATAACACATATAATTAATACTTCTAGGTACATTATGTACTCGAATAAAATAAATTGGATCCATAAAATAATAAATCCGTCATTAACTGTAATGTCTAGACTCTAGAGTTCCTTTATAATGACAGTTGAGACGTTGACCACAACAACAATTAAAATATGTAATGATTTGATAGCGCTGATAATGGAAAAAAAAAACTCTTACGAGAAGTAAAACCATATACCTATATTATATTATTATACAAATATTAAACGAATTCGATACTTAATTTTGTAATGTATTATATTATTTTATAATATAATTTATTATATCTGAAATATAAAATATTATTATTACAACTATTTTGTCACTGAGAAATAAGGAAAAGCTGTTAACTTGAATTTATTTGAAGCAAAGCGTTACTGGATTATGCAATAAGGTAGGCGATGTTTGGATCCTGTGTCTCAACTCTGTTCTCAATTATTATCTTAGCGTATGCTCGATTACACTACCTCTAGCTCCTGAAAGTAGAACTAAACGCTGGCGCACAGAGAAACAAAACACAGGAAAATTCGCTCAGTGTCCATTCTTTATAATCCCTATTCGCTGTGTTATGGTTGTATTCCGGATTGCTTTCAATGATTTGATTTTTAACATTTAACTTCATGAAGCATTTACAAGATTTGATGCAGCATGCCCAACGCGAAATACTGTTCTGTAGATCCTTGTAATGTCTAAATTTGTATCCGTCGATCAAAAATAAAGGTCTCACTTGTCACTGACTCCATGGTTTGTGTATAACTCTTACGTATTTCCAATTTAACCTTTACATTATACACGACGAAGCAGAAAGCGTTCTATACAGTGCTCGGTTTATTATTGTCTTGCCGCAGAACGCGTCCTTGGACTATATTAGTTTAGTTCACGTAACATCCAAAACCGGCAGGTAGCTGTGGACGTAACTGAAGTATACAGTAGCGTGCAAATTAATCCGAACAACGTAATTACTTATGCAAAAACACCCAAACGGGATAAAAAAAAGGATCTAAGACATACCTCAGTAATCTATGTGGCCTCCCTTGTTCCTAATAACAGCTCTGAGACGATTTGGCATGGATTCCACTAATTTCCCACAAATATTCTTCATTTCTTCATCGCGAAACCATACACCAATGAGGGCAGAAATCATCTTCTCCTGTGTAGAACAATCCATTTTTTGCATTCTTCTTTTGCAAATTGACCACAAGTTGTCGTCAATGGGGTTGATGTCGATTGAGTTGCCTGGCCAGGGGAGTACCTGAATATTCTTATTGTTGAAGAATTCTGTAGTTTTTCGAGACGTATGGCATGGTGCCAGGTCTTCTTGTTGGAACACACCTCTGCCATCCGGAAATGATTTTTGCAGCTGGGGTACGATTCTGGTTTCCAATAAGTGAATATATTTGTCAGAATTCATCATTCCCTTGATAGGTATTAATGCTCCAGACCCTTCATGTATAAAACAACCCCCAAACATTACTTTAGGGGGGGATTTGGGTGTTTGTTGGAGATGAGCTGTTGTTTCTTTTTCGGATCCTTTCCGTACGTAAGAAACACGGTGGCCGTGGACCTCGAAATAAGACTCATCGGAAAAAAGTACATTCTTCCAGTCATTCACTGTCCAGTGTTGATGTAATTTTGCCCACATTAAGCGTTTTTTGCACATAACAGGGGTCAGCAGTTGCTTCTTAATAGGCTTACGAGCCCTTCGTCCAGCTTCCAAAAGCCTACGCCGCACTGTTGACGTGAATATTCGCCCCAGTGGTAGCCATTAACTCGCGGGTTAAGTCGACAGCAGTTAGTCTAGGATTTAATTTACTTTTCCTGACAATTAAACGATCATCTACAGGTGAAGTCTTCTTTTTCCGGCCACAGTTTCCTTTTTTCTGGGGTGTGATGGATCCAGTCTCCCTGTATCGTTTTATGATCGATTTAACAGTAGCAAAACCGATGTGACATTCTGCAGCAATTTGCCTCTGTGTCATAGAAGAATGCTCTGCTAATGTTATAATTTTAGACCGTTTTCGTGGTGTTGTATCCATTTGTGAAGACGACAGAATGTACACAGGATTGCAGTATTAAGTCTTCAACACAACTGAAATGCTTATAAGTACAAAACGACAGGAAAAATGTCACATATTATGAAAAAAATAATAACGACAGATCTTCAACAATGGAATTACACGTACTACAGATGTCAATTAATGCGGTATGAGCAGCTGTGAAGCCAACAATAACTGAAAATGTAAAAATATGTCGTGTTCGGATTAATTTGCACGCTACTGTACCTATATTTAAAAAACCCCGAACGCAACTGATGTGTATATTTTAAAAACCCCGTATGCAACCGACGTATTAATTTTTAGTTAATATGTTTACGGGGAACGCATTTGATACCTCCCCATCGAGAAATGTATATGGAGTGCTAGTTGGGAGGCCAGAAGGATAAAGGCCTTTGTGGAGGCCGAGACGTAGATGGGAGGATAATATAAAAATGGATTTGAGGGAGGTGGGGTATGATGCTAGAGACTGGATTAATCATGCTCAGGATAGAAACCAATGGCAGGCTTATGTGAGGGCTGCAATGAACTTTCGGGTTCTCTAAAAGCCGTTTGTAAGTAAGTAAAGACGTGATTATAAATAAATCTACAAAAGTAATTTCAAATGTCAGTAGAAATAATATTAATAATAAATTCAAATTTTAATTTTTATTTGATTTTTCGATTATGCCTTCTCTCTCCGACAAAACACTTAATTTCATAGAATGGTTTCGGCAACAACAGAAACCCACCTGAGATATTTGCTACATTATTCTTTACGGAGTTCTCTACATTGGCCCGTGTGGTAGCATTTTCGGCTATAAATCTATCGGTTTCCCGAGAGAGAACTGAAAATCTAATTGTTCCCTTCGAAAATGCCTGAATGTGTGTCCGTTTTGCGTTACCGTGTTCTCTTAGGGGGTGGTCTTCCACCACGCTGATCGTATGACCAGGGAGTTGCTCTGGGACACGGAGACCAGGTTTTGGGGGTTGTTGTTCCTCAGGGATAAAATCTCTGATTTTCGCGACAATTCTAATACTTCAGTTAGATTTTTGCAAAAAGAAACAGCTGGAGAGAAGAAAAGAGAAGTGAAGTCTCCTGCTTTCTCTTTATTTTTCATTATCTTTCATATGTTAAGAGATATATTCTTCTACCATTTCCCTGAATACTTTTCTTCGTTGCGCTGCAGTAAATCTAAAACAATAGTCAACAACAATTTTGGACAAGAACAGAATTTCTGAAAATATATAACAAAATTAATGATAAGAATTATTAATGTAAACTATAAAACTCGTACTCTAATTACTACACAAATTGTGCCTTGGGGCAAGACAATGGTTAAGTGCCAATATAGACCATGTACTCGTATGAATAAAATCACTTTCTGAATGTTCCCTTGTTCTACTATCTATCTATAATTTGTTTTGTCATATTTTCTATCTATGAAGATTGTGAGAACAGTTTGAAAATAGAGACACCATTTCACTCCAGTCAAGACAATGGTAAGCGCCATTCGTGTTGTGAAAATGGCTGCTGCTAGAAAGAAGTTATTGTTGCGAGGAGAAATAATGAGTCCAAATGAAGAACCATCATCCACAGGGAATGCTAAAAGTGGTTCTAAATATGAACCAAGTATTTTAAACGAGCGATAGAGGGAAAAAGACACCGAAGAAACGAGAAAGGGAGAAAACGAGTAAACTACAAGAAATGGATAAAACGAATAGAGACAAAATGGAGGTAAAACAGAGAACAAAATAGAGGACTGATTAGTGGTAAAATAGAGGAGAAAATATGGAGAAAATGGAGGGAAATTTTAGGGAAAACACAAAAGAAAATTGATGAGAAAACAGCGAAAATGTAGAGACAGTAGAGAAGAAAATATAGTCAATACTAAGGAGAAAATAGAGGTAAGACAGAGGGGAAATAAACCATAATCAGTCTATTTTCGCTTCTATTTCTTCATTTGCTTATTTTCCCCTCCATTTTCTCTCTATTTTTCCTCTATTACCATGTATATTTTCCCTCTATTTTCTCCTGTTTATCCTCCTCTATTTTCCTCTTACGTTTCTCTTATTTTCTCATCTATTTTCTCCCCTTTTCTTCTCTTTCTCCAGTATTATTCCTCTATTTGCTTCTATATTTTCCCTCGATTTTCTACCCTATCTGCTCCTCTGTTTCTGCTCCATTTTCTATGATGAAAGAGTAATGGAACGGAGAAAAATTCTCCCCGGCGCGGCGTCGGGATTTGAACCCGAGTTTTTAGCTCTACGTGCTGATGCTTTATCCACTAAGCCACACCGGATACAACCCCGGCGTCGGATAGAATCGTCTCAGATTAAGCTCCAACTCTTGGGATCCCTCTAGTGGCCGCCCTCTGCACTACGTCATAGATGTCTATGAACGTAGGACCGAAGTCCACACATGTGCTGAGGTGCACTCGTTATGAGTGACTAGTTGGCCACTAGAGGGAACCCAAGAGTTGGAGCTTAATCTTAGACGATTCTATCCGACGCCGGGGTTGTATCCGGTGTGGCTTAGTGGATAAAGCATCAGCACGTAGAGGTGAAAACCCGGGTTCAAATCCCGGCGCCGGAGAGAATTTTTCTCCGTTCCATTACTCTTTCATCGTATGATGACGCAGAATATCTGCATGGAAATATCATATGTACTTCGGTACATTAAAATAATATATATGATATGCGTAAATCACGAAGTGATTTAAGACGGCGCTAATTCCGTCGGATCCCGGCGAACTAGTCACTCATAACGAGTGCACCTCAGCACATGTGTGGACTTCGGTCCTACGTACATAGACATCTATGACGTAGTACAGAGGGCGGCCACTAGAGGGAACCCAAGAGTTGGAGCTTAATCTGAGACGATTCTATCCGACGCCGGGGTTGTATCCGGTGTGGCTTAGTGGATAAAGCATCAGCACGTAGAGCTGAAAACCCGGGTTCAAATCCCGGCGCCGCAGAGAATTTTTCTCCGTTCCATTATTCTTTCATCGTATGATGACGCAGATTATCTGCATGGAAATATCATATGTACTTCGGTACATTAAAATAATATATATCCATTTTCTATATTAACCTTGAATTTTCCCCTACATTATCCCCTCTATTTCCTTTCTGTTTTGCTCTGTTATATTAAATTCTGTTTTATTTAACGTTGTCGCAAATACGGAGATTATATCAGTGTCGCCTGTGTACCGGAATTTTGTCCCGCGAAAGTTCTTTTACATGCCAGTAAGTAGGCTAGATCCTATAGTCAAATTATTAAACATAATTGTGGCAAAAATGATTGGTATTAACAAAAATTCCCAATCATACTTGGCTAAAAATAAATTTTGGGGGAATATAATGGTAACTCCACAACCAATGAAGCATGCAGGGTTATGTACATACGTTAATTAGTATTAAATAAGATCTTATTTAATTTTAAAGATATGATTAAAGAACAATGAATACTGTATTAAATCATATGAACTGGACTGAAATATCAAATTTTAACATAGGCCTACTGTACATTATTAATAGACATTTCCAAACTTTGTTTTTGCAATTTCTCAAAACTTTCCTAATGTCACTTACCATTGTCTTGTCCCAAGACACAGAACTCAAACAATTCTTGTTAAGTATGAGTTTAGATAACTCCCTGTGTTCAAGTTTTTACTCCTTCACGGAAGAATTACGTTTGTATTTTTGTACATGTTATTTTACTTACTTACTTACTTACAAATGGCTTTTAAGGAACCCGAAGGTTCATTGCCGCCCTCACATAAGCCCGCCAGCGGTCCCTATACTGTGCAAGATTAATCCAGTCTCTATCATCATACCCCACCTCCCTCAAATCTATTTTAATATTATCCTCCCATCTACGTCTCGGCCTCCCTAAAGGTCTTTTTCCCTCCGGTCTCCCAACTAACACCCTATATATTCCGAGGCTTATTGTAGGGATTCGTAACAAGCTTTTTTTTTTACGGTGATGGGTTGTTAGCCCTTCGCCCAACCCCCAAGCTGGAGGACCACCCCTTATCGGCTGTCCACGACTGCTTATTCAATATATTCGCAGCTACCCTCCATATCTGGAGGCCGTCTCCTCTATCCGCAACCTGAGGACGCGCCATGCCGTGGTGATAGGGACCCACAATACATGGACGTGTTATTTTACTAACAATAAACAATAATATAAAATAATGTTATGTCATTATTTACAGTTTGATTCCATTCCTGGATTATTCCACAGTCTTTGCGGACTCTTTTACTGGTGTTAGGGATTCTGGTCTATTTTCTAATTTAATTTTAACAATTGAAATGGGATATAAAGTTTGTATTACCTTTATTGAATGTCAATCTATGTGCTCTTCTAATATTTTCTGAAGCCTGCCTCAATTTATAACCAGAGTTCTATTGTTTCGTAACAACGGAGCTCAGTAGCGCGTTCGTCCCCTTCACCTTCAAAATCAGTCCCCTCACTCCTCCGGCGTCCCTCACCAGCAATTCAAGAGGAGTCACGTAACTCCATGTCATATGGTTTACTAATTAACGTGTATCGTCAGCTGCGACTATGTTGTTGACAATCGGCGTCATCTTCATTATCGTCTACCCGTGAAGCGAACGCAGGTGACTTCAGACTTCATAATTAACTGTGGCGAACAATATCTCTACCTATAAGAACAAATAAACTTATTGGGGTTTCCGACTGGATTCGTTCCATTCACAGCAGGAGTGATAAAGATTTACAAGGTGAGCCAAAGAAACGGGAGGTTTTAATTTTGTTTTGGCAGTACATGGATTATTTTAGTACATTTACATTCATTGTCATTGTTTAGCCTGACTGTTGCAATTTATTAAATATGTAGCATTGGACTGGTGAGCAATGAGGATTGGCGGTAACATTTATATTAAATACCGATATAGTGATATTGCAATATATTGCAAACATAATTTCGATAAACGATATATATCGCAGGAAATATATCGATATATCGAACGATTATCAATATATATCGAACGATTATCGATATATCGCTATTCCGTAAGCAAATTGCTTCCAGTAAAATTCCCGATTAATTAAAATGTATCTCAGTGAAACACACAGCAGAGTCCGTATAGGTCAGTTTCTATCTGATGCTTTTCCAATTCACTGCGGGCTAAAGCAGGGAGATGGACTATCACCTTTACTTTTTAACTTCGTTTTAGAATATGCCATTAGGAAAGTTCAAGATAACAGGCAGGGTTTGGAATTGAACGGATTACATCAGCTTCGTATCTATGCGGATGACGTGAATATGTTCGGAGAAAATCCACAAACGATTAGGGAAAACACGGAAATTTTACTTGAAGCAAGTAAAGCGATCGGTTTGGAAGTAAATCCCGAAAAGACAAAGTATATGATTATGTCTCGTGAGGAGAATATTGTACGAAATGGAAATATAAAAATTGGAGATTTATCCTTCGAAGGGGTGGAAAAATTCAAATATCTTGGAGCAACAGTAACAAATATAAATGACACTCGGGAGGAAATTAAACGCAGAATAAATATGGGAAATGCGTGTTATTATTCGGTTGAGAAGCTTTTATCATCCAGTCTGCTGTCAAAAAATCTGAAAGTTAGAATTTATAAAACAGTTATATTACCAGTTGTTCTGTATGGTTGTGAAACTTGGACTCTCACTCTGAGAGAGGAACATAGGTTAAGGGTGTTTGAGAATAAGGTGCTTAGGAAAATATTTGGGGCTAAGCGGGATGAAGTTACAGGAGAATGGAGAAAGTTACACAACGCAGAACTGCACGCATTGTATTCTTCACCTGACATAATTAGGAACATAAAATCGAGACGTTTGAGATGGGCAGGACATGTAGCACGTATGGGCGTATCCAGAAATGTATATAGAGTGTTAGTTGGGAGACCGGAGGGAAAAAGACATTTGAGGAGGCCGAGACGTAGATGGGAGGATAATATTAAAATGGATTTGAGGGAGGTGGGATATGATGATAGAGACTGGATTAATCTTGCTCAGGATAGGGACCGATGGCGGGCTTATGTGAGGGCGGCAATGAACCTCCGGGTTCCTTAAAAGCCATTTGTAAGTAAGTAAGTGAGACGGGATCATATTACTCAGTTGAATACTATTTCTTGTCTACCGTATTATGCCCCCAGATGAACATCTTCCCAACGTACACCAACTTACTGCATTAAGATTCGCTGTGTATTTGGATTCCAAGCAGGCAACCACCAGCCGATACTATGAAATGATAAGACTGACGGAATGATGTAGATGTCTAATACGGTGAACGGGAGAATTGCAGAACTGATCGGACCTCGAACCCGGTCCGCCTGCGTGATAGACTGGTGCGGTGGTTTATTTCACTTAGCCACTGGAACGATTAGCTACTAGTGTGGGGGTTTTGAACCTGCATCAAATATTTACAAATAGCCGCAATTCTTGTTTGTGTGGTAAACATAGGGTACAGTTACCACAAAGTGTGACTTCGGGTGGCTAACAGTAGGCCTACATGCTGGAGGCTATGCCAGGTAGCATGACCGGGGGGCGGTGATTGTGATATCATAACGACACAGGGAAATTGTATTGTATTGTATTTATTAACATTCCATGGTATTCATACATTGCTTACAGCTAGAATATGGAACACGTCAAAAAAGTTAATCTATACTAATAATAAATCTGTAGCCAAAATTTTTCTGGTAATTTTCGATTTTCCAAAAATAATTGGTCCTAACATATATAATTAACCACCCTGAAACCGAATATCGCTTTTTTGAAATTTTTGTTTGCATGTCTCTGTGTGTCTGTCTGTTTGTTAGCTTTTCACGCGATAATGGCTGAACGGATTTCGATGAAAATTGGAATATAAATTAAGTTCGTTGTAACTTAGATTTTAGGCTATATGGCATTCAAAATACATTATTTAAAAGGGGGGTTATAAGGGGGCCTGAACTAAATAAATCGAAATATCTAGCTTATTATTGGTTATAGTGAAAAATGTTACATAACAAACGTTTCTTTAAAAATAATTTCCGATAAGTTTTATTCCTTGAAAAATTTTGATAGGAGTGATATTTAATGAGATAAATGAGTTTTAAAATTAAAATAACTGCCAACTAAGGCCGTGTAATTAATTAAAAAACAAATGACTTCGTCTATAAGGGGCTTTGGATAGCAGCAATCGAAAGCTATGAAAGATAGCCTACAGAGAATGTTTCTGTGTTTGTATGAAGTAATATCGGAAGCTAAATTAACCGATTTGTATAATTAATTATTTTTTCACCATTGGAAACTGTAGTTTCTCTAGATGGACGTAATTATATATTGTTATTACAGTAACTTCTGATATAATATAGTCTAATATAGTCTAATATAATATAATATAATATAATATAATATAATATAATATAATATAATATAATATAACATAACATAATATAATATAATATAATATAATATAATATAATATAATATAATATAATATAATATAATATAATATAATATGTAATATTATATAATATAAGTTATTTGAAGGGTTCAGAACCATAGTGGGCAAAGCGCCATTTACTGAATACGTAGAAAACAAGGGTTGAAATTAAGTTATTACCATAATTCAAGGGAAACATATAACAAGAGAAATAAAATACACACATTAAATCTAAATGATGCCAATCTTCATTAAACTATGGTTGCATGTAATAAAAATTAAGAAACATGTTAAAGGAATTGTCATTGCACCAAATGAGTGTCTCTGGACCAAAATGATCGCATTTTAATTATTTGGATGCAATTTACATTAAGTAACATATTAAACGATTTATCCTTCTATCCAACACGAATGTTCCCTGGATCAAATGTCCTATTTTAATTATGTAATTACTTTATATTTATTTCTAACGGGTGCAGCGGAGCGCACGGGTACGGCTAGTAAGCCTACTATTATAAAATCTTCGCTTTAGAATATGCCATTAGGAAAGTTCAGGATAACAGGCAGGGTTTGGAATTGAACGGGCTACATCAGCTTCTTGTCTATGCAGATGACGTGAATATGTTAGGAGAAAATACACAAACGGTTAGGGAAAACACGGAAATTTTACTTGAAGCAAGTAAAGCGATCGGTCTGGAAGTAAATCCCGAAAAGACAAAGTATATGATTATGTCTCGTGACGGGAATATTGTACAAAATGGAAATATAAATATTGGAGATTTATCCTTCGAAGAGGTGGAAAAATTCAAATATCTTGGAGCAACAGTAACAAATATAAATGACACTCGGGAGGAAATTAAACGCAGAATAAATATGGGAAATGCGTGTTATTATTCGGTTGAGAAGCTCTTATCATCCAGTCTGCTGTCCAAAAATCTGAAAGTTAGAATTTATAAAACAGTTATATTACCGGTTCTTCTATATGGCTGTGAAACTTGGACTCTCACTCTGAGAGAGGAACATAGGTTAAGGGTGTTTGAGAATAAGGTGCTTAGGAAAATATTTCAGGCTAAGCGGGATGAAGTTACAGGAGAATGGAGAAAGTTACACAACACAGAACTGCACGCATTGTATTCTACACCTGACATAATTAGGAACTTGAAATCCAGACGTTTGAGATGGGCAGGGGATGTAGCACGTATGGGCGAATCCAGAAATGCATATAGAGTGTTAGTTGGGAGACCGGAGGGAAAAAGACCTTTAGGGAGGCCGAGACGTAGATGGGAGGATAATATTAAAATGGATTTGAGGGAGGTGGGGTATGATGATAGAGACTGGCTTAATCTTGCACAGGATAGGGACCGATGGCGGGCTTATGTGAGGGCGGCAATGAACCTTCGGGTTCCTTAAAAGCCATTTGTAAGTAAGTAAGTAAGTTATTGAATGTCATGTACTCACATACAGAATAGAAGGCGTGAGAAATTAGGTACTTCTTTAATTTGGCCCTAAATAATTTGAAGTTTTTAGTTTCATTTTTTTATATCGATAGGGAGGCTGTTAAAAATGTTTACTGCCATATAACGCACTCCTTTTTGACAGCACGATAGACTTGCTGATGGAGAATGGAAGTCATTTTTTGACGTGTATTTATGCTATGAACTGTTGAATTAGTTACAAATTTTTCACGATTACATACGAGGATGATTATTAATGACAAGCCATGCGTATTCTAAAGTTTGTGTTGTCAAAAGCAGTTTAGTAGCTTGCAATTTAATCCTGGATTAAACCATGCTCTATATTTTAAACACTATTTTGAAGGTAGATTAGTTTATACTATTGTTTAAACCTAAGTCTTGATGTTCTGATTTTAAACCAATCAGTTGGTAATCCTGCTTTTCAGATTGTTCATTACTGAAATTATAATGTTAAATGTTGTTAATAAATCATTTATAATATCTGATTTTGTATTTAAAATAAATATTTCATTTAATATCAAAGGGCCATATTCATAGAAATTCTTAGCGCGGGCTTCCGGTGGATGATCTGCGAACTAACGTTTTCCGTATTCATAAACCAGTGTCAGCGATATGATAATATGATATGAATCCTGTACAAGTAATCACTCGATAGCTGGGGCTAGTTTAGCACGCTCTTAGTTCGGGCTAGCGAAATGTCTGTGCATAGCATCCTTATAAATTAAATAATGTTATTAATTTGCAGCAAGTGAACAGCTTCAGATACTATCGAGGTATACTATAAGCAGTAACATGAGCTGCTGCCAAGAAGTTAAAAGGAGAATAGCAATGGCAAAGGAAGCTTTTAACTGAAAAATGAGCATCTTCTGCGGAAATCTGGGGAAAGAACAGAGGAAGAGACTAGTGAAGTGCTTTGTGTGGAGTGTAGCATTGCAAAGGGCAGAACTATGCACATTACGACGAAGTGAAGAGAAGCAACTAGAAGCAGTTGAAATGTGGATATGGAGAAGGATTGAGCGTGTGAAGTTGACGGACAGAATAAGAAACAAAGCTGTGTTGGAAAGAGTGGATGAAGAAATAATGATGCTGAAACTGATCAGAAAGAGGAAAAGGAATTGGCTGGGTCGCTGGCTGAGAAGAAACTGCCTACTGAAGGATGCACTGGAAGGAATGGTGAACGGGAGAAGAGTTCGGGATTGAAAAAGATATAAAATGATAGACGACAATATGATATATGAATCATATGAGAAGACAAAGAGGAAGGCAGAAAATAGGAAATACTAGAGAATTCTGGGTTTGCAGCGAAAGATCTGCCCTTGAGCAGAACACTGAATGAAAATGAAATGTTTATATTATGTAACAATAAAAAGATTGAAATCAGGCACTATGATTTCTTAGTTCGTAGGCATATGACGACTGGTTTGAAATAAAATATAATTTATTAAAATAGAAGAAGATAGAAACAGCAAACGGGCTGAAAATGTCAGTGAAATGAATAAAAATTAATATCAGAATTACTGAATGAAAGAAAGGACATTATACAGTCAATTGCTCCAATACATAGAGGAAAACTTGCTTTTTGATAAAATCCATGCTTCACAATGTTCATCTCTTCTCTTGTAGATGATATTTTAATATAATCCTGCTTTTGTCTGAGAAACTTCATATATTACTTTACGTACAGTATTCTGATGTATACCATAATGGTCTCCAACATTTATTTGAACATTTTCTGATGCCTAATACCTTAAGGCTGTGAAAAAGTTGTCAACTTAAGGAAGAGCATGGTATCTGTTAGCAGGTGATTTGATTCTGTCTTCTATTTGATTTGAAACCATGTCTGCAGTATCCTTACGGAAGCCCTAAACTTATTAAAAACTCACTTTCATTCCATTCTTGAAAATAACTTACTCTTGGCCTGATGTTCTTACTCCGGGTAAAATTCTTATATAGTCATCTCAAATTTCATTTAAAATTTCCATCAATTCCTCCAGCATTTAAAATTACAAACAATATTTTTCTCCAATAAATAGTTTGCTTTTTAGGTTATAGTAAGAAGTTTAACTATCTCGCATAGTTTAAACCCGAATTTGAAAAATTTTCCACATATTTTCACCAAATTCATATTGCGTTCCGTTGGAGAGATACAAATATGATTAATTTTGATTTTTAACTTTATACAAACATCTTGTAACTCCGCTTTTCTTGCTGTACTCGAACAATAATTATTGTTTTACGGGATATCTCTATACGTGAACTTCAGCTTAATAACTATAATGAGCTGTTTGAAAAGCACTAGATAGGTCTTATCTCTGCATATGTATGTGGTGTGTGGTAAGCTTCAGGGCTTCTACCGCGTTGTCTTGGTGTTATTGGCTGACGTTTCGACCGCTGTGTTGTGGCCATCTTCAGAGCAGTTGCATATGTATGTATTTGTCAAAATTAAAGCATGATGTTTTGGATAGTCGTTCAGGTTATCAGGGCTAAATAACAAAGGAAAATTTAACATGTAATTCAAGACTCCTTGAAAGAAAAACGACGGTCTTTTATTTCAGACAGTCTTCCCGAATAAGTGGTGATACGAGAGAAGTCTGAGAAGGGACTATAGGTATGAGGAAGACAGACCAAGAAACTAAAACAGAATACATGAGAAAAGCCATTTTCAAATTGAGGAAGATCAGAATCAATGGCATCTGGGGGTGGTAAAACAGCACGTAGTCATATGATATCTTCAATATATGGGATAATTCACGACCCTCGCTTTAGGAATCCGTTCTACAAGTCATTTTGAGCAAAAAATGTCATATGAACATGAGTCCGGTAATGATTACTTTAAAAGTTATTTGTAAAAATCCAAACGTCATACTGTGAATCAGGCTTTGGAGCAGTGTTGTCATACCTACTAATTAAGCAGGAGATTTCTTGTTTTTGCATTGAATCTACTGCTCTACTTCTTTTTTGTCAAAAGTCCGAATTTCTCCTTTATTTTTGGCATGCTGTAGTCACCTGGTTCTATGCCCGGATTTTAAATTTATTACATATTATATTATATCACCATGTCTTACTTTTCCATCTTATACACAAGTCAAACAATGTTTTCATTTGTCTCCCCAACGAGCTGCAATCAAGAATATTCTTCTAGCTCGTTGTGTCCCCCTTCTCATAACGCATCGCCACAATGATGCTTAAAGGAGCAAGAACACGTGAAACAGTGAGAGAGTGAAGTGTAGGTAATCGTATTTTTGTGTTACATATCGTACACAGGGATCTTTTAAAATAATTGAAAGTGTCCCAGCAAGAAAGAAGAGTAAAAACTTCTTCGCAGAGTTATAAATCAGAGTGGGAAAATTATGAACAGTTTAAATGGTAGTTATGCAAAAACAAGAAAATGGATCGTTTTTCGTCTGTTATAATCGCAGCTAATGCAGTACTGTCTTTAATATCATCTTTAAAATAAATCTTGTTCTATCTAAAATCGTTTGTCAACATACAAAAAAACTCCTCATTAATACATTTTAATGCGAAACATTGTCAAATGGGACATTACTGTGTAAAAACAAAATTGCATGACTTATTTACATACTCTGAGTAAAGATGAAGTAGTAATATTTAGCAAAATTGTTCCATTTCATTGGTTAGGGATATGCTATATAGTAATAAAATAGTATCATCTTTCTTACAGTATACACTGTTTTGTAATTAGTGTTATAATAAGAAGAGAAAATTCATGTTTAATTAATCTACTGTAATCTCCTGTTTTTTTCGATGGTTTTCTCCTGATTTTTGTGAGTAGGTCGTGGCAACGCTGCTTTGGAGTCGCTAGAATCGTAATACAAACATTGGAACTTAAACTAAACGGAGGGTTGCGCTGTGGCTTGAAGTTGCGGGGAGGAGAAGACAGGTCTGGTGATTATCAGCTACGCTTATCAGAGACAGCCGTGCCCAGGTACGGAACGCTAAGCGCCATTCACATCCGAGCGACCAAATGCATTTAAGTGGAAGGAGGGATATTTCGAAATTTAATTCCAAACCGAGATATGTTTATTTCATGATTAATGCATTATTGTGAATTAATATTTCTGTATATTTTAAGGGGAGAGGATGGTATTTTTTGGTAAAAATGAGTAAATTAAAAAAAATTAAATACTCTATGACATGTGTGGAATACATAGCATAACATTTTGTGGGTATCTGTCCCCTTATCGGATGTTGAAACGTCATTTTTAAACTTCCTGCGATATGGATTTTTATATCACACGCCCGCTAATATCGGTTTCCAGTAACTTCATTTTTTTTTTTTTTTGCTACATTGCCAGACAAAAGTGGATATAATTTGTGAACTATTAAAGATACATGCATGAAATTTAGAACACACATTCTTCAGACTATTATGAAACTTTTCTCTGTATCAGAATTTTGTTATTGATTTCATTTTAAAAATACGTCCGTTTGTTTGCAAGAAAGGAAATCAGAAAATTGTTATTAAATTTTAATTGTTTATTTTACAAACGTAGGGACTAATATCAAAATTCTGTTACAGACAATTTGTAGAACATGCTTTTGCAAATACATTGCAAAAACGGTTTGAATCTATCTTTAAAAACGGTTTAGATATATCGTTTTTAGTATAATCCTGCATTGGGTATATATATATTTTTTTCAAATTTGGGCCTCCAAATATTTTTTTTTTTTCAAAATATTTTTATTTGGTTGAGTTGCCACAGCTATGAGCTCTCTACAAACAAATAATTAATATTTTACACCAAATAGGAAAAAAGTTAAAAAAAACACCATCCTCTACCCTTAATTGAATAACTTTTACTTAGTTCTGCTCAAAACCACTGATACTTTTGTGGAACTCAATGAGCTGTAACCCCTTAACGGTTGATAATCGGATCCATGTTCATGACTCAAAATGGCCCCTAGAACCGATTTATAAAACCCAAGTCATTAGTCATGAATCACCATGTATAGCTTACATATGCTCTTATTAACAATCACATTACATACATACATACATTACATGATTTTCATAAAAAAAATAATAGGTTATTTGTCAGTTAAAAAAAACTTTCTGAATGTCACATTATGTCACTACAGGAAATATTAGACGCTGTGCAAAGTTTCTAGTATATTTTATATATGTTTTAACTTCACAATAAGGGATAAGTTATAAGGGGAAAATATATGCACAGACATACAAATATGTGGCGTTAATCGTGAGGCATTGTATAAGTTATTACATTATACTTTCTGGGAACAGGGACAAGGTCGTTCGTAACAACGCAGATTACAATGATGAAATATAATAGAACTTTCTCAGCAAGGTCACTTCCATAAGGAACAGTTTTATTATTTGTAGGAACGTTTCTCACACAATGATAAACTGCAATGAATTTGCTTCCTCTGTATGTTTTTAGAAGATGTCTCACTGCGAAAGAAAATACTGATAAACTTCCATGCTTGTCCAATATAATGCAATTTTGCTCGAACTTCAAATTGGCATTAATAAACAGTTGTGACACATCTATGTAGAGTATACAGGGTTATTTCCAATCTCTGATAAGGAATTTGAATGGCATAATGTGCGTCAGGAGTCACACGACAGCTGAACTGTGGCGCGAGGTGACAGACCAGTAGTGAGTGATCTCATAGTCAAAGGAATTTGAATGACATCATGTGTGTCAGGAGTCACACAACAGCTGAACTGTGGCGCGAGGTGACAGACTAGTAGTGAGTGATCTCATAGTCGGAGTGCACGGCGACTGACAGCAAAAATTCCTAAGAAAATCGAGCCTTTTTGGAATGGGTACATAACAACCCTTTCCGATGCCAAGTACACTTAAGTGAAAATAAAAGAAACCTGCAATGAACGAGGTTTCGTTATTTCCAAGAAAGGCATCTTCTGTGTACTTAATAAGATTGGTAAAACTCGAATGTAATTAATTTGTATCATCTCGTGGAGTGCGGCGACTTGTGACGTGGTGTGGATTTGCTTGCATTTTCCACTCTGGAATTAATCCCATCCGAGCTTTGTTAGTCTTCTTAGGTACACACAAGATGCGTTTCTTGGAAATAACGAAATCACGTTTTTTGCAGGCTCCTATGTTTTTCACGTAACTGGACTTGGCATTGAAAAGGGTTGTTATGCACCCCTCTCAAAAAGGCTCGATTTTCTTGGGTATTGCTACTGTGATACACCGTGCACTCTAATTATGAAATCACTCACTACTGATCTGTTACCTCTCACCGCAATTCAGCTGTCGGTGTGATTTCTGACGCACATGACGTCATTCAAATTAGTTATGAGAGATCGGAAACAACCCTATATTATTTTCAGTTTAAATATCAAATGTTTGTCTTAAAATGACGAGCTTTTGATCGCACTAATTATGTACTTCTACATTTATTTGTCTTGCTGGAATTTCACAAATAGTGAGTCCGTTGTTTACGCAGTACTTACTGCCGCAGTTGTCTTGAGTTTCCCTTATATGCCTCACGCTATGTAGATTGACAATCACATAAAAGCAGTTCCTAAAAGGCTAATTTGGCCGTCTCTTCAGTGTTGCCAACTAATACCAGACATTACCAAAGAGAGTAAAATCACAATGCCATGTAGGGCTACTATAATAATAATAATGATAATAATAATAATAATAATAATAATAATAATAATAATAATAATAATAACGATAACAATAATAACAATATAGTATTAACAATAACGATGTCTTGCTTATTTACTTATTAACCACATCTCATCTTTATGTTTGGCCGTGTTTTCTAAATGGTTCAATAATTTGTGACAGAGTAGGCCTATATTTTCCTCCTGGACCTCTCGTATATTATGTTGGTAATTAATAGATTAATATGATTTAATATTAATATTTGTCTGATAACATGAAGTACATTGCTTTGACTGAACAGTTTACGATTCACTTGACCTAACCTAAAAATATATCGTGAAACGGTAAGGTACCTAGTACAAACTCCGAAAACCGAATTCCACTTTGAAATACACGCTTAAGAACGCTTACTCCTAATAATTTTGATATTCTAGTTATAATAGCTTTCTCCATGCGCATAATTCTTTCTTCATTATCTTCTTTCTTCAGTTTATTATACATATGAACTATAGATTCCTGAAGCGTACTCTGAACGGTACACGCTTTCTTTTTTGGAAAAGTCACTGCCATGTTATTTCCTCTCTTCGACGTTATTGTAATAAAATTCTAAACACGAAAGAAATTGATTAAAATGTGAAATGACATATCTATCGATCATCCAAGTGCATGCATCACACCGTATGTTATATTTATTTACACTTACCTGACTATAGTCTTGAATTGTAACAACGCAACGTATAAAATAACGATTATGTATTAATATTAATACTGATATTAATTAATTATTATGCTCAAATTTCACTAGCTTCCAGTAATCGGCTCAAAAATCTAGAATAATTTCAATTTTTCAGAATTTGCACTACCGACAACTCCCTCCTGTCACTGCTGCCGACTTAACAGAAAATCACTACAGTTGTAGTATTTCTCAGTATAAAAATTCGAAACGAAATTGGCAAAAGAAAATTCAACCAACAAACTAGAAAATCACCATAATCCAGTAGCATATGGTAGTAATGCGGGAAAAAATGGTTAGGTTTCACCCTTAAGGTTTTAAGTAAACTGATTCGGACTATACGTGTGGCTAAGATCAAATCCTAATTTAACAATAAGATAACAGAGGGTAAACACAAGACACTTTGTTCGTGATTATGTAATTAGAATGTAGGTTTCTCGGTTTACTATATAATGTAACTGTTTATGTTCTCATATACTACTAACTTTGCCCGAAAAGCGGAAAGAAGGTTCCTAATCGTCCTATAATGTTTAATATTATAGAAAATTTCCTAAGACTGAAATCTTATAAGTCAAAAAGTTGCGGGGGGGGGGGGAGGAAATTTTAATGATTGAAACAGTTCCTTCTGTGTCTGTAAATCAGAACAATCCACCTTGTGTTCGGCAAGGCTCTCTCTCCAGGTGTTTTATCCTCACCATCATTCATTAAGAGTGCAAAGTAGACCCACCGTCTGTGTTGCACTCTGGATAGTCTCTGGCGAACTAAGTGGTCTACAAATTCTCAGCACTAGTGACATCTATGAGTCAAATTCGTAGAGTAGGGGCGAATAACGACTTTGAACAGAAGAAAAAAATATATATATTTTATTTACTGGTAAATAAGTATTTGTTTTTGCATAATTATCCGGCCTTTACTAATGAGAACGTTGCTAACAATGAAGTCAAGGATAATGATGACGGTAATGATGAAAACGGGGAATATTCTAGTTGTCGATATTACTGTTTAAGTATGAGCATCTAAATATCTGGAATTACCAATGTTTAACACCGTTGTTTGTTAGTTAATCGTATTATCTAATGCATACGGTTTTTGTCTGTCCGTCTGGAAATGCTAACATTCGTTATACATTGATTCCAGGTCTCTCTCTCTCTCTCTCCCTCTCTCTCTCTCTCTCTCTCTCTCTCTCTCTCAGATCCAACTAACGAATTGTTGCTAATGCTCATTAATAGACAAATGGTTGTTTTAATCAATAAGCTTGATCAACAAGAGCTAGTTCCATCCAATAATTAATCATTCATTGCTTTCAACATTTGAATACAGTGAATGACAAAACCATGATAAAAATCGCTATGGAGATATGCAAGCTCGAGATTCGATTTATGAACCTCCAGAGAAAAAACCCGTCATAGCATAATGCACGCTTTTCAGTGGCCCTAATTATTAAATGGAGGCTAGTCAGTATCAGCTACTCGATTGGATATTGACAAAGCAATCAGCTCGTTCTGAAAAATGCACAGCTGCAGCACACAGTTCATTTTTAATCAGGCTCTCTGCGATTGCTATAGCATTTCCGAAACAACTCACTTCATCTCATTGAAATATATTATATCTAGTACTTAATGAAATGTCCTACTTGATTTACTGATTACTTTTCTCCAATCCAGTAAGTAAGTTATTTAAAACTTAACAAAAACTACTGGAAGATGCGTTCGTGTAATTTTATCGTATTCATAAACCAGTGTTAGCGAAAGGATATGATTTGAATCCTGTACTAGTAACCAGTGGATAGCCGGGGCTAGCTTAGTACGCTCGTAGCGCGTGCTGCGAAATGTCTATGAATAGCGCCCTTAGGCTTTATGTGACAACCTTATACAGCAGAATAATTCATATTCACCATGTTTTACATAATAATATTAATATTTTTTTAGTTTCTTACTTATCTGTCCGATTCCACAGTCTTTCTCGGTATCATAACTTAAATACTCGGTCGCAATATGATAACACGCTAGAAATACCTCTGCACACATCATCTCTTTACTCTTCATCTTTCACTGTTGCTACTTTTCGTCACTGGAATTCTCTGCCGCCTGAAGTCAAGGGCTGCCGAACTTTAATTTCCTTTAAATGTAAATTAGAAAAATATCTTGTGATGAGTTGCCAGACCTAATGCGTTGCAAATATTTAACGGAATGCGTTCCACTGTATTTATTTTTTTGTTTCTTATTTTTACTATCTAAATCGTGTTTATTTATCACTTAACGCCAATATGTATCCCACTGTGTTGTTTTTTTTATTATATAATACTATATTGAACGTCTCTAAAATAATATGTTAAATGCCTAAAGCAGTAAAATCAATATGTCACTTAAGCGGTAAGAAGAGGGAAATTGTTATGTGTGTTAGGTTGGGAATACTGAATGTGGAATTTTAGATTTACCGCGGATTGGTTTTGTGCGGAAACCATGCAAATACGCACGATCTCGCACAAAATAATTATGGATAAGAATATTAAAATCTAAATATGTAAACTTTTTTTAAAGTTCAAGGGGATTCAAATCCGGTAACTTCCCTTTGCGTATTCCCTTGCCTGAATTCAGCACTGATAAATGCATACAGACACACTACAAACACTCTGAAGAGCTCTGGGAATTTTGCAAGGTACGAGAGGTGTTCCACATTTACCTTCAGTTCCTACGTCCGATTCAGGTCCTTCAAATATGCATAATGGTCATACAGTCCGACGTAGCAACAGCATGCAAGAAACAATTTGCATCATGCGGTAGGAGGACGTGCATTGTCGACATGTTTACCCGCGCTAATTGAATAACAAGAACCGTTGTGCTCGCATCAGAGCAAGTAATTCAGGGTTGTACATATTAATGTTACTCATGTGTGTTAGATTGATGCTACAGCATTATCCACATAAAAGGAAAATTGGCTTCAAGCCCCAATCTCTATCAGCAACGGCCAATTTCTGCCCACTTGGGGAACCGTTATCTCGTGTACGGAGTGTTTATGGAATAACACCAGCTCAGGCCTTTGTAGATACTCAAATTAATCTGTACATCTTACATTTTTACAGATACTTGTGATACCACGTGACTATAGAATTTGTATTGGTTTTAGATCTATATATCACCTGAAGTAGGGTTCCCGCATTCAAACTTGTAATTAGTGTTAGATATTCTGATAACCGGAGTTACACAACTAACAAAAATGTGTAATTATAAACATAAATCTGCAACCCTCTATCCTCATTTTCTATTGCCAAGGGAGTAATTGAAGAGCCAAGATGGATAAAATTCAACGCTGATTGCAAAAGGCTTATCTCTGTAGACTCATCACCAAATGCTTTCAGAAAATTGCTTGAGAACACATTGAAAATTTGTATAGGGTAGACGAGGGTAATTGTAAACAAAGGGTAATTGTAAACGAATGCTGTGAAAAATACAAAACGTCAACATAAAAATTTTAATTCGGGGGTATATTTAGGGGTATATTTAGATTCAAAATTAAATTTTCAAAGTCAAGTGACCTACATAGGGCCTATGTAAGAAAACTTTTTCCATAATTCATTCCCTCAGACATTTAACCAATGTTTTACCTCTCAGCCTTTAAAAGAACCTGATCCAAACTTCAGCGATGCCACACTTCGATTATTGCGATTCTCTATTCACGAATCTAAATACTGATCTTGCCCACAGACTACAGAGTGTTCACAATATCTGCGTTCGTTTCGTTTGTAACATCAGAAAATTTGATCATGTAACACCGTCACTAGAATTGTTGTCTTGGAGTCCACTTAAAGAAAGAAGATTCTTCAACTCTCTCTTATTACTATTTAAAATCATTCACACCTCCATACCCTCTTACCTAGCATCTCGTTTTGTTTATCTTTCACTACCTCGAACCCGGAACATGTACCTTCTCTCTATTCCTCTGCACAGAACATCCTTCTACTCATCATCTTTCAGCATATCTATTCCACGCCTCTGGAACTCTCTCCCTGACCATGTCAGAGACTGTCGGACAATCTCAAAATTCAAATTTAAATTAAAAAATCACATTCTAGTTCATGGAATTGCTTTTTGAACACCTGTCAGGTTGCGCAACTTCGGCTTAACCCATGACATATAGTAAATATTGTAACTATGCTGTTGTAAAATTGACAATTAATATGTAATGTATTTATTATTATTATTATTATTATTATTATTATTATTATTATTATTATTATTATTATTATCAGTTATCACTATCATCATTGCTATCTCTGTTTTTCTTTATTTTTTTTCTTGTATTAGCAGTTATCACCATCATCATTGCTATCTCTGTTTTTCTTTCTTTTTTTTTTTTCTTGTATTAGTTCGATGAGAGCTCTATAGTGTTCTTTTGACCCTGTTGACCCTCTCTAGAGCTTTAATTTAATTTATATTATTTTCGCCAGAGTCTGTATTTCTTTTTTGTATTTATATGTGCTATCTGGTGGGGTGGAAGAGAAGGCCTTATGGCCTTAATCCTGTCAGATTAAATAAATTAAATAAATAAATAGATAAATAAATAAATATTTAAATTAACATGTTGGTTAATCTACAAAGCAGTTTGGCGCCAAATAGGAGTAACTACTTAGTTGTGAACGAATGTTTTTAAAGAGTCTACAAAAAAAAAAAGTTGAGAAAGAATTTTGCTTCACCTTCATTTTTGGCATTGTAAGTAAACGTACAGTGCTATTTTTTAAGAATATGTTGTTTTTATGAGTAATGTACAGTAGTTAACATTTATTACAATGGTTTTGAGATCTCCCACAACCTTAGTTCATTAAATTATGACGTGTTTACATTTGCCCCATAGTTTTAATTGCTTGGGGGTAATTGTAAACATGTTTTACTATGGTTACATTTCGTACTTTTCAGTAATCAAAGAGACTCCCACCCAACTACACTGTGGAGGATTTAGAGAGGGTTGTCACAGATGTGAAAAATAGTAACTACAGTTATCGTGAAGCTCAGGAGAGGTACTCAGTTCCTATATCGTCATATATCATAGGTTAAAGGGACGAAATGTACCAGTTACCAAAATTGGAGTTGGAAGGAGTACAGCTCTTTCTTCTGAAACAGAACAAAAAAGTTCAGTGTCTGATAGCCCGTGCGAAAATTGATGTTTACAATTACCCCCTCTCGAAGGGGTAAATGTAAAAAGGTGGAATAAATGTAAACTAGCAATTAAAAGATGAAAAAAGTCAACATTATTTTAAACCATTTTCAGGGAAAAGAAAAATGTAAAAATAACACAATGTTTCTTTATCATGCTTACCGTTACTGAGGGTTGTGTAATGTTGAAATATATTTGAAATCGGTGAAAAGTATTTACTATTTTTGTTTGTATCTTTCGACTCTGTCATTTCCGGACCAGGACTCTTTATCTCAAACTGATACATGTGCCCTTCGCCATCAACCCTGAAAGTTTGTAACACCACCTCGGAAACACCCTGTATAAGAATTTATTTATTTATTTATTTATTTACTATGATGTAGTAAAGGCCATCAGGCCTTCTCTTCCACAACACCAGGAATACAAATACAATAATAGAAATAAACAGAAAAAAAATACACTTACAAAGTGAAGCTACACAAGAAATAAAGAGAGAGAGAGAAAAAACACTATAAACAAAGTAAAGCCACACAAAAATATACACAAAGTTTAAATTCAAATTCAAATTCAAATTTATCCAGTTGTCTGCTCCAGTGTACCGCCCTATGCTTCAGTAAGCTTATTCCTGGCAGTCAGCTAGTTATGTGAATCGTGAAAAAGTCTCAGACTTCAAAAATATAATTCAGGTGGCATTTGATTTTTCAACACTGGAGTGTGGTTCAGAAGATTGTTCAGGTGTTGCTTCTGCTTGTTATGCTTATTGCTCTGCTCCATGCTGTTTCATGCATTTTATAGAGAATCCTTATGTACATTTTTAAAGAAGTGTATTGACCAATACCAACCAAACGGAGAGTTACACAAATGAATGCTTTTACGGACTTCATCACCATTGTGAGGTAAGCCTCTGTACAAATTTTTAACCAAAAATTCCTGTTCGAGCCGAAACCCTTCCTTTGTAAGTGACACAGGATGTGTAGAAAATCATATTTTGGTGTCCTTCGCATGAAGATACAATTACCTGACCGATCTGTAATGAAGTAGAGAGCTTCGTGCGGCGTGATAACTGAGTGAAATATGCAGTGTTCTGTAGTAATATTAATTGCCATATTCTGCTAATAAATATTGCTTCTGGAAGTTCAACTTAACTAGCATAGAAATGAATTTTATACAATTTTCTACTCAATTTCTCGGTCCACAGAAGTGAAAGCTGTCGTTACAAAATCAACGAACACCTAATTCTGAATGAGTTACGCATTAATTTGCAACGCCAAGTATTTTTTTTATCCTCTCGTGGTTTTCCTCCGCTGCGACTACATTAATAACAGGCCAATTAGAAACGCTTCACGCCTCCTGCGGTTTCTCTTACTAAATTAAAGAACTCTCTGCAGATTTATCAAGGACATGCATCGCATTATATTCATAACACATATCTTCGCTATAAACTGACTCACACAACTCCAACTATAATTACTTTTATTGTTTTGCTCCTAGAGCTGTAAGGATCGTGCAGCGCTTATTGTTCTCCCATCGGAAAGTACACTCCATCATCTCTAGTGCAGTGCAGTTTTCGTGCACGTATTTCCGTCGTAAAGAAGGCACTTCAGCGTTATGTAAGACGCTCCATTCAAACCGTACATTCGCTTTCAAAACCTGAATACCTATTGTGTAGTAGACACTTCAAGTGTACTATGAGACTACAGACATACTGAAGTGGATTTTGCAACCAATAGGATGTGATTTCAGGACTCTGAATGGTGAAAGTGAAGAGGGAAGTTCCTTAAAATATCGTTTTGTTTGACCCAGTTTTTAGCTAACAGTCTTACTAATAAACCGTGTATAGTTTTTATACGAGACTTATGGAGAGTTGAGACAGAAAACGTTACTAATAAACCGTGAATAAGCTATGGACGTATAAACAGGCTGTAACTATACAATGGGAATTGCTTTGCAGTAGTTATATACACGAAACCCCTTGTTTAAGCGTTGTATATAGGGAAAAATGGCCGCCCCTCTAACAGCTGTTCGTATCGACTGTTATTTTATGATGATGGTTACCTTGTAACCACAGAAGAACAAACCAAAGATCATAGAATTATTAGAATAATATTGCTGTAGCTTGTACACTTTGATCAAAATGTAGTGTGGTAATCGATTAGAGTCAGTTGTACTATCGATATTTAACACGCCACACTAGAGCGCTCTACCGGATGCAATAGAGAACCTCAGATATTCTATTACCTTTCGTAACGAAGTAATGACGAAACTATGACGTAGCTGTGTAACTGTTATACACGACGTATGTAGTGATTATTAGTAAGGAATTTACACACGACTTATAAACGAGCTACTTATTGTATAAGTATAAGGCCCAATTGTATAAAACTCCCTGACTAAAGATCAACTTTGATCGAAGATCGAAAAGTAAACCGAGTTCAGACACTTCTTCTATTGTATAAAACTTTTCTGCGATCAAATTACCTTGGTTCAAATGCAATCTAAGTTCACATGAAAAGGATTTGGCAACATCGCATAAACAGGTGAAATACGTGATGCGCGGACCATGTTATACAGGTTTGTTCAGTGTTGCCAATCTAGCAATTTTAACTCTTTTTTCAACAACAATTTCTTTTAACTTTTATATTGCTTAAATAGGGATTTAGTGACCTTTTTAGCACCCCATAGTGACACAATTTAATCTTTCTTTGTTGATAATGAGAAATCTAGCGACTTTACAACTACTTTTTCGCGACTTTCCGTATTACACTCTGTTGGAGACACTGTTTTTTTTGCAATGTAAATAATGGCGGACAATAAGAAGAAGGTTGACTGTTCTCCAGTTTTATCATGTTATGGTGTTTGATACTGCTAAACATAATAAAGCTTTATAAAACGACAATTTTCGTTTAGTAATACAGTTAATTAATTGAACATTTATGAATGTACCTATCATATCCATTAATAATTAATGGTTCTTATAAACATAATATAATTATAGGTTATGTTATTTGAACACGATAGAGCCTTGTGTATTAAGGCAAGAAATTTAAAGAAATACATATGTACCTAACATATCTATTAATATTAAAATAATGGATATTTTATTTGCACAATCTGTCACTCCTATATTTCAAACAGAAAAGAAATAACTGAACTTGGATCATCTAACTTAATCGGAGAAATTTCTTCAGTCAAAGTGACTTTAGTTTGAGACAAATTAATCTCAGATTAGACTTTATACAACACAAAATTCCAAGTTCAGCTGAAACAAGGATCAATTTAACTTCTGATCTAAGATTAAATGGTTTATACAATCGGGCCTAAGACAGTTAAACGTCTGTATATAGAGTTTTTATTAATAAGACCGTAAATGTATAACTCTGATAATTTAATACGAATGAAACCCGTTCGGTGGTATCATTTACGGTGGATAAGTATCAATATAATTGGAAATTATTTTCTCCAAAAAAAAAAAAAAAAAAAAAAAAAAAAAAAAAAAAAAAAAAGAACAAAAAAGCCTATGTCCCTGGCTCAATCCACTAAGAAAAATGATGTCTCATTGTAATTTTATTTAAGCCCCAGCGTCTCCCATACAGGTGCAAAACGTATGTTATTACATTACTAGACGTACAAGAAATCTCCATTTTCTACGGTTAGTTCCTTGCCACTTACAACCTTTTTGTTTCCAGTCTTCCATTCATCGATATCGTTGTTATTTCGAATTTTCCAATTATTTTGATCGAGTCAAAAACTGGAACGGAAACCTTCCTTAACACGGTGTTTTCAGTTAGAATGGAAATACGTTTTAATTTTCCAACTTGACAACCCTGAATAAATCTATCCTTTTAGTTACTTTTTAGTGGACATTAGTAATATGTGTTATGGTGTTAATTCTAGTGTCGTGTATGCCTGTAAATAAATAGTCTAGTACTGACACGAGTTGGTTCCAGTGAGTCACACACCAAAATGGACTTCACCTTGGAATGCAGAAGTGTCACACACGTATATAGGTTTATTTGTCAGTTTTTAAAACAAGTTTTGCTTGCCGCCTACCAAAAGCCACTAATGAACTATAAACTTCGAGGATTCAGAAATCTAGGCAGGTCAAGAGTGACGTGACAAAACGTATTCACACGCGGATAGAACTAACCAACAAACCTACACCTTGCGTAAGAAGGAGGAAAAAAGTTATTTGCAAGTTACCATATAGGGGGGCGGATTCATATGCACTGAAAAAGGACACAATATGCATGCACGTATACTCTTAAAAACTAGTATACAGAGTGTTATGAAAAAAGTTCCAACATTTGGAGAGGAGATGGTATGCATCAAAACAAGAAATAAAATAAGTGTAAACGTGATCAAGGATGAGAATTGTGACATACATGCAGACTCTCATTCAATCCTGAAGAGATGGAAAAAACTACTTTGGGCAACTACTGTATGTACATATGCTAAATAGAAATGATCAGGATGATATTCGTATGCAATTTTCAGAGCCATTTATACTCGAACCTACGCTTTCTGAAGTCGATATTGCGATACAAAAGCTGAAGAAATGCAAGTCTCCAGGTATCGATAAAATTTCGGCAGAATTAATACAAGAGGGTGGAAACGCATTATCTAGTGAAATTTATGAGTTTGTACTTGCTTTTAGGGAAAACTAAATTGTATCATAACAATGGAAGGAGTCCATAATAAAATTGTACATACCTTTAAGAAGAGGGAAAAGACTAACTGTAGTGACTTTCCAGGAATATCACTTTTATTGACGTACAAAATGGTGTCCAATATTATTTCGAGAAGCTTAACTCCTTATGTAGATGAAATTATTGGGGATCATCAATGTGGTTTTAAGCGTAAAAGATGGATTATTGATCACAATTTTTGTATTCGACAGATAATGGGGAAAAATGGAAGTACATCAGTTATTCATAGATTTCAAAAATACATATGACTCGGTTAAGAGAGACGCTTTATGTAATATTCTTAATGAATTTGGTATTCCCAAGAAACTAGTTCGATTAGTTAAAATGTGTCCCAGTGAAACATACAGCAGAGTCCGTATAGGCCAGATTCTGTCGGATGCTTTTCCAATTCACTGCGGGCTAAAGCAAGGAGATGCACTATCGCCTTTACTTTTTAACTTTGCTCTAGAATATGCCATTAGGAAAGTCCAGGATAACAGAGAGGGTTTGGAATTGAATGGGTTACAACAGATGACGTGAATATGTAAGGAGAAAATCGACAAACTATTACGGAAAACACGGGAATTTTACTTGAAGCAAGTAATTATATTATTATTTATTATTATTATTATTATTATTATTATTATTATTATTATCGCGTCTGACATTTTGGATTGCTGCTTTCTTCAAGGCTCGTGAGTTGTTGCGCGTACAATATTAATTAATATTGCATATGCTTCGTTGGAAATCGATAGCTGGAATAACTTAACAAATGGCAGTACTTTAATGTATGTTATTAATGTATAGTTATGTCACGTATAATTAACGTATTATAGCATGGTCGAATAGAAATAAATTCTGGTACTTCATCAGGAGGTGTGCAACAACCGCTGAGAGTCGTCCTGGATGGCGCAGTCGGTAGAGTGCTGGCCTTCTATGCTCGACGTACGGGTTCCATCCCGGCCCAGACCGATAGCATTTAAGTGTGTTCAAATGCGACAGGCTCATGTCAGTAGATTTACTGGCATGTAAAAGAACTCCTGCGGGACAAAATTCCGGCACACCGACGATGCTGATAAAATCTCAGCAGTTACGAGCGTCGTTAAACAAAACATAATTTAATTAAAAAATTTAAAACAACCGCTGAGATTGAGTGAAATGCTATGCATTTAGCTATGTAAAATGACTCCAAAGACGAAATGGTAGGAATATTTGTACGAGTAGATATCTTAATGCAAATTGACAAAATTTTATTAAGCGAAAGTGGAAATCGCACTAATTATGAAATTAAAAAAAATTGCAGTCTATTATTTTATTTTAGTTGCAAAAGGAAACAAACCCGTTAAAACTATATTTACTTGTAAACTTTATGTTCTCATATAATATTCTATGTTTTAGTAAGGGAGAGACGCATGATACATTTAAAAAACAAATTAGCTACTTAATTTTGGATCTGAAATTAATAATTTATGAAATTCTCTTTAAGAAGCATAGAAATAGTCTCGAAGATCTTCAACAGTACAGCCCTTGATGAAAGCAATTTCTAATCATATTGCGTATACAGTCTTAAATAGCTATAGGCCTATTGTCTTTGAAAGTTATATATCAATAGCATTGTTAAAATCCGTAGTTGCATATAATTACCTTACGAAATACATGCAGTCTTAAATATATCTCGTAAAATTCATTTCATCTATAAAGAATGAGAGTTGCGTAACCAGTGAAGAAAAGAAACCTTGACACAGCTTACAGAAAGAAAACTACAAAAGAAGGCGTCCACAAGTATAAATAACAGTAAAGAATTATTGCTTTCCTTTATAGCATTGAAGGGAATTCCAAGCACTTTCCAGAAAAGGAAAGCATGGACAATGTTGAATTCCAAATCTACAATAATATATATGTTATATGGAATTATTTCTTACTTTGGTGAACTTGGTGGCTGGGGGTCTGTTTACGGACCATCGATTCTAGATGGCACTGAAGTCGAGCTAGTAAAGTAGCTGCCTGAAATGATTTGTACGTAGCCATATGGACATAAAAATACAAATATTGCTTTTTGTGAGGAAGAGAACGACACTAGCACAAAAAGTGGGCAGAGGGTGGCTTCATATAGCCTTAAAGGAGAACTTGCAAAATGGCGCTTTGTTTATTTAACGCTGACAATTTCATTGAATGAGGAAATGTAGGAAAAAAAGCCTTTATGTTCCAACTCCAACAATTTAATGGATTTTCTTCACAGTAGTTATTCTCAGTCCATTAAATTTTAATCGTATTATGCTTTAAGTATTGTTTCGTGTCTTTTTTCTCTGGGGACCATCAAATTTCGATATGACCAGCATGATACCAAAGGCAATTCTTTCGGATGATGTATATCTCCATCTGTTTGATTTCATTATGAGGTCTAGTTTTGAATCATGAATAGAACGCCAACTACACACAAACAAGATGCAAATGTTCCCTAATAGCAGGGCTTACCTGTGTCATGCGCGAAACATGACGTCACGTTATGAACAACTAACCTTAGACTATCTCTGTACGCCCTGGGACAGAATACGGACCTTGATGATGATGATGATGATGATGATGATGATGATGATGATGATACGTTACTTGGATAGCAATAAAATCCATATACTGTATGTAGCACCAGACATACCGAAACAATATTGCAAATTATATGTTATTTTATAGTTTGTGCACCCACTACCTATGTAGTTATTGAATCTCTCACCTGCCTCATCTTCAGGCAAGACGGAAATTCTTACTCTTGAAAGAATGTCCCTGCGCAGCCCTGCATAAATAAAAGACAATCACGAGATGCTCATCCTTCAAGGTTGCAAATGAAACCAGACCCGGTCGTAAGATGCTTGAGTACAGTGATCTCACCCATCAGCAGAGCCTGTTATCCTCGATCCTATGTTATGAAAAGAGCAACTTGAACATTTTTTCGGAAAACAATACTTTTGGTCGCCTTTCGGTTTGCTACAAGTTGTCACTGTGATGTCGATACTGTTTGTTGAAATGCAAATCTATAATTAGTTACATCATGAAAAAACAGTCGGAAATCTATTTGAAGGTACTGTATAACCAAATATTTTTACTGCGAGTTTAGTGTAAAATGTCTCTACGACGTCAACTTCAGAAATAAACTTCTAACGAATGCGGTGTTAAAATAGCCTTCAGTCAGCAAATATTTAGCGACTATGTGGCAAAAACAACATGCTACACTAGACACAAAACAAAAATGGATCTAAATAAATTACATAATATATCATTACATACTTGTAACACACGTTAGAAGTCACAACTGTGAAGATTGGAGGGGGCAATAGAATGCATTTTGCGTTTTGTAATTAAGTACATGGTTAATTAGAAAATTAAGCTGAAAATCTGCGTGGTTTGGCAACAGCGCATTGCCGGCTCACGTACAAAAGCAAACATACACTCGGTCCGAACAGCAGAGTTCCGAACTTTAGTCACTGCAGTAGGATTGTCAGATTTCGTTAATCTCTCTATTTAATTTGCAAAAAAACCGTCAATTTTAATGACAAACTGGAAAGCGATAAATAATTTCTTATCAGTTCCTCTAATGATGAGTAAAAATCAATATCATCATATGGGTTGTACTTATCGAGTAAAACGGTGTTAACTTTTTCGGAGAGAAATATTCATTTGGGACTAGCTTAATCTGGTAGGCTATTAGAATTTTTGTCGTACTCTATCCAAGGAATACGCTGTTAAAATCTGCACAGTTGTATTATTTAAACTCTGTATAAACAGAAATCAAAATATCCATTACATTTACTGTAGAAAGAATTCACAGAACTATTCACGATGACATTCTTTTAGATCCTTAGGAACAAGTGCAGAATGCATATGGTACAGCAGCGCCGACTACGAGAATGATCGCTACTAGGTCACCGGGCAGTGCAGAGCATGTGAAATAAAAGAGAATGGATATGTTGCTAGTAAAATTCGTGACTATATTCTTTAAGAATAGTAATGTGCAAGATTTAAAGAGTATAGTGGCGATTTTTTTAATACGCTAGAAGAAAATACAATGATTTTTAAATATACATTATTTTATAAGAGCAAAATGCAGTAATAATACGTGGTCCAGAGAATATCGTTGAAATCGACAAAGGAAAGTTTGGAGTCAATCTTCGCCAAATCGGTAAATAATGTTATGTCCACTTTGGCGTTGTGTTTTTTGCACATAGAGAATAACTCGTTCTTAAAACAAATATTCACAGCGACCATATATAGCGCTTTGGATAAGTTTACCAATTTAGAGAACAAAAATATAATGAGAGCCATGTATAATGTTCCGTAATGTTTGCAACATTGTGTATTTGGTTGTCATCGTAACAGCACGGTTCAACGGTTCCACAAATTTCTCTAGTTTGCCGATCTCCTTCATTAAAGTAATAAATTCTTATAATTTCATTCTCTACCTATTTATTTTCCTACTCCTGATATATGAATACACAAAAGCAATGAAGACGCTCTGTATGACACATCTTTCTCTAATTTAATTAGAGGATGTGTTCTGATTTGGAATTATTTGTGATGACGATGATCATGATGAACTCGGAAAATAACTAAGGTACCTGGGGATATTAAGGCCCAGCATGTTATAAGGCCCAGTACCTAGTTTTGCCATTAGTTATACGCTTTTGCAAAAGAGAGCAACAGCTCTTAAGACCTATTTCTTCTTGCATTCGAGTGAGGCATAAAGAAATTAGATTCTCATTCTTGTTTGTAGCTGACTGGTGGCAACAAATTATGTGTGATTATTTCTGCTTTCATTATAAAATTTTGCAAAATTTAAGTTGATATTACTGTGTGTTATTAATATAATATTAAATGCACGTTATTGTGTAAACATTACTAAGTTTGGGGCTACCGTGAAACTTTCGCTAATGAGCATATGAGCACTCCATAAATTAAAATTTGCGCGAAGTAACAGAGTAGGAAATAAGGCCCATGAAATAAATACGTGGAAACGCCCACAAGTTCATAGAAGTCCCTGAACTATAAAGTTCAAATTCTGAAGCACAATCTTTTTTGCAAGAAATGAAACAAAATAAAACTGACAATTCCTCAAGCAGAAAGAGCTTTGGATGAACCATCAACTTCAGGATTTGTAAACATCCAGGGGACGCGGATGTGTTCTGTCTGCGAAGAATGTTGAGTGCACGATGAATGTGTAGGTCTCACCGAAGAAAAAACTGAAGACTTTGTATGCCCAAATAGTATTCAATTCTTACATTCTTTATTGTGGCCTTATTATCTGTCACAGCAGGATATAAGGCACAGTGACATGATGTTAATTTTCATTGCTCACAGCATTTATGTCGGTTTGAATATTTATTTGAAGTAAAATATTATAGGATAACTATAAAAGTATGCTATTCCATTATTTAAAAATTTCTAAACGTCTCCATTTCAAAGAAAGAAAGTTTTATTCCTTAGGTGGGCCTTATTATCCTCGGTTACCTTATTCATCGAGATATCGAAAAGAACTTTGACTTAAGGAAGTTCGACTGTGATATGTGTACTAATAGCGACTAAGTTAAATTAAATTGATTAATGGTTTTTCTTTGGTTAGGGGTGAAACTGGACAAATTGTCAGGAGAATGTTAGAAATTTCGTATCTGTAAACGTTTACCTTAATTACGACCGAAAAGAATAAGTTTGTGTAGTGAAACTATTGAAGTAGGTTACATCAGGTTTAATAATTTTTCAGCGTACTGTCAGTATTCAATTAAAGCACATGTTTGTAATGTGGCACAGTGGTCACATTTCACATTCGTTTGTTGTAAATGTAAAATTAATAGTTTCAAAGCCTGATATATGTTGACAGTTTTTTGACAGTTTGATATTTCAAATAAATGTATTATTACGTATTTTATTTTGTCACAACTTTTATTGGAAAGCTTCAATATTTAACGATTCTGTAAATTTCGAATAAAATAAACACACTATTCAATTGATGTAGGTAAACGGTAGCAATTCTGGTATGAATTATAGTCCCTGATTATAATAGTCACCTACTCTTACAAACTAATGTCATCAGTGTTCCTCTTTAACTTTCCTAGAGTCACATTAAGAATTGAAATTAAAAGTTTACATGCATGGCATTGTTCTTGCGATTTCTTAAAGATCCAGTATCTTCATTTTATTATTATTATTTTTTTAATTTTTCACACCACGTCTAATAGTACTTATTGATGCAGTAAGTAATGTAACATAAACGTCTCGCTACTTACTATGAATGAAGACTCAGAAATAAAGCAAACATTACAAGTATAGACAGTCACATCTATGTAGTTTTTTACTTTCTACGTTCGCCACGCTTCATTTTTCGGACTCGACTCTAGAACATTGTTTGCCGTTACGAAGGGTCCGGGTTCGAATCCCGGTTACTTGGTTGAGGTTTTTCCGGGGTTTTCCCCTCAATCCAATTTGAGCAAATGGTGGGTAACTGGCGGTGCTGGACCCCGGACTCATTTCGCGGAATTGTCAACCTTCATTCCATACTTTTTACAAACATTACGAAAGAACGATAATTAGAGCGTATAGGAAAGTTCATTCGAAAGTTATATGTTTAGGCTAAATTTAAACTCCACCAATGTAGATTAAATTTAAAAATATAAAATGGGTGAGAAGGAATATCTATCCTCTACAAAACTTACAACAGTAACAGACAAAATTCACTTAAAAAGAAAAACAGATAAATTCGTGAAATGATAATGAAGGAGAACTTTTAAATTACAGTGTTAATGTGGAGAGTATAATAAAATTGAAACACCGTCATTTTATTAATAAATGAGCATCATACGAATCTTCTCCTGTCTATATACAGGGTATTTCCGAGGTCGTGTTATAAACTTTCAGGGATGATGGCGAAGGGCACATGTATCAATTTGAGATAAGGAACCCTGGTCCGGAAATGAATGAGTCGAAAGTTATAAGCAAAAATAGTTGTGTGGAAATGGAATTGTAATTTGGCACCACGTGCCCTCCTTCCCTTAACTTTTGGAACAGTCGTGGAAAAATAATATGGGCCGGATGTCTCCTACGTGGGTACTTGTTTACTGTTCCCATTGGAAAATCGAAAATCAGGTCTGCATATTCCGCTCTCGTGTACTACTCCATTTCACTAGGACTGATCGATTGGACACTGCAACTTGTACACATACACTGCTGTCTACAGACATGCATATCAGGACCGACCATGTCCGTTACACATTACGCTATCTGCATTGCTTTAATATAGGTTCCTGTCCCCATCCCAAAGACAGCGCACTGAATGGAATATTGTAAGTAAACAACGTAAACAACGTCAGATGAATACAGTATGTGTAAGATGTACAGATAAATACACATAAATAAGGTGTACAGAGGAATAAAATTATGTCATTTCCACAGAACTATTTTTGCTTGTAACTTTCGACTCGGTCATTTCCGGACCAGAGTTCCTTATCTCAAATTGATACATGAGCCCTTCGCCATCATCCCTGAAAGTTTGTAACACCACCTCAGAAACACCCTGTAGAACTGTCTTGATAAGATCTCTTTAAAACATCGATAGCCCTATGTACACACAATACAATTCCAGTCTCAAGAAATATGCTATAGTTATATACGAGTAAAATTCACTCACTTTCCTGTCACTCTATTCCTTGACAGTATAGATGATCTGAAGGGTGGCAAGAGAAGCTGCTAAAACTCCGCATTCCATTATGAAATACTCTAACAAAACATTCAACTCAAATACGCATTACACCGACATGCAATTCAAATTATGTCCACAGTACACGATGAAGGCTAAAGCAAATCCATGTATGGTGCGTATTTGTCCTTCTTAGCGAATCAATGCAACATGGTAACAGCGCGTGAAGTGAAATAACATGTCGGAGTATATGCCCACCAATTACCGCCATTGCAAGGAATATTACCTTTACAGTGCTCGAACATCAATCACGTCATGGCAAGTAGGAAGTGTGGGATAACTGCTGACGAATCACTTTGCTTTGAGTTTTTATTTCCTGGATTTTGTATTTATGTCTCCACAGAAGGAGAGAAAAAACAATTATGACAAGGCTATTCGTGCACGTTAAACCATTCTCTTCCCAAGATCTTCATATCTCCCTCCGTCATTATGATAATTGCGATGGTACTTATATTACTTAAATATAATAATAATAATAATAATAATAATAATAATAATAATAATAATAATAATAATAACAATAACAATAATAATAAATAGTCCTACTTTACTCTATGGAAGTGAAGCCTGGACAATACACAAAATAGTCCTAGGTCCAGATTTGAAATTTTACGTCGTACGCAAGTTATATACATTAGATAAACGGAGAAATACCGACTTACTGGAAGAGGTACACATTAGATCTGTTATAGAATATATTGACTCATGAAGGAACAATTGGAGACCTCGGTGAAAAACATGCCAAGCACATAAATGAAAATTTTAAAGGAGATAATAAAATACTTTCCACAAAAATTGAATGTGCATTAATTTCAAACTGATTTTTACACAATAATTGAGGAAATTAGTGAATTTTTATGTTAGTTCTCTTTCGTCCGATAGTTTTTTTTTTTTTAAAGTGGACTGGAATGGTTTTTGTCTCAATAATACAACAGATTTCTTCGTCATGTTTGAACATCATTTATTTCTTGTCGAAAAACAAATCCACGAACTTATTTCAGTCTCAGATGAGTTCCCGCTGAGTGGTTAATCAATGCATATAATGTATTATATCATATATATGATTACGTATAATTTTCAAACAATTATTATTGTAGGCTACTACATTTTATAGTGTTTAGTATAGCCAATAAGAGTAAACTTATAATAGTTTAATTTGGTTATTTAACGACGCTGTATCAAGTATGGATTATTTAGCGTCGATGAAATTGGTGATAGCGAGATGGTATTTGGGGAGAAGAGGCCGAAGATTTGCCACAGATTATCTGACATTTGTCTTATGGGTAGGGAAAACCTCGGAAAAAAGCTAACCAGATAATCACCCCAAGCGGGGATCGAACTCGCACCCGAGCGCAACTCCGAATCACCAAGCAAACGCGCTACTAGTGCCTGTAGTTAAAATTGGTACTGAAATATAGGACTGTAGGGAAAGAATACTGACCTACCTTCCATCTATCGGGAAGACCTGTCTGTTTTTTGACGCAAATCAGTGAAACAGTCAAGTCCTTTTCAACTGTAGAGACGTTAATGAAAGTCAGATTTGATGGATTCTTGCACAAAAAAATTGGACATGACCGGTTTCTGCACCGAGGTCTTCAATTGGAAATAGCGTGCCCAAAGAATGGGCCGATCCCGTATACCCCGTCAACTTCCGAATATCGTAGTAAGGCCAGAAGATCATTGATAAAGCCACTTAAACGCTGACGAGAGACCTTAACAAGCCATTGGCTTAATACACGAGATGCTGAATAATAGGCCTAATAATAATAATAATAATAATAATAATAATAATTATTATTATTATTATTATTATTATTATTATTACTAGTATTAAATGTTGTTCCAACTTCGGTAATTCCCTATCTTCCTCAGTTTTTCTATATTAATATCTTCTTTTTGATGTTCGATTTAAAACGAGTTTTAAGACGAAAATACGATTATTGTATTCCAATATCTTGTATGCAATATAATTAGTTTCTCAGACACTGAAAAGATCTAGAGGTTCTAATTTTTTTACTTGGATATTTAACAACGCTGTATCAACTACTGGGTTATTTAGCGTCGATGCGATTGGTGATAGTGAGATGGTATTTGTCGAGATGACGCCAAGGTTTCGCCATAGATTATCTGACATTCTCCTTACGGTTGGAGAAAACCCAAACAGGTAATCAGCCCAAGCGGGGATCGAAGCAGCGCCTGAACGCAACTCGGGATCGGCAGAAAAACACCTCACCCGACTGAGCTACGCCGGTGGCTTAGAGGTTCTATTAAGTTTGTGAGCAAATATATGCAGAGAGACCATCAGTTTCTTGTAATATCCCTAATTTTGAAGCCCAAATTTCTGCTTCGAAATTTACTATCGAAAAAAGACCGAACAAACAAAATTAAATATTCTCTGATGGGTTTCTTCCCTACTGAAACAGTTTCGTCTTGAGACGTAAATGCTCTAATCATTTTCTGTTTTCTCTTAACTATTATACGAGTTGCAATCAAGAACGTCAATGTGTCTGTGTGTCTAATGCCTACCCACTTCACTTTGCGTGATTCGGGTTCCGCATATTGCGGATAGATGGCAGGACTGTAACCCATTTTCAAATTGCACACCACTTCGGCGGCCCACGTTATGCATGATTTGTATCTGTGAAGAGTTGTGAGTGTATGTTAAGTGTTCGTGTAAGTGTAATGTAGGGAATGGGTTAGGATTATGATGAAGGTGAGGAAGGGAGAAGGGAAAACCTGGTGCCGGCACGTAGCCTACTCCTGTCGAATAGCACCAAGGGGGCCGCCAGGATTAACGTCCCCATCTGACGGACGAATCACCATCAACAGTGACATATGCCTTCCCTTCATATGCACTGCGGAGAGATTCAGAATTTAACCCAGGAATATTGGTGCACAATTTAGTGATTAGAAGTTGTGCACCCCCATCTCTCCTAGTCCCGAGGTAGAAATTTTACAAGAAAATTTCTGATCCCGCCGGGAATCGAACCCGGGCCGGTTAGTCTGGAGGCAAACACGCTACCACAGAGCTAACTCGGCGGATTCACGAACGTAAATAGACCTAAAGAAAAAAAACTTAGTGTATAGGACGATATTATCCATTAAGAACATTCAAATGGTTGATACATCCTGTTTTTTTTCAATGAATGAATGAGAAATGAACATTTAAGTTTATGTAAAATCGTCGGAGCCAAATAATATATTTATATAATTGCAATAATGCAACTTTAAAGCAGGAGCTCTTTAAATCTCTATCTTTGCGTAACAGATTCATTAATGAACCAAGAAAATGCGTTCATGTCTAAAGAATAATGGAGTAATTAAGAAGAATACATTTAGTATTATATATTTATTTCTTGTTACGTTCATTAAATGCAAGGATAAATAATTTACCTTTCAATTGTGCAATTTTCGAACATTTATTACAAGAGGTATACACAAGCATTTACATTCTCCACAATAAAAAAAAAAAAAAATAGTGTATAATTTTTGCCGTTATTCCTTATAATATTCTGGACATATTAATATATTCATTAGATAATCTATAGCGGCCTCATGTTGATCGTTAAACTCATGTTTATCCTGGTGATCTGTCCTACGCATTGGTGAAAGTATAAATGAAGGGTGATCATTAGAAATAAAAGTGAATCAGCAGAGAAAACAAAAATATATCATAAAATTGCCGCAGCTTTGTTTTTAAGTTAAATCTGGAGTTAAAACATTTGATCTTCTTCGTAGTAAATCTTTCACCTAGACATGCGCCGATTTTAAAATATCTTTACAAGGATTTCTTTACAACGTGGCATCTGGCTACAAATAAAACATTCGTACAACTTCAGACAAAATATAATAGTAGAATTTGGTATAATAAACTTGAGTAATAGTTTATGGCATCTCCTATTCTGTTTTAGCAGAGTATTGTAGGCAATGCTGCCAGCAATATAGAATGAATAATAGATGCCATCTTCGCCACTTTTGCTTTTTATATTCGCTTGACGGCTATCGCTCTAGGAGACCATTTTGAATGGCTTGTGAATATGTAAAGTAGCAATAAATTACCAACTTGCAGCATCATGGTTAGTGCTTCCTCGGCTTGTTTTTTTCAGTTATTAGTTTTATTGCTCTCGTATGTCCTAACATTAACCATGTTTACTTCAACAAGGCAATTTATTGGCCGACTCTTCTGAAACTGGACTAAACAATTTAAATTCGTAGCTTGGCTTAATGATGAGTTGTATACAGATCTACTAAATACTCCGATTAATTAATTAGTAATCAAGTTTCCTCATTTTCAATAATTGATTCTCGGTTTAAATTACATTAAGAGACGCTTTTTACTTTCGAGACAAAATTATTTGTATCACCATATAAACAGAGTGGAAGTGAAAGAGACTTGCAGATTTTCAGAGCGAAGAGCTCATGTTGTATGTAACAAAATAGTGTAATATCATATTGGTGGAAAGTTCATAGTTTTTTTCCCCCAGAAAAAAGTGTTTTTATTCTTCCCAAATGTTTAAGGGGAGAGGATGGTATTTTTTAAAACTTTTTTCCTATTTGGTGTAAAATATTAATTTTTTGTATGTAGAGATCTCATAGCTGTGGCAACTCAACCAAATAAAAATATTTTGAAAAAAAAATTATTTGGGAGCCCAAATTTGAAAAAAATATACCCAATGCAGGATTGTACTAAAACCGATATATCTAAACCGTTTTTAAAGATAGATTCAAACAGTTTTTGCAACGTATTTGAAAAAGTATGTTCTACAAACTGTCTGTAACAGAATTTTGATATTAGTCCCTACGTTTGTAAAATAAGCAATTAAAATAGAGTAACAATTTTCTGATTTCCTTTCTTGCAAACAAACGAACGTATTTTTAAAATGAAATCAATTAACAAAATTCTGTTACAGAGAAAAGTTTCCTAATAGTCTAAAGAATGTGTGTTCTAAATTTCATGCATGTATCTTTAATAGTTCAGAAATTATATTAATTTTGTCTGGCAATGTAGCAAAAAAAAATGAAGTTACTGGAAACCGATAAAAGCAGGCGTGTGATTTAAAAATCCATAGCGCAGGAAGTTTAAAAATGACGTCTCAACATCCGATAAGGGCACAAATACCCACAAAATGTTATGAAATGCATTCCACACATATCAAAGAGTATTTTAAAGAAAAAAAAAATTGAAAATTTAATTTACCGGAAATAACAATAAAAGTGGGCGAGTGATTTAAAAATCCATAATGCAGGAAGTTTAAAAATGGCGATCCACACATATCACAGGGTATTTTAAAGAATTTTTTTTTCAAAATTTAGTCATTTTTTATCAAAAAATACCATCCTCTCCCCTTAAGAACCTCTTATTCGGTAACTATTGCGAGTAGGATCGTGATTTTTGTCCATATCAATAGGAAATCTAAGATATATATATATATATATATATATATATATATATATATATATATATGTATCAACAAAAGCTGCCCTAAGTAAGGGTTCGATAGATCGGCTTACTAAACAACTCAAAATGAACAATGATCGGCTTACTAAACAACTCAAAATGAACAATGATTAAAAACAATTGTGTGACAATTTGAAAGAGAAAAAACATTAAGATAAATGATAAGTAAACATAGGAAATCATTTACAATAAAAATTTCTTAGGCACAAATGATTATTAATTATAGCTAATGATGATTTTAACACATGAGATCCTATGGCATCAATCATTGCATCAGAAATTTTAAATTGTATAAGTTGATTTAAAGTTTCTCGTGGAATCGTACCACGGGCACCGAACATGAGCCCAAAAACTGTCCAATGTGTGATGTGGTATTGTGCTCCAAGATGCTGACAACAAGGCTCATATATGACTTGTTTTTCACGACACACCTCTTGTGGCTGTTGCTCATGCATTTCTAAAAGCGATTGTGGGATCAAGAATGACACCCTTATCCTTCTGCCGATCAATTATGATGATATCAGCACGTCTAGTAGAGCCATCAGAAGAGACTCAACCAACCTCCTCTTAAACCTCATAGGAAGCATTCTGACGGATGGAAGATGCGATGAGAGAACGAACCGTATTATGTCTGTTGATTAGGAGCAACTCTCCGGCACCGGGACTCGAATCCGGGTTTCCAGCTTGATGAGAGGAATTTAATCTGTCATCAGAACTTGAATCCGGTGTGATTTAGTGGATAAAGTGCTAGCACGTAAAGGTAGAAAGTCGGGTTCGAGTTCCGCTATCGGGGATAATTTTTTTCCGTTCTACTGATTCTTCACCATATCATTACTACAGTTGTGATGAAGTTTTGGAATTTTTTACCTGCCTGTGATAGTTTAACTTTTGCAACTTTTCGAAACATCTTACACTTTCCATTCTCATGGTAATGTTTTTCGGGATCGAAAAGTTCATGGCTAACTCAATCAACTGAACTGAAACCCCAAACCGAGTACGAATCTTCCACGTCTAGAGCAATCTGAGGATGTAAAAATTGTATTGAAGTAGTTGCGTAACGATGTTAAAATTAAGGTCGTGCGCACGGCTAGAAACCTCTAAAACTCAGTCACAGCCCAATGACCGTGAAAGTCCCAAACTCTTAGCATTATTATGAACGTTTAGAAACTGTGACATAAAAGTTGTAACTTTGAGCTGGGGACATAAAACTCAGAGACTTTCGGAAATATATACTCTGTGTAGGCCTATATACATAGACTATGTGTTCTGGCGCCTTTCCATAAATTATAGTTCTCTGGTGTCATGAATGTAGAAGAAACACAAAAGTCCAAGTTGAATAGACTTTATTGTCTCTTCTTTTGGCGACTCTTCTATACGATACTGAAATCTCTGGAACATGCACTTAGGTACTTATGTCCCAGACAGCAATGCATCTTACTGTTTGAGCACACAAACTCAAAGAGCTTTCCTGCACAGAAGCCTATTGTACAAAGAACCTCTCCTGCGCAAAGTACGCTATAATAAAATGTTTTATTTTTCCATTATGACGTGCAAGACGAAATGTGAGGGAGATGGGAAAACGACGTACTATTTATATCTTAGCTCACGCTTTATCTTTATTGAATCGTGAAAATACTATACTGAAAAACTAGTGAATTATAACCAGTCAACGTAAAGTGTTCGTATTTTATAACACTTTTAACTTCTGATACATCAATGGAAGTGTCTGAATATTACAATATTTTGGAATGGAGATAAAAACGCCTTATCTTTGCCTAGCACCGTGTTTACATGTTATGTGAAATGATAGGAATTCTAGTCCACAAGAATTGAAACATACAAAATGGTAATCTAGTATGTTCTTTATTTTGTGGACTGATAGAGTCACTAACGAAGTTATGGAGGGCACAGACACTGGACAGAAGTCTTGAGGACGATGAAAGGAGAAAACTGCAATGCCGTACTTCGGACGTATAGCGCCTGAAATATTTTCATCATTTTATGTCTATTTTTTTTATTGTATTGTGAAATAATAATCTGAAATTTACGGATGTAAATTGAGGAATATTTAATAATGATTTTTATAAGACTCTAATTGATCAATGATATTTTGATGAAAAATTTGATTAAAAAACTGTATTCGTAAGAATTAGGAGAAATAAAAAAGTAAAAAGAACATGGACAAAATGTAGCCTATCGATTGTGAGATGGAGGACTTTATATAAATAATCTATTTCATAGGAAATAGAACGTTTCTGCAGTTCTGAGAGAATTACCATATCTCTTGCTATCAGTGATGCAAAGATAATAGCGGGCTACTGATGATCTCATAGAAGATGAATGTCTTAAGAACCGAAGACACCGGTAAAAGATGAGATCGCTGTTCCTTGCGGAAGACTGGCCATGGGGATCGCCAATTTCATCTAGGAGATGACAGAGATGACATAAGAAGACTCAGAATAAGGTTATGTCAGAGTTATTTCTTCAGTAATACTTGAAATGTACCTTATAATGGAATCAGCTGATCAGCTGCTGACAAAATATGTAACAGTAGTACTTACGTACAGTGTTGAAGATGCTTTCGGTAGTAGCAGATAGGCATACTTACCTAAAACAAAGAAAAAAAAAACAATTATTACATTTTTTCCTTAATGTAGGCCTATAACTTAATACATATTAGTGCATGACAAATATAACTATTAGTTGTTAATTAAACTTTTGATGAATGTGTGTATAAACTTGAATTTAACATTTTCTGGAGAAATTAGCGAAATCGGGTTGAATTTGTAAAATTATTAACGTTCTCATAACATAAAACTTTTATAAAAATACATATGCTATAACGATGGATATTTATTTATTTATTTCATCTAACGAAGTTAAGGCCATCAGATCTCCTCTACAACATCATCAATGCTTCATGAAATTGATACTAAAACTTTGTGTTGTACTATTAGACTATAATGTAAACTTATTCTGCATATATTTCAACTAGACTGTGATTATAAATTAAGACGTTATAGTAGTGTTAAGTTTTTTGACTTGTTCCATAGTCTAGCTGTGAAGCAATGTACGAATACCATGGAATGTTAATAAATACAATACAATACAATACAATACAATATAATACAATCAGATATACAAACTGGCCTACAAAATAACAAATGTAAATAAGAAAAAATAGGCTAAAAGTATATATTTATACACATACGAAAAATAAAAACATAAAAACGGGAACAAAAAAAAACATACATATAGACAGAAGATGACAATAAATTGAAATAAAAACGTACCACATATCAGTATAGGCCTATAATTAATTATATTAGACTATAGTTGCCAATAGTATAACTCTGAATATTGTCAGAAATAGCTAACATCGCCAGAATAATCTAGTATGCTACATTACATTGATATGAGGTTTCTAGGATTGTAGAGAAATCCAACGTTTCGGAGCCACACGTCACCTCTACCATTAGTGAAGCTAGAGAAGAAGGACTTGGCTTGGTTTTTCTAGGGTCCGACGCGGACGACTCTTACACTACAGCCTTAGTTTTTCTGAACAGACGCGAGCGAGGTGCGAGGCCCGCCTCGCACAAATCCGGACTACACGAGAGATTGTGAGTGGTTTCTATAGCTGTGAGGTGTGCGGTCTGCAGTTATAGAAACCAATCACTATCTCTCGTGTACTCCGGATTTGTGCAAGGAGGGCCTCGCACCTTGCATGCGTCGGTTCAGAAAAACCAAGGCTTTAGGCTTGCTTTGGTCTATGCGATGACTGTCGTAGTCCGACAACTGGCCTGGCTGGTATTCATGAATCCAATGCTAACACGTAGGCCATCCTTCCTCAGCCCTGACAGAGCCAGGTCCAATCCACAGGTCGAGGATTCTAGTTGGAGAGATCTGGTTGACTGAGGCACCTCTATGGTATCTCTTAAGCTGCACATTTCTCTACGCCCTTTTCGTACATAAGGACACATGTTTGGCCTCTTCATAGCATTCAGCATAGTGTGAGGTATGTTATAGTACAGATCATGTCTTGGCGGTCAGAATAATAAGGGCAGATCCCAAAGAAAGTTCATTTTGAGAAAACATGACATCGGAATATGTATGGTAAGACTTTCCTGTGTTAAATTTCAACGTACCTCGTTTAAATGTTTCAACCTATTTATAGGTCATCTTCAGAACTGGTCGTTGTTGGTCTTGGCGTCACTTGTTCTGTTTCCTGTGAGGGTGTGTTCATGTGTTATAGTGTAGAGTCAAAGAGTGTGTGTGTTTTTAAGTTGAGTTGTGTGTTGAGAATTTCGTTGGGGTGTGTTTTTGTGTGTCTGTATATTTCATATTGTTCTAGTGTGTTTAGTTTCTGGCTTTTTGGTTGGATGTGTAGTATTTCCATGTGTGGGTTGATGTCTCTGTGGGTGTGGTTAGCATTTGTGATGTGTTCTGCATATGTGGAGGTGTTTTGTAATTTTGTTATGGCCGTGATGTGTTCTTTGTAACGTATTTGAAACGTTCTGCCTGTCTGTCCTATGTAGAGGTTGTTGCAGGTGTTACATTTGAGTTTGTACACGCCTGTGTGGTTGTGTTTGTTTGTTTGTTTGTGTTGTTTGTGTGTTGAGATGTTTTTGTAGAGTGTTATTTGTTCTGTATGCGATGTTGTAATTTAATTTCTTGAATGAGGTTGTAATTTTGTGTGTGTTTTTGTTTTCGTATGTTAGTGCGATGTATTTTTTGTGTTCTTGTGTTTGTGTTGTATTCTTATGTTTTTTTGTGATTATGTTTTGTCTTACGTATTATATTATCACACTACTGTTATTTGATTTTAAAGCTCTACAAATTTTTAACATTAAGACTTTATTTTTTCAGGATTTGTTAAATATAGTGCTCAACGTTTACCTGCAAGTTCTTGAGCCTTTGTCGTTAGTAGTTCGTCTGTTTTTCTGCTGTTTAGTTAAACAGAGTATATGTAAATTACAAACTAAATGGGATAATTATGAGTTGTCATTATTTATATGTCCTGGTACCAATAATGTATATATGATTGGATTTACTTAGAAAAGATTAAAGTTTTCGATTCAAACAGGAACAATATGAATGTCCAGTAAAAGTGTTAGTGGACGCCATTATATTGATTACATCGCCATGGACTTATAGCGGACGCAAACAAATGTTCACAGAGTTAGGATATGCCATTTATTCACTTAGAAAGCTTTCTTTCCCACTAAGGACTAATTTTCAATGTGGAATATGAGAGTTTCGGCATATCCCAATTAATATGATACTTCACCGTATGAAAAGTAAATGGCAGGAATACACAATCGTACATCTATCTCAAAACTCGAGGTCGTTTGGGATCTGCCGTTAATATTCTGAACGCCTCCATTGTGCAAGATCATCAATACTTTAAAATACCGTTTTATTCACCTGTAATTGAAGTTAAATGTGGACGTATTCCATCACAATAAATAAATGAACTCTTTTACGACATTCGTGATAGTAAGACAAAATTCTAACAGAAAAATTAGTTTTAAGAATATATTATTTATTTATTTATTTATTTATTTATTTATTTATTTATTTATTTATTTATTTATTTATTTATTTATTTATTTATTTATTTATTTAACCTGGTAGAGATAAGGCCATCAGGCCTTCTCTTCCCCTCTACTAGGGAATTACAACTACAATATTAAAAATAAAATTACAATTATAATTACAATTAATATTAAATTTACAAATACAATAAAAATCAAAGTACTAAAAGATTAACTGATTAATAAAAGCTAGACCCGAAGTAAATATATTTTCGTGCAAAAATTATGCATTATCATATGATGAAAGATGAGTGGAACGGAGAAAAATTCTCTCCGGCACCGGGATTTGAACCCGGGTTTTCAGCTCTACGTGCTGACGCTCTATCCACTAAGCGACACCGGATTCCCATCTCGATGTCGGATTGAATCCTCTCAGTTTGTGATTTAAAACGGCACTTATTCTGTCGGATCCCGGCCCTTACGACACTCATAACGAGTGCACCTCTGCACATGTATGGACATTGTGCCACTGTCATACATCTATGACGCAATGGATGAGGGTAGGCCACTAGAGGGAACCCAAGAGTTGGAACTTAAAACTGACAAGCAAACGTTCTGATGGGGGCAGATAAAAAAGTTAATTTTTTTCTTCCACCATATTAATAATGTAAAAAGAAGTGCTTATACAAATTTTGGTCACTCGACCGCATTTACGAGGCCGTCCAGAAAGTGATTTTCCCTGGGGCCGTTTACAGAAAAGAGCACAATTGCATGGAAAGATTTATTGAAACAGATACACCAATTGTTGCGATATTTATCAACATATCCCCCGCTGAAATTGAGACATTTGTCATACCATGGGATCAACTTTTGTGTCGTAGAAGTCAGCCGCCTCAGATCGGAACCAGCGTTTGACTGTGTCTCCACCTCTCTCTGTCGATCCCATGATATGAAAAATGTCTCAATTCCGATGGAAAATATGTTGAAAAATAGCTCACCAATTGCTGTGTCTGTTCCAATAAATTTGTCCAATGAAATTGTGTTTTCTTTTCTGTTAACGGCCTCTGGCGAACTTATTCTTCTACAGCGCTCGTAATTGCGGTCGAGTGGCCAAAATGTTTATAAGCACTTCTTTTGACATTATTAACATGGTGGAAGAAAAAAAATAACTTTTTTATCTGCCCCCATCAGAACGTTTGCCTGTGAGAGGATTCAATACGACATCGGGATGGGAATCCGGTGTGGCTTAGCGGATACAGCGTCAGCACGTAGAGCTGAAAACCCGAGTTCAAATCCCCGTGCCGGAGAGAATTTTTTTCTGTTACATTCATCCTTCATCATAGATTTAAGAAGTTCAAGAATTGTAATAGTCTCCAAAAGGGTATTTAAAAAAACTCTTAAATGCTTCCCAACATGAATAGATGAACACTGAGATAACAAAAAAGTGAGGTTATTAAAGTGACTTGCAAGTGCCATATGGGAACTCTCGTGTGTGTCAAGAGTCGAGATAAAAAGGGAATCTGTAGGGCTGAGACAAGTGTGTGAGCAGACAGGCAGGAGAAATTTCACGCTAATCTATTCCCGACACTGCTTCTAGTGTGCTTGAGGAATCCTTGTGTTGCCAAGCACCGGGAGAACAATCTGCTGATGTGTATGCACAACTTCCTGCTATTGACCTTCGTGGACAGAACGCGATGCTTCCTATCTCGCCCAACAAACTTCACAGAGTCTACAACTACATATGCCCGTAGAGGGAAACATGGAGCCCGAGTACTTCTACGTAGGCGTACGGCTATGCACCGGATGATAATATGCACTGGATTCTGTGTACAGGCCTATCAAGGCATTCCACAATACTTGGAGCTTATGAGCTTATTTCCGAGTCTGATACTTCAACTAAAGTTCCTTATACAGGGACATCATTTTATTTTTGCTAACATTTTTAATATTAACCTGGCTAGATCTTTGGATTAATGATTGAGACCCAGAAACATAGTTATCTATCTCCTTCCACGACTGGAGTTCGATGATACCGGCGTAAAATACAAACAAATCACTTTACTAGGTACAGGAAGGAAGAAAAGTAGTTTATCCATTTACGTAAAGTAGGAAATATCGCGATTTTGAGTGTGATAATTTTCATTAGGTTTTGTTTAATCAAAATACAGTACAGTATTAAACAATAAGTGTTTTTACTGACGAACTGAGTTATCCATGCGAACGTATTCATTATGCAGTGAATATTATACTGTCTACAGCATATTAACGTACAATATAGAGAATGAAGTTAAAATTAACAATAATCATAATATGGATATTTAAACACATTTTTTTAAAATGGTGGCCGTTCATTTCGATACAAGCTTCAGTTCTTTTGTGCCTATTATCGCACTATAGACTATTGCATATAATTCCAATTACCAGTTTCGTCCTTCATACTTAGTAACTCATGTTGAAATAATTCTGTACTTACTCTATAAAAGAGTACCTTACGTACTGTAAATTCAGTCTTCACTTCTGCCCGACCCGCACAGATAAAATTACTCAGACATGCTATCTACTGTCCGTCCAAGTCAGCGTTGTCAGACACAGCCTAAATGGAGCGATAAGGCACCGTGCAAGCTCCTCTGGTGGCGACTGTTGTTACTAACTGCGGGACAGCAGCGATAGAGTTGTGCTTGAAGCGTATGAACATACTTAACATCTCAGGTTAAATGATTAGGAATATGGATGATCCTAAAAAGCGGAAAGGTAATGCAAATTGCTTTGTTCTTGAGTGTAGTAATGCTTATAGGAACACACCAACCGATATTGTTTTTATTCATTCCCAAAACAGAAAACTCAGGCGCAACGACGCTAATTGTGGATCCATGCAGTACGCAGACGAAAGTAAATAAGGCTACACTGCTTGTAAGCATAGTATTATTACATACTAGGCCTGATATAAAAATAGAATGTATATAGTATTATGTTTATAAATAACCATTAAGTTAACAAGGACAGGAATTTATCATTTAAATTTCAAAAAGTATATAATTACTGAGTTCTTTACATATAATATATTATGTATAATATTAGCAACAATAAATGATAATATACTTATTTTTAAATGTATTCATATCGATATTTAATTCTTGATTTCAAGTGCTGATGGTTAACTTTGGAAACCAACACCCGCAGCAAGAATTTGCGGTATTCATTTTTTTGGGAACGAGATCAGAACACCCCCAAAACTAGCATACCGTTCCCAGTATTTTTATGAAAGATTACAAGAAAAAGACTGCCTCATCTCAACTAGCTCCGGAAAGGTACGAAAGAGACGCACAAAGAAGAAGAAAAGATGAAAATTTAAGTTTTATGGAAGGCGAATGCTCAACAAGCGTTATTTCGAAAAATCAAGTAGCCATACAGGCAGAAGTAAATGAAATAATTCTTAGTGATTTTATTTTTTCTTTCACAATTGAATTGTGTGAATTGTCTACTCAAGTGTCTATTCCATTACATGCCGAACTGAAGTCACATAAGAAATATTATGACAAGCGTTCAGGAACAGATGATATGTTTAATGAAATGCAAGGTTTCCGAAATTATTCTACAATAAAATATGAGACAGAACTACCAGACTTAAGGGGTGTGACATTTGTGGCTTCGAATATATTGTTAAAATTTCTGCCAATTGAAACACAATCATACTCGTAGAATCATAAGAAATATTTTCAATTCTATCATTTAACCCAAAAATAGCTACCACAGATAGTCGAAACGCCCCAAGATTTAGACCATACATATTATTTTTGCCATTTTTATTAGTGAATTTCACATCGAAAGCTTTCGAAAAATTCTGTCCAAGAGTAAGATTAGTAAAGAAAATCGTCTACTCATATTTTCCAATTAAAATGAAAACTGGATTGTCGTATTCTGCTATGAGGGTGATGTTCGGAGTTAATCGTAGAATTATAATTATAATGTATTTTTACCGCCACTTTAATGTTGTTGACATCCACAATGGTTACTGTAATTTTGGGTTTTGGCCTAGCAGAGAAAGTATTCAGGAAGCAATGCCTGCAATATTGAAAAATGTAGAGTGACAATTAATTGTTCAGGAGCGGAACAGGCACCCAATGTTGATCAGATGGTGGCGTTCAAATCTAAATGCTACCGAGGTAGATCGAGTGACACATTCATAACAACTGATTGCGGATTATTTAATTTATTAGAAGGTGGTGATGAAGTCAGGTTTTCCCGGAATAATAACAAACCTCTCCGATAAAGGGATCATTGTTGTTACTCCACCGTATCTGCACGATGGTAAATTAACAGCTGAAGAAGTCGAAACTACTTACAGCATTGCCAGTGTTCGAATTCATGTTGAAAGGTGCATTCAGCGAATTAAAATGTACAGTATAACATTTTACACAAACTATCAATTGAACTGGTCCCGCATGTTGATCTTGTTGTTTATTCAACTGTCCAAAGAGAAGTCTGAACCTCATAAGTGATGCCAATAAGGCACCACTTATGAGGCAATTAGGCCAGAATGTCATGGAGTAAGAGTGGCCCGTTCCTTTTCCCTTCCATTGCATATATCGCCGACTAGCTACAAATTACACTAGTCAGACTCTTATGCATACAAACAATTGTTCTTCCCCTGGCACAACGTCAAGTGAGATGTACAGCCTGATAACAGATGTACATATCAGCCAGAACCTCAATCAGAGGTAGTATGTTGATGATATTGTTCATTATGTGTTGTGTTTTAGAGAATTTGCAGTCGGCCATTATTCAGGACGTATAATTAAGGCTACTTCTAGAATTAAATCACATTAAAATACGTAATTTATAGAGTCATTACACACGCAAATATTACACACGTCATGACATCAAATATAAGTATATCAATGTTTTCGTAATATGACTGTTCACCCTCATTCAATGGTCTGAAATCTGATTTAAATGCCAAACAACTTCACTGATATTTCAGGAACTTTGTAATTACATTTTACACTCCTCTAGCAGTACTGAACTTTCCACTCGAGTCTATAAAATAATTAAATACTGGAGATTGGTGGGTTTGCAGTGAAAGACCTGCCCTTGGGCAGAACACTGTGAATCAATGAACCCATTCTTACTAATATTACATTATGTCGGCAGAAAGCAACATGTAATTTCTATATCACACATGCATGACTAGTGAATGACTGCTAGCCTGTAGTTAATTAGGAATTGAGACACTGCTCGGCGCCACCAGTACGATTTTGAGACCCATGTACGGTGCCGGTGCTTCCGCAGACATAAGCAAGTTCAAGCTCCGACTGGACGTCTCTAGCACCACAACCGGTTTCGGAGCTTACAACTCCGACACTACTGGTCCAAGTGGTTATGTCGCAGGATCGTAGAAAGGGGGGGGGGAGAATCACGTGATAGTTAATTATTTAACGAGGCCCTTTTATTTAAGTTTTTAAACAGTTGCACGTAGACGTCCAATTCATTCCTAACAGAAATTAATGTTTCAGTTATTTTTCTATAGCTCTTCCGATCGGTCAGTTATGTTTGTTTTGTAAGTCACTGCAATGTTATGCATGTTACGACTGTAATGTGATTCCTTTAGTCGGAGAACGCTTCGGACAATGTTTCTTGTCATCAATAACTCAACTTGTTTCTCGACACTTGTTAAATGATTTAATAACGCACTGTTTCGATGTTTGTATAACCTCTAAAACACTACCGAACTTAGCGTAAAGACAATACGCACGACTTCTTCAGTAAATACGTTCCAATTAGGACAAAACAATATTTTTCCAAAATGAAAATTGAAAAATTGACATTTATAATAATAATAATAATAATAATAATAATAAATAATAATAATAATAGAGGAAGTGTTACAAAAAATATGAACTAGGGATAAAAATATGAAATAGTGTGATATACGACCTGAGACGTATATTCTAGCGGAAGCCTTCCAAATTAATACGCACTAACAGCCTACTCTTTCGCGGGAATGAGTTAGTTTGCAGTTAGAAGCTGAAGTGTTGAAACGTTTCTCATTATTGGATTTTCGAGGAAAGTGAAAATTTTGGCGGTAAATTTTCTTGAATATACATTGTTATTCCTCAATGTTAGAAATATTAATGATATATTCTTAAAGAGAAATAATCTACGTTTATAGCAATGTACCAATGTGTGTTTAATTGATATCGTTTTTAAAATATGATATGTTTGAGGCTATGACTTTCAACATCAGTGTGTTACAAATATGAAATACTAGTACTGTTAGTATTCCATCTTTTTACCCTGATTTTCTGTTTCGTTACTATTTTGGCACCTGTAGAAGTAGGGAAACCCCACCTTCCAACGAACTTAGAAAACAGATGGAATGAAAAGACAATTCAAGAGTCATAAAACAAGTTCAAGAAAAATCTGAATTCTGTATTACGGTTGAGAAAACACCTTCAAATGAGACGCTCAATGCTTGTTCTGTGCTTTCCTTAGTAAAGGCCATTTTGACTTTGCAATTTTGTTAATCTTGTAACGAGTTAATAGTATTCCATATTTGTACCACCATTTTTGTGAAGGAAATATGTTAAATAAAATACAATAAAATTGAAGAAAATATATAATAGTTGTATGAGCACTTAAATAAGAAAATATGATTCAACAAAATTTCCTTAAAAGAAGGTAAGTGCTCATACAACTGTTATATATTTTCTTCAATTTTACTGTAATTTATAAATTTTAATGAACACAGTTATAAAATTGACCAAAAACGTGTACTTCATCATAAGTTAAATTTTGAGGAAATTATTTTTTTCAGACATTTTATAACATCTTACGAATTTCTAAGTCCGGTGTATCATTCACAGGGACATTCAAAAATAAAAGTCCACACCTGTGGAGTAACGGTGAGCGCGTCTGGCCGCGAAACCAGGTGGCCCGGGTTCGAATCCCGGTCGGGGCAAGTTATCTGGTTGAAGTTTTTTCCGGGGGTTTCCCTCAACCAAATACGAGCAAATGCTGGGTAACTTTCGGTGCTGGACCCCGGACTGATTTCACCGACATTATCACCTTCATATCATTCAGACGCAAAATAACCTAGATGTTGATATCCAATAAAATAAAAAAAATAAGAATAAACAGGACGATACTTTACGTTCAGCATTCAAAACATGCAAGTCTCAAAACGAAAAAAAAATGGTATTCCATATTTGTAACCCTTCCAATAATAATAATAATAATAATAATAATAATAATAATAATAATAATAATAATAATAATAATAAATTAAATTTTCTCCATTTGCTACTACTACAACTAATGACTTAAAAAATTTTATTAAGTAAGAATTTAGAGTCGTTCAAACTGAGGTTATCTCATCCCATCTCTCTTCCAATGAAGTTGCATGCAAAACTGGATGACAAGATATTTCGAGGAGAGATAGAATTCTCTCTGGGGATTTGGAAAAGATGAGTGTGTGATCTCCCACTTGGATGTGCTTACGTGAGTGCTCATACAGTGCGATCGAAAAGTCTCTCCGCAGTGCTTGTGTAGCTGAGAAACCATTAGGCAGAGAATTCAGGTGTATTTGGTAGAGAATTCAAGTGGCAGCACTGGCCGCTAAGCATATGATGAACTGAGAGTGTAGAGTTGTCAAATGAATGAATGGGGGAGTGCCAACTTTCTACAGAATTATATTTTAGGGTTACTAGAACTAATAGAGCTGCTGCGGAGGGACTTTTCAATCGCACTGTACGACTGTTATATATTTTCTTAAATGTTATTGTATTTTATCATTATAAGTTAAATTTTGAGGAAATTATTTTTTTTCAGACATTTTATAACATCTTACTAACTTCTACGTCCGGTGTACCATTCACAGAGAAATTCAGTAATAAACAGGACGATACTTTACGTTCAGTATTCAAAACATGTAGCTTCCAAAACGAAAAAACAAATGGTATTCCATATTTATAACACTTCCTATAATAATAACAATAATAACAATAATAATAATAATAATAATAATAATAATAAATTAAATTTTCTCCATCTGCTACTACTACAACTAATGACTAAAAAATTTTATTAAGAAAGAATTTAGAGAAATTCAAACTGTGGTTATATCATCCCACCTCTCTTCCAATGAAGTTGCACGCAACATTGGATGACAAGATATTCCGAGGAGAGATAGAATTCTCTCTGGGGATTTAGAACAGATGAGTGTGTGATCTCCCACTTGGATGTGCAATGCGAACAGAATGAAATTAGTCGAGGCTAATGAGAGTAATCCGCCAGGCTAAACATAAAATCTCTACATAACTGTGATCGTCGGACGTTTGCTTCAAGCTTACATTTAAATTGCGAAGCTTTAGCAAATACAACGTCACGTCCGGTAAAGAGACGAGGGGGAGAAAAAAAAAGGTCTGTAGGAATATATTACAAGGAACGTGCTCAATCGGTGGCATATCGCATTAATTATGAGTACTGGGGGCCTTGGCCTGCATGGAATAGTCTGGCGCTGTTCTATCTGTTCGCCGGCCAGCTTCCGGGCAGACACACTTTTCATATCACGCTGCCCCAAATTCCTCGGGATGCAGACTGTGATTAGTAGGGACCGTACTTTGTACAAGGTTAAGTATTACTGGAGTTTTTATTGCGTGCATGTAGCAAGCGTTCTGATCAACGACTCCTGTGTGGTCAAGTTGGGCAGAACAAAACATAGACCACTTTAACAATTACACTAATATTTACAACTAGCCGTACCCGTGCGCTCCGCTGCACCTGTTAGAAATAAATATAAAGTAATTACATAATTAAAATAGGATGTTTGATCCAGGGAACATTCGTGTTTGATAGAATGATAAATCGTTTAATATGTTACTTAATTTAAATTGTATTTAGATAATTAAAATGCGATCATTTGGTCCAGAGGCTGTTACTGTAATAACATTATAGCATTATGTCCATCTAGAGAAACTACACTTTCCAATGGAGAAATGATTATTAATTATACAAATCGGTTAATTTAGCTTCCGATATTACTTCATACAAACACAGAAACATTCTCTGTAGGCTATGTTTCATAGCTTTCGATTGTTATTGTCCAAGGCCCCTTATAGACGTAGTCATTTGTTTTCATTTCATTACGGCGCCTTAGATGGCATTGTTTTCTTAATTTTAAAACTCATTTATCTCATTAAATATCAGTCCTATCAAAATTTTTCAAAGAATAAACCTTATCGGAAATCATTTTTAAAGAAACTTTTGTTATGCAGCATATTTCACAAAAAACAATAATAAGCGAGATATTTCGATTTATGTAATTCAGGCCCCCCTAATAACCCCTCTTTTAAATAAAGTATTTTGAATGTCATATAGTCTAAAATCTAAGTTACAACGAACTTAATTTATATTCCAATTTTCATATAAATCGGTTCGGTCATTATAGCGTGAAAAGGTAACAAACATCCAGACAGACAGACAGACATACAAACAAAAATAAAAAAAGCGATTTTCGGTTTCGGGGTGGTTAATTATATATGTTAGGACCAATTATGTTTGGAAAATCGAAAATTACCAGAAAAATTTCGGCTACAGATTTATTATTACTATATATTTATATTATTTAAACTGTCACGCGCCGTGGCGTCGTGGTCTAAGGCATCCTGCCTAGGACTCGCGTTACGGAATGCGCGCTGGTTCGAATCCTCATGGGGGAAGAAATTTTCTCATGAAATTTCGGCCAGTGTATGGGATCAGTGCCCACCCAGAATCGTGATGTACTTGAAGAGCTACGATAGGTAGCGAAATCCGGTTGCGAAAGCCAGCTATAACGGCTGCGGGGATTATCGTGCTAACCACACGATACCTCCATTCTGGTTGGCTGATCGTCCACCTCTGCTTCGGCATGTGAACATGAGGCCAGCAGCCGGCTGGTCGGTCTAGACCTTCATGGGCTGTGGTGCCATGGATTATTATTATTATTATTGTTATTATTATTATTATTATTATTATTATTATTATTATCATCATCATTTAAACTATGTATACTATAGGTCCGTCGCTCTAATTTCCGGCAGCCAATCACGTTGCAGGTCGGCTACATTTAAACGTGTGCGTCTTGTGATTCGCTGATGAAGATGTTAAGCATTTCCTACGGCTGGATAAATACTTAATATAATCGCCCGCCATTTTGACTCTTTCGTTGGCGTTCGCAAGAAAGCACACGAGGACGTTATTTGCCGCGCAATTATTTGCTTAATTACAGTGCGTTTGATTTATTATCATAGGAGCTACGACATGATAATATTTAACGGTGTGGCAAATAGATCCCTCGTCTGGTAGCTCGGCAACGAAAGAACAAAAATGGCGAACGATACTACCTACCTAGCCTTTATAGAGCCTCGACGTCCTAAGAGTAAGCAAAGAGGAGGAGTCGCGCCGGGAATAACAGCGTCGCGACTATAGAATACGCTATTTTCACTATTTATACTACAGGGTGATCCGTTTGGGTATGGATAAAATAAAAACACCGTAAAACATTTACTACTGAACTTTATTTGTTGAAAATTTGTGCATTGAACACTGAAAGATGGAAGATTCCTCATAGCTCAACATGACTCCCATTGCGCACCCTGCTCAACTCATAACGGTAATGCAATTCAGCACTTGTAATCCCTCAGCACTTCCGTTGTAACATAAGAGGAGTGATTTTTTGAAAAACTTCAGTAATTTTTTTACTCTCAAATCATCAATGTTTCTTGGTTTCTGTGAATAGAAAATGTCTTTAACAAAACCCCACACGAAGAAGTCAGGAGGGGTTAGATCTGGGGAGTTTGGGGCCCAAGCCAAGAGATAGCTGCTTCTCGTACTGGGTTTCGCCTGCAACCACCTGCACGTTTTTTTTTTTTTTAACGCAGAACCTGTTTCTAAAAATGTTCGATACCAGAAAATTATGGAATCGATCTAGGTACATTACGCACACTATACTCACGTCGAAATTCCCTTTGAACTCTTTTAACGCTCTGAAATTTAGCATACCAAAGAACACATTGTGCCCGCTGTTGGTTCTTAGTAGCCATTTAATCATCTACGATTTTCATTTGTGCTTTCACATTATGCATTGTTGATTGTTATATATGGAAACTCTCATGGTTTTAATAATAAAATAACCAACAAGAAATGTTTCCTATTATCATAATAGCTTTATAATAATAAATTAATATTATCCATACCCAAACGGATCAGACTGTATGATAATGCTGATACCAATGAGAATATAATATAATGAATAAGAGCATAACAAAACTGTTACCACACTGTAGGACTACCAGGGCGGTTTAAAACTAGGGAGCTATATGCTGGCTTCAAGGATGGATTTCTTTATTTTATTTTATTATGTTATTTTACGACGCTGTATCAACATCTCAGGTTATTTAGCGTCTGAATGAGATGAAGGTGATAATGCCGGTGAAATGAATCCGGGGTCCAGCACCGAAAGTTACCCAGCATTTGCTTATATTGGGTTGAGGGAAAACCCCGGAAAAAAACCTCAACCAGTTAACTTGCCCCAACCGGGATTCGAACCCGGGCCACCTGGTTTCGCGGCCAGACGCGCTGACCGTTACTCCACAGGTGTGGACGGATGGATTAAGGTCTGAGGTTTTTCTCAACAGTAAGGCGAACGTCAGGTGATCCAATCTTCTAAGAAACATAAAAAAATACAGTCCCATTATTATTATTATTATTAATCCCACTATTGCTAGATAAATATGTAGCTTGTGGAGAAACATTAAATAAGCGATTACGAACATATGAATGATTTGTTTCGAAAACCTGCTGTTTCATTTTCAGTTATATTTACAGGAAGATGAAAAATTGCTAGTTTTGAAATTTACAAACCAATTTAATTATGCGTGTTTTTTCTTATCTTACAGATACTTTATACCAATCTATGTACTAAATGTATGGCCCAGTTCAAAATGGAAAAAACTTAAAATTCAAAGTTTTAAAAAACCTGAAGTTTAAAACTACATGTTGCTGTGAAAAAACTCACTTAACACACTCTAATTTGAAACTTGTAATATATATATATATATATATATATATATATATATATATATATATATATATATATATAACATCATTAACAGAATTTGCAGTAATTTCAATGACCATTTGATTTTCACAGCAACATAAAACTTTAAAATTCAGGTTTCTCAAAACTTTAAATTTTCAGCTGTTTTCCTTTTGGACTGGTCCGTCGAAATGTATTAAAATACTTCATAGTTTACCAATAATTTCTGAATTAAAATGTAAGACAATACGTTTTGGACTGAAAAAATAGAAGGTTTTGGTAAATAAGTCATGCTTTTAAATATAATTTTTCAGTGACAATAGCAGAAATTGGCAAAAAAAAAATCATTTTAGCATTGCATTCAGAAAGTAGATAGGTAGATGGATTTATTGAGTAATATTATACATTAAAATTCTATATTATCATAATTTTGTCTAAAATCCAATGCACGGATCTTCTGACCGTACGTGCTTTGTACCCGAAACAAGTCCTCCTTTGTAGGTTCCCTCCCCACCTATGATTACATACATCTAACTACTCTCTAGAAGAAAACACATATTAAAAATGGAAATGGCACAATAAAAGACATTATATAATATATCCTAACCTAAAAGATCTAAAAGTGTACAGTTGGGTGGATACTATTATCCCTTCCTCAGTTCGCGTCTCAAACTTCGACAGCTGCAGCTCTAACCTTTCTCGCCTTCAAGAGGAACAATCCAGTCTTTTGTTCCCATTCTCCATTCCCCATGAGGTCAAGACATGCAAGCGAACTCCTATTCTAACTTAGCATCGAGGGTGGTAAATATTTTCTCCGTACATGTTCCAATTCGACACACAGTAATAAAATATGCTTATAGGAATCCTTTTCTTTGCAAAGCGGACAAAGACGCTCCCCTTCTTCGTTGACAATTTTATTACCCTTCCATGCCCCCAATCTTAGCCACGCTAAACCACTCAAAGTAAGAAATATGTGTATTATGTTATTGGGTCAAAATAGGTTTTCGAGCAAAATAGCAGGTTTTGGAAACAAACCATTCATATATGAAAATTACAATAAAAGAGGAGAGAAAGGGTTAAGAAAAAATTGAAAAGTACAAGATAGCACATACTTGAAGAGAATTTAGTATTGAGAAAAATAACATATGTGAGCTCCAAGGCGGTTGGTCACTTGTCTCACTCCTTTTCCACAATTCCGTTGAAGGAACTTAGAGAATTTTGAAGGGAAGAAGTCGAAAATGAACGGAACCTAATAGCTACCCCATGAGGAAGAACATTAATTATATGAAAAAGAGATCATTTATATACAGCTTGTATTGCCTATACCTGAAGACTGAACCAATAACAAATTCCATTTCTTTCAACTTTCTATCTCATTACTGGGCTGAGCTAACTAATAAGAAGACTGCGTAATTTTGAAGCGATTCAAGGATATATTTTTATTTTATTTTATTGGGTTATTTTACGACGCTGTACCAACATCCAGGTTATTTAGCGTCTGAATGAAATGAAGGTGATAATGCCGATGAAATGAGTCCGGGGTCCAGCACCGAAAGTTACTCAGCATATGCTCGTATGGGTTGAGAGAAAACCCCGGAAAAAACCTCAACCAGGTAACTTTCCCCGACCGGAATTCGAACCCTGGCCACCTGGTTTCGCGGCCAGACGCGCTGACCGTTACTCCACAGGTGTGGACGACTAGGATATATATAAAAGAAGAGGAACTGTAAAAGCAAAATTTGTAGACCTTAAATATCACCCACGTGTTGCATAATGTTCAAGTTACAACGCAGATAGAAGGTAAATACAGTTGAGATAAAATTAATAGTGTTTGTCACATTTGCGGGTTAGTGGAAACATGACCAGAGGGTTACACAAATGTGGTTATGTACACAAATGCTTGTAAAGGGAAATTTAATAGTGGCAGCAGTCTGTTGAGGATAGGAGAGTAACACGCATCGCAACGACTATACATTTAGATGGCTATTGAAAGATGACGTTAACAAAAGGTTTGTGTGTGATTTCTTGAAAAGATTTACCTGAGAAGGAAGTTTACCAAATTGGACTAGATCAATTCTAACTAAGATTACGAAGTACAGTAATTTGAGTTTTATTACAATATTACTGTTATTTATCTATAGCAGTAGCGGCCGGTGATCAAAATCCTCGGTGAGGCCAGATGCAACTAGTTTAAGTGCCTCCGACAGGAAATGTTTGTTTATGATATTAATTATTATTGTTATTATTATTATTACTATTATTAGTCTATTCTTATTACTATTAATGAAAAATAATAATTTCACTCACCAAATAAGCTGTTATGCTCTGAGTTTCAGTATGATGAAGCATCCCAAATTATGTGTTGAAAATCCCCTTTCTTTCTTTCTTTTTATTTTTTTCCTTTGACAGCAACAAACAAGGCCAAGAGAAGTTTATTTTGCATCACATTACCACATAACCATTTATGTTGCCCATACCAGGATGCAATAGAAACTCGCGTTTTAAGATTATCTGTCAGAAAAATTATCAGCAATGTCGTAGGTATCTCGGTAGTCTCTCTCTTTATTTAAAACTTCCTTTCTTTTAGTATTATTTCTTCTCGAAAAAGGACACTCTAACAATGAATTAACTGCACCAGCATTATTTCTCTCATTTGTTTCTGTTTATATTTTCCCAAAATACATAACAACATTGGCCCAGATTCACTACTGTACTACGAAGTACAATAGTAGAACACCCTCGCTTATGTCATAAACTGAGACATAAGGGGAGAGAATCGAGTGGGTTTCTGCCTGTCAAAGAGCTGGAATTTTGTTATTTATGGCCTAGTTAGGAAGACAAGTCACCACTGCTATTCCCACCCCACTCTACCCTTGAGGCCGGCCCATGGATGGGACGAGTGAAACCTGACCAGGCCAGCCGAATTGTGCCTCAGCTACAACGTTTTAAGCGTAAACTCAAAGCCCGCGAAAGGACATGAAATACATTACCAGACCCGGCACGAACGATTCTGGCCTCAGGAACAAATTGTACTGAAAAACAGGTCTATATACATCACAAGCCAGACCCGGCACGAGCGATCCCGGCCTCAGGAACAAATTTTACTGCAAAATAGGTCTGTATATACTTATGAAAACATGCTTCATTCAAATAACTAATACGTTATATAAAAACACAAAATTTGATTTCAGTTAAGCCAAGTGACTGAGGCCCGGCCTCACTTGCCTCAGTCAATCAGCTGCCAGTGATCTACAGCCATCTTTACATTATGAGGTATTTTGTAGCTGGAGAAGAGTAATTTTAATGGGGAATATGATATAATTAGGGCTCGGAAGTTGATGATCTAAAAATCACAAAATACAGAAGTTAGAAATCTCATAGACTACATAGCCTTGAGAAGTAAGGGTTTAGATATTTCTAATAATCAAACAAACTAAGCACACTGCTTTCAACTAAATTACAGACAATGATTTAGACTTATTTGAAATTACGAAAGTTATTTGAAGAGTTTACGATGGCAAGAATATAACATAATGATTAGGCTTCGCATTCCAGCTACCTAAAGACTGAAGTTGAAGACACATTGGGTATATAGTACGCCGAACACAGGTAATGCAACGGATAAGGATATAAACAAACGCGTCGTCACTGCGTATTCGTGGAGTACAGTCAACTGCCGACATTCCGAAGCTATACTGGTAGACACATGCTTGAGCCGTTATGTTCAATTTCGTCGTGATCTTTGCAGTGAATAATAACGTGCATTCGTAAGTTAAGGAACTTGAACATATGCAGATGTCACTTGAAATAATTTTATATTGCAAGAAATTATTTCAGTAGCCACATGACATTATTGGTGCATGATGTAGTAGAAGATATTCATAATGTTTGATATTTTTCGTGTTTCATTAGGATATTGCATGTCGCTCATCACTGAAAACCCACTAATTTTATATGTAGGTACTTCTCTAGAAATTCCCTAAAATGTAGATTACTGAATTTATTAATTAAGATGTTAGCACTGAACATCATGGTAGGCTACACAAATCCATGCTAAACGTCAAGTTAAATTTTCATAATTTCCAGATTTTGATGGTACTGGTTTTTTTTTTTTTTTTTTTTTTTTTTTTTGAGATTACGTTCAACACACGTTCTGTGCCTTTTGGTTATTGCAGTGTTTTTCACTGCACTAGTTTTGTCACTTTTACGTTTATTTTACACAATTTATATGCAATGTTGTCTATATTGATAGTGAAAATAATAGTTCAAATATTCGCAATAATGACCTGCAATATTACACTCTTGAGCTTCTTACCTAAGGCATTTTACCTCTGCAATGAACCTTCAATCAGCTATTAAGTTATTTAAATGTAGTTATTTAAATAATACGACTAGTAAGAGCAGTGATCGATAAGACTACTCAATATGACTGAGTCCCTATTTTGAATTTCTAGAGCAGTCATGTCAATTGTGCCCATAGGCGCAAGTGCGCGCTTTAGAGCTCAGGAGAGCCTGAGCGCTTTACAGCGGAAAGTAAAGAGAGAGACGAGAGAGGTAGTATATGCCGCTTGGTCGAGCTATATACAGGGATGCCTAGCACTGATTCAATGGACAAAAGGAAGAGAACTTATTAAAATTGTATCCATGTTAATTTTCAGATTTGTCTGAGAATTGTAAGTGCATTATAGGAATGTAAGTTTTAATTTTAATGCTCATTTTTCATAAGTTTGCTTTTTTATTCTAAAGGTATCTTTTCTTAATTTTTTACAGAAAAGTGAAATTTTCATGTATGTTTATTTAATAGCCTTACAGGTACTAAAACAATGTTTTCGTAAATCTAATATATCGTAAATACGTATTACTGAAGATAATGAATTGAAAATTTTCAAAATATTCACATGGAAAATGTTTGTAAGGAAATGAATTAAAGGAACTACTGTTACATCATAAACAAAAGATATGTGACCATGTGTTGGTAAAGCGTCAGCTCTATAACTTCAGCAGAAGTCCAGTAAATAATTTAATATTCTGATGACAGGAAGTTGCGCACCAATAACTTAACAACATAAAAGCATAATGCGATAAGAGTTCTGTTATGTGATATTAGTTACAGTTAAAACATATATCTAGGTAACTTTGCTTTGTACTATAATATTGTTTTGATTAGTTTATTATGTTTATAAGACTAAAGATACCACCAATATCAATTCCAACTTATGTCATACTTAGTCTCTTTCTTTGGGATATCAATTTCTTTATGAATGATGTGTTTCATTCACTTAGTACAGTGTAGTTGCACTACTATGGAATTTATGTGAATATTCCTTCTTAACTCTTTATTATGTTATTAAAACACAACTGCAATATTAAGAAATTGGTGTTAGTACTTTTGTTTTACAGGCAATATAATATAATAATCGAACAGAAAGAAACCATATAAAAATAAAATTTGACGTTCCGTTTGAAGTTTGTGCACCACTGTTTTCTTAATCCAACAGGCTGCTTATTCATATACACAATTCTTCCTCCTTCCGTACCTAGCGCTTGATGCCCGCGCACGACATCTAGGTCAGAAAAATGCGCTTGCTTTTACATCACTGTTCTAGAGGAAGAGGGCAAAGGATGCGTAACTATTTTGTACACTATGAACGTACTTGTACCAGCGCTGTGATGTCACATATACTTCGAATCAGACAACTTCATTCCAGTTTATAGGTAGCTGAAATACGGAGCCTAGTAATGATGTTGGATAATTAATCGAACTGGGATATGAAATAGCCAGAACAAACCTGCTTGAAAGTCACGTTCATCACCAGAATTCTCGAAGTATTCATCTAGCGAGACCAGACGTCTCAATAGGGCCTTCTCGGAGCACTTCCTCCTCTCTTTTTTTAATGTAACAGTGGAACAAGATGCGGGAGCAGTTCGTATATCTCCGGATGACGTCATTGACCACGACGTTTGAATAGACACCTGTAACCGCTACAATTTTGTCTCCATCTCCGTGGAAAGAATGTCCTTATTACCGCAAATATATGAACAAATAAAAGCTTTCACAGGGAAAGCGAAATTGTGGGAGTTGCAAGTTTCAGGGATAACTTTTACCATTTTATTAATCTAAAATTGTTACCTAATTTGAGTCAAGACCAGTGTAACAAATATAATGAAGTACTGAAGTACTTGAGAAAATAATTTGAGAGGACATATCATAAGAATACGTACCTTAACAATCAACAAGTTTAATTGTAATTTAATTATTATTACTTAATTGAATTTTATTTTATTAAATATAGTATGAACTTAAAAAACGAGAGATACCAAAAACCATTTACTAGAAATAAAGTATTGTGGTGTTTAGTAAACTGTCCGAAGATAGGTCTGAACCTCATATGTGACATCAACAAGGCACCACTTATGAGGCAACTAGGCCAGGAGATAATGGGATAGGGTAACCAGTTCCTTGTGCTTAAATAATTACGTAACATGTATGGTTCTTCATGCTTCAGATGTCTTCGTTTTACTCATACTTAGACTTCGTTGAATTGCCACACGCAGCATGCAATCAGGTTGTCGATATACGGTAGTATAGAGGAGGTGAGCGACCGCCCGGTCGCGTACTATAAGCAGTTCATGTTAAGAGTTGTGACCGGTCCAAATAGATAGAGCAGCTACAGCTAATGTATACCTATGTAAGCACTTGTCTTTGCATTACTGTGGTTGGAATAGTCAAAGCTTGACATTTGTTCAGTGCAGACAAAAATTCAATCAAACATAGGCCTACTACAATGAGAGTGTTGCTGTTCCAAACAATTGCCCCTGGAATACTCTTACCCCCGCAGCCAGTCTTGATCCGTTGGAAAACGTGGTTGGATGATGTTAATTATTATGCAAAATATTACGGCAAAATAATGGAGGTAATTGATGCATTGGATAGCACAGACAGTTCCGCTGTTGTAGCTGTAAAATCACTGCCTTCTGAACAGCTATTGGAAGTATTCTATTCATTGATTCGAAAAAAATCGTGTCCAAAAGCATCACCCTGTAAGAATCGTCTAAACGACAACTCTCAGAAGCCCTTAATATAGTGTATAAAATATCACAAACCGTTATCCAAAATAACAATTCACTAATTTCAGAAAAAGTGAAATGTAAGTTGAGAAACATTATTGCTAAAAATTCTGCCTATTCACGACTTAGTGTTATAAATGATGTACTATCAGGTCACGACAAGACGTCTGAAGTTGGTGTACTAAATAGTAGTGACTTTCCGTTCTTCAAATATGTACGTATTACATCGTGTAATGTTGAACGTACATTTTCCCAAAATAAAAACTGTTTGAGTGACCATCGGAGGGGGTTCACTTTGCAGTCGCTCAAAATGTACGTAACTCTTCACTGCAATGCACATATTCAAGGATGATGTGAGTATATTACATTAAATTTTAAGAGTTAATATATCTCACTACAAAATAATTGTGTATTTACATGTTTAGACATTTCCTACTTCAATGATCATTCATTATATTTCTTGAATGCAGGATACAGGTTTTATTGTAACCGCAGTATACTGCTCAGTGCCCACATTAGAGTCATACTCCATCCGTTGCACGTCCCCTTCTCATACAGTCTATACTGCGTGCGTAGTAAACCTTGCGATTCTCGTGGCAATTCCACGGAGTCTACTCATAATATATAATTAGAAAATACACTTATTATTATTATTATTATTATTATTATTATTATTATTACTGCAAAGGACATAAGAAATTTTATTCCTTCCGAAAACAACCGTCTATTTTGACAGTACAACTCAAAAGTGCCGCTTTGTGGAATTTATCCCGCGACAGTTACAACTTAGCTTACTCATGCTTGTAACATAAATCAACGATCGGCTATCTTCGTGTATTGCGCTTCTCTCTTCAGCTGACTACGCTATCTACACTTGCTCTCTGTAACAACTTTTATGCGTTGGCCTTGAGACGCCTGCACTAGATAGAGCAGAATAATAACCACGATCAGAGTGCTGGAAACTTCGACAGCATTCAATATGGCGGGCACTGTGCTAAGAAAGAAAACCGCATTCAATGTTATCCTTTGGAACATTGGTGATGGTGACGAACATTTGTTTCTGTACTGCTAACCACGAGAAGTACCGAACATATTATACTCGAAATTACTATTTATCAAATTCGGAAGGTCTCCTCTACAAACTACAACTAGGGCACACAAATTATAACAAAACAACCCGTTATTCACGTCCAGAATTACAGCAAAACTATGCCACGAAGTGTACAGCTGCATGATAAAGAGATGAATACGGGACCCAGCAGGTATGACGATGTTACAGAACAGAGCTCGCCCGTTGAAGTACAGCTGCTTACAAAGACATAGTTTCCAGAGTTGTAGTCTGCAAGCTTTACGGAAATGATATGTGGATTAATTTTCCCCACTCCCCAGCAACCACCCTTGCACCTCCCTCTGACTGCTTTGTGTGGCGCCTTGGAGCTACACAAACAGAACGCGACTATAATGTATGTCTAACACGATGTAATGGAACGGAAATTATACTGTAACCTGCCATTGATTGATAATGCATCGATGTATACTGTATCGCCCTTGTGTTCAATCCCATAGTCATTTTAGTAGACCATATCTTAACGTATACAAATAGCTTGTCTCAGCGTTCTTTTACTCGCTTTGTGGAATTAAGATTACACGATGTTAAGTTAATGCATAACATAGACACAAACAACTGTTTCAATGTAATTAAAAATGCTTTGTCATTTTGCTGAAATTTTTATAGCCTTTTCAGTAAGTCTGAAACTAGTATTGAATTAACTAGTTACAATATCTATACTAATAATAAATCTGTAGCCGAAATTTTTCTGGAAATTTTCGATTTTCCAAAAATAATTGGTCCTAACATATATAATTAACCGCCCTAAAACCGAAAATCGCTTTTTTGACATTTTTGTTTGTATGTCTGTCTGTTTGTTACCTTTTTACGCAATAATAGCTGAACCGATTTATATGACAATTGGAATATAAATTAAGTTCGTTGTAACTTAGAATTTAGGCTATATGGCATTCAAAATATTTTATTTAAAAGTGGGGTTATAAGGGGGCTTGAATTAAATAAATCGAAATATCTACCTTATTATTAATTTTCATGAAAAATATTACATAACAAACGTTTCTTTAAAAATAATTTCCGATAAGTTTTATTCCTTGAAAAATTTTGATAGGACTGATATTTAATGGGATAAATGAGTTTCAAAATTACAATAACAACGCTATCTACAGCGGTGTAATGAAATAAAAAACAAACGACTTCGTCTATAAGGGACCTTGGACAACAACAATCGAAAGCTACGGAGAATGTTTCTGTGTTTGTATGAAGTAATATCGGAAGCTAAATTAACCGATTTGTATAAATTATTAATTCACCATTGGAAAGTGTAGTTTCTCTAGATGGACATAATGCTATAATGTTATTACAGTAATTTCTGAGTGAATCGAGGACAGGTAAGATTAAAATAGCTTCTTATGCACAGAAAACTTGATAGGCTATTCTGTACATTCGTTTCCTGTATTTCCTAAAATAATTTTTATGACCAAATGAGTGGTCTCTTTATCAAAATGATCGCATTTTAATTTTATTAATACAATTTAAATTAAGTAGCATAATAAACGATTTATCCTTCTATCAAACACGAATGTTCCCTGGATCAAATGTCCTATTTTAATATTGCAATTACTTCATATTTATTTCTAACGGGTGCAGCGGAGCGCACGGGTACGGCTAGTATCATAATATAGTCATAAGCACATTCCCTGTAGGCTTGTGGCTGAAGATTTTTAAATAAACATAACTATGAAGTCGTATTTCAGCAACATTTCCGAATATGATGTCTAATAACACGAGTATCACAGTAACAAAAAAGAACTCTATGTTTTATAAACGTCACCTAAGACAATATTATTAAATTCGAAATTAAGCTTTTCTTAGTTCATAATATTAACTTATGAAATTATGAAGGATTTCATGAAAAATAACATGAAATATAAATGTCACCATGTCCAAGAGGTCGACTGAAGTAATTATTCTTATAATAATAATAATAATAATAATAATAATAATAATAATAATAATAACAATATCTATTTATTTATTCTGGCGAAGTTAAGGCCATCAGGCCTTCTCTTTCACTTAGCCAGAAACAGAAGAAGCTGATACAATTTTACAGACTAATATGGGAATATGGGAAATGCTTGTTATTAGTCGGTTGAGAAGCTCTTATCATCCAGTCTGCTGTCAAAAAATCTGAACGTTAGAATTTATAAAACAGTTATATTACCGGTTGTTCTTTATAGTTGTGAAACTTGGACTCTCACTTTCAGAGAGGAACAGAGATTAAGGATGTTTGAGAATAAGGTGCTTAGAAAAATATTTGGGGCTAAGAGGGATGAAGTTACAGGAGAATGGAGAAAGTTACACAACACAGAACTCCACGCATTGTATTCCTCACCTGATATAATTAGGAACATTAAATCCAGACGTTTGAGTTGATAGAGTGTTAGTTGGAAGGCCGGAGGGAAAAAAACCTTTGGGGAGACCGAGACGTAGATGGGAAGATAATATTAAAATGGATTTGAGGGAGGTGAGTTATGATGATAGAGACTGGATTGATCTTACTCGGAATAAGGACTGATGGCGGGCTTGTGTGAGGACGGCAATGAACCTCCGGGTTCCTTAAAAGCCAGTAAGTAAGTAAGTACTGTTATTTATATCACCATCTAAATCTATTAGTAAACTATCAGCTGTTGGCTGTCTGCGTGACCATGACACAGTGACGGGATGTAGCTGTGAACACGATGTGCAATCAATAATACGATGGACGCTATTCATTTGCTACAAGATACGGCAGTTCAGTGCAGAATAAATCAGCACTCGAGCTCTTCAAATATATCCAAACGGTGCAAATCACTTTCCAATTGGCAATAAAAAGGTAATTATGCGACGCAGCACGCCTCTCCTCATTTATAAATCGTTAAGCTCGAAGGAAGCCAAGACGGACTGTTTTCTGGGCTCATGGCCGGATGCTGATTTTCATTACCATTTAATACCCTTCAACCAAGGTTATGTTTCAATACGCTTTGACGAGTCTGCAATCCTAGGGCTAATTTATTGGGCTACAACTCGTAATAGCATCTGGCATAGTTCCACACACATATAACATGCCACTTTAACGGCTGATCTCTGCTGCCAGCTCACCATAGCAGATAAGCATAATGTAAAGAAATGCTCTGTCCTCTGAGAGAAGGACAAACACAAAATGATTAACTCATTACCTATAAAAATCAGCTCACGTATTATTAGTACCAATTACTTTTACACATAAAGACATATATTACTCTAAAGTCTTCCGTTTAGCATTAGCACCTTTCGAACTCAACATTCTTGTACTCCTTTCCATCATTACCTTTCTTTATTCTCCCGTCCTCACCCTCTCCTTACTCCTATCAATCTCTATTTTTCTCCAACCATTCTTCATAGCCTATTTCTCTCACCACTTTCTTTCTTCTTTCGTCCCCTTAGTTTTTTTTTCTCCCTCTCCACAATCCTCCTATGTCTCTGCCTGTATGTCCTCTTCCAACTAACTACTCCTCTTCTTACCTTCTTCTCATTAATCTTATATCTCCCACTTATCTCCCCCTCCTCCTTTCCTCATTAATCTCCACTGCTTTTCTCCTTCACCTCACTACTCCCTTCCCCCTTTTCTCATTAATCTGTCACTACTTTCTTCTACCATCACTATTTCCATCCTTCCCGTTTTCTCATTAATCTTCTACATCTCACTACTCTTAACCACCATCACTAGTCTCTCCTCCTTTTCTCATTAATCTTCTTATACCTCCCACTATTCTCGTCCATCTCACTACTCCCTTTCTTCCTTTTCTCATTAATTTTCACTACTTTCTTCCTCCAATATTACTACTCCCTTCTCCCTTTTGTCATTAATATTCTACCCTCTTTTCTCATTAATATTCTATCTGTCACTATTCTTCTCATACTCCACCACTACTTCCATCCTTCCCATTTTCTCATTAATCTTCTACATCTCACTAATCTTCTCAACCACCCTCACTAATCTCTCCTTTTCCCATTAATCTTCTTATACCTCCCACTATTCTCTGCCATCTCACTACTCCCTTTCTTCTTTCTCTCATTAATTTTCACTACTTCCTCCTCCACTGTCACTACTCCCTTCTCCCTTTTGTCATTAATATTCTACCCCCTCTTCTCATTAATATTCTACCCCCTTTTCTCATTAATAATCTATCTGTCACTATTCTTCTCATCCTCCACCACTACTTCCATCCTTAACATTTTCTCATTAATCTTCTACATCTCACTACTATTCTCGAATACAATCACTAATCCCCTCCTCCTTTTCTCATTAATCTCCTTATACCTCCCACTATTCTCTTCCATCTCACTACTCCCTTTCTTCCTTTTCTCATTAATTTTCACTACTAGCCTTCTCCACTATCACTACTCCCTCCCCCTTTTGTCATTAATATTCTACCTGTCACTATTCTTCTCATACTATTCTTCACACTACTTCCATTCTTCCTATTTTCTCATTAATCTTCTACATCTCACTACTATTCTCAACCACCATCACTAATCCCCTCCTCCTTTTCTCATTAATCTTCTTATACCTCACAATATTCTCTGCCATCTCACTACTCCCTTTCTTCCTTTTCTCATTAATTTTCACTACTCTCCTTCTCCACTACCACTACTCCCTTCTCCCTTTTGTAATTAATATTCTACCACCTTTTCTCATTAATATTCTACCTGTCACTATTCTTCTCATACTTCACCACTACTTCCATCCTTTCCATTTTCTCATTAATCTTCTACATTTCACTACTCTTCTGAACCACCATCACTAATCCCTCCTCCTTTTCTCATTCATCTTCTTATACCTCCCACTATTATCTTCCATCTCAATACTCCCTTTCTTCCTTTTCTCATTAATTTTCATTACTTTCCTCCTCCACTATTACTACTACCTTTCCCTTTTTGTCATTAATATTCCACCCCCTTTTCTCATTAATATTCCATCTGTTAATATTCTTCTCATCTTCCACCACTACTTCCATCCCACTCATTTTCTCATCAATATTCTACATCTCACTACTCATCTCAACCACCATCACTAACCTCTCCTCCTTTTCTCATTAATCTTCCTATATATCCCACTATTCTCCTCCATCTCACTACTCCCTTCCTCCTTTTCTCATTAATTTTCACTACTTTCCTTGTCCACTATCACTACTCCCCTCCTTCCCATTTTCTCACAAATCTTCTTATATTTCTCATTACTCTCCTCCCCCTCCATCTCACTACTCCCTTCTTTCCCTTTCTCTAATTAATCTCGGCACTCTCCTTCTCCTCCTCCCCCATTTTACTACTCCTTATTCTCCTACTTCTCATTACTCTCTTCTCTAGGCCTATACTTTTCACTGCCATCTTACTACTCATATCCTTCCAATTTTCTCAGTATTCTCCTCCTGCGCACATTTCTTTACTCCTTTTTCTTATTCTTTCTTTGTATTTCTTCATCTTCTTTCTTTCCTTCTCCTATTCCTTTCTTTCAGTCTCTGTATTCTATTTCCTTATCTTCTTACTCTTCCTCTAGCTCTCCTAGTTTCCTCATCTTATAATTCTTCTTCACTTACTATTTTTCATCTTATATTCTCTCCTTTTCTTAAGTTTCTAACTTCCCAAATTTCAATTCTTCTTTTTCTCTTAATTTCTAGTCTGATAAACTTCTGCGCTTCTTACTTTTTCCTACTTGCTCGCTTTCTTACTCTTCTTCCTCTCCTCCCAATTTTTAGCCTTCTAATTTTCTTCTTAGTCCAAAGGCTGCTATTCATAGACATTTCGCTAGCCGCGCTATGAGCGTGCTAAACTAGCCTCGGCTATCGACTGGTTACTTCTACAGGATTCATATCATATCATATCATATCATATCATATCACATCATATCATATCATATCATATCATATCATATCATATCATATCATATCATATATCGCTAACACTGGTTTATGAATACGAAAAACGTTAGTTCGCTGATCATCCACCGGAAGCCCGCGAATGTCTATGAATACGGCCCTTAATTTCTTGTCTTTTACTGTAATTCTCTCTTCTTCTCCTATTCCTGGCTTTCTAATTTCTCATCACGTAGGCCCTAAATTCTCGTTATCTTTATTATTTTTTTTGTAGTTTCCTCGATTCCTATTATTTTTATTCCCCGTTTATTTTGCTAATATCTGTTCTCATTTTTTTTCTTCTCGTTTCTTTCAGTCTTCTATTTTTTTCGTCTCCTTTTAATTTACCTTTTTTCTAATTCATCTTCTTGTTCAGTTTCTTATTATCTTTTCTCGTCTCTTTACTATCTATAACTTTACCGTTAAGCCTACGATTTTTGCCCCTCTTTTGATTTTTCGTTTGTGCAAAGAAATACTGGAGTGCTCATAGTTCTGTGTAATAATTTTGTTTATGCTTGACCATGCCGAAATGTAGCAATTATACACCTGGTAGCAGTCCTTTAATGCATATCATTAAAGTACACCTATTCATTAAAGTTCAGGTTTTCGATTATTTTCGGATATGCAATCGAAAGACGAGGGAAACGTCACGGAGGCTGGAAATCCAATACTGTCGCAGAAGGTCATGTTCTGTTACTATGACAATTAGCGTTAATTGTAAATAATATTCAAATAAATTCAATTTGTCATCTCGAGTTTTTCAATTCTAAATCAATTTCCAGGTTATATCAAAATTAGTTCATGTTATTCTCTAAATTATATCAAAATCAATGACATTATTGTTCCTCGGAAAAAATCAATACTTTCGCGTCTGCGCACATCTCACAACTTACGAGCTATGCACAAGGTCACTTCCGATCTTCAGTCAGATGCGAATAAAATGAATACTTCTGAATAATTTCAAGTTAGAAATATGGTCAATCATAAAAAGTTGTATGAAACTTTCCTATAATGGTAATTAAGATGCTCGTTTCATAAACAAACATACTCGCGTCTTAATTACTATCATTATAGACTCGTTGCATAATGTACTATTTTATTATTTTTCATGAATACGAATATGAAACTATTAATCGTACTTAATGTAATTACGAGCATGGAAGTGAGTGAGTGTTTCTAATGTTCTGAGAACAATAACATTACTATAGACTTTATATTTCTACACTTTCACTACAGTATGCTATGGCTTTTGTGAGCCGTTCTTAATAATGTTGGGCAGATGGAGATGGGCTAATTTGAACTGAAACATCTGTAGTACCGTAACAAGGAGAAGGGTAGCAATTACCATAAAGAGGTTTAAAACACTACACAGAACTCAACGACCATGACAGATAAGACGAACCCAAGAAAATTCCCACTTCAGCCATGACGCCTGGCCACCAAACAGTGTCGAGAAGTACAGAGGAGGTGGCACTTGTTAACATATTCGATTACAGGCCGCGACTTCTTTCTTCACTCCTAAGAAACATGACTACTTTGTGGGGCCAGCTGTAATTTTAATTAAATTAATGTCGATGGAAGGTTTCCGTAGGTCATTCAATCACGTTCATCCTATTTAAAGCTTAGGACCTATATTAACATAATACCGGAATGACACATTGTGACTCTAACCACGACTTCAGATTCCCACTTCAGAATCATAGGACAACATAACATATGTCAAACTGGCCACTGGTCACAGAGTTTCACCTATGAAATGTAGCTTAGATCATTTTCGTGATGTATGTATTAAGATGATGATACGGAAAGATATTATATTTTATTACTATATATTCTAGAGATCAGATGAATTTACAACCACTCAAGGACAATAATAATAATAATAATAATAATAATAATAATAATAATAATAAATTATTATCGTTATAATATGAAATACCCGATGCTTAATCAAAAGAGAAATTAAATTACTTGTACTAAACCAGTAGATATTTCAACCACATTATAAACAATGTTTCAAACAAAAGTCTCCTATAAATTTCATATAGGCTCTATTGTTATTTGGTCAACTGCCCGAAGACAGGTTTGAATCTCGTAAGTGACGCGCACACGCACATGCACACACACAAAGTCACGCACAACACACACACACAAAACACACACACACAAACACAAAGACACACACACACAAACACAAAGACACACACACAGAAAAACACACACAAAAACACAAACACGCACACACACAAACACACACAAAAAATACACACACACACAGAAAAACACACACAAAAACACAAACACGCACACACACAAAGACACACACACAGAAAACACACACAAAAACACAAACACGCACACACAAACACACAAAAACACACAAAAACACATACACACAAACACACACACAGAAAAACACACACAAAAAAACAAACACGCACACACAAAGACACACACATACAGAAAAACACACACAAAAACACAAACACGCACACACACAAAGACACACACACAGAAAAACACACACAAAAACACAAACACGCACACACACAAAGACACACACACACAGAAAAACACACACAAAAACACAAACACGCACACACACAAACACACACACAGAAAAACACAAACACGCACACACACAAAGACACTCACACACAGAAAAACACACACAAAAACACAAACACGCACACACACAAACACACACACACAGAAAAACACACACAAAAACACAAACACGCACACACACAAACACACACAAAAAATACACACACACACAAAAAACACACACACATACAAAGACACACACACACACATACAAATACACACACACACAGAAAAACACACACAAAAACACAAACACGCACACACACAAAGACACACACACAGAAAACACACACAAAAACACAAACACGCACACACAAACACACAAAAACACACAAAAACACATACACACAAACACACACACAGAAAAACACACACAAAAAAACAAACACGCACACACAAAGACACACACATACAGAAAAACACACACAAAAACACAAACACGCACACACACAAAGACACACACACAGAAAAACACACACAAAAACACAAACACGCACACACACAAAGACACACACACACAGAAAAACACACACAAAAACACAAACACGCACACACACAAACACACACACACAGAAAAACACAAACACGCACACACACAAAGACACTCACACACAGAAAAACACACACAAAAACACAAACACGCACACACACAAACACACACACACAGAAAAACACACACAAAAACACAAACACGCACACACACAAAGACACACACTCAGAAAAACACACACAAAAACACAAACACGCACACACAAAAACGCACAAAAACACATAAAGCACACAAAAACACACACCAACACACACACAAACATGCATACACAAAACCATACACACATACACAAAAAGACACACACACAGAAAAACACACACAAAAACACACACACACAGAAAAACACACAAAAACACAAACAAGCACACACAAACACACAAAAACACACACACAAGCACACAAAAACACACACCAACATACACACACACAAACATGCATACACAAAACCATACACACATACACAAAAATACACACAAACACATACACAAAAAGACACTCATACACACACACACACACAGAAAAACACACACAAAAACACACACACTCCATCATCCCATTAAAAAATCGGAGCTACCACCCAGTCTCCCATGAGTGGAATGTCATCCATGACGCAATCTGGAAGTTCCGTCCTTATAATGAGATTTGAAAAAATGAGCTGAGTTGTCCGGATTAGCCTGGCGTAACGAAACCAACAGAGTAGGCGACCTCTCTGGTCTTACTCTGAAGGAATCTGTATGTAATTTCCAGACATTGGAAATGTCAAGTCCCAGGACACGGTGGAGTACCCAAAAACCTAATTCGCTGCCCTAGAAAAAAAATCGGTTGTAAAGTAGGTTCTGTTGACGATGTATGTTGTCAATGCCTGAAATTAAGCAAAACTCTGCATTGCGTAATGGAAATAAACAAAAAGAAAAAAAACACATTCTATTTTTTCGGACATCGCAGATTTATGGTTAAGATGAGCTACTACTTAAGCAGTAATTGTGTACCTGTAGTTAATGCTGCACCGACTAATACAGTAACAGATTAAATAAGGGACGATTTTAATGAGGCCAATTATTACCATCAACAAAGAAATCAGTTAGCCAACATGCAGATATTAGAGGATTTATTATTGTCATGGGAACTGGGGTAATTATAACACTGCAGACACATAAGAGCTTTTGAGTAATGCCCATTTGGTTTTAATCCCTGAAGCTCGCAGTCATTTATGTTTTATTTATGGTACCGCGCGAGACGACGAGTGATGGATTTAGTGTTAGCAGAAATATTTGCCAGGCTGTCACGAACACAAAGGGATATATTTTACGCGCAAGCAGGTATCTTGCTTTACAAACGTACTACTTGTTGACAGATACCAGCGCCTATCGTTCTACCCTTATTGTGTGCCGCAATACGCGTTCAGTGTAATTGCTGTTGGCTCGCATAAAAACAAACACCACAAAAACACGATTCAGCGTTCTCGTGATGCTATCAGCTTCGAACTACATCAATGAAGGATGTCAGCTTTCTGCCACTATTACTGGACACACATAATCTGATGGAGTATCTCAACGAACGTACTGAGAAACAAAATAAATTGGACAACGTCCTCCAAAACGAGTTAAGTCCACAATATATATATATATATATATATATATATATATATATATATATATATATATATATATATATATATACAGGGACATCATTTTATTTTTACTAACATTTCTAATATTAACCTAGCTATACCTTTGAATCAACGATTAAGAACCGGAAACCCCCTTCCACGACTGGAGTTCGATGATACTGGCGTAATATACAAACAAAACACCTTACTAGGTATAGGGGGGAAGAAAAGTACTTCATCCATTTACGTAAACTAGGAAATATCGCGATTTTGAGTTTGATAATTTTCATTAGGTTTTTGTTTAATCTAACTTAAATAAAGTACAGTATTAACAATGAGTGTTTTTACTCACGAACTGAGCTTTCCATGCCAACGTATTCATTATGCACTGTATACTGTCTACAGCACATTAGCGTACACTATAGAGAATGAAGTTAAATTGAAAAATAATCATAATGTGGATATTTATACATATTTTTGAAAATGGTAGCCGTTCATTTCGATACAGGCTTCAGTTCTAATGTGCATATTATCGCACTATAGACTTTGTACGTAATTCCAATTACCAGGATGAAATAATTCTGTACCTACTCTATAAAAAAGACCTTACGTACTGTAAATTCAATCTTCACTTCTGCCCGATCCGAAAAGAAAATTACTCAGACATGCTATGTACTGTCCATCCAAGTGGTTACGTCGCAGCGTCGTAGAAAGGGAGGAAATCATGTGACAGCTAATTACTTAACGAGGCCCTTTTATTTAAGTTATTTTAAACAATTGTATGGGTATAATATTAAGTAGACGTCCAATTTCTAACAGAAATTAATGTTCTCAGAAAAGAGCTAAGACAGCCCATCCACTAGCATTTACAGAGAGGCGAATAGAAGCAGGTGGGGGAAACCGGGATGCGACGAAGGCAAATGGAAAATGATGCAATATTGAAAGCTCTTTCATCACTGGAAAACGCGAACATATTTTTGGAACGTACTGTTTACTATGACAGTAACGCTACTATGACTGTATGGATCTGTGTGGAGAACTGTTGAACTTCATTAGTGGAAGTGGTGGGAGTGAAGTACATTAAAAAATTCAGATACAATAAAAATTGAAGTAAATATAAAATGATGTCCCTATATATATATATTGCTGTATTCATAGTATTCTTTGCAATCGTTAGACTGTGCAGGTACTATTTCGCATTGTCTGTAATGAGGCTATAGTAGCGATCCTAGTGGTTAGCAACAAAAATCAGAAGAGCATGAACAAAAACTGAAACCAGAAGAGCATGCAGAAGGAACAAAACCGGAAGAGCATGAAGAACCAAAATCAAGAATAATAACCAAGAATAAAAATTTTAAATCAGGAAATAGATTCATATTAAGAAGCGCATGAAGAAATACAAAGACAAGAAAAGAGCGACGATGAACAATAAAATTATGAAGAGCATGAAGAGTAATCAAAACCAGAAGGGCATGAAGAAAATCGATATTAAATGAACATGACGAATCCATACGACAAGAATAATAAACAAGAACCAAAATTAAAAATTAGGAATTAGAACCATATCAAGAAGCGCATGAAGAAGATAATACGAAGACAAGAAAAGAGCAACTAATAACTATAAAATTAAGAAGAGCATAAAGAGTACTCTTAACTCCTGTGTATTCCCGGTGCTAACATACGGTTGCCAAAGCTGGGTCCTCACAGAGAGGCAAAAGACGAACATCGAAATATGCCAAAGGAAAATGGAGAGGAAGATAGTTGGCGTTTCACTGAGAAACAAGGTCTCCAACACAGCACTGCAGAAAATTACAGCTTCTGAGAACATCAGACAAAAAGCCCTCATAACGAAGTGGAAGTGGGGTGGTCATGTAGCAAGGCAGCAACAAGGCAGACGGGCGCGAGAAACCACCATGTGGGACCCGTACATAGGAAGGAGAGCACAAGGCAGGCCAATAAGAAGATGGGCAGATACATTCAAGCAGCAGCTGGGAGGGAACTGGTCAGCCATCGCCCGCAACAGTAACGAGTGGAGACAGATAGTGAACAAACTCATATAGAACTGAAATTTGACAAACTCTAGTGTATCTCACATAGTGAATGTGAATGTAAATATTGTTCACGTGAAATAGCTCATCATGTGAACCACACCAACCGAGCTTCCCCTCCTGTAGGAGGCCCTAGCTCTTCATGGGACACAGTGGCTTCATTCATTCATTCATTCATTCATAAAGAGTAACCAAAACCAGAAGAGCATGAAGAAAGTAGAAATTATATGAACATGAAGAACCCAACGACAAGAATAATAAACAAGAACTGAAATTAGAAATTAGGAAATAGAACCATATCAAGAAGCGCATGAAGAAGATAATACAAAGACAAGAAAAGAGCAACTAATAACTATAAAATTAAGAAGAGTATGAAGAGTAACCAAAATCGAAATTAGATGAACATGAAGAATCCAAACAAGAAGAATGATAAACAAGAACCAAAATTAGAAATTAGGAAACAGAACCATATCAAGAAGTGGATGAAGACAATAAGATAAGAAAAGATCGACGAAGAACAATAAAATTAAGAAGAGCATGAAGAGTAACCAAAACCAGAAGAGCATGAAGAAAATCGAAATTAGATGAACATGAAGAACCCAAACAACAAGAATAATAAACAAGAACCAAAATTATTAGAAATTAGGAAATGGAAACATATCAAGAAGCGCATGAAGAACTACGAAGACAAGAAAAGAGCGACGACGAACCATAAAATTAAGAAGAGTATGAAGAGTAACCAAAACCAGAACAGTATGAAGAAAATCGAAATTAGATGAACATGAAGAACCCAAACGACAAAAATAATCAACAAGGACCAAAATTATTAGAAATTAGGAAATGGAAACATATCAAGAAGCGCATGAAGAAAATAATATAAAGACAAGAAAAGTGCGACGATGAACCATAAAATTAAGAAGAGTATGAAGAGTAACCAAAACCAGAACAGTATGAAGAAAATCGAAATTAGATGAACATGAAGAACCCAAACGACAAAAATAATCAACAAGGACCAAAATTATTAGAAATTAGGAAATGGAAACATATCAAGAAGCGCATGAAGAAAATAATATAAAGACAAGAAAAGTGCGACGATGAACCATAAAATTAAGAAGGGCATGAAGAGTAACCAAAACCAGAACAGTATGAAGAAAATCGAAATTAGATGAACATGAAGAACCCAAACGACAAAAATAATCAACAAGGACCAAAATTATTAGAAATTAGGAAATGGAAACACATCAAGAAGCGCATGAAGAAAATAATATGAAGACAAGAAAAGTGCGACGATGAACCATAAAATTAAGAAGAGCATGAAGAGTAACCAAAACCAGAACAGTATGAAGAAAATCGAAATTAGATGAACATGAAGAACCCAAACGACAAAAATAATCAACAAGGACCAAAATTATTAGAAATTAGGAAATGGAAACACATCAAGAAGCGCATGAAGAAAATAATATGAAGACAAGAAAAGTGCGACGATGAACCATAAAATTAAGAAGAGCATGAAGAGTAACCAAAACCAGAACAGTATGAAGAAAATCGAAATTAGATGAACATGAAGAACCCAAACGACAAAAATAATCAACAAGGACCAAAATTATTAGAAATTAGGAAATGGAAACACATCAAGAAGCGCATGAAGAAAATAATATGAAGACAAGAAAAGTGCGACGATGAACCATAAAATTAAGAAGAGCATGAAGAGTAACCAAAACCAGAACAGTATGAAGAAAATCGAAATTAGATGAACATGAAGAACCCAAACGACAAAAATAATCAACAAGGACCAAAATTATTAGAAATTAGGAAATGGAAACACATCAAGAAGCGCATGAAGAAAATAATATGAAGACAAGAAAAGTGCGACGATGAACCATAAAATTAAGAAGAGCATGAAGAGTAACCAAAACCAGAACAGTATGAAGAAAATCGAAATTAGATGAACATGAAGAACCCAAACGACAAAAATAATCAACAAGAACCAAAATTATTAGAAATTAGGAAATAGAACCATATTAAGAAGCACATAAAGAAATACAAAGACAAGAAAACAAGACGACAAAGTTAAATAAGAGGAAGGAGGTAAATTTAAAACGGGTAATAGTAAGAAGGGGAGGAGATAAGAAGCAGCCGGAAGGAAAACAGGGTAAAAATTAATAGGTATAGAAGTAAAAAGAGAAAAAAACAAGATCAGGAAGGAAGTCAATCACAAGAGAGATAATAATAAGGCTAGAGAGATGAATTAATACACAATTCGCTTAATGCACGAAGATGAAAACAGAGTGAACGAAGATACACAATAATCTCCACTAACCCACAGAGATGAAGAAAAGAACATGAAATATAAGGATAGCGTAATAACGAAACGATAACCATCTTGAAAGTCAATTTATCTAACAATGCAATAAAAATAGAACAAATCGGAAAATATATGAAGAATAGTCCGTACTAAAAATAAATGAGAAACTGCAGAGGAAACTACATCAAAAGGAAAGAGAAGAGAGATCTTGCAATTTATTAATGGAAACAAACGTTAACTTAATCAAGAAATGCAGAACTGCACTTCAGTACAGCGTGAGTATAAATGACTTCGCTGATTACGGAAATTATTTGTGGACAAACGATTGAAGGTAGAACATTTTTAATTATACTAGTATATGGTGAAACTCTCCAAGTTTTTAAACATACCTTATAGTTGCTCGATATGTGCTCCCCTTGTAGCCCTGCAGACATCAAGCCGATAGTCCAATTCGTCCCACACACGGCTAAGTGTATCCATATCGATTGCAGCGATGGCATTGATGATGCGGGCGCGTAGCTCTGACAGATTTTCCGGTAATGGAGATACAAAAACAGAGTCTTCAACATACCCCCACATATAGAAGTCACACGGTTTTAAGCCAGGGGAACGTGGAGGCCAGGACAAGAGCTGCATGTCGTCTCTCCCCGCGCGACCAATTCATCTGTTTGGCATTCGGTCGTTCAGGAATGCCCGGACTTCGTTGTGAAAGTGAAATGGAGAGAAGACATGTAGCTCTTCTCCTGGCCTCCACGTTCCCCTGACTTAACACCGTGTGACTTCTACCTGTGGGGGTATGTTAAAGACTCTGTTTTTGTACTTCCAGTATCTGAAAATCTGCCAGAGCTATGCTCCCGCATCACCAACGCCATCACTGCAATCGATATATATATATATATATATATATATATATATATATATATATATATATATATATATACACTTACTTGTGTGTGGGACGAATTGAACTACCGGGTTCATGTCTGCAGGGCACAAGGTGGGAGCCCATATCGAGCACCTGTAAGGTATGTTTAAAAACTTGGAGAATTTATTCATACACTCGTATATTTAAAATTTTTGTACGTTCAATCGTTTGTCGACAAATGATTTTCGTAATCAGGGAAGTCATTTATAATTACGCAGTATTTATTTTTCGCTTATATAAAAGTTTCTTCACGGATTTTCCAAACATACTAGAGCTCATTTCTTCTTCTGCTTACCAATATTCCAAATATTGCGGTTATATCTGAGTCCCAAATATCTCGAAAATGTAGGTGACCAAATATCGTCTCAATGCAGAAATACTTTATCCCAGCCATAATCACACACATACCATCAAGTTTTCACTAAGGGCCGTATTCATAGACATTTTTAGCGCGAGCTTCCGGTGGATGATCAGCGTATTTCGTATTCATAAACTAGTGTTAGCGATAGGATATGATTTGAATTCTGTACAAGTAACCAGTGGATAGCCGGGGCTAGCTTAGTACGCTCGTAGCGCGTGCTGCGAAATGTCTATGAATAGCACCCAATGTTTAAAAAGTGAACAGTCTATATAGGCCTACTTCGAATTAATTCAATGCTTCAGGACATTAAACCTATGAGAAGAAGAAAAAACGAGTACACTGCTCCGTCGATATAGAAGTCAGTGTTCATCTACTTAGATACGGAGCAAGTCCCTGCAATCGACAAGCGGTAGATCATGAAAGTCGAAGAATATTATGAAGAGGAAAACATCGATCGTACGGGAATGGGTATTTAAGAATCATTAATTTATTATTAAATATGAATCTGATACAACGTTAATACAAATTAATTTTATTTACTGGAATATATCTATCCATTTAAAGTACAATAATAAATACTTACATTAATGAAGAAATAAATAAACAATTAATTAAATAAATAAGTATACAACCTAATAAGTAAATGTATGAACAAATAACCTAATAAATAAATAGATAAGGAAATAAGTAAATAAATAAACAAATACATAAATACGTAAGTAGAATAGTAAATAAGTGAGCGAGTGTGTGAGTAAATAAACAAACTAATTAATTAATTAATTAATGTCTTAAACTCTCCAGCGATATTCTTATTATTTACGGCATTTTCAAAGAGTTAGATAATATTTATTTTGTCAAAAATACTCAGACGTGAACGTTTTGTGACATGACGACTTACCGGTGTGCGGGGGCTTGGATTCTCGTCACAGCAGACCAGGTTGTACTGTTTTCTGTTTTCTTTAGACTCAAACGCATTCTACTAAATCGGCAAAGCAGTGTATATGTCAATAACACGTATAGATTATTAAGAGGTCTTAGTTCCGCTTTGTCTCAGCTGAATCGTACCCGCTTTGCAAATCAAGGCTCAAAATTAACCACGGGAGCTGGAAAATGAGAAAAGAGGTGTGCAAGATCTGTAACCACAAGACATGTTGATTATGAAGATTCCTAACAGATTCGAGGAAGCCAGATAAGGTCTGCGAGTCACAGAGATTCTGCAAACTCCCCAGAGAATGTAGTCTGGCCTCATGCTCCTATTAATAGATTTGCATTGTTCAGAAATTCTGCATAGTGCCTTCAGGCTATTGGCACGGGAGCTAAGTTCGTCTGTGAACATGAACTCTGAATCCAGATTATTGGACGCAGTCCTCGTGTTCTACACGCACGCACGATCTGCTGCAAATGAGGACGAGATGTTTTTTACGACCTGTAGGTTCTACCAGAAGTTTAAGGACATCCCTTCGAAACAAATGTTGCACTCTTGTCCTTATACATTTGTGAAATGTCCTGATGTTTACAAAGGGACCAAATGCCTGTGAGAAATGAAGTTTTTTACTGCAGACCCAATCTCTATATCTGTCAAACGGTGGATTATATAAAGTAACCATTTTTCTTTTATGAAGACTTACTGAAAAATTAATTTTTTTTGTAGGAAACATTAATTATTGCAGAATGGATGTATTCAGATCAATGAATTATGAGACAGAGTCGGATATTATTTCAAGTAATTCTTTCAGATCCCAATAATCTGCAACTTCACGTTCACACTTCTGAATTTGGCCTCTTTCATTTTTTTTTTTCAAGAAAGAAATCTATCCTTTCCACACTTGTAGCAAACTGCACAACTGTTTACTAAAATTGAGGGAATAACCTGATTGACCAATATTAACAATTCCCAATGTTATCATTTAAGTGACAGTGGCGGTTCTGGATCAGTTTGCTAGGAATTTCAAACTCAAGAGAATTTTATAAACTGGCAATTTTTCCTAAAGAAAATAAAGAAAAAATCTGGATTTTAATGCGTGAACGAGGTGCCACAATTTGTTTAAACAAAACGTAATATTTGCATAAGAAGTCATTTAGATATTTCTTACTAGTATGCACTTGAAATATAAAAAAAAAAATATTATTTAAAACATATTGGATCTTTATTTGAAATCAAAAGCGCATAATGGAAACCAATTTACAGATTCGTCTTTCTTCGTAAATTTTTGTATTACAGAGAAAAATCTGACAAATGCTACTGTTGTCAAGATCGATGGGAAAAAGTTTTTTTACGATAAATTAAATATACACAGAAACAATTCAACTTCTACCTAAGAGTTTATCCAAATTTCTACTCCCTCTGACCAGATATAGGTACTGGAGAGCGTCTTATTCCTAAGGGTTAGTACTTAGTCGTGAACTCGTTTTGTTATGAATTAGGAATCACTGAACTAAATTATACACTATCTCCCAAAAGGTAATTGGGCACTGTTTTTGCCCCATCAGAACCTCGTGGTACCATCTCTTGTTGCTATAACAGCAGCCACCCTGTCAGGCATGCTCTCCACTAGTTTATGTAGGATATCGACTGAATGTGTCGTCATTCCTCTTGCAACATGGCACTACTTGGACAATGGAAGTTGGCCCCATGTTCCGGCGGCTACTATGCAGTGGTATGCAGACAATAATGTTCACCGGTTGGACTGGCCTGCACAGAGTCCTGATCTCAATCCCATTGAGCACCTTTGAGACGAATTGGACCGGCGGTTGAGGTCTCGGGAGATGCGGCCAACTTCCATTGTCCAACTGAGTGCCATGTTGCAAGAGGAATGGTGACGCATTTCAGTGGATATCCTACACAAACTAGTGGAGAGCATGCCTGACAGGGTGGCTGCTGTTATAGCAACAAGAGGTGGTACCACGAGGTTCTAAAGGACAAAAACAGTGCCCAATTACTTTTTGGTAGATAGTATATTTTAACATACTTAAGCGTGTTTATAATTTTATATTTCAGTTTTCCTAATGTAATAATAAACGGTGAAAATATGCATAGCTTACATTTTAACAATATTAATTAAATATATCTCCTTAGATGTCAAATATATGAACAATGATATTCTGTTCATTTTCTTTACATGCACTGCAATTTTTCTTACAAGAATTATTCAAGTACAGACGTATTTTAAAATATACACAACGATTTCGTCCAGGGCTTTCAGTCGGACTTTTAAAAATCCACTTTAAAATAATGTGCACATATTTCTGGCCAATAATTACGCTTTTACTCCATACCTTTAGTATTCATTATCTAGACTTATAAACCTTTGTATTCGATAGATATTTGAGAAAAAATGAGCTTATAAGGGTGCAGTACATCAGTTGTTCATAGATTTCAAAAAGGCATATGATTCGACTAAGAGAGAAGTTTTATATGATATTCTTATTGAATTTGGTATTCCCAAGAAACTAGTTCGATTAAATAAAATATGTCTCAGTGAAACATACAGCATAGTCCGTATAGGCCAGTTTCTATCTGATGCTTCTCCAATTTACTGCGGACTAAAGCAAGGAGATGCACAATCACCTCTACTTTTTAATTTTGGTCTAGAGTTTGCCATTAGGAAAGTCTAGACTAACAGAGAGGATTTGGAATTGAACGGGTTACATCAGCTGCTTGTCTATGCGGATGACGTGAATATGTTAGGAGAAAATCCACAAACGATTAGGGAAAACACGGGAATTTTTTAATCCGTGGCGCCACAACCCTTGAAGGGCCCAGACCGACGAACCGGCTTCTGGCCTCACGTTCAAATACTGAAGCAGAGGTGGACGATCATCCAACCAAAATGGTATCGTGTGGGTATCACGATGAGCCCCCCAGCCGTTATAGCTGGCTTTTGCAACCGGATTTCACATCACGATGCTGGGTGGGCACTGGTCCCATACACTGGCCGAAATCTCATGAGAAAATTTCTTCCCCCTTGGGGACTCGAACCAGCGCGCATTCCGTAACGCGAGTCCTAAGCATAATGCCTCAGACCACGACGCAACGGCGCGGGACACGGGAATTTTACTTGAAGCAAATAAAGAGATAGGTTTGGAAGTAAATTCCGAAAAGACAAAGGATATGATTATGTCTCGTGACCAGAATATAGCCTAGTACGAAATAGAAATATGAAAATTCAAAATTAATCCTTTGAAGAGGTGGAAAAATTAAAATATCTTGGAGCAACAGTAACAAATATAAATGACACTCCGGAGTAAATTAAACGCGGAATAAATATGAGAAATGCCTGTTATTATTCGGTTGAGAAGTTTTTGTCATCCAATCTGCTCTCAAGAAATCTGGAAGTTAAAATTTATAAAACAGTTATATTACCGGTTGTTCTGTATGGCTGTGAAACTTGGACTCTCACTTCGAGAGAGGAAGAGAGGTTAAGGGGTTTGAGAATAAGGTGCTTAGGAAAATATTTGGGGCTAAGAGGGATGAAGTTACAGGAGAATGAAGAAAGTTACACAACGCAGAACTGCAAGCATTGTATTCTTCACCTGACATAATTAGGAACACTAAATTCAGACGTTTAGATAGGCAGGGCATGTAGTACGTATGGGCGAATTGAGAAATGCATATAGAGTGTTAGTTGGAGGGCCGGAAGGAAAAAACCTTTGGAGGGCCGAGATGTAGATGTGAGGATAATATTAAAATGGATTTGAGGGAGATGGGATATGATGATAGAGAATGGATTAATCTTGCTCTGGATAGGGACCGATGGCGGGTTTATGTCAGGGCGGGAATGAATCTCCAGGTTTCTTAAAAGCCGTAAGTAAGACATACATATAAACCATTTCAACGTTTCTACAATTTCATAGTTAAAGAAAATATCTGACTGTTGCTTTTTGTTACTCATCTCGCTCCTTTGTACGCAGCTTTCTTCTGTTGCCAAGAAAGAGCACTCAGATAAAAGCCTGCCTTTATATTTCTAAAGTCCACTATGTTTCTTTATTTATCATTAATTTATTTCAAGGATCTTCTGATTGCGTAACGGAAGTTGTACTGTCAAGAGTTCATTGTCTTTTTTTTTTAATTAATTTTGAGTGCGAACCTTCGAAAAAAATGTTAGTTGTCTGTGTTATTTGATCACTTGACTATAAACGATCTATAATTGCAGAGGAAACCGTAGAGGTACTGCCCTCGTCTTTTCTGAAGCAGTTTTTTCCCTGGGGTAGTTTGAAAGAATGTTAATAAATCTTTGACATCGTTGTAACTTTTTTCAATGAGATCTTTACAAATATCGTCTTAGTCGTTCACAGTTATGAATGGAATGCCCAATAATCGATGAACATAATTGAGTCTGTTAACACTGAAACGCTGCTTGGGCTAAATATTATGCTCAACTGCTCTGTCACAACGCTCTTAGACAGAATGGCCTATGCGAGCCGAGGGTTCTTATTTCGAACAGTGCAGAAAGACTCATATTTAATCTGTGAGATACAACTTCAACGTGATGGAATATTGCTGTGTACAGTAGTGCCAAGAAAAACCGGACCGACTCTTGTAGCTGATTTCAGAGCCTTGTTCATTCCAGAGCACGATAGACTGGTAACTAAGACTTTCGTGGTTCGAATCCTGCCTGGGAAGGAAACTTTTTTGTTTCTTATTCAAATGTATTCCCAATACTTTTCAATTGCTGGTAAAATTCATGTTCTGGGAATAATAAGTTAATTACGTAATAAAATATCGCTGCAATCGAAAATAATTGGGAATAAATCTCAATAAGGAACAAACAAAAAAAAAAAGTTTCCTTTCCAGGCAAGATTCGAACCATGAAAGTCTTAGTTACCAGTCTATCCTGCTCTGGAGTGAACAAGACTCTGAAATCAGCTACAAGGGTCGGTCCGGTTTTTTTTTTTTGCCACTACTGTACATGACTTCAACTTTTTCTAACACAAACTCAACGATAAGCATGATCAGAAATTGTTTCAGATACAATATACAGCTGGTAGAACAGTCTATACACACACAAGGAATCACAGAATAAACATGACCACAAATTATTTCAGGTACAGTGTACAGCTGGTAGAACGGTCTTGTTCTTGTATCCTGCTTTTGTGTCTTCCCTAATTTTATACACTATAATTATCCATATAGAAATCACATTTTGGTTTAGAGCAGCTTGTCTCGAGCTATGGTCCGTGGACCACCTGTGGTCCTCGAGGTCTGTTCTTCTGGTCCTTCAAAAAATTGCATTCATTAGAGAGGTATACGCTGCAAAACATGCTTTTATTTGTTGTTTTCTTCTATGAGCGTAACACATTATCTGTTACAGAAGAGTAGTTTAATTCATCTTTCAGTGGTACGCCAAAAGAGTTCATTTTGCTCACCCCTTCTTTTTCACCGCTACTGCCTGTAGAATAGATTCACTTCGAACCTGAGAGCGCTTGGTAGCACGTAGAGTCTTTCACGCGCTCTGACCTTGACATCCCTCTATAGAGTTCAATGAAGATTGTATAGTTGGCACTACTCGTAACAAGAGAACAGTTAATCATAACACACTACTGCTATCTAGCGGAATATTTGTAATGATGAGATGCTACAATCATGGCCGACTTGATGCTCCCTTCGCTTCTCTTTTACATTTTCAAGACAATTAGTAAGTCTATTAATATTTTATTGTACTGGAATACTTTATTTCTTCTAATCTTTAAGCCTACATTTTCATCTAATCGTGTAATAGTCAACTAAATCCCACTCGAGTTTTGGTTGTGTCTAGATAAGTCAAAACCTCTAGAGAGATTACTGTTGACTATTGCACTTTTACTAAGTCATACTACTTTTGACCAATAAAACGGTACGAAAGGACGTCTTTCAACCAATCATGGCTGCTTATCGCACAATTTTATCGCATCCCTAGCATTTGTTTCTTTGTTTGCCAACATTTCAAACTGCACTGGTCTGGACGTCAAAAAACATAAAATTACAAACCACTCCAGTCGATGCACAACAGTTTCAAATATGACTCGCACTGGCATTCAAAAAGAAGAATGAATAAAGATCACTGGACATAGCTGTGCATCTTTCCTGAAGAGCACCATTCGTAAATCCTGAATAAGTTGAGGAATACACCATGTACATCAACGAGTCCCACTTCTTTTACTTTACGCATATGTACAATGTAACATCAACTGAACCACCAACCACTAAAATATTCAAATTTGAAAATTGTACTTTCAATAATTGTTCCTTTTAAAATTATTCATGTTTATTTCTTATTTCATCAACCTTACTTAAAACTTTTCTTGTTTTTTTCATCATCCCTAATTAAAACTTTTCCAACACTTGTTTATATTATTTAGGTTATGGTATAGCTTCTGCTATATGATATTGTGGGTAGTCATGTATCAGAGATTATTTAGTACTAATATTTATTGAAAATAAACTGTCAAGTGACGTTGATTACTGGGATTCGGATAATTGAAGTGGAATGCAACTGTTTTAATAAAAATGAAACTGAATCAACAATGGCTTCTTGACTAGATACAGAGTTCAATGAAGATTACATAGTTGGCACAAATGATAACAAGAAAACAGCTAATCATAACACGCTACTGCCATCTAGCGTAATATTTGTGATGTTGAGATGGTAAAATAATACATTTGAAGACAGTTGTATTTTCGTAAGTTCATTAATATTTTATTACATTGGAGTACTTCGTTTCTTCTAATCTTTATATAATTTCTTCTAACCGTGTAATAGACAGTTAAATCTCGCTCGAGTTTTGATTTTCTCTACATAAATCAAAATCTCTAGTGAGATTACTGTTGACTATTACACTCTTACTACGTCATACTACTTTTGACCAATAAAACGGTACGAAAGGACGCATTTCAACCAATCATGGCTGCTTATCGCACAATTTCATCGCGTCCCTAGCATTTGTTTAATTTTATCGCATCCCTAGCATTTGTTTAATTTTATCGCGTCCCTAGCATTTGTTTCTTTGTTTGCCAACATTTGAAACTGCGCTGGTCTGGACGTCAAAAATATATATAAAATTACAAACCACTCCAGTCGATGCACAGCAGTTTCAAATATGATTCGCATTGGCATTCAAGAACAAGAATTAATAAAAATCACTGATCATACCTATGCATCTTCTGAAATCCGATTTACAAATAAAAGAAGAGCACCATTCGGAAATCCTGAATAAGTTGAATACACCATGTAGGCCTAAATCAACGAGTTCCACTTATATTATGCACACGTCCAATATAACATCAATTGAACCACCAACCATATTCAAATTTGAAAATTGTACATTCAATAATTATTCCTTTTAAAATTATTCATTCGGAAATTCTGAATAAGTTGAATACAACATGTAGGTCTAAATCAACGAGTTCCACTTCTATTACGCACACGTCCAATATAACATCAATTGAACCACCAACCACATTCAAATTTGAAAATTGTACATTCAATAATTATTCCTTTTAAAATTATTCATGTTTTTTTTTTATGTCATCGTCGTTAACTAAAACTTTTCTAACACTTGTGTATATTAGTTAGGTTATGTTATAGCTTCTGCTCTGAGAGGATAAAAAGAACTTCTGCTATATGATATTATGGATAGTCACGTATCAGAGATTGTTTAATATTAAGATTTATTGAATAGTGATCATTACAGTGTCTGTATAAAGACACTACTGCCATCTAGCATGCATCTAGCGTAATATTTGTAATGTTGAGATGGTACAATAATACATTTGAAGACAGTTGTATTTTCGTAAGTCAATTAATATTTTATTGTATTGGAGTACTTCGTTACTTCTAATCTTTATATACTTTCTTCTAATCGTGTAATAGTCAATTAAATCCCACTCGAGTTTTGATTTTCTCTAGATAAATCAAAACGTCTAGTGAGATTACTGTTGATAAAATATTGTTGAAGAAAATTGCTTGACCTGAATAAGAATCAGTAAAATCGCTAATTCTATCAGAGATTTTATAATCAACTTAATATTCTATGGAGGACCTTGGTTACACTTTCATTCAATTAAACATGCCTCACTGTCATCAATCACCGTCGTCGCCTCGTGAGTCAAGGCTAGGCATGGGGACAATCATGAGATACATTTATACCCTCTGAGGATCTGAAATATTCTGTTACTCCATTACCGACTAACTTTGCTTTCTTAATCTCTTAGCTCCAAGATGCGGAAACAGACATTAAGAGAGGAGAAACTGGGCAGTTAGTCAAATGGTTAAAAGTGATCTCCATTGTGCTGAACAACTGCATGGCATCCATTGCGTTAGTACAGCCACAGAACACGAAACAGAATGGGAAGTCGTCTTAGTTGAAAATTTCATCTTGTAACATTCTGTAAAGGGTTCCTTTTATGTTACGTATAAAAACTATCTCTGGTATGAGAGAGTAGCAAATTTCTTTCGGATATGACTGTTTCATTTCCCTCCAACCCCCACCCCGGCGTAGAGAGCCTCTCGGCGCTATCTCGCGGGCAGGACGGGCGGAGGGCCCATAAATAGCGAAGGAAATGGGCCGTTGAATACAGCGGGTGAGCGAGGGGCTGTAGCATCCAGACCACCACAAGATTCCGTACAGCATGCTTATAAAGTCTCGGCCCGTTTGATGGACGAGTTGCCGCTTCAGATTTAGCGCTCGCAATAAACTCTGACGAGCGTCGTACCAAAAGCTTCGGCGTAACATCAATCAGATTGCGTCTCACGATGGTGGTTAGGACGCAGTGTTAACAACACACGGTATTTACTGCAGATGAGCCTTAAAACAAATGGGCGCCATCAAATGATGCATCCATTCTTATTATGTACAAAGGGTTATTGTACCACCATCAAAGTTTCACTTTCAGCCCATTTTCGGGTTTCACTAACGGACAGTAGACATTACATACGGCGGGATACCCGTAACTTGAAACAAGCACGACACTGAATGCATCCTTTTTATTGTCGGACCATCGGATCTGTGCCCCCGTAAGATATGCGAACTGAACCCTAATTCCTTCTCAGCCTCGGTAATTCATTTCTCTCCCTGCATTCCTATCTCTCTCCCTTTCTCTCTCTCTCCCACTACTCACAATTTTGAGCCATCTTGTGGGACAGTTTATTTGCACTTGCAGTCCAGTGTTGTCAACTCAACATGAATACTGTAGCACAGAGTGGCGAAAGAAATATTATTAAGCAAGTACGTAATAGCATTTTGCGATGAAGAGAAACAAACAGGTCAATATATGTTTCCTATAAATCAGGCAACGAAAACAGCAGCTGCGATCACAGGTGGTGCTTATTTTATTTCAACTGATTACGTATTAATAGTAATTACATTATGCAACGAGCCTATAATGGTAGTAATTAAGACGCGAGTATGTTTGTTTAGGAAACGAGCGCAAGCGAGTTTCATAATTTTTAATACGAGCGTCTTAATTACCATTATAGGCAAGATTCATACGACTTTTTATGCTCGACCATATTTCTAACTTGAAATTATTCATAAGTATTCATGTTATGGTTATGTAAGTGAGGAGCGGAACTGACCTGAATTGTGAGAAGTGCGCAGACGCGAAAGTTTTGATTTTTTCCGAGGAACGAATGTGCCATTGACCTTGATATAATCTAAAGAATAACATGAATATTAGGCTTGATATAACCTGGAAATTGATTTAGAATTAGAAACGAGATGGCAAATTGAATTTATTTGAATATTATTTACAATTAACGCTAATTATTATAGTAAGAGAACATAACCTTATGCGACAGTATTGGATTTCCAGCCTCCGTGACTTTTAGCTAATTGTCTTTCGATTGCATATCCGAGAATAATCGATAGTTGCGGTTTCATAATGGTACAATGGTGATTTCTCATTGGTTGAACAACTGAATTATAATGAATAGGTGTACTTTAATGATGTGCATTAAAGGGCTATAACCAGCTGTATAATTACTACATTTCGGCATGGTCGAGCATAGAATTACTTACTTAACTAATACTAATAATACAACATTTTTATGTAATTTATAATTTATATAGGCAGGTCAGAGCGCCTAACAAAGAAAATCAGGAGAGAGGGAGGCTGTGCAGGAGATGAAAAGCTAGAATCACCAGGAAAGAACAGACCAAGGGAACCTTTAATTCTTGTAGATGATATGAACCGATGTATTTTAAGAAGAAAGATACAAGAATTTTATACCGTGTAGAATGAAGTTCCGACATTGAAGAAATTACTGTAGGTTGCGAGAAACAATTTTTTCGAAGGTTGGAGAGAAACGATACGGAAAGTGATTCGAGACATGGGATTTAGGTTTAAAAAATGTAGAAATAGAAGATGTATTTTGATTGAAAGAAATGATATTGTAGCATGGAGGACCAGTTATTTATGATACCGTTTGACGGAAGTTTGGCAACATCCCTATTCGGCAAGGTTCGTGGCTTTCTGTTTAACGTGGTGGGAGGAAAGCGGGTGGAATGGAGTGAGTACAGGAGTTAACTTTTTCAAGAACGACGACAGCGCTGAAGGGGCACAGATCCGATGGTCCGACAATATATTGTTTTATTTCTGAGGTAGAACTATGTCCTTCCCAAGTGTGGATGAGGGGTTATGGTGGCCTACAAAAAGAAGAAAATTATGAACCATACTCAGACAGACGGGCAGGAATAGGGCGTGCCCAGGGCGAGGCGGGCAAGTACTGGACAGACGAGGAGATCAGTGGCGACCACTCATTCGCTAATCTCCTAATGAAAGAGTTCTCAAGCTGGGATTCTTGGAGGTCCTTTGAATGGCTTCAGGGGGTCCGCAAAATTCACGTAACAAAAATTAACATGTGTATATTCAGTATATTGTTTCAACGTAAATACAGAAGTGTATCTAAAATTGTTTCTCACATTTTTTATATTTTTTCTAGGGAGGAGTCTATGATTTTCACCAGATTTTCGAAGAGGTCCGTGGCTCAAAAAGATTAAGAACCACTGTCCTGGTGGGATTGACAAGTATATTTTACGGCTTTATTTATATATTATGTCTTTTAACATTAGAGTTGTATTTATAATACATTCACATTATATAAACAACAAAATGTTTAGCTTTAAACATTTCCTTTTGTGTTTTTGACAATAATATTTAATTTGTCTTTTCAAATTAGATAGCAATATATTTATTATCTGCACAACGAAATGCTATTATGACTTTGCTTTATATATTTCTTTATATGTTTTGTTTCCTGTGTTTTGCAATAAGCAGGGGAATGTTTGAAACAATAATTTACTTTCCTTAAAAAAAACTTACCTCATTGACGACGGATTGCTTTAAAATGTATATTAGTTGCATACGCTCATCTCCAACGGTATTATTATAAGTTTGACCATGCCTGGTGTTGTAATGTGGCTCAATATTGTATATATATAAAATTTAAATGTAGACCCATAATTCTTTGTATTATATTTGGCACGTTCGCCAGTTTGAACACAAAGAAACAGTTTTTCTCATTGGGAACCTTGAATCACTTTAAATATAGTGCCGGTAATTGTTCTGTTCTCTTATTGTAACATAAAATACTTCAATATCCAGTAATTTCATCCCTACATAACATTCTACGTTTAATTTGAACTTCAGTAACTAATACTTCCTTTGTTCTTAAATTCTGAAATAAATTCCCAGTCTTCATTAATCAGGTAATGTTTCACTACTTTGATTTTATTCTAACTGTAAATTTAACATATATTTTAATTGCATTTTTGATATTGTAGTTGTAATCCCATGGTAGAAGGGAAGAGAAGGACTGATGACCTTTTCTCTACTAGATTATATAAATAAATAAATAAATAAATAAATAAATAAATAAATAAATAAATAAATAAATAAATAAATAAATAAATAGAGAAAGAAAGGAAAAATAAGAAGTAAAGAGAGAAAGAAAAGAAGAAAGAGAGAAAGAAAAAAGTAAAAAAGTAAAGAAAGGAAGATAAGAAAAGAAGAAAGAAAGAAAGAAACAAAAAAAGAAAGAGAAAGAAAGAAAGAAAGAGAGAGAGAGAAAGAAAGAAAAAATAAAGAAGTAAAGAGAGGAAGAAAGGCAAACAAAGAAGAAAGAAAGAAAGAAAGAGAGAAAGAAAAAAGTAAAGAAGTAAAGAAAGGAAGAACAAAGAAGAAGAAAGAAAGAAACAAAGAAAGAAAGAGAAAGAAAGGGAGAGAGAAAGAAATAAAAATAAAGAAGTAAAGAAAGGAAGAAAAGAAAACAAAGAAGAAACAAAGAAAGAGAGAAAGAAAAAGTAAAGAAGTAAAGAAAGGAAGAAGAAAGAAGAAGAAAGAAAGAAACAAAGAAAGAGAGAAAGAAAAGAAAAGAAGTAAAGAAATGAAGAAAGGAAAAGAAAGAAGAAACAAAGAAACAAAGAAAGAAAGAAAAAATAAAGAAGTAAAGAAAGGAAGAAAGAAAACAAAGAAGAAAGAAACAAAGAAAGAGAGAAAGTAAGAAAGTAAAGAAGTAAAGAAAGGAAGAAAAGAAAAGAAAGTAGAATGAAAGAAACAAAGAAAGAGAGAAAGAAAAAAGTAAAGAAGTAAAGAAAGGAAGAAAAGAAAACAAAGAAGAAAGAAACAAAGAAAGAGAGAAAGAAAGAAGTAAAGAAAGGAAGAAAAGAAAAGTAAGAAGAAAGAAAGAAACAAAGAAAGAGAGAAAGAAAGAAAAAAGGAAGAAAATATATAAAGAAAAATAAAGAAGAAAGAAAAAGGGAGGAAAAAATATATATAGAAAGAAATAAATAAATGAAGAAAGAAAATAAAGAATCAAGAAAAGAATCAAATAAATAAAAAAGAAAAAGAGAAAGAAAAATTAAAGAAAAAAATGGTTAAATTCATGTTCTGGGACTAAGTTAATTAAGTAGTAAAATATCGCTGCAATTGAAAATAATTGGGAATAAATTTGAATAAGGAACAAAAAAAAGTTTCCTTCCCAGGCAGGATTCGAACCACGAAAGTCTTAGTTACCAGTCTATCGTGCTCTGGAGGGAACAAGGCTCTAAAATGTGCTACAAGGGTCGGTCCGGGTTTTTTGTCACTACTGCACAAAGAGAAACTTCTCTGCACGAGCGGTTAAAGTAGACCACAAATCACGAGTGCGGAAATCCTCGTGGCATATTACACACAAAACTTACACATTTTGTCACTTGATTCCATTACGCGAATTTCTCTAATGATCCTTCGATGTAGACGCATTTACGTCAAAACTTTGCCACTAAACAGACTTGCCAATCCAATAGCGTTATTGATAATGCTACGTTTTCTCTTATGTTCGGAGTCCTCTATCAAGAGCAGAGTTCTTTTAAGAACTCTAAATCTACGTCATGATCCCCTCATACGAATCCGTGCTATAGAATTAATCACCTATCAAAATTCATTGCCCTCCGTCGGGTTTGAACACACAAACCGCGAACATCGGAGCCAGCGGCTGGCAAGTAACTACTAGGTCACCGAGTACGTCGATGCCGATGACTGTAATAATGATGCCAAAGGTGATAGTTGTCATGATGTGAAAATTATGATATTTTGATGGTGGTAAGTTTGATAATGCCAGTAGTATTGGTCATTTTATGAAGATAAGCTGGTAATTTTAAACAATTCAAATTCTTGAAGATAATGTGATTCGATTAAGAGGTTAGGTACAACTTACAGCAGTAAAATTTTGGAAACATTCAACATTTTTTTCCTCCATTACTGTATCTTGTACAATAATGAAAGTTGGTATGTGTAGAACATTGTCCTTCTGCTGTATGAAAAAATAAATATTTTTACGATTAAAAAGTATTATTTACATTTTTTTTTAAATTCAGTTCACTGTGCAGTGATGAAGCGTTTCCCACATAACTCAAAAACTACCCAACATTCTGTGATGACATTATTTATGCATGTCATATCTACAATATGATGCAAGATCACTTCTCTACCTTTGATAGATTGTATGATAAAAATTATTTAATTTATATTTGGACGATATGCTGAACGGGTTGAATAAACAGGTAACACAAAGAGCCAAAGGAATTTATTTATTTATTTATATATATATATATATATATATATATATATATATCAATACGTTACTGTTTGCAGATGACCAGACTCTTATCGCAATGCCTGAGGAAGAACTGCAATATGGTGTATATAGCCTAAGATATCAAAATCTAAAATCGAAATAATGGCATTCAAAGGGAAGGACTCTGTAAGATCAAAAATTGTACTAGATGACATTATTCTTAAACAAGTGTCACACTTTAATTATTTGGAAAATGATATATACTATAGCTATGAGAGAGATGTACAAATTAAACTTTCCAAGTACCAATATACGTGTGGAACAATCAGAAGAGTTTTAAGAAATAAAAAAAGGAAGGAAACACAATTAAAATACTGTAAGGCTATAGCAGTTCCATCCCTCTTATATGGTAGTGAGAACTGCGTCCTAAGACAGAAAGAAATTAATAATATACAGTCATCAGAAATGAAATTCATAAGAGCAGTCAAGGGCTGTACAAGATTAGAGCATATAAGAAATGAAAACATAAGGGAGGAATTAGAATTTAAATCTATAATTCAGCAAGTCTATGATTATAAGAACAGATCGATCGACTATTTACAGAGAATGGATTATGGAAGGTTTCCGAAGTTGGCATGGAATTATAAACCACGAGGAAGACGGGACCCTGAAAGCGATGGAGTATTGAGCCGGAACAGGCCATGAGGCCTATACCATGAAGAAGATGATGATGTCTGATAAAAAATAAATTTATTTAAAAATGGTCAAATATCAGCATTTTCTTCTAACACAAAGTAAAAAAATATATATATTATTTATTAAGGAATGTAGTTCAAAGAGCACGATATTGTAAACATGAGTTTCAGCAATAAAGTAAAACAGAGAGAACATGAAAAATTTAACAAGTTTATGAGTTATGAGGGAAACGCTTCATCACTGCACAATGAAGTACCACCATTTTGAATTTTGAAAAAAAAAAAAAAAAACAAAAAAAAAAAAACAAATATTTTTTTTAATCTTAAAAATATTTTTTTCACATAGCAGAAAGACAGTTGTTCTTTATGGTTATGAAACTTGGACTCTCACTTTGAGAGAGGAACGTAGGTTAAGGGTGTTTGAGAATAAGGTGCTTAGGAAAATATTTGCGGCTAAAAGAGATGAAGTTACAGGAGAATGGAGAAAGTTACACAACACAGAACTGCACATATTGTATTCTTCACCTGACATAATTAGGGACATTAAATCCAGACGTTTGAGATGAGCAGGGCATGTAGCACGTATGGGCGAATCCAGAAATGCATATAGTGTGTTAGTTGGGAGGCCGGAGGGAAAAAGACGTTTAGGGAGGCCGAGACGTAGATGGGAAGATAATATTAAAATGGATTTGAGGGAAGTGGGATATGATGATAGAGACTGGACTAATCTTGCTCAAGGTAGAGACCGATGGCGGGCTTATGTGAGGGCGGCAATGAACATTTTATGCAAGTTTTCATTATTCGCGTATCATAAAACATTTATCTATTGCAGTGTTGAATGTTGCGGCTTAGTGTACACAAACATTCAGAATGGATAATCAGTAAAGTTTGATCGAGATACATTTTTATATCTATTCCCTTGAGAATTGTGCCTCATTGCGTCATGATCTGTCCTTTCATATCCAGACTGTAGAGGGGATATTAGGTAAACTGTGTGGCCTGCCTGCTGCACGTACTAAGTTGTCCTTCTTTATGCGCCAGAAGTTGCAGAGTCCTAGAACATGCACTGGGGCCAGGCTCTTCAAAATGTGGCCTCTATTTCAATTGCTCAGAGCAAAAACAGAGAAGTAAATACGACGAAATTCCATTGAGGAAGCGAATAACCTATGCGACATGGAACTCGGCTACTTCTGCACTCACAAAACATTTTCTAAAAGGAAGACCGATTGTACGCAAAAGGCCGAGTTCTGTAGATAATAATAATAATAATAATAATAATAATAATAATAATTATAATAATAATAATTATTATAATAATATATAATTTATTTCAAGAAATAGTCTGCCCAGGCATCCTGGGTTGCCAAAAACACAGAATAACACACATATAAGAATAGTAATGATTACAGTAAGATAGATGAGCCAAATTTAAATGTGAACTAGGAGCTTAAGTTTAAGAAATAATAAATTTGTACATATATTTGTAACAATCACACACTAACGAATAGAAAAGGGGGGGGGATTATGATATTCCGTATAAATGATTTTTCAGAATTGCCACAGACCCTTTAATGGTTGAAGTAATTATTTTTGGAATGATGTCATGGATTCCAAATGTTTTGATAGTGTTTACAGTTGATCGTGGGATGGTGCCCCTCGCTCCGATCATTAAACCATGTACTTCCCAGGTGCCTTCCATCTGATATTTTTCTCGAAAATACGGAATAGTAGGCTCATAAATTTGTTGTTTTTCTTTGTTGACCTCGGATGGTTGGGTCTGGCTCATCTCAAATCTAACAGTTGGGTCCAGTATAAAGCCTTTACTATTAGTCTTGTCTAGAGCCACGATGTCCGCTCTTCTAATTCCGCCGCCTTCAGACGCAACGCAGTGCACCTCTTCACGGACCTCGAAGGATTTGTTGCTAAGGGCTTGTGCTATTAGTTTTCGGATGTTATGATGGCGTGAATTTCTCAGGAGTTCTCCATGCTGACAGGATCCTAGGACGTGTGCTAAGGTTTCAATCTCGTTGCAGTATCTGCAACGGAAACCGTCCAAGGATCTCCCATGAAGACTTCTCACTGGTGCTACGTTAGCATTCATCTTAATTGCGTCCCGCCATTCAGAGGAAGATAGACCCTCCTTAGAAAAAATCCATTTATTTCCGGGAGTATATTCTTGAAATAAAATAATAATAATAATAATAATAATAATAATAATAATAATAATAATAATAATAATAGCCAAATTTGTTATCGGTTAAGTACGTCCGGAAAACTTACTAAATGTCTAGACTTAGGCAGACAGTATACTGCATCGAACATTCTGTCTCCAAAGGAACATTATTTTCGTTTCAGACCGCTCGATACCGGCCAAGACTGTTTCGGCCTGCCTAGATCTGCCTCGGACGATCTGGAATATAAACTTCCCACGACGCACAGTGATCCTTTTTTGCTATCTGGCGTTGTCTCCAGGGATGATCTAGATGATATTGTACCGCCTCACGAATAATAATATATAATAAACTTGATTGCATATCAGTAGGGCCCGGATATATATGCACTGAAAGTACCTAAAATATGCATTTAAATATGCACTAAAATGTTGAAAATATGCACTAAAAACAAAACAATATGCACTAACCAAATCTTGCAACTGTACTGTGGCTGGTTTTTTCCAACACTCCGCATGAAAGTAAATGAGGTTTGCTGGGTTCTTTGGACATAATTTAACCACCATGAAGTTCGCTGTGTATCTGCCACACGAATCTGTTGATTCATCAACCAAAATCCATACGCAGTTCCCTCCTATGTCAGACCGTATTGAATCTAGGCTAGAAGCATGTAGCGAAAGTAAATAATTTTTCCTGAGAGTGGATTCATCTGGTGTCCTCTGATTAAGACAATATTTTTGAAGAAATGATCGTAGATGTGGATTATTTAATTTATGCAGCGGAATGTTCTGTATACAAAAGCTTTACAAAGGTCAGTGGAAAATGTACTAACTTCAGACCGTGATTTCGCCTGAGTTAAAAGTACCTGTTGCGTGTTCTTACCCTTTTGTTTTGACCAGAGATGTGCAGTTGTTTTCGAATGTTGTTCTAGTTAAAACTTTTTCCCGCATTTCACAGTCTTCTCACATACTTGACAATACACTACATCGCCGTCACTTGAATAGTCACTATTGCCTGAAATCCACTGTTTAATTGAAAAGGATTTAGTGGACTTATCTTTAGGCATTTTTAGTTTAATCTGACAGAACACCGCATGAACTATTAGTAGATGAAAAACAAGTCAACACATGAAAACCTGCGGTCCTGTCGACACAAATTTTCAGATGATGCTGCATTGAGAAAGGAATTTAAGAAATTCCTTCTGTGAAAAAGGTCTGCAACGACCATCTACCTGTATGTATTGTGAGACTGGAAGTATGGTCCCGTTAACATTTCACTTGAAATAGGAAGGTTATTGTGGTGCCGAGGGATGTCCGACATACAAATTCATTACTATATTTACAGTTCGTTCAGAAATGTCAGATAATTGATCAAACATAAACTAAATAAATGCCGAAACATGCACTAACCCTCAAAATATGCATTTGCATATGCGCATATGCATTTTCGAAAAATCCAGGCCCTACTTATCAATATCACCACGTAAGCAATTAGTTTGTTTTATTCTTTATGCTAGACCATGCCGAAATGTAATAATTATACATCTGGTAGCAGCCCTTTAATGCATGTCACTAAAGTACACCTATTCATTAAAGTTCAGGTTTTCGATTTATTCTCGGATATGCAATCGAAAGACAACGAGGGAAACGTCACGGAGGCTGGAAATCCAATACTGTCGCAGAAGGTTATGTTCTGTTACTATAATAATTAGCGTTAATTGTAAATAATACTTACTTACAAATGGCTTTTAAGGAACACGAAGGTTCATTGCCGCCCTCATACAAGCCCGCCATCGGTCCCTGTGCAAGACCAATCCAGTCTCCATCATCATTCCCCACCTCCCTCAAATCAATTTCAATATTATCCTCCCATCTACGTCTCGGCCTCCCCAAAGGTCTTTTTCCCTCCGGTCTCCCAACTAACACTCTATATGCATTTCTGCATTGTAAATAATACTTACTTACTTACAAATGGCTTTTAAGGAACCCGAAGGTTCATTGCCGCCCTCACATAAGCCCGCCAGCGGTCCCTATCCTGTGCAAGATTAATCCAGTCTCTATCATCATATCCCACCTCCCTCAAATCCATTTTAATATTATCCTCCCATCTACGTCTCGGCCTCCCTAAAGGTCTTTTTCCCTCCGGTCTCCCAACTAACACTCTATTAGGATTTCTGGATTCGCCCATACGTGCTACATGCCCTGCCCATCTCAAACGTCTGGATTTAATGTTCCTAATTATGTCAGGTGAAGAATACAATGCGTGCAGTTCTGTGTTGTGTAACTTTCTCCATTCTCCTGTAACTTCATCCCGCTTAGCCCCAAATATTTTCCTAAGCACCTTATTCTGAAACACCCTGAACCTATGTTCCTCTCTCAGAGTGAGAGTCCAAGTTTCACAACCATACAGAAGAACCGGTAATATAACTGTTTTATAAATTCTAACTTTCAGATTTTTTGACAGCAGACTGGATGATAAGAGCTTCTCAACCGAATAATAACACGCATTTCCCATATTTATTCTGCGTTTAATTTCCTCCCGAGTATCATTTATATTTGTTACTGTTGCTCCAAGATTGTAAATAATATTCAAATAAATTCAATTTGTCATCTCGTTTTTCAATTCTAAATCAATTTCCAGGTTATGTCAAAATTAGTTCATGTTACATTACATCAAGGTCAATGACATTATTGTTCCTCGGAAAAACTTAATACTTTCGCGTCTGCGCACATCTTACAATTAACGAGCTATGATAAAGGTCACTTCCGATCTTCTGTCAGATACAAATAAAATGAATACTTCTGAATAATTTCAAGTTAGAAATATGGTCGAGCATAAAAAGTCGTATGAAACTTGCCTATAATGGTAATTAAGACGCTCGTATGAAAATTATGAAACTCGCTTGCGCTCGTTTCATAAACAAACATACCTGCGTCTTAATTACTATCATTATAGGCTCGTTGCATAATGTACTACATTAGATTCCTTACCAATACTACCATGTATCGTCTTCCTTAGCCAAGAGCGCTAAGGCATGGCTTGTTCACCTGGCTCTCGCCGACACGGGCTCGAATCTCGTAGGATAGAATTCTCACGTTGACTTACTCCTTTTTTAGTTAACCCAGACATCATCTTAAACATACTATTACTTTACAAAAGTGACCATCATTCCCGGAGTGGCTAACCGGGAACTGCTTGACAAGTCACCCTGCATAGTCAGGAGACCCTTGCCTTTCACCGGGATTTCGTGGCTAATTCTTGATCATCATGTAGGCTACTAAATAATCCTCTATATTTGAAATGTCCTATAATTTTGTTCATTATTTTTAAAGATATTTTAAATATATTTACGTATTTAATTAAGGCTATTCTTCTGTAAACGTCCAATGCACTTCAGCAGAGGAAACCAAATCCGATTTTTGCGTCACCCTCACTTTTTCCTTCCCCTCTACATCCACTCTTCGCTGAATCAAAGTACACAGAAGCAAGAAAGTACACAAGCTATTTCCCTCGATGTCCGTGAAATCCCTAGGGGTAGTTAGGGTCACTTTCTCACTCAATTGGAAAATTGCGACAGAAATTCAGTTGGAATTGAAGGAGCTATTCCTTCAGGCTAGGCATGTGCGACGTTCTATTCAATTTCAATTGAGTTAAGGGAAATAATTTCCATACTAGATCATACATAGCGCTAGGGGCTATTTTCATGCCTCCAAAACTAAAGCTGGTACGGTCGTGTCACAAGTTTCGCTGCATCAGCAAAGGAACATAATTCGAACTTTATTCTGTATCAGGGAATTGTGTCAAGATTTGCATTCTACTTGCAACTACAGTGAAAGTACACAAGCAAATCAGTAAGTCACAAATTGAAATAAAGTGCACGCAGCTTCTTGTAATCACGGATAATATTATCATTCGGCTAACATTATTACTTTTATGAATTCCCGTATAGAGAGATAATAAAACATTGCAAATATATTGTTTAATGTAATCAATAATTCGGTTTATATTATCACTTTTTGCCGATTTGTGGGTTTCTTCCTTCAATACGCATTGGAAAAATTGCACTGTAAAAACGTGTCTCTGGTCAATGTTACAATCTGTAAAGGACAATATCACCAGTTGAAGAGGTGGTTTTTGTCATCTAGTCTACTGTCAAATCGTACAAAATGTTGTCCAATATTCTTTTGAGAAGATTAACTCCATATGTAGATGAAATTATTGCTGGTCGTGTTGTTTTGGGCGTAAAAGATCGACTATTGATCAGATATTTTGTATTCGACAGATAATGGAGGAAAAAATGGGAGTATAAGGGTACAGTACATCAGTTATTCATAGATTTCAAAAAGGCATAGAACTCGGTTAAGAGAGAAGTTTTATATGATATTCTTATTGAATTTGGTAATCCCAAGAAACAAGTTGGGTTAATTAAAATATGTCTCAGTGAAACGTACAGCAGAGTCCGTATAGGTTAATTTCTGTCAGATGCGTTTCCAATTCACTGTGGGCTAAAGCAAGCAGATGCACTATCACCTTTACTTTTTAACTTTGTTCTAGAGTATGCCATTAGAAAAGTCCAGGATAACAGAGAGGGTTTGGAATTGAACGGGTTACATCAGCTGCTTGTCAATGCGGATGACGTGAGTATATTAGGAGAAAATCCACAAACGATTAGGGAAAACACGGGAATTTTACTGGAAGCAAGTAAAGAGATAGGTTTGGAAGTAAATCCCGAAAAGACAAAGTATATGATTATGTCTCGTGACGAGAATATTGCACGAAATGGAAATATAAAAATTGGAAATTTATCTTTTGAAGAGGTGGAAAAATTCAAATACCTGGGAGCAATAGTAACAAATATAAATGATACTCGGGAGGAAATTAAACACAGAATAAATATGGGAAATGCCTGTTATTATTCGGTTGAGAAACTTTTATCATCCAGTCTGCTGTCAAAAAAATCTGAAAGTTAGAATTTATAAAACAGTTATATTACCGGTTGTTCTGTATGGTTGTGAAACTTGGACTCTCACTTTGGGAGAGAACACAGAGATTAAGGATGTTTGAGAATACGGTTCTTAGGAAAATGTTTGGGGCTAAGAGGGATGAAGTTACAGGAGAATGGAGAAAGTTACACAACGCAGAACTGCACGCTTTGTATAGTGCTGAACTGTTTTCAGAACATGGGAGAAGCGGTAGTAGAAGGAAGAAGAATACAATGCATAAGATTTGCTGATGATTGGCGTTGTCAGCATAAGAGGAGATGATACTAAGGGACGTGCTACTGGAGCTTCAAATACTAGAAGTGTACTACAAGCAGTAACATGAGCTGTTGCCAGGAAGTCAAAAAAAAAGATAGCAATGACCAATGAATGATGAAGGATGGATGGAGCGGAGAAAATTTCTCTCCGGCACCAGGACTCGAACCTGGGTTATCTCCGCTCCACCCATCCTTCATCATATGGTGATGCAGAATTCCTACACGGATGTACTTCGATACATAATAATAATAATAATAATATGGCCAAGGGAGCTCTTAATAGAGAAAGGAGTACATTCTGCGGACCTCTGGAAAAAGAACTAAAGAAGAGATTGGTGAAGTGCTTTGTGTGGAGTGTGCCATTGTATGGGGGCAGAAACATGGACATTACGACGAAGTGAAGAGAAGCAAATAGAAACATTTGAAATGTGGATATGGAGAAGAATGGAGCGTGCGAAGTGGAGAGGCAGAATAAGAAATGAAGCTGTGTTGAAAAGTGTGAGTGAAGAAAGAATGATGCTAAGACTGATCAGGAAGAGAAAAAGGAATTGCTTGGGTCACTGGCTGAGAAGAAACTGTCTACTGAAAGATGCACTGGAAGGAATGGTAAACGGGAGAAGAGTTCGGGGCAGATAATGATGTCAGATGATAGACGACATTAAGATATATGGATCATATGAGACAAAGAGGAAGGCAGAAAATAAGAAAGATTGTAGGAAGCTGGGTTTGCAGTGAAAGATCTGCCCATGAGCAGAACACTGAATGAATGAAAGCCTAGGCTATATGAGATCTCTTCTCTATAGGTAATTTGAGATCCACTTTCGCTTAAATTACTTGGTGAAATTTTATATCCAGCAGTAAATATTGATTCTGAACGCTTCATTCAAGATAAGAAGAAAACAAGCCGAAGCTATAAGAAGCCATTCGAGATGGATACTCTATCTCTTTGATGGAGGGAGAGGAAATTTCAATTACACGAGCACAAAAAGTGCAGAAAGAAATTAAGGGGAAAATTGATTGTTCTCAGCGCTGTAAGTTTCAAACAGTGTAGCCTTCTGGAGCAGACCGAATTCCATCTCGACATTCCTCACGTCACTAAGCGACATATCCTCCCCACCCTTCTTCTTCTTCATTGCCCTCGGTTCATTAGCACAGCCAAGTTCATCCCCTTCTGGCCTTTAATTATCCACGTGACCGCATCCCTTCGCGTTCACCCTGGGGGGCCACTTGACTCACAAGGGTTACTAAACATACCCCCACTCTTCTTAGCCACTACCAACCACCTCACTCTTGCAAATTGCTTCGCCTCTTAACCCTCCCGCGTTCAATTTACTCATCAATAATTCTTAAGGGATCACGCAAGAAGTGTGAGAAATTGGACACTGTCCATTTGTCGACATGCTAATTTAATGAGATGTTCAGGAAGGTGGCGAAGATATATTTTCACTGAACCCTCGTTGGCTCAGCTCAAAGACGGAATTCTCCATCCTTACGTGACCGACTAATTTAGCGTGAACTGCGGGGTTGAAGTTGTGAGCCCCGTCCTTTAAAAGCTTCCATTGGATTATGTCAGCCCAACTTCTAATAATGTCACGAGGTCTGGATTAGAACAAGAGCGGCTTATAGGAGCGCGTTTATTTCACACCATACATCAAACAGAGAGAAAAGGCAAACCCTTTATCCTAAAAAAAAAGGCCTAAAGCAGGGCGATCCCATATCTCCGAAACTCTTTACATCAACAATTGAGGAGATATTTCGAAACTTGGAATGGGAGAAACGTTGGGTAAATATCAACGGAAGAAAACTATCTAATTGAGGTTCGCAGATGACATCGTCTTATTCGCTGACACAACAACAGAACTGCAAAACATGATTGAGGAACTAAATATCAAAAATACGTATATTGGACTGACCATGAACAACACGAAAACAAAAGTGATGACGAACGCACAGGAGATCCCAATCAGAGTAGGCGACACAGAATTGCAGTATGTCTCCGAATATGTGTATTTGGGGTCAACTAGTTACCTTCACACAAAGAAGCCACAAAGAGATCAATAGAAGAATTTAATCGGCATGGAAGGCGTTCTGGAGCCTGAAGTTCATATGGACGGACAAGACAATCAAACGCAAGCTCAAGTTCGAGGCACTAGAGACATGTGTAATCCCAGTTTTGCTATACGGCTGCCAAACTTGGACATTGTCCGAGAGACAACGCTCAAATATACAAACATACCAGAGGAAGATGCAAAGAAAAATACTGGGCATCACGCTACGAGATAGAATGACAAACGAAACACTACAAAGACTGACGAACACTACTGACGCAGCAGAACGAGCCACGACAACGAAGTGGACCTGGGGGGGGGGGACATGTGGCGAGACTACACCAGGCAAGATGGACCCATGCAGTCACGATGTGGGACCCCTACGACGGAAAGAGAGGACAGGGAAGACCACGGCTCAGATGGTCTGACATGTTTACCAGAGAGGCGGGGAAACAATGGCCGAGGACAGCAAAGAACAGAGTTTTGTGGAAAGAACTAGGGAAGGTCATTGTAAATAGATAACGTAATCAGTGTTAAGATATTGTAAATAGTAAAGTCAGTATTAGTGAAAGTGTGAGATAAATTTTGTAAATAGTAAAGTCAGTGTTGAGAAAGTATCAGTTAAATAGTGTTTGTCAAAGTGCTGGTGTTAGTATTAATGTGGGTAGAGCAAGAAAAAATGAACAAAGAACAGAGTGCTGAGGCTAGTTAAAGTCTAACAGGGTTATTAACCATGTCACAAAAGTAGTATACACGACAAGCTCGCCTGGATTGGCTCACCAAGCGAGTACACTTGAGCCATCCCTGTCGAGAGGATTCTAACCCCATTACAGGAGGCCTGTGCCCAACATGGGACATCATGGCTAACATTCATTCATTCATTCATTCATTCATTCATTCATTCATTCATTCATTCATTCATTCATTCATTCATTCATTCATTCACATCTTGATAACCCAAAAGTGCTGTCACTCCTTTCCAAACATTGTTTAAATTGTATTCAGCATAAGTACCTAACAATGTGTGAAGATCATATCGTCGCCTGAATGCAAGAACTAGGTAACTTGATTTTTCATATTTTGTGACAATGCCTATTTACTTATTTATTGCACTAAGGAATATGTCTCGTTTTATTTTACCTATTTGTTATATTGGAAAATAGATGTCGCTGGTATCGTTCGATCAGTTATCTAGATCCTGGATTACATTTTGTGCGATTTTTGCTATGCTATAAAAGAGGTAACTAAAAAACGCAAATTTCAAGTTATCTTGTTCTTGCATTCAGGCGACGATACAGTGTACCACTGTGTATTATATAGCATTGCAAAAAATGAATAGGTCTACTTTTTTATGGATCAGTAATAAAGTTTTAAGAAAAGCTATTGGTAGAAAAATGGGACAGAAAACAGATCGAGTAATTTCAAAGGAAGAACTGTTCTGGGGCCGGGTATCGAACCCGGGATTATTTTATTTAATTATTTTATTTTATTGGGTTATTTTACGACGCTGTATCAACATCTAGGTTATTTAGCGTCTGAATGATATGAAGGTGATAATGCCGGTAAAATGAGTCCGGGGTCCAGCGCCGAAAGTTACCCAGCATTTGCTCTTATTGGGTTGAGGGAAAACCCCGGAAAAAACCTCAACCAGGTAACTTACCCCGACCGGGATTCGAACCCGGGCCACCTGGTTTCGCGGCCAGACGCGCTGACCGTTACTCCACAGGTGTGGACCCCAGGATCTATGGCTGGGGATATTAGTCTATAACTGTTTCGACGGGAGTCCGAGCTGCTTCGAGCGGCGTGCGTTGGCCGCAGTGTTAAAGAAAAAAAATTATGGTTTATTTAACGACGCTCGCAACTGCAGAGGTTATATCAGCGTCGCCGGTGAGCCGGAATTTTGTCCCGCAGGAGTTCTTTTACATTAGCGACGTGAGCCTGTCGCATTTAAGCACACTTAAAAGCCATGACCTGAGCCGGGATCGAACCCGTAACCTGGAGCGCAGAAGGCCAGCGCTATACCCACTGCGCTACCGAGGTCGACAGTGTGAAATAAAAGCACTGTATTTGTATCCACAGACAATGTAAATTGATTCTACAACACTTTCCTTACATTGTAGGATGTCATTAGCGTAATCCAGAGATACATAACTGGCGAGAGAGGGGTGGAAAGCATGGGGAAAGCGTTGGTTCCCCGTCCACAATCCACCGGCGCTGAATGACGTATCTGTGGCCCGTACGCAATCACATAACACAGACAATGAATACAAATCCCCTCCCCTACCAAGTCAATGACGTAGGGGTGGAAGGAAGGGATGAGTGACGTATTCCGATGAGTGACGTAACGGCACAATTGTCGTCCAGTTCTGCAAGCCTGGCCTAATATATATAGATTTTATTTTATTGGGTTATTTTACGACGCTGTATCAACATCTAGGTTATTTAGCGTCTGAATGAAATGAAGGTGATAATGCCGGTGAAATGATTCTGGGGTCCAGCACCGAAAGTTACCCAGCATTTGCTCGTATTGGGTTGAGGAAAACCCCGGAAAAAAACCTCAACCAGGTAACTTGCCCCGACCGGGATTCGAACCCGGGCCACCTGGTTTCGCGGCCAGACGCGCTGACCGTTACTCCACAGGTGTGGACTTATACATAAATATACATACTACCGGTACTTAAAGATACAAATTTGATTTTAATAAAATGTAAAAATTGGTTTTCTAATATGGGATAGTGCCTAATATGGCGGTGATAGAGGTTCCTAATATGGGGAATTTAAATAGGTGTATAACTACAAACAATTTCCATTATTATACTGAACAGTGTTTTTAATGAATGTGATCGATTGGTTCCCAGAGTAAAAGTCACAGGTTCAAATCCCGACCAATTACAATGGTTTATTATCAACATTTCAGTAGCTCACAATTTGTCTCTATTTAATTCCTTTTTTAATTATCGTCTTCGGATGAATATAAAGATTCATATTGAAAACTTGCAGATAAGGAAGCTTCATTTGTACTTAATAGGTCTGTATGTAAAGTAGTAATGTATAGTCTATTCCCTAATATGGGATACAGCATATTAGGCCCTCCGCCCTATAGGCTACCAAAATAGAGAAAAAAAAAGCCTTTCAGCTACTTTTGAGAATGGAGTTAGGTAAATAACAGAGTAGCGTCAGACAACGTAATTTTCATACTATCATTTGAGCATTAATTTGTTAAAAATAAAATATTCTTTCTTATATTTACATACACAGACGCCACTACCAATAAACATTTTGTTGTGGGAACTTCTTTCTTCTGCTCACTGAGACGGCTTCTTACACAGGATTATGGTGACCTACCAACAGAAAATGTTGTTATCTGTGCCCTTGTGGATTATTAATTTTCCACACGATATCAGCGCCAAACAGCTGAGATTCCGAAGTAAACCATAGTAAGCACCACCCCAAGTTAGGCAACTTTCCTCTATAGGCCTACTCGTATAATGTCTCAGGTAATTAAAAGCAGAGACTGTGATAACTTCCAGCAGAAAATCCAATCATTCATTTATTTCACATAAAGAATGTGGCAAAATATCCTCCCTAATTTAAAGTTTAAATAAAAAACAGATGTATCGAAATCAGGAAACTTTATTAATATGAATGGCATCTTAACAGTGGGAATTTTTCATTTTTTTTTAATAATGTGTCTCACAAGTGGTGTCCTTCACTATCAATGCATTGTTCAATGCGACTTCGGAAATTCTAAATCACTCTAACTAGCATTTCTTGAGGAATAAGACCAATTTCATCCTGTATTGCATTTCTTAGGTCTGGCAAAGTCCTCGGCCGATGTTTGAACACCTCAGACAGAGAAAAATATTACAGGGTACAAGGTCTGGTGATCGTGATGGCCAGGGGACGTCGCCACGTGAAGAAATTAAGCGTCTGGGAAACATCTGAGCAGCGACAACGGAATTACCACTTGCCAGAAACGATACCACAGCGTAAGCACGTTCTTTCTCCCGTCCACGGCATAGTTGGAATTCGTTACAGATTACAATTTGCACTAATTGAATGTCAATTCCGTGTATTCAATGTCCTATTCAATTCTTGTTGTTTCGCGCATTTCATGGCAACGGATGTCAACCTAAATTTCTCACTGTTTAGATACAGTTCATATTAATACAGTTTCCTTATTTTCATCCATCTGTTCTTTATTTAAACTTTAAATTAGGGAGGATGTTTTGTCGCATCCTTTATTTCTCCACAGGTAATTATTTTGAGCACAATAAATCGAATGCTTGTAATGCAGAAGGAATTTTGTCCGCTGTATCAGCATAACTTTCAGCCTAAATTATCTAATAAATAAGGACAACAGACTCAACTACACAAAATTTCTAGGACTTTTTATAGATTCCAGTTTAACATGGAATAAAAATCGAATACATATGCACAAAGCTATCAAGAGGTTTATATTTGTTAAAGAAATGAACGACTTGCGTTTCTCAAAATTATTTAAGATGTGCCTACTTTTCTTTCTTTCAGTCGATAATCCAATATGCCCTAATTTTCTGGGGAAATGGAACCAAAATTGGAAGCGTCTTGATTTTACAAAAGAAAGCCATTAGAATTTTATGTAAATCAAACTATCTGGAACATTGTCGGCCACTTTTCAGACAATCATGGATTTTAACAATCATAAATTTGTATACATATGATCTAGTACTTTACACTCGACAAAATATCGACAATTACTCATTAGTGGCCAATATACATGATCATGAAATTAGAAATTGTGAACAAATTAATATTCCACATTGTAGATTACACAACAGCAACACAAATCTTTTAATTATGGGGATGAAATTATATAATAAGCTCCCCAGTCAATATTATAAACTACCAATCAATAGCTTCAAAACTAGATTTTACAATCGGTTATTAAATAATCCTTTTTATTCTGTTGCTGATTTTTTCAACACAAATTTGTATATAATTGTAATTCAATAAATAAGTTTAATTGCAAGTTACTGCTTCTTGTATTAGTGATTTTAAAATGTATTTATATGTTTTCAATGTATTCTGACGAAGCCTAAAACTGTATGTCTAATGGCCAAATAAATTGAATTGAATAGAATTGAAAAGAATAAAGAAAGATTAACTTATGGTAACTTAAGTTCAGAATATTTATGCACTCTTCTAAATACGTTGCGAACACAATTTGTAGCCACTGAAAAAACGAAACAAATTTACCTTTACAAAGTGGAAATAATAAATCTTTGTATTTCACACTTAGAATTTACTAAATCCATTAACATATTTCACAAAACAAGACCAGCACAATATAAATTTTATGAAATGTTGAGGTAACGGAAAGCATCTTTGTCAAAATGATTCAAATTCCTAAAAATGTATTCACTCAAGGTATAAAGCACGGAGCCTAGACTCGCTCTCGTCTTCCAGCCACGGCTTACAGCGTTCCTAATTTAGTGTATGAAGGGAAATTAAATTGAAAGACATAATCGATACCGTAGTTTTAGAGGCTTTTATAAGAGGGCACTAGCGAACTAAATTGCCCTTTTTGAAAGTTTTCTGTTTAGGAGGGGTGAGTACATGTCTTAGTATGCAGTGAAAATTAATTTTCATGCTGTGGCAGATACGCGAGGCATTAACGAGGCAGAATATCGGAGCCACAAAGACCAGTTGCGGGCGGAATCGAGATCGGCGCACCAACACATGTAACGTAACAGTGTTTTGACCAGCGAAAACATTGCTTCTCTCTCTCTCTCCTTTCCTCTCTCACCATTTCTCGAAAATCACTGATAATATTCCTATATATAAATCCATTCACTCATATAGGCGCTCATCTGTCCACCGTTAGCCTTATTTAATTAACTATGGAGAGAAAGATATAACATAACAATTACATGAATGTAATATTACATATTACCCTTTCATTTCAAAATTTTTCTTAGATCTTCTACTGTAAAACAGCTTCTCAGTTTCTTTTGACATATTTAAAAAAAACTGAAGGCATTCGTATTTTCATATAGGCTATTACGTTCATTTACATTTTAAATAAAGCCCTAAAATATATTAAGTATGATAGGTTTATTTGTAACTTTTTGATATATAATAATAATAATAATAATAATAATAATAATAATAATAATAATAATAATAATAATAATAATACCCCTTCCAATGTGCTCCTTTAAAAGATCTTAAAGTGAAATTTCTATCTGATATTGACAAATTAATTCGCAGCGCTGTTAAGGAAATAATTAACATTCCTACTGATACCCCGGATGCTATGTTGCATGCACCAAGAAGATTGCGAGGTTTAGGAGTCTTTAAAGGCCAGTGGGAAGCTTACCTTCAGCACTTAAATATTTGTAAAAGACTTTTACACGTTGACAACCCTCATGTAGCAGCCACTCGAAATCTTCCAAACGAAATTGAACACTGCATCAAACAATTACCAATTACCTTCGATTGCTCTGAACGTATTTCTTCTCAAAAACTAAGAAAGGCATTGCGTGAAGATTCTTTTCATCAATGGAGCAAATTGAAAAGTAAAGGTTTGGGAGTTGTTTTCTATTCTCACTGGAAGAAAGGTAATTCGTGGATCTCAACCAAAAAGGGACTTTCGAGCAGTTAGTGGACGCAAGCCATTAAGATGAACTGTAATACAATACCTGTACGTACTCTCCCTGGTAGAACTCTTGACTCAACCCGTTGCAGAAGATGCGACGAGCAAGAAACGCTTCCTCACGTCTTGGGTTTCTGCCATCATGCAGAATTGCTCCGAATCAACAGACATAATACGGTTCGTTCTCTCATCGCATCTTCCATCCGTCAGAATGCTTCCTATGAGGTTTATGAGGAGGTTGGTTGCGTCTCTTCTGATGATCTACTTTTTGGGCTCATGTTCGGTGCCCGTGGCACGATCCCACGTGAAACTTTAAATCAACTTAAACAATATAAAATTTCTGATGCAACAATTGATGCCATAGGATCTCACGTGTTAAAATCATCCTTAGCTATAATTAGTAATCATTTGTACCCAACAAAATTTTTATTGTAAATGATTTCCTACGTTTTCTTATCTTAATGTTTTTTCTTTTTCTTTCCAAGTGTAACAAAATTGTTCTGTTTACTTATTATTCTTTATGAATTGATTAGTAGGCCGATCTATCGAACCCTTATTTAGGGCGGCTTTTGTTTCTATCTTTAATAATAATAGTAATGTCAAATGTTCAATTGTTTTACAAAAATTGCATGAATGTCCTTTGAGACATAAGATTTACAGTGTATATGATGGAGTTATATAAACTAACGCATTATATTACACATACAGTATATAAAACTAAATACAAATATTTACATACGGAATACTTAATAAATTTTACAGAAGAAAGAGTTCGTCCAAAGGGCTGGACTCGGGAAGAGTACCTAAGACGCTCATTGCATTTCCGCGTTGAATTGCAATACTTAAGCGTTGACGCAAATAAGTAGTGCAACGGCGATCACCAGTAATGGAGATTAAAATTTGGCCTATTTGAGATACCAAAACTTTAGCGTCATGACTCCAAGGACCGAAGGTCTCCACAGCAAAGAGACAAAGATGTAATTGTCTAAAAGATGAGCATTTATTGACTTTCTTCTTCACGGCTAATTCAGCAGCAGATGCTGGGCCTCTGGAGGTATTCGGTTAGTGAGATGGAGCTAGAGTGTCACCGCAAGTGGAGTCCCAAATTAAAGATTTTCCTCTAGACCATGGAATTAAGGTGAGACCATCGGGTCGTTTACCATCCGCGCGACTAATACCTGGTGGTTCCAAAAGAGACGGGATGCCACAAGAAGTCAGAGATCTTTTAATGATGTCATTGAGTGATGTATGTCTGGGAATGCGACCCTTGCTCCTCGCACAGCTGAGTGCATGATAACCGTAAATATCAGCAATTCCCCCGCAAATACATTGGTGTGGCTGGCAGAGTTTACAACCAAGGCGTAAAGCCATTGCGATTTTAAAGCATGTACTATCTATTAGAGTGCCGATGTGAGGAGAAGGTAATGCGTGTAACCAAGCTCCAGACTCACTCTCTTGAAGAGCTAGGAGACGTGCAATGTCTTGTTCGGATTTGAAAGAAGAAAGTAGTTTATCTAAAATTTTTTGGGAAAAGATAACGTCCCACTGCTTTTGAAATTCAGGATGGGCAGGAGGATGAGTGGTTTGTGAGGAAGCATACCAAATAGTCAGAGCATCACGCACATGACAGATTTCAGCTGCATCACTGTATAAAGGAAAGACCGATTTGATGCAACGGAAAACCCCAAAGGCAGAAGAAAGAAAAGCAGGTATACAAACGTCAGAAAGTTTCCGAATGCCCTTACCACCAAATTTAATTGATAATAATAATAATAATAATAATAATAATAATAATAATAATAATAATAATAATAACAACAGTAACAACAATAATAAGAGTAATAATAATAATAAATATTAATAATAATAATAATAATAATAATAATAATAATAACTTATGTTTAATATCAAAGGAACTTTTTAATAGGCAATTTATACTAATAGCTCTTACAATAAACATGATCAGTACTGATACTGATGCAATAACAGTTATGTATGAAAAATGTTCGTAAATTAGAGTTTCTTGGCACGAATGTGAAGTTTGCGAAACGAGGCGTAGCCGAGCTGTAGACGGCTAAGTAAGTGAAAGAATATAAATACAGACTTTAAAGTTATTAGGGTTATGAATTTCATCGAGAATATCGTGAATGAAACTAAAATGTTGTAGTTGCGAAAATAAATAAATTCTAATAACTGTATTTTGTAGATGTGATCTGGAAGAAAATGTTGGGTCAAGCGTGTAATATTTGTGAAGTTGAAACAAATTTCCGAAGACCAGACCATGAAAACTCCACTCGAAACAAAATAAGGATTGTTAGAGCGGTTTTTTCTAGTTACTTACAAATGGGTATTAGAGAAGATTCATTGCTGCCTTCACGTAAGTCCGCCATCGGTCCTATCTTAAGAAAGATTAATCCAGTCTCTACCATCATATCCCACCTCCTTCAAATCCATTTTAATATTATTCTCTCATCTACGTCTCGGCCTCCGCATGGCTCTTTTTGCCTCAGATCTTCCAACTAACACTCTATATACATTTCTGGATTCACCCATTACTTGCTATATCCCCTGCTCAACTCAAACGTCTGGGTTTAATGCTCCTAATTATGTCAGGTGAAGAATACAATTGTGCAGTTCTGCGTTGTGTAACTTTCTCCATTCTCCTGTAACTTCATCCCTCTTAGCACAAAATATTTTCCCAAGAACCTTATTCTCGAACACCCTTAACCTCTGTTCCTCTCTCAAAGTGAGACCAAGTTTCACAACCATACAGAACATCCAGTAATATAACTTATTTTTTTTTATATAAATTCTAACTTTCAGGTCTTTTGAGAGCAGACTGGATTACAAAAACTTCTCAACCGTTTAATAGCAGGAATTTCCCATATTTATTCTGCGTTGAATTTTCTCTCCAGTGTCATTTATATTTGTTACTGTTGCTGCAAGGTGTTTGAATTTTTCCACCTTTTCAAAGGATAAATTTCCAATTTTTATATTTCCATTTCGTACTATGTTCTGGTCACGAGACATAATCATATAACTTTGTTTTTTTTTCGGGATTTACTTCCAAATCTATGTTCTTACTTTTCAATTAAAACAGGAGAAGCAAAACTATGCACGGCAAGGAAGTTGACATATTCAGAAAATGAAGCGCCTTCTGCTCCTAGAATTCTCACTGCTACTGTAAGAAGATATTATATACGCCTATAAACTTATATATAATTGCTAATTACCTAATTACTTTCAATCTGTAACATTTTTGTACGTGTTTGTTGAAAAGTAGAGAGATTTACCAGAATCTGTGACCGAATAAAATTTGAAAATTTGAATATTTTTTCGATAAATGTGTAGAACGAATGGCAGTGCGAAAAGAGACATTTTACGCACTGATTCATTTGAGAAGAAGAAGAAAAAGACGAAGGAACGAGGTGAAATATCGAGGCATGGCAGGTTTTCATTTATTAATTCTGTTTAGAGTGTTTTAGTGATTCATTAACAGTTTCCTTTTGCTTATTTCTGGTTTAACTATAATGTTTGTAGGTAGTGATCTTAATTTATTTTAGACTTTCTTTAATTTATCTTTTTTATTTGAATTCGGACTACTATACCCATTAGCTACACGAATAATATTCCTAATATGCATTTATATAATATATAATATAATAAACCTATATTAATAGGCTGAAAATCCACAAAAAATTAGGGAAAACGCGGAAACTCTACTTAAAGCAAGTAAAACAATAGGGTTGGAAGTAAATCCCGAAAAGACAAAGTATATGATTATGTCTCGTGACGAGAATATTGTACGAAATGGAACCATACAAATTGGAGATTTATCCTTCGAAGAGGTGGAAAAGTTCAAATATCTTGGAGCAACAGTAACAAATATAAATGACACTCGGGAGGAAATTAAACGCAGAATTAATATGGGAAATGCCTGTTATTATTCGGTTGAGAAGCTTTTGTCATCTAGTCTGCTGTCAAAAAATCTGAAAGTTAGAATTTATAAAAGAGTTATATTACCGGCTTTTCTGTATGGCTGTGAAACTTGGACTCTCACTCTGAGAGAGGAACATAGATTAAGGGTGTTTGAGAATAAGGTTCTTAGGAAAAATAATTAGGAACATTAAATCCAGAAGTTTGAGATGGGCAGGGCATGTAGCACGTATGGGCGAATCCAGAAATGCTAATAGAGTATTAGTTGGGAGGCCGGAGGGGAAAAGACCTTAGGGGAGGTCGAGGCGTAGATGGGAGGATAATATTAAAATGGATATGAGGGAGGTGGGATATGATGCTAGAGAGTGGATTAATCTTGCTCAGGATACGGACCAATGGTGGGCTTATGTGAGGGCGGCAATGAACCTCCGGGTTCCTTAAATGTAAGTAAGTAAGTAAGTATATTAATAGGCTACAGAAATAAGCCGTAATTCTGTTTGAGCAATAGAAAATATAATATAACAAATTGCTATCGCTTACGTTCTTGCGAATAAATTCGCAACGTTTCGAATCACACCATTTCGCTTTCGTCTAAATGATAACACACCTCGAAAGACTTTACATTATCTTACTCTCCTCTCAGTAACATTGTGAGCCAGTCCTTTGATTCAGGAAGACAGGCAGTCTTAAAAGTGTCGTACCTCTACATGCATTAGGGATCAGCGTGCTGTGTTAACCAGGGGAATTTTGAACTTTAAAGAAATAATTCAGGTAGCGGTGCACGTCTTTCTGTAGGTTCATTATACTTCAAAGGAAAATGATATTTTGACTAACAACACAAGTCTACTTTCAATAAACTTCAATATGACACCAAGTAATTTACATAACGTAATTAACTTTCAGACACGAACTTGTCTGCTTCAGAAGCAGACCTACTTTCTTACGTGAATAAAGAATTCCATGAAAATTACATTTTTTCATTATACACGTTACGTACTAATTCATATAACGCCATTTAAGAGATAGACCTAAATTGCTCGAACGTCATTAAAAATTATTTTATGTTAAAAATTCACAATTACAACACAGGAGATCATAGAAGTCGATCTGATTAGAATCCTCTGTTAACTTTCCTTCTTTATTTTAGTTAATTCGGGTTGTGAAAGAGACAGTGACTGCAACATTGAAGCACAATACTGTGTGTTCATTTCAAAATGTGTGTCATGACGTCACTGTTGTGAGTCAGCGATTTGAAGCGAGTTTCAGCTTTTATGTCAAACAAGTTGCCTATTAATCAAGGCGTTCAATCTGAACTTGAGAACGTGTATGGTATAACTTGAACGTCGTAGCAACAGATGGCGTTCTGTACGGTCTGTGTGCTACCATAACCTCTTTCGAACTGTGTTTTGCGCCGGCAAGTCGTACGCAGGGTATTTGTTATCATCGGTTGGGTACGGCAACATTCCACAACACAAATCAAATTCCCCGTGTCCATATTGACCGTCGAAGTTAATGTCAACAAATACTGTACGTAAGTAATCGTCTTAACCCTCTCCCCATATCCCGACAGTAAGAAAAAAAAATTCACCCCAGTACGTGTTTCCAAACAGTTCACATTCCTGCCACTACTGGAGTTACCGTACGTATCGGTAAGTACTCTTCTGAATGAACGCCGTGCTTGCTAGGCAACTTCTCTGGTACATAGGTAATACGCCTCTGCGGAAGTGTAGGAAGATTGAATTGTCTAGGCTCATCGGCTAGCCACTTGACATCATACAGCGAGCCATGACACACTGAACTGAACACGCAGTATATTGTATGTATTCACGTCATCTGCATTTTCATAATATTGCAATTTAAATAAATTTATTTTAGACTTTGACACCACTACATTCTAGTGTCGAGGCCATAAAAGCATGGAGTTCTACCTCCATGTCCTCCCCAAGAAAGCCTTTATGATGTGTAAAGGGACTACCATTACATAAATAAGATTTGCAAGTGTAGATGAACAAGATATTTGATGGACAAAAATCACAATAAAATTCCTCAATTTCAAAGACGCAGTGCGATTATCATATAAAGTATGGGACTGAGCATACCGGCTCTGGCCGAAAGGGAACATCACAGGGGAAACTAGATGTGGGGAAGTAGAGGAACTGATAAGGAGTGTTGACAGACTAAAAGTCTGACCATTCAGCTACCGCAGGAGTTAATATGGGTAGTAGCTTTGGAGTAACGGTTGATGAATTCTTCAAAGGAACAGTGTGGTGAGTCCCGTATAATAGTAATGAATAATAACTGAAGCTCAAATCCTTAGATTTGTGTTAACTCTTTTGCTCTATCATTAAAGTCGAGATTTCGATCTTATTTTTAAAGAGGATAATTTTTATAGCATCTATGAATAAAAAATCTTTAGTTTGAAGCCTACATTCTGAAGAAATCGTCTACAGTGAATTTGTACACATGTAGGGTTTTTTTTAAAGTCGCGAATGATTTAAAAGTGCTCTCAGTTTGTCAAGAAGAAAGTCTGTAAAATATAATAATATAGTTTTGTCCACAAAAGAACGGAGTTTATTTTTTATAGAAACTTGTTTGAATTCTTTCACTAACGTTGTTATGACAAATTAAATAAAAACATCAACTGAAGTTATTCTTGTGTGATTTATTTACTTTTTTGCAAATTATTACCATAAAACAATTTTATAATTATGAATATTATTCAATAATAATAATAATAATAATAATAATAATAATAATAATAATAATAATAATAATAATAATAATAATAATAATCAGGCTTAGGATCTGCGCCACTTTAGCAACCAATGAACGCACAACTTGACTATAGAGTTCCTTGAACATAGTAGACAGACATACTGTGAATGTAAACAACGACGTCAATGTGCTTCGTTGAATTCTACTGTTAATAGTACAATCTAGTAACGGTGGAAAATGAAGTAGGATACACACCTAACAAGTTTTCATGTCCCTCGGCGACGTTGAAGGCGTTAGCGTTACAATGAACAATAATGTAATATTTGTAACTAGTTCGAAAAAACTGTTCACTATGAATTTAAAATGCTCTGTGATGGCCTGAGTTCGTTTCGTAGGGAGAGACGGAAGAATATTGTATCTCTGATCACGAACCGGATTGTACACTAACACACAGGTAAAAAAAAACTCAACGTGACACCTCACTCCATCTGTACTCCGTTCCACTGTTAACTTCATTCTTAAGTTGTCTCGGATCCTAAGCCTGGTAATAATAATAATAATAATAATAATAATAATAATGATAGTAACAATAATATATATAAAATAATATAATATAATAATAAAATATAACACTAATAATAATATATAATATAATATAATAAAATATAATAACAATAACAATAATAACAACAGCAGCAACAATAATAATAATAATAATAATAATAATAATAATAATAGTAATAATAATAATAGTAATAATAATAATAGTAATATTAATAATATTAATAATAACAAGAATAGTAATAACAATAGTAATAACATCAATAATAATAACAATAATAGTAATAACAATAATAATAGTAATAATAATAATAATAGTAATAATAATAATAGTAATAATAATAATAGTAATAATAACAAGAACAATAACAATAACAATAATAATAACAATAATAATAATATGAATAATAATAATCAGGCTTAGGATCCGGGACACTTTAGCAACCACTGTACGCACAACTTGACTATAGAGTTTCTTGAACATAGTAGACAGACATATTGTGAACGTAAACGACGTCACTGTGCTGCGATATATTCTACTGTTAATAGTACAATCTAGTGACGGTGTAAAATGAAGTAGGATATATACCTCACAAGTTTTCATATCTCTCGGCGACGTTGAAAGCGTTAGTGTTACAATGAACAATCATGTAATACTTGCAACTAGTTCGAAAAAAATGTTCACTATGAATTGAAAATGCATTGCGATGACCTGAGTTCGTTTCGCGGAGGGAGATGGAAGAATACTGTACCTCTGATCACGAACTGGACTGTACACCCTAGGTATTCTACAAGCAAAACTCAGCTTGGACTTCTCGCGGCGCGCACGCTATACCCCTCTTACTCGCCTGCAGTAGGCGTGAGAGCATGCTGGGAAGCGGATTATACGTCATGTGCGCGAGACAGTCACGCCGCCTGGTTTCTGCGCACTAAGTTTTCCTTGTTGGACGTCTATAACACACAGGTAAACAAAACTCAAAGCGGCACCTCACTCCAGCTGTACTCCGTTGCACTGTAACTTCACTTCATTCTTAAGGTGACTCGAATCCTAAGCCTAATAATAATAATAATAATAATAATAATAATAATAATAATAATAATAATAGTAATAATAATAATAATAATAATAATAATAATAATAATAATAATTATTATTATTATTATTATTATTATTGATCAATGATTGATGTAGACCATTATATTGTTTGTATTTCATCTCATTGCCATTTTCTATCATTCATTCCCATCATTTGTTGTTTTGTTCTGTTTTGTATCGTGCAAAAGTGTAATTGGCCTTGTGCTGTTGTTTTTGCACGTTAATATTCTAAATAAATAAATAAATAAATAAATAAATAAATAAATAAATAAATAAATAAATAAATAAATAAATAAATAAATAAATAAGTAAATAAATAAATTATGGTGATAATAATGATGAAATGCTACAATTTGGAAACTAGTCAGAGGATGAATAATTTCTCAAATGCTGAGTATTAGAACGAAATAACCAACTTCTCACCCTTCTAATGATTTTGGAGACAAACTTAGGACCTTATACCTGAAAATCTTCTTGAATTAAGGATTTTGTGATTCACGTCATTTAGAGCCGTAATGACTGTTGGTTTTAAATGAAAAAAAAAAAACAGAATATCATTCATAGTCGACTAACCTCTAGGTTCTACGCCACTGGTTGCCAAATTACACGAAATTGTGACGTAATAGAAATGCAACCCGCACACCACTGTCGCAGGGAGAGGAATGGAGTGTGTATCTCCTCAGGTAATGCAGTGAATAAAAGTGCAGAGATGGACTGTGACCAGAAAACAAAAACAATATAATATTCTTCTACTTATTAACTACACATACATTTTTACGTGTTAACTTTTATCCTCCTATTAATTATTTTTGTATCATTAATAAAATAAAGTATATTTTCTTATTTACCATAAAAAGAACGTGTACTTCACATCAGCAGATATCTGAAATTATAAATACGTAGCAGGCTGGTCACGAAGTTGTAAATTACACTACACACTTCAAAAAAACGTCGAAGTATTTTATTCCGATGAAGATATAGAAGCTGATACTTTTTAATTGTTTGTTTATTAATGAAATATTCAAAATATACTACTACATACGTCGGAAAAAACGTCAAAGTATTTTACCCCGATGAAGACATAGAAGCTGATACTTTTTAATTGTTTAATTATTAATGAAATATTCAAAATATACTTCTACATACGTTGGAAAAAACGTCGAAGTATTTTACCCCGATGAAGACATAGAAGCTGATACTTCTTAATTGTTTGTTTATTAATGAAATATTCAAAATATACTACTACATACGTTGGAAATTACGTCGAAGTATTTTACCCCGATGAAGACATAGAAGCTGATACTTCTTAATTGTTTGTTTATTAATGAAATATTCAAAATATACTACTACATACGTTGGAAAAAACGTCGAAGTATTTTACCCCGATGAAGACATAGAAGCTGATACTTCTTAATTGTTTGTTTATTAATGAAATATTCAAAATATACTACTACATACGTTGGAAAAAACGTCGAAGTATTTTACCCCGATGAAGACATAGAAGCTGATACTTCTTAATTGTTTGTTTATTAATGAAATATTCAAAATATACTACTACATACGTTGGAAATTACGTCGAAGTATTTTACCCCGATGAAGACATAGAAGCTGATATTTTTTAATTGTTTGTTTATTAATGAAATATTCAAAATATAATACTACATACGTCGGAAATTACGTCGAAGTATTTTACCCCGATGAAGACATAGAAGCTGATATTTTTTAATTGTTTGTTTATTAATGAAATATTCAAAATATACTACTACATACGTCGGAAATTACGTCGAAGTATTTTGCCCCGATGAAGACATAGAAGCTGATACTTTTTAATTGTTTGTTTATTAATGAAATATTCAAAATATACAGGGACATCATTTTATTTTTACTAACATATCTGATATTAACCTGCCTATACCTTTGAAACAACGGTTGCTAACCCCTTCCATGACTGGAGTTCGATGGCGTAATATACAAACAAATCACTTTACTAGGTATAGGAGGGAAGAAAAGTAATTCATCCATTTACGTAAACTAGGAAATATCAAGATTTTGAGTTTGATAATTTTCATTAGGTTTTTGTTTAATCAAAATACAGTACAGTATTAACAATGAGTGTTTTTACTCACGAAATGAGCTATCCATGCGGACGCATTCATTATGCAGTGTATATTAGAGTGTCTATAGCACATTAGCGTACACTATAGAGAATGAAGTTAAATTGAAAAATAATCATAATATGGATATTTAGACACATTTTTCAAAATGGTGGCGGTTCATTTCGATTAATGTATGTAATTCCAATTACCAGTTTCGTCATTCGTACTAGTAGGCCTAACTCATGTTGAAATAATTCTGAACCTACTCTATAAAAGAGTACCTTACGTACTGTAAATTCAATCTTCACTTCTGCTCGATCAGAAAAAATAAAATTACTCAGACATTCTATCTACTGTCCGTCCAAGTGATTATGTCGCAGGATAGTAGAAAGGAGGGAAATCACGTGACAGTTAATTACTTAATGAGGCCTGTTATTTAAGTTATTTTAAACAGTTGTATGGGTATCATATTACGTATATGTCCAATTCCTAACAGAAATTAATGTTCTCAGAAAAGAGCTAAGACAGCCTAGCCACTAGCCTTTACCGAGAGGCGAATAGAAGCTGGTGGGGAAAACCGGAATGCGACGTAGGCAAATGGACGACAGTACCTTTGCGAAAATGATGCAATATTGAAAGCTGTTTCGTCATTGGAAAACGCGAACATATTTTTGGAACGTACTGTGACGGTAAGGCTACTATGACTTGGATCTGTGTGGAAGACGGTTGAACTTCATTCGTAGAAGGGGTGGGAGTGAAGTACATTAAAAAACTCAGGTACAATAAAAATTGAAGTAAAAATAAAATGATGTCCCTGTACTACTACATACGTCGGAAAAAACGTCGAAGCATTTTACCGCGATGAAGACATAGAAGCTGATACTTTTTATTGTTGGTTTATTAATAAAATATTCAATTTACAGGTAACGCCGTGGTAGTCTTTATTTAAAGAAGAATAATGACAACGTACATTGTTCTTTTATATTTCATTTAAAATTTTACAGCAAATTAAGTATCTCATATTTTTTCCATCTGCACAAAAGAAATACTTTTGCTCCCATGCTCCTTTAAGTTTTCATATTATCTGTTTTCTGTTTTGGAAAAGACATCGAAACATATTATCCTACACACTTGTAACATTACATGTGTACGTCCGCTGCTGATAAATGTCTTGTCTTATATCGAAGTGAAGGCTGTAAACAGAGGGTGGAGGTAAGATGCCATGGTTACGCTTGAGTGGAGGCAGGGGCATGTGTCGCGACACAGCTTTTGGCGATCACTGTATCTACGCGAATACGAAGATACGAGAGTGTCTTCTACACGGCTTTAGCAGATGTGTAAAATTTATCCCACTTTAAGTTCCGAATTAAAGCCACTCTTCTACTACCACTGTATAATATTTCATTACTTGGTTATGTTGTAATGCTCTCTGACATCTACGTGAAAAATATATGCAAAACTAATGCCTGCAGAGGATCCTGGTGTGCTCTGAGAACGTCGCTAGATGAAATCTACACTCTGTTCATCAACAGGATAAGACAACAAGAGAGAGACATAAGGAGTTCTCAATTAAGATATAAGACGACAGTCTCTATGTGCTACACTTTGTTCCGTGCAGCATTCTGTACCGGTACCTTCGTCCTCATTGTTACAGGGTTCGCTTTGATGTTCCGCGTCACGGGTCACCTTCCTCCAGTCGCAAGTCATGACTTTTAAGTAATTATGTATAGCAATGTCTTAAGTAATTTGCTTGTCTCCAATTTGAATGTTGGATGATGCGATTTTAATTAAGATACCATTAAATGCATGACTTGCTCGAATATAGCTCAGGTGCAATACCGCACTGGCGATGCTACATGGTAGGATCGGAATGTTATCTTTCATGTCAGAGTATGCAGACAATCTCTCTGTAGCCACTAAATCTATGCAATTGGACTGGAGAATTCAGTTATTTTTACGCCACGTTTTAATTTTGTGTTCTTAAAATTATTATTAAAATTTGGAAATACTGATAATAGACCTACATGAATGAAAACAAGTAGATATTTGTAGAAATGTGTGCTATGAATATTCTACTCTAATTAGCTGAAAGTAAATGTTATATTTAAACTCATAATAGAATACCTGTTCCCGGTGGTTGTGAAACTAACGTGGAAGTCTTCTTCTTCTTCTTCTTCTTTTCTTCTTTTCTTCTACTTCATGGTTTGGACTTTCAATCCGTTCCGACTCCTATTTGTTCAGACCATATTTTCCTAGGTCTCCCAATACTTCTCTCGAAAATGATTGAAATTAAATATATACGGTATTTAGTGTGTCAAGTGTAAATGTGTTGAAATGACGTAATTTTCTGCAAATAAAACTAAAAAAAAAAAAAACGAATAAATGAAAAAAGTTAATTAAACTTACTCTTGAAAGTTATGGGTCCAAAATGTACCTAGTCTACCCAGAATTCGCAAAGCAGGAGAACTATGACATCAGCCTCACTCCACTTCTATTGGGGATGATCGACTTCCGCCCCGAGAATGAATGTTGATGCAGCCGAGCGTAACTAGAACTCCGTGACTGCACAGGTATAATCTTTTCGCTGTAAGAAAAATCCTAATATAAACAATAGCACGTGACTGAAGTGAGGCTTCATTGGCAGCTGTTTGGCGCCATAGATTCTCAGTACGTGTTCCCGCCTACTGTTGTACATTCTGTTTCATGTTAAACATTTCCCGTTACTCGTCAAGTAGGCCTAACCTCACTACTATGCATTCGTTTGCTTAGGAAACATTTAGTTTATAATTACTGTAATTAAAACTCAATATACATTTAAGACTATTTGTTTTACTCCGCTTTTGAGAGGGTTTTTAGTCTTATGTATAATAACCAAACACATCGAGGACGCAGAAGCTATACTTCAGTACCACGTGCTTACGTGAACAACTACGAGCTCATGTGACGCCAGCTATAAAAGTAGCTTTTCTTTTACATAGCGTTTTACATATGAGTGAAGTTATATGTTTCATTGTATTTAACAACTAGAATTCAATTTTTTTATTTTCAAATAATACAAGATGATAGTTTCCAAATACGGAACTATATTTTCCTGCGTCGTGTGAGTGTTTCGACTGTGAGCCAATCACGGGTATGACAGCCACGTGCTTGTGTTTACATTAGGACATTTCTTACAGCGAAAACAGTATAGAAAAGGTGGGTGGGGTAAAAGAGGGGAGGAAAGCAGTCGCTCTCAAGAGCTACAGTTCTGCAGGCCTGACCTAGTCAGTAAAACTTGAAAAAAAAATTAGCAACGCTGAATAAAATAACTAAACTGACACTTCGCCACCATTATTATATTTAGCCTATGATCATCAGGTCGATGATGATGATGATGATGGGCCTAAATGTATTTCAGTTGCATATTAATCTCACAATAAATTTAAAAAATATATATGATAATTTTGTCTTAAGCGATGAAGTGAATGCTCATCTTGCGAGTCCAGCTATCATCAATGTAGTAGGTTCATACCGATGCCCCCATTCGTACTCCTCACAACAGAACACACGTTAACATGCGGATAAATCTGCAATCTCAATGGAAAAGATCCGGAGAGACATCTGGCCGTTTAATTTTCAGATTCTGACTGGAGTTCATTTACGTTGAAGAACTTAGGGCCGATTGTATAAACCATTTAATCTTAGATCAGAGGTTAAATTGATCCTCGTTCTAGCTGAACTTGGAATTTTGTGTTGTATAAAGTTTAATCTGAGATTAATTTGTCTTAAACTAAAGTCAACTTTGACTGAAGAAATTTCTCCGATTAAGTTATATCTTCCAAGTTCAGTTATTTCTTTTCTGTTTGAAATATATGAGTGACAGATTGTGCAAATAAAATATCCATTATTATTAATATTAATAGATATGTTAAGTACATTTATATATATTTCTTTCAATTTCTTGCCTTAATACACAAACATCCTTATATTTTATAAGGCTCTATCGTATTCAGCAGTATCAAATAACATAACCTATAATTATATTATGTTTATAACAACCAATGGATATGATAGATACATTCATAAATGTTCAATTAACTGTATTACTAAACGAACATTGTCTTTTTATAAAGCTTTATTATGTTTAGCAGTATCAAACACCATAACATGATAACAACTAGGAGAACAGTCAACCTTCTTCTTATTGTCCGCCATTATTTACAATGCACAAAAAACCAGTGTCTCCAACAGAGTGTAATACGGAAAGTCGCCAAAAAGTAGTTGTAAAGTCGCTAGATTTCTCATTATCAACAAATAAAGATTAAATTTTGTCACTATGGGTTGCTAAAAAGGTCACTAAATCCCTATTTAAGCAATATAAAAGTTAAAAGAAATTGTTGTTGAAAAAGAGTTAAAGTCGCTAGATTGGCAACACTGAACAAACCTGTATAACATGGTCCGCGCATCACTTATTTCACACCTGTTTGTGTGATGTTGCCAAATCCTTTTCACGTGAACTTAGATTGCATTTGAACCAAGGTCATTTGATCGCAGAAAAGTTTTATACAATAGAAGAAGTGTCTGAACTCTGTTCACTTTTCGATCTTCGATCAAAGTTGATCTTTAGTCAGGGAGTTTTATACAATTGGGCCCATAGGAAGTCTCGTTTCACTCCCATTATTTTCAAAGAAAGCAATGTTAACAATTTCTATCGTCCCATAAAGCTCCAGACTCTTCTTCCGGATTTTAGGACCGCGATATTTGGATTCAGAAGCAAGCACTGTATCTGTTAGACCTCCTTGAAGGACCTGAAGATACGTAACTCATACACAGTCTATAGGAAGAGAATAATCTCCCGGTTTCGAACTTCGGTCCAGTATAATTTGTGCTGAAAACAGACTCTATAACGACATATTAGACTTACCGCACACCTCTGAGCTAAGCTGCCGCCATGTTAATCATGATTATTACCGTAAGGGCTTATAGTAATTAAGGCCGATGCATTAGGTTCATTTCGCGGAGTTTGTTATTTACAGTAGCGAGTCCCAACTTCCTGTCGTCCCAAGTCATGATATAGTGCAGGCCGAGACCAGCCAATACAGGAAAGCAAAGCGATATGAGACACGTTTAATTATGCCTTTACTCAAATTCATGCACTAGTGGGCACTACAAACCAGAGTATTAGTGAATGGATTGGTCGTTAGGGACCTCGAGAATACCTCCTCACTAATGGATTTTAACCCTTGTAAAAGCATCCACACTTCAGTGCCTGCGAAGGGGAGACTCAAGTCGATACAGTCCGGCCCCTGAACTCGATTAACAAAGCGTGGGTCGATGACGACACCGCAGTCTTCTAGTCAAGGAATATGCGAAAAATTTGTAAGCTGTTATGAGTTTCTCAGTCGAAAATATATGTAGTTGAGGAACTCAAATCTATGTAACAGCTTTAAAATGCTTAGATTAATATCATTGCAATGAAAAATCCTTTTCGATCTACAAGAAGAAAAAAAATTGTAACGTTTTGATATGAAAGGTTTACTCTGACGTCACTCGCGGTAGCATGGCAACGGGCGTATTCCGAATCTCACCGGTGAGTAATCCGATGGCATCACGGTGTTCCGAATTCCACCGATGACGTCATTGATGCTCCACCGGTGTCGCACCGGTGCCATCAACTTGCAGAGGAGGTGGCAGTCTCCATCAGCCGGCATAAGTGAATCTGATTGGTTCTTGTACAGGGCGGGAATTAGCAGACGAATGACATCGTGCACTGTTGTGTCATGGCTGTGTGTTCTGCTGTATTGTTTGTAATGAGCACAACGTAAAAACAATATGTTAATGGCTTATGAGCGAACATGTCAACGGACCCGTTATTACTACTGGTTCAAGAAATAAATAGTTTATGCTATCTTTTCTTTGAACGAGATGGGAGTACGAAAATTTCGCAAAATTTTGCTAGCGTAGCACAGAAAACAACTTGTACAGTCGCCATGACAGCATCGATCCTTCCAGCAGTTTTGTTCTTTATTTCGCTGCAACGTGACGTCATTGATGCCACCGGAACGGTGAGATTCGGAATACGCTGAACACAACAGCGTATTCCGAATCTCACCGGACCTGTGGACAACAATGACGTCAGGACAAATAATTCAATATGATAATTTATAAAGAAAAAGTGAAATTGAGATTTTAGTGAATAGTAGTTAGAGGGAAAAATGGAGTTTGAAAGGCGTATATAATATTAGATATATTAGGATTAATGATCAAATAGAGAATAGCAAATTAAATGTAGGAGAAATACTGAAATGGAGATTGAATAAGTAATAAAAAAAGGTACATAGTGTAAATGGGAGTATTTGTGTAGACGTGTACTGCAAATATTGTGTTATTGTAATAATATGTTAATGGTGGCACCGGATACAGAAATGTAAAGAAGTGCTGTGACTTAATATATCATATCCAAGTAGTTTCAAGGGGTCCATGGACCCCAGGTTAAGAATCCTTTCACTAGGAGAATAATGATTGAGTGTCCGCCACTGAACTCCTTGCCTGCCCAATACATGCCCACATCGCCCAGGGCACGCCCGATTCCTGCCCGCCGTGAGCATGTCTCTTTAAACCCTTAATTTGTTTCAGAAATGATAATTTTTTGTGGATTATGCTTTATGCTTAATTTTTTGAAATTAGTTTATTACGCCTATGGCAATCGAAACTACCTTTAATGGTACCAACCAGAGTGCTGCATTGTAGTTAAATCGCTAGCTTGAACTCGGTCGAGTGTCGCACCCTCGAGTGAGATACGATCGGTCGTGATACGCTCGTAATAAATAGAAGAACAGTACAAGGTCATCTTACCGAGATGTCTTATCTTGTATATGTTTTGCTCACACGGTAAAATAAGGCTTTATTTCCTGCGTTTATGACAAACGTTTAATGGAACAGTCAATGAAACGTACCAAAACGGGAACATGAAGTTATAAATAAAATAGTATGAAAAACTTCGATATACAGTTACTATTGCTAATTAATAATTATTCAATATTTGATTTGCCACATATATAATATGATAGGTCCATACATAGTGTTCCGCCTATATACTGCGACAATGTAGAAACGATTTACAAAATATTATTGATATAGCAGTAGATTATTAACAATATTAGTACAGAGATAACGTCACAGAAAATATAATAAAACGAATAATCATGCTGCACAACTGTTACAGACGCAAAGATTGATACACTAATTATTAGATATTACTATTATTATTATTATTATTATTATTATTATTATTATTATTATTATTATTATTATTATTATTATTACTAGAAAACTTGATACAGTTCTTGCATTATCGTGATTGTGTTCTCCGTTTATAAAAATTACATCTGTCGGTGACTCAGGAGAAGACGAGAGCGGACTGAGGAGGAAGGGATGTGAACAGATAGCGTATGACAACACGTCCAATATTTGTGCTGCAGTAAGCGGAAACATTAGGTCTCCTTCTATTGAACTTAGCTTTAATTTCCATACGCATTGTTACTCATGTTTCCTGCACGAGTAATAACCTGGCTACCGGGATGCTTATCTGAGCGATGTTTATAATAATCAACAGCGATAGTCAAGAAGGTCACATTCTTTCCGCTCGTCTTCTCCTGAGTAACGGACAGTACATCCAATAACATCTATCAGATGTGGCAAAAACAAAATCACTCCTTTGTGGGGGGGGGGGGGGAACATTTATCTACAACATTTATTTTACATTTTAAAGCAAGTTTTGTAGTTGTACTATGGAGAGGTTAGTTAAACACTGCAAAGTTTTAAAATGACTATTACACTCTTACTACGTCATACTACTTTTGATCAATAGAACGGTACGAAAGAACGTATTTCAACCAATCATGGCTGCTTATCGCACAATTTTATCGCGTCCCTAGCATTTGTTTAATTTTATCGCGTCCCTAGCAGTTGTTTAATTTTATCGCGTCCCTAGCATTTGTTTCTTTGTTTGCCAACATTTGACACTGCGCTGGTTTGGACGTCAAAAAAAAAAAAAAATATATATATATATATATATATATATATATATATATATATATATATATAAAATTACAAACTACTCCAGTCGATGCACAGCAGTTTCAAATATGATTCGCATTGGCATTCAAGAACAAGAATTAATAAAAATCACTGATCATACCTATGCATCTTCTGAAATCCGATTTACAAATAAATGAAGAGCACCATTCGGAAATCCTGAATAGGTTGAATACACCATGTAGCCCTAAATCAACGAGTTCCACTTCTATTACGCACACGTCCAATATAACATCAATTCAACACCAACCACATTCAAATTTGAAAATTTTACATTTAATAATTATTCCTTTTAAAATTATTCATTCGGAAATCCTGAATAAGTTGAATACACCATGTAGGCCTAAATCAACGAGTTCCACTTCTATTACGCACACGTCCAATATAATATCAATTGAATCACCAACCACATTCAAATTTGAAAATGGTATATTCAATAATTATTCCTTTTAAAAATTTCATGTTTATTTTTTATGTCGTCGTCGTTAATTAAAACTTTTCTAACACTTGTGTATATTAGTTAGGTTATGTTATAGCCTCTGCTATATGATATTATGGATAGTCACGTATCAGAGATTGTTTAATATTAAGATTTATTGAAAATCATCTGTCAAGTGACGTTCATTACTGGGATTCGGATAATTGAAGTGGAATGCAACTGTCTTAATAAAAATGAAATTGAATCAACAAACCCTTCTTGACTAGTAACCGTCTACAGAGTTCAATGAAGATTCCATATTTGGCACAACTGCCATCTAGCGTAATGGTGCAATAATACATTTGAAGACAGGTTTATTTTCGTAAGTCAATTAATATTTTATTGTACTGGAGTACTTTGTTACTTATAATCTTTATATACTTTCTTCTAATCGTGTAATAGTCAATTAAATCCCACTCGAGTTTTGATTTTCTCTAGATAAATCAAAACCTCTAGTGAGATTACTGTTGATAAACACCTGTGATGTTACTACACAGTTCATCACTGTAACAAGAACGAATGTCTAAAGCTCTGGTTATACCGTTCGAGGATTTATCGCTCGCTACAATTTTACCCATCATGCATGTGCGCTACCTATCGGATAATGCTATGAACTACTTGGCGCTCGAGCGAAAACGTCCGATGCAGACCTCTGATACCAACCATAGGTCTAATATGGCATTATGCTTTATGGAAGCCCTACTAGTCAGCAAAATACCCAGAACGTATTCAGAACACTACAAGGAGAGTTTTTCTCCGAGTTTGGCCGCTAAATGTACTCGTATAACTCTGAATTCAAAGAAGAGTTATTTTAAGACCGGCAGTATTATAATGCAAACTGAAACAGAAGCCATAAAGTTCTTCAACCCTTGCCGTAATTTCGTTTCTACCCTTTTCGCTGCCGCTTCCAGACTTTTACACCAGGTCGTATACCGGCCGTGCACTGAAGCGTGCTGTCCATATTGAGAACAGGCCCGAACGTCGTATAATTCTGCGAGAGTGCCGATCCTGGAACAAAGCTGAACACGATTCGCATAGCATCGACACTCAAACTCACTCCAGAGCAATTTATTGATAGTAATAACTCATTTCGGAACATGAGGGGGGGTTCTCGCCAACTGGGGGTCAGTATGATTGAACGCCACGACCCCCGCAGTGCGTGTATTGTCGGGTCGAACGTTGTCACAACAAGAGTCTTTGTGTGAGACAGAGTAAATTTGAACACATAATAACAGCCAGGCAGTGGACTTCACTAATTGTAAAATGTCAATCAATTTGCACAAAATACTCTGGTAATCGATCAATGCTCCAATATACAGAGCACCAGTCCTCATTAAATTTTTCTCATTCACGAGCCCTATAGCCTTCAGGTTGTGTATCACAGATTTTCCTAAGTTCGATTTGCATTCTTCACCTCAGAAAAGAAAGGGCAGTACTAACAAAGAATCCTACATGTTAGCGTCATTAGTAAAACCCGGATTTCTAAGCACAATCAAACAGTAAAATAAGCAAGCAAATAAGCACAAAAATGGTGGAAATAAGTACACAAAATATGCAAAAACGAATACACGAAACAGATAACCCTGTAGGCCTATACTGCCATTTCTGCTCGCAGTAAGATGCGTAACTATAGTCGCGACGCTGTTATTCCCGGCGTGACTCCTCTTCTTTGCTTACGTCTTAGGAAGTGAAGGCTCTATAAAGTCTAGGTAGGTAGTATCGGTCGCCATTTCTGTTCTTTTGTTGCCGAGCTACCAGATGAGGAATCTATTTGCTTCACCGTTATACATTATCATGTCGTAGCTCCTATGATAATAAATCAAACGCACTGTAATTGAGCAAATAATTGAGCGGGAAATAACATCCTCGTGTGCTTTCTGCGAACGCCAACAAAAGAGCCAAAATGGCGGGCGATTATATTAAGTATTTATCGAGCCTTAGGAAATTCATTACATCATCAATAGCGAATGACAAGACGCACACGTTTAAAAGTAGCCGACCTGCAACGTGATTGGCTGCCGAAAATAAGAGCGACGGGACTATAGAAATAACAATTGGTAGTTCTTGTTTACATTCTTATCACAATATACCTACAGTTCATGCGCCATTTGTTCCAGCTCTTTGACAATGAAAACTCGTAGTTCTCTCTGACGCTGGACTCAACCAGGAAATTCAATCCGATCGGGAATCGAACTCGGGGCCTTTACATAAGAGACCAGCATGCTGACCCCTACACTACAGAGATGGTCAATAAATAATTGTAGCAATGAAAATGATTAAATTTGTCCGATTGTTATCGTTTTTTTTTTTTCCTTCAGTGCCTCAAACTTGAAGACGAAAATCTTTGAGAGTTTTATTTTAATCTGGCACCAATATTACATTTTTACCAATATTCATTCAACAAATATAATCCATTAAACCCCACCAGTACATTTGGGACACAATGCATTAGAAAAGCAATTTAAAATAAAAAATGAAATAGTTTCAACATGTACAGTAGACAGAATGATACGAAGAAGGGTACACAAAATTTAAAAAGCCATAATATATCAAAGGGAAGAACAAGACAGGAAAACCTTATAGAAAATTGAGGCTGGAACAGGTCAACAAGCGGCTGGCCATCGGGGTAGCTCAGGCGGTAAGAGCGTTTTTCTGCTAATCCGAAACTGTGGACAAAAGTGGGTTCGATTTCTGTTTGAGTTGATTATCCTTTTGGTTTATTTTTCCGAGGTTTTCCTCAACCGTAAGGCGAATGTCAGGCAATCGCTGGCGAATCTTCGGCGCCATCGCCGCGCAATAACCTAATCATTGATATAGCTTCGATAAATAACCAACCAAAACAGAAACAAGTGGTCTAACTTCAAGAAAGTTATGTGGTGATGATGATGATGATGATGATGATGATGATGATGATTATCTCTATAATAACAGGAAAGTTAATTTGTCAACAGAAATACAAAAAGTAACACTATTTCGATAGAAAGTTACTAACCTGCGAACAGAAATACAAAAAATGAGCCTACTTACATAATCTTAATCACTTATTTCTTGATAGATACTGCTGAGAATGTTCACAAAAGACAAAAATATTATTTTCATTTATAAATAATGTCATTTCCGTTGGCTTTTGTCTAGTTCTTGTCGTCGGATACAGTTAAAATGTTAGCTAATGTTTTCGCCGTCCGTTCCGTGCCAGGCAGGTCCTTGGACTCTAACCTCTGTAGGCAATGCCGCAGGGAGAGAGAAACACTTACACATGTCTTAGGGTCCTGCTCGCACGGCGAACGTCTCAGAAACTCAGGCCATCATCGTGTTCGCTCCTTCATAGCTGAATAACTTAAGAAAATTGATTTTTCCGTTTATGAAGAAGTCCATTGTCTTGCCGTTAATGGTAGCTGTAGTAGAATCAACATAATCGCTTTTAGTGAAAATAGTTCTAAAAGATACAACCTCGATTCTACGGTCAGATTTGAACATCACAAAGGCCAGCCTTGGGAAGTGAACAACAAGAAGAGGAGCATTACTGAGTCTACGTTGGATCACTATAAAGCCAAATACAAGGTAAGCGAGATTCAGGTGGTCGAATTGACGGTGGGAGCACGCGGTACTATAGGCTATCACGTTATTTTGTAGAAAATTGGGAAAGTCTCGGACTACCCACTAACAAAATAAACAAAAAAAAAAAAAAACATTGTTATCATTGTAAGTAGGAGATTCTTGCATATATTAAAAAGTCATTTATATAATAATTTTCAGAGGTAACAAGCAAATGTTATTTTGATCTCTGATTTCATATTCATTTAGTATATTTTTTTCTTTAATATTCAATTCAATTCAATTCAATTTATTTGGCCATTAGACATGCAGTTTTAGGCTTCGTCAGAATACATTGAAAAACATATAAATACATTTTTAAAAACACTAATAAAAGAAACAATAACATTTAAATAATAGGCCTACAATGAAAACATGAAATAATTTGAAACCTTTAAATTAAAGAAAACTAACTAAATTGCAATTAAACTTATTTATTAAAATACAATTCCATACAAATTTGTGTTGAAAAAACTCAGCAACAGAATAAAAAGGATTATTTAATAACCAATTGTAAAATCTAGTTTTGAAGCTATTGATTGGTAATTTATAATATTGACTTGGGAGCTTATTATATAATTTCATCCCCATAACTAAAATGTTTGTGTTGCTCTTGTGTAATCTACAATATGGAATATTAATTTGTTCACTATTTCTAATTTCATGTTCATGTATATTGGCCAATAATGAGTAATTGTCGATATTTTGTCGAGTGTAAAGTATTAGATCATATATACACACAAATTTATGATTGTTAAAATCCGTGATTGTCTGAAAAGTGGCCGACAATGTTCCAGATAGTTTGATTTACACAAAATTCTAATGGCTTTTTTTTTTGTAAAATCAAGACGCTTCCAATTTTGGTTCCATTTCCCCAGAAAATTAGGGCATATCGGATTATCGATTGAAAGAAAAAAATTAGGCACATCTTAAATAATTTTGAGAAACGCATTTTGTACACTTAAATCATAAGTTTTTTTCTTCCAGTTATTATTTTATTTTTGTTAACCTTGTCTTTTTCGGCAACCTGTAAATTCAAGAGGTTGTTTTACAATAAACTATATACATATAATAGAATAGAAATAGGTAAAATACATAGTGTGAATCTTTTGTTACATCAATTTTATTCCTCGTCCGCCATTATTAACAAAATCCCTCTCTTGTTCACGCCTTTAACAGTACATTGCCAGTACATGCAGAAAACAGAAGTGCATCCTTATTCGGTACTCAATTTTATACGTGCCCATTCATTGAAGGCATCCCTCTCTAGAGCAACCCCTTATCCATTTCTAACTACATACACACCCTAACACCCCTCCCTTCACATGCACACAATTTAGACTGTAACCACTTCAATCCTTTCAACAGAGAGCTTGTAACTTGGGAGTGAATCAGGGTGAAAGCTCTGAGGGAGAGAAAGCAGATCTAACAGCCAGATCCTACATTACACAATCACAAGACAGGTCAAAGTACAAAAATGTTCCAATAGTTTCATTACAAATTTCTATGAAAACTACATTATATATATATATATATATATATATATATATATATATTATACTTGTTTTTTTAATCACAGACGTTAATACTACGAAAATATGGAAGTTGTTTTAAAACTGAAGTTATTTCCTTTTAAAATTATCCTATTACATAACGCAGTTCGTTACAAAATATGTACAACAGGTCCATAAGAAAGCATGTGCAACAGGTCCATAGAACTCTATAGAGCTCTCTGTTTAATTTATTCACTCAATGATTCTTTATCAATCAATCAATCAATCAATCAATCAATCAATATACTTATATGCTATGTGCCATCTGGTAGAATCGAAGAGAAGCCTTATGGCCTTAATTGTGTCAGATTAAATAAATAAATAAATAAATAAATAAATAAATAAATAAATAAATAAATAAATAAATAAATAATTATTAAATTGCTAAAAAAAATATCAACAACGTTTCTCTTACTTGCAATCTCTCCTCACTCGGTACTTTTGTCTAGACTTATTAATATTTTTTGACTGCCTACATATCCGTCTGTTTATGTGAGTGTGTCCATCCATCCATCCATCCATCCATCCATCCATCCATCCATCCAGCCATCCATCCATCCATACGTATATACATACATACACACATACCCATCCATCAGTTTGTCCGTCTCTCCCTCCGGCCGTCCGTCCGTCCGTCCACCCTACCATCCATCCGTCTATCCGTCTATCCTCCAGACATCAATTCATCCATCTATCCAGCCATCCGTCCATCTACCCACCCATCCAATCCATCTATTCGTTTGTCCATTCATCCATACCATTCATCCACCCATCCATCCATTCATCCAGCCATCCGTCCGTCCATTTACCCACCCTCTATCCATTCGTCGATCTACCCACCCATGTATCCATCCATCTGTTCATCTGCCCACCCACCCGCCCACCCATCCATCCATCCATCCGTCCATCTACTCACACATCCATCCATCCATCCATCCATCCATCCATCAACCCTATCGAACCATCCATCCGTCCATCTACCCACACATCCATCCATCCGTCCATCTACCCACACATCATCCATCCATGCGTCCATCTACCCACCCATCCATCCACCCATCAGCCCCATCCATCCGTCCATCCATCCATGCGTCCATCTACCCACCCATCCATCCACCCATCAGCCCCATCCATCCGTCCATCTACCCACACATCCATCCATCCATCCATGCGTCCATCTACCCACCCATCCATCCACCCATCAGCCCCATCCATCCGTCCATCTACCCACACATCCATCCATCCATCCGTCCATCTATCTACTCATATATCCAGACTTAATTTAAATTTTACATTTTAAGATTTTTTACAATCCTTATAGCTAACAAGCAAACATTCTGATAGGGGCAGATAAATAAGTTAATTTTCTTTCACCATGTTAATGATGTCAAAAGAAGTGCTTATACAAATTTTGGCTACGCGACCGCAATTATGAGGGCCGTAAAAAATAAATTCGCTAGAGGCCGTTAACTGAAAGAAAACAAAATTTCATTGGAAAAAATTATTGGAACAGACACAGCAATTGTTGAGATATTTTTCAACATATTCTCCACCGGAATTGAGACAGAGAGGTGCAGACGGCTGTCAAATGAAGGTTCCCATCCAAGACGGCAGACTTCTAGGACACAAGGATACAACAAATGATCCCATGACATGACAAATGTCTCAATTCCAGTGGGGGATATATTCACAATAGCACAACTGCTGTATCTGTTTCAATAAATCTTTCCATGTACTTGTGCCTTTTTTCTGTAAATGGCCCCAGGGAAAATCACTGCCTGGACGGTCTCGTAATTGCGGTTGAGTGGTCAAAATTTGTATAAGCATTTCTTTTGACATTATTAACATGGTGAAAGAAAAAAAAACTTTTTTATCTGCCTCCATCGGAATGTTTGCTTATAAGTGTATTTGTGGCAAAGGTGATACAAGTTACACTTAGAATATGTGTGTTCTGAATTTTTAATTTCATATTATAATACATTCACATTTTCCGTAAAGTTTTAGAAATGTCACTTGTACCACTTTTTTCTGAGCCCTTCTATTGTAGACGACAGTCTGCTCATGACATGATTAATTCAAAGAAAATTTTTGCGATTAGGCAGTGAAGTCGAACAAAATCACTAAGTGTGGAAGCTACTTGTGAGTACTTTAGTGTAGACGCCGCGCCAGTTCTCTGAGCGGTGCCTGATGTCGGCATGTTATATACTCGCGAGTTACTGGTAGTCACTATATATTTCAATTCCTGGAAAGGAAAAATGAAATAGCAGAGAAAACAGATGCATTCAAAATGCTCTTAAACATAAAGGCAGTCCCATCACAAGCACATACACACATATATACAATTACCATTCATCTCCGTAATGACTACGGACCTGAGAAGCATGGATCTCCAACTGCGCACTCATTCTATAAAGAGTGCTTTTACTACGTGTAGTCATTTTATAGAGAGTTGTGCATAGCACAAGTGCTGTGTTAGGATTGCTATGTTTGCTGCAAGAGAATGGAAATTGGCTTAAGCCGAGGATTTTACACTGCTTCGAAAACTGAACTATAAAATACGTTCTTAAAAGACGACAGAAAACAGGTCGCTAGAATAAAGGTCTTTTCACTGGAGTAATCTGAAGTAACAATGGCTCAAATAAAACAAATCTAGTGTACATGGGTTGGATTCTGGTAAGGAAGCAAAGAATTACGTCCCTTCCATGTAGACAGAGTATGCGTCCCTTGTCTGGTACAGTATTTCTCTTCATTATCTTAAAATTTGGCCTTTTATTCATGGAAATATTTAATGTTAGCGAAAATGTTGAACATTATATTCGGTTCGGTGTTAGTTCATACAAAGAATATTCATCCAAATGAAATTTGGCCCATGAACGAGTGACGCACCCGAGAATGCACCCAAATAAATTGGCCCAATAGAAAATTAGAACAAAGAAAATACACATATATTAATTTTTTTTATTTTTGTTTTTAGTCGATGTACGAAATGGAACTATAAAAGTTGGAGATTTATCCTTCGAAGAGGTGGAAAAATTAAAATATCTTGGAGCAACAGTAACAAATATAAATGACACTCGGGAGGAAATTAAACGCAGAATAAATATGGGAAATGCCTGTTATTATTCGGTTGAGAAGCTTTTGTCATCTAGTCTGCTGAAAGTTAGAATTTACAAAACAGTTATATTACCGGTTGTTCTGTATGGTTGTGAAACTTGGACTTTCACTTTGAGAGAGGAACAGAGATTGAGGGTTTTTGAGAATAAGGTTCTTAGGAAAATATTTGTGGCTAAGAGGGATGAAGTTACAGGAGAATGGAGAAAGTTACACAACGCAGAGCTGCACGCATTGTATACTTCACCTGACATAATTAGGAACATAAAATCCAAACGTTTGAGATGGGCAGGGCATGTAGCATGTATGGGCGAATCCAGAAATGCATATAGAGTGTTAGTTTGGAGGCCAGAGGGGAAAAGACCTTTAGGGAGGCCGAGACGTAGATGGGAGGATAATATTAAAATGGATTTGAGAGAGGTGGGATATGATGGTAGAGACTGGATTAGTCTTGCTCAGGATAGGGACCAATGGCGGGCTTATGTGAGGGCGGCAATGAACCTCCGGGTTCCTTAAAAGCCAGTAAGTTTTTAGTTGATAATGCAATAATTTAGATGGAACGAAGTTTTGAATGATTTGCATATCTCCTGAAAAACTGTACGCCTATTTTATTGCAGAAACCGAGTCTTGGATGGATTTCTTCAGATTTGAATGTTGTAACCACAGGCACGCAAATATTCAAAGACATATCCTTCGTCTTTGAATTCATCATAACTTTGTGAAATATTTTGCAGCCTTATACAGGCTGTTTCCGAGATGGTGTTACAAACTTTTAGGGATGGTGGCGAAGGGCACATGTATCAATTTGAGATAAGGAAACCTGATCCGGAAATGACAGAGTCGAAAGTTACAAGCAAAAATAGTTGTGTGGAAATGAAATAATTTTATTCCTCTGCACACCTTATTTATGTGTATTTATCTGTACGTCTTACACATACTGTATTCATCTGACGTTGTTCACGTTGTCTACTTACAGTAATCCATTCAGTGCGCTGTCTGAGGGATGGGGACAGGAAACTACACTAAAGCAATGCAGATAGCGTAATGCGTAACGGACATGGTCGGTCTGTAGACAGCAGTGTATATATACAAGTTGCAGTGTCCAGTCGATCAGTCCTAGTGAAATGTAGGAGTACACGAGAGCGGAATAAGCAGACCTGATTTTCGAATGCGGATGAGCCAATGGGAACAGTAGACAAGCTCACAGATTGTATCGGCACAAGTAACCACGTAGAAGACATACGGCCCATACCATCTTTCCACGACTGTTCCAAAGGTTAAGGGAAGGAGTGCACGTGGTGCCAAATTACAATTCCATTTCCACACAACTATTTTTGCTTATAACTTTCGACTCAGTCATTTCCGGACCATGGTTCCTATCTCAAATTGATAAATGTGCCCTTCGCCATCATCCCTGAAAGTTTGTAACACCACCCCGGAAACACTCTGTATTTACGCTTTCACATTTTCTTTTTTGTGGTTCTTTACTTTTCGTTCTATATCCAACTCCTGGATTTGAAGCTGTCCACTTGTTCTACTGCCTCGTTTAGAATTCGTATGTTTACCTTCTTAATTTTTCTTCTTATGACCATGGTTTTAGTCTTTTTGCATTTATCTTCACCCCATACTTCTTACAGCTGTCATTTAGCTCCAGTGACATGTCCCTCAGTATTGTCTCCCCGTTAACAACGCCACACCAACAAATCTTATGCACTTTATTCTTGAACATATTCATATACACTTACACATTTCGGAATAAAAATGTTGCCAGGGAAACGAATTGCTAAAAATGTATTTACCATTCAAATGAACTAAACTTTATCGTAATGGGTGAATTTTCCGTGAGTGAGGGTGAGAATGAAAATCGTTGGGCGTAATCATTTTGGACGAAAATTCCTTTATTAATATTCTTGGGTGAATTTTCATTTTGGCCAAATTCCATGTGCGTACTAGCCTTGTCCCATATATTTACCAGCAAGATCTGTCAGTAGCTTAAATTTTTAACACTATTAATATTAACAATAGTGATAACTGCATTATGACACGTCGAGTCTCAAAGCAATCCGCAACATTGTCGGTATGTGAGGAATATAGGACGAGGACATCCATTCCTACCTACACACACAATTCAGGCCTGCTTTTTTTTGTGCGCAATGTAGTAAACATGCCAAAACAAAACAGGATCATAATTGACTGAAAAAGGATAAACTTGTCCAGTGTTGACATACTGGTTATTCTGTGATGTGTGAGAGACGAATACGATATGCATCACTGGAACACAAAATACAGATCAGCTGTAGAAACATGGTTCCCTCAGAGGTATCATATTTCAAGTTTACGCCCAATAATTACGTCGTGTGCGGTAGAAAGAAGTAGTCCTATTTCCATACAAGTATATTTTTTCACAAAGGAGAAGAAATTGTTGCAATTGTTATAGAATTTAACATCTTATAACCTACAGATAAGTCACTTTAATGGTTTGAAATTAAAAAAAAAAAAGCATGGTTTGATTCGACATTCTTTCTCTTAACACTGCTAAAATTACAATTATTAGTTTTTCATTAACTAGTAAATCTTATAAATTACCTAGTTCTCCTCTAAACATTAAACTACACAATTTTGATTGTTCCGCAATTTCCTGTAATATTGTCCAATTACAGTATAAATGAATCTTCAGAGATTAAATATTTAGGAATAATTATTGATAAACATCTGAAGTAAGACACACCAACTACTTTTGTAACAAATTATATAGAATTAGCCTATATATTACTTTGTTCAAAACATAAAATTACTTAGTCATACCATAAAAAGTGTTAAAAAATTTTTTAAAAACCTTCGACAGACGGCCCGTTTCGACGTTATGTCACGTCTTCTTCAGTGTCTCCTGAACTACTGGTGATCTTGATTCTACGATGTGCATTTGTCGATGGTGGAGATGGGGATGTGTTGCTCTTATGGTGGGGCTGGTTGTTTGAGTGTTATGACGTATCATGACGTCGAATAATGTGTGGGTATTGAACTGTAATTGTGTATTAAGTATATGTTGTGGGTATGTTATTGTATGTTTATATATTTCGTACTGTTCTAGGATGTTTAACTGTGAACTTTTTGGTGTGATGTGTAAACTTTCCATATCTGTTTCTATATTATTGTAGTCATGATTATTGTTGATAATGTGGTCTGCATAATTTCATGTGATGTAGGGTTTGGTTATAGCTTTAATATGAGTATGTTCATTATATCTTGTGTGAAAGGATCTTCCTGTCTGTCCTATGTAAAAACGTGGGCAACTATTGCATTTTAGTTTGTAAACTTCAGTTGAATTATATTTATTTGAATGTTTAATATGATTATTTAGATATTTCTGTGTTGTGTTACTTGTTTTGTATGCTATCTTGTATTTTAGTTTTCTGAATGAAGTTGCAATTTTGTGAGTATTGGTATAGTGATATGTTAATGTTATGTATTTATTCTCGCGTGCTGTTTGTGTTGGTTTGTTCTGTTTTTGTTTTGCCTTTTTTATTAGTGTGTCTATTATGTTAGGGTTATATCCATTATCTTGTGCTATATATTTTATTGTGTTTAATTCTTCAGTGTAGTTGTCATTGTTCATTGGTATATTAATTAATCTGTATGTCATTGTACGGAAAGCTGCATGTGTATGTTGTATGGGATGATTTGATGAATTGTGTATGTGTGTTGTGGTTGTAGTGGGTTTCCTGTATATTCTGAATTCGTGTCTGTTATTTGTTTTGGTTATGGTGATGTCTAAGAAGTTTACAGCTTGGTTATGTTCTGTTTCTATTGTATACTTTAATTTGGAATGTATTTTGTTGAGTTGTTGATGTAGGTTTTCTATTTGTCTTTTGTTTCCATTATACAGAACTATTATGTCATCTACATACTTTGTTCAGTTACGAAATTCCTTACTAATAAATGTACTTTTATTTATTTCAGTTTATAACCCAATATGGAATATTAGGATGAAGTAGTTCTTATAAAACTAACCTTAATCCATTAGACAGCATTATTACAGACAAGAATAATTAGAATATGTCTAAAAAAACGTATTGATTATCCTACCGAAAAATTGTGTTTTTAGAATTTAAAGGCTTGAAAATCATTGTATTATTACATTTTATACATAAAAATCACACATGGAAGCCGTTCAGAGCAGAAATGGTGTAAGTCAAAAATGGGCAATGAGGGTTAAAGTAAACATTCTGTTAAACACAGCGCAAATTAGCAATTAATATTCAATTTATTTAAACTATTAGTAGTCAGTGGATAGCAAGCAGGACATATTAATTTCTACTTTGCGCTGTATTTGACAGAATTTTTACTTTAATCCTCACTACCAAATTTTGACTTACACCACTTTTGCTCTGAACGGCTCATATATTTCCGATCATATACTTACAAACACAAACCAAAGGTATGGACACAATACGTTTTTGAACCCAAGTGTTTAACGAGCACTGCTTTTAACAATAGCACTAATATCGCCCCTAGAATTTATAACAAATTAATAAAAAAAATACCGACATTTATTTAAATTGAAGAATGCATGTAAGCAATTTATGAGTAATTGTTAATTTGTATGTTATTTTATTGTAATTTCTAATTATTATTATCGAATCCGCCCTTTAGCAGGAGAACACTCTCCTTTAGGAGAGTGCTAGAATTTTGTTAATTTACAATTTCCTTGCATTGTATTTTTCTGGCAGTAAGCATTATTATTATTATTATTATTATTATTATTATTATTATTATTATTATTATTATTATTATTATTATAATACAAGTACCATCGCCAAAAAGTAACAGAAAAAACTCTAAATAAAGCACGAATCATATTTACGACAAAATTTCTTTTCTTCTTTTCATTAGAGAACATACAGTGACATCATTTCATTTTTACTAACATTTATAATATTAACCTGGCTATGCCTTTGGTTGAGAATCGGAAACACCGTTTGCTGCCCACTTCCACGACTGGAGTTCGATGATACTGGCGTAAAATACAAACAGATCACTTTACTGGGTATAGAAAGGAAGAAAAGTAGTTCGTCCATTTACGTAAACAGGGAAATATCCCAATTTTCAGTTTGATAATTTTCATTATGGGTTTTTGTTTAATCAAAATACAGTACACTATTAACAATAAGTGTTTTTACTCACGAACTGAGCTGTCCATTCGGACGTATTCATTATGCAGTGTATATTACACTGTCTACAGCACATTTGCGTACAATATAGAGTTGAAGTTGAGTTGAAGTTAAATTGAAAAATAATCATAATATGGACATTTAAACATATTTTTGTAAATGGTGGCCGTTCATTTCGATACAGGCTTCAGTTCTTTTGTGCATATTACTGCACTATAGATTATTGTAGGTACCTAATTCCAATTACCAGTTTCGTCATTAGTACTAGTAACTCATGTTGAAATAATTCTGTACCTACTCTATGAAAGAGTACCTTACGTACTGTAAATTTAATCTTCATTTCTGCCCGATCCGAAAGGATAAAATTATTCACATGCTATCTACTGTCCGTCCAAGTGGTTATGTCGCAGGGTCGTAGAAAGGGGGGAAATCACGTGGCAGTTAATTAATTAACGAGGCCTTTTATTTAAGTTATTTTAAACAGTTGTGTAATATTAAGTAGACGTCCAATTCCTAAGAGAAATTAATGTTTTCAGAAAAAAACTAAGACAGTCCAGCCACTAGCCTTTACAGAGGAGCGAGCAAAAGCGGTTGGGGAAAACTAGCATGCGACATAGGCAAACGGAAGACAGTACCTGTGCGAAAATATGATTCAATATTGAAAGCTCTTTCGTCAATGGAAAACACGAACATATTTCTGGTACGTACTATACTCACTAACTCAGTATTGCTTACTATAACCGCATACGCGGTTCTGTGTGGTGAACGGTTGGAAGTGTACTAATAGAGGGGGTGGGAGTGAAGTACATTAAAAAATTCAGGTACAATCAAAATGGAAGTAAAAATAAAATGATTTCCCTGTACAATGATATAACTGAGATGATACGACACGAAAATCGTGAGAATATAATAATAATAATATTATAGACTTTAACAGTAAATTTTACAGTACTCACACAAATAACTTACAAGTGGACGATGGAAGAGCTTTAAAGTGTAACTGATCGAATTACTTTCCACTGTGTTGACTTCTTGGTATTACTCGCTACATGTAGTGGACTGTGAACATCGCTTTGTGAATCAATCACGTATCGGCTTCTCTTATCCGTTAAGCGTAGATGATTAATTTGGAGTGGAAGAAAAAGCAATTTCTACAATAAGTGATTAGACTTTTACTATACATAATACCCGTAAACTGAAGTTATAATATGTTTTTTCGTTATAGCAAAGCAAACAGACATAGATTATAATCATTTATCTAGAACACGTCTTCCCCAAGCGATGTTATCTCTTCAACGCAATACAATTTCTGTTGTGGGAAGCACAATGATACTCAATGCACAAGTCCAGGTTGAATTTTATAATTTTTCACGTCTTATAATTTTTGACGTAGGTACACCTTTGACACGGAAAATGGTCGCTCTTCTGTAGCGTGAATTTATCAGTGTCGCTCGGGTTCACGCGAGATTCACATGGAGAAATATTAAGCATGGATGTCCAAGGATGAAATCAAGTCGTAGCAGGGATATATCTGCAAGGTGGGGCATAATGAACCATGATTTTAAATCTTTACTAGGCCCTACTCAGGAAGCTGCCATTAACATTTATTGAAATACATATCAATTAGGAGGCACAAGGTTGCCATTTTTACAGAGCACAAATTCAAAGTTAATTCGTGAAAATAATGCACGCCAGATGTCGTCCATTGACACTGATGCACTCTCTCACCCGAGTCATGATATTTTCCTTGACGCGCAGTAGCATATCTGGAGGGATTTCATCAATTTGTTCTCTAATTCTCTGCTTCAGGGTACCTATTTAAATCTGATGGACGAGTTCGTGCACTTTGCTCTTTAAATAACCCCCCCTCAAAAAGTCAGAAGCAGTCAAATCAGGTGAACAAGGTGGTCAGATGTCACGGTAGCCGCATGACGATTTGCATCCTCAAAAAAATAAGGACTAATTATAAGGACTAAGGACCTGAATCCTTCCATACACATTTTAAGAAACAATTTCATGAACCACATCCTTCTGTTCATGTGCTATCTGAAATGCTTGAGCAACTCAAGAGCGAAATACAGGGTTGAAAGTAAGGTAGTACATTAATTGTAGGAAGTGATTCCTTAAAATATAACGAACAAAAAAGTCTAATACCATTTTGCTCGTTTTTGCGAGGTTTTTGAAGAAATAATACTTTTATGCCGAAATTTACATCACGAATTTTACGAATACTGTTTAAAATATGGTTTAATTTCTTGTATAACAACGAAAAGAACGTTAGTTATATTCACGTTGCAGCAGTATTTTAATTAGAAAATTCACATATTTCGAATTAATCGATTGAAGATACATTGGAAACATTGATTGTCGAGTCACATACAGAAGGTCTAAAAATCTGGCATCGCTGTCGAGACGTCAGACGGTTTGCGCAGTACTCGCAACTGAACAGCTGTTGTGATGTTTACATTGCATTAGCGTGCAGTTGGACGTACAGCGATACAGTTTAGCTCATTTCAAAACTACGAGATGCCAGAGTTCACAAATCGTGAGTACTTAGACATGATCTAGGCCGCGCAAGAAATTCGGAACAGTGAAGAACTACCGGCCAGAGTTCGTCATAATTGGACTAGAAGATGTGAAAGCTTCACGCACGCTGATGGCGGACATTTTGAACAGTACCTGTAAGATGTGAGTAGAATGTCGTTTATACTCTTTATTTCATTATTAGCGCCCAGAATGAGTGATTCGTAAAACAACAAACTGTAATGTTAATTACATCTTGTTCAGAAAGTTACATTAGTTTTATTTTTTCATTAATTGTAACTGAAACTTCAATTCTAAGTTTTTTCACTAATTTGGACATAATTTCCTGATTTTCACGTTATTTCTTGTTATTGCTGTACGTACTTCTTGCTTACATTAAAATTATTACGCCATACTTAGTATTGAATTGTTAGTGCATTGCATTATAAGTTGATAATTCTGTATTCATTATTGAACTGCGCCCGGACACGAGCTATTTTGTTCATTCGGGTTATTAATTTACATTTTCTGACATTAAATTACACAAACTAAACAAATAACAATTACGTCCCTATAGGGAGTTAACGTAGGTCAGTTTTGCAAGGTACACAGTGAAAGATAGTTGAACTTAACCCACCCCCTTCAAGTCGCTGACAGCATGGAGTGTTGGGGTACTACTTATGCGGCATTGAGACATCTTGCAATTACCGTCAGCGCTTTCGAAATACTTGTAATTATCTCACTATCCGTAAGTCCTATAATTTGTTTTATTTGACAAAACTTACTCTAAATAATGAGATCTATGGCTTCTGTCAATTAATGTACTACCTTACCTTCCACCCTGTATATATCTCGATCAATTCTGTTACCAACAGAAAAGTTATAAAAAATGTCATACCGAAACACAAATATAACGTGGATTTTTGGGAAAGTTATTCAAGTGGTGCAATATCTTTATTACAATACATAAAACGCTGAGACACCGTTGCCAACCACAGCAACTGTAGAGGAAAGGAGAATGTCTCTGCTAAGACGAATCCTTCGTAGAATGCTGTGGACGCGATTATCAACACCTGAACTTTTGCTATAAGAAATACTTCTATGGAGGCATTGTTTCCAGATTTGAAGGTAAGCCTTAATGTTCATTTGCGTTAGTGTAATATATATTTTTGCGGTAAAGTAAACATAACCATTTGCGTAAATGACATCAACTTTTGCGTAAAAGTGCTGCACTGAAAATTTTATGTTAGACCTTAACAAGTCCTACACCGTAATACTTGTCATAATGATGATTATGATGAAGTAAATAATTACATAATACATATAAACAAGCGCCCTAAACAACGGAGATTAACAATATGAATTCTCTGAAATTCGATATTACTTATGATTTATAGAAACTACAAGATGGCTAGTTTTAACCTACACCGAACAGTTCCTCTCTCACAACTCAAACATTAAACCTCTTTTTAAAGTAATGATATTAAATTACCTCAGGGATTTTGAAATAACCCATACTTATTGTTGCGTAAGAAACCACAACATAAAAATTGTTACACGGAATAAGCAAATCATGATGTTCTGCGATGAATGAAAATAATGAAGGTTTTATTTTCCACTGGAAAACACACTCGTTGCTAGAGAAATAAGAATGATGTGCAATTAAGGAAAATATCTTACGAAATAAAGATAATATTGAAGACTCATGAGTTACATGTTATAAGCAACTGAAAGATTTCCTTGAATTCACTTTTCAAGGTTAATTCATGTTTGAAGGTTATTCCGTCCCATAAATTATAATGATATGGCCGACAAGTCTATAATTTATGTTCTCCTATATAATCTTTATCTCTTATTTTTGCATTGTGCATGAATCTCGCTTCAGTTTTGTACAGTCCTAAGCAGAGAGAATATACGAAGACTATCCTGAAAGTAACTTATGTTATGTCATTAAAAACAACCAAGCAGTTGCAGACATTTTGTTATAAATAATTTAAAACTACAGTATTGAACTATTTTTCAACATAGTCTCCAGCCAAATTGAGACACTTGTAGTGTTTCAGAAGTTTTAGGATACCCTCATCATACAAATTCATAATTATAGTGTAAAGGTGATAATTGAAATAATGAAGTGATAAAAGAATAAAGTGAGCTAGGAACAGACTCATGCCTTCCTGTTATCCCACACGTCATTGGAGATGGTAGGAGAAGAGGGTATCTGTATTCAGTGTCAGTAGCGGCGCGCGGTTACAAAGGTTGGCAGTTCTGTATTTAGCAAACGCATGCTGTTTATTGCATCTAAATCGGATAACGCGTGTATTTACAGCCCCTTCTCGAAGTTGACTGTGCACCCGAAATTGTACTCCAACCATCCGTGCGCTACACCTCTCCCACCTGGTGCAGCTAGTCACGTAGTGGAGATGTGCCCCACAAGCTTTTCTAGTTTTTTAAGTCAAATTAATTAAATCCTTCACTCCGGTGTTTGTCTAAGTATTTTCTCCTCTAAACAGAATACACGGGTGGTGGAGAAAGCGTTTTCATGAGCGCAACAAAAAAACCAATCGTTTCCATTATACATTTCGGTATTAAAATGACTAGTAGGCTACATGATTTCCTCGACTTTTTTTCAGAAATTTCAATATTTAAATTTTGTGTAGGACGTCCTAATTTTTTTTACATTAACATGCAATTTCCCTTTTAATTTCGAAAAGGGTTGGTTGATTAGGTTTTCATTTCATTCATTTTTAATATAAAATTTTTCCTTAGACATACTCACTAATCATATCACACCACGCACAGTACTATAACACACTGGAACTGTAATGATATACAGTAGTCTAGAAGCCTGTGTGTTCTAACGCAGGTCATAAAGAGATGGGAGTGTTGGCGGTTCTTTTGTATATTCGGAGAGAGCTGCTTCGATTGCAGCTCTAATGCAGTCTTATGGGACGGTGAAGAAAACCAGTTTTCTGCTGCCGACTACCCTACGTTGAGCTTCAGGAACTGCCGATCACAGATCCGAAAAGTACACTACAGCTAAATTTCTCAAGCAGTTCAAAGCTCCTACAGACAGTAAAATCTCGAATCGAAGGAGAATGAATTGGAAAAATAAATGAAACAATGAACTAGATTACATAAAAACACGTTTTACATTTTTAATTTTTTCAGGTCCATTTAAATAGCGATTCTGCAGCTCTGCAGTTCTTATTGTAGAGCCGCCCCTGTTCAGTGTGCTTGGCGGAACGTCAAAGATACGTAGGGGAGAGTTGGGTAATATCGGACAGTGATGTTTCTTTCATCTACCACCAGAGGATAGTATCTAAGTGACATGGTTACGTTTCTGTATGCGATATCTGAATACTGCTACTACCATCTGGTGGTAGATGAAACAACACTGTACTACCATCTGGCGGTAGATGGAAGAAACATCACTGTCCGATATTACCCGATGTCCGATATTACCCAACTCTCACCTAATTCAAGGCCGTGAGATTGTGAACGGGAACAAATTCTTTCCCCATGCTAATACCCCTCTCTTCCCCAGTTCTGCATCCCTGGCTAAGAAGTAGGAAAGGAAGGTTGAAACGGTTGGAATACGTAGTTGGTGTAGTGAAAATTGAGTCTGAAATAAATATTGTAACGTTTACAGTTTACCTCTACTTCTAAAACAGTAGTCGTTAAAGCCTTTTAATGACACTAAACATCTGTTTAGTGTCATTAAAAGGCTTATTTCATTAATAAATCCTTTTTAAGGGAAGACTCCACTGAAAGTCATGAAAATTTTTCCAATTTTTTTTTAGCTATTTCACTTATTCAGAATTTATATTTTCATACCCCAAATGGATTCAGCTCAATTCTGATTACAAATACTCGTATGTTTACACTTTTTAAATTAAGGCTGGAAGGGGGCGTGAAATTTAGAGAGCTGTCAAAAATGTTTTTCATCGAAGAATTCTTTTTTAAAATTTCTGAATACAAATCTAGTAACTTTTTGTTGGCTCCCTGAAGTTACTAGATGAATGTAGCGGAGGAGAATATTAATTTACATAAATATTCATTTTATTTTCAAATCTATTTTTCTGTGTTCATTTTTGTTGATTCAACACCAACTTTCTTATGCCAAATATTAATCAATCTGGATGAAATTTTTACTGCAAGCATTTATGAGATAGCTGCATGTTTCTATGCATTTATTTTGTGAGAAATGCTGCTAGTATATTTTATTAAAGCTCAGTTGGTAGAGCAGCTGGCTACGGACTGGAAGGTCCGGGGTTCGATCCCAGATGGTGACAGGATTTTTTCTCGTTGCCAAACTTTCAGAACGGCCCCGAGGTTCACTCAGCCTCCTATAAAATTGAGTACCGGGTCTTTCCCGGGGGTAAAAGGCGGTCAGAGCGTGGTGCCGACCACACCACCTCATTCTAGTGCCGAGGTCATGGAAAGCATGGGGCTCTACCTCCATGCCCCCCAAGTGCCTTCATGGCATGTTACGGGGATACCTTTACCTTTTTTTTTACCTTTTTTTCTTAAGTTATTTTAAACAGTTGTATAATATTACGTAGACGTCCAATTCCTAACAGAAATTGTCCACACCTGTGGAGTAACGGTCAGCGCGTCTGGCCGCGAAACCAGGTGGCCCGGGTTCGATTCCCGGTCGGGGCAAGTTACCTGGTTGAGGTTTTATCCGGGGTTTTCTCTCAACCCAATATGAGCAAGTGTTGGACCCCGGACCATTTCACCGCCATTATCACCTTCATCTCATTCAAACGCTAAATAACCTAGATGTTGATAAAGCGTCGTAAAATAACCTACTACCCTAACAGAAATTAATGTTTTCGGAAAAGAGCTAAGACAGCCCAGCCACTAGCCTTTACAGAGAGGCGAGCAGAAGCGGGTGGGGGAAACCGGGATGCGACATAGGCAAACGGACGACAGTACTTGTGCGAAAATATGATTCAATATTGAAAGCTTTTTCGACACTGGAAAACGCGAACATATTTCTGGAACGTACTATACTCACTAACTCAGTACTGTTTACTAGGACCGTAAGGCGACTTTGACTGCATACGCGGCTTTGGTTATGTGTGGAGACAGTTTGAAGTTTACTAATAGAATGGGTGGAAGTACATCCTAAAACTCAGGTTCAATAAAAATTGAAGTAAAAATAAAATGATGTTCCTGTATATAGGGGAGACTGTTGTACCTTTAAACACTTTTCACATTTTATTTTTTTTAATTTTGGGAAATGAAATTTTTGAAATAAAAAAATGCTTGAAATAATTATTGAAGATTCCCTTACAACTTCCTGTATGTATTTTCCTGCTTTACAGATCTATTAAGGATGGAAAAAATAAAATGAAGAGATATGTAATGTGTTCAAAGGTACAACAGGATCATGTACCTTGGAACATACACTCTTGTAAGTTGGAACACATGGAATACAGGTGGGAATATAGCTGTAAAAACTGTCAATCATATTTAAAATATATTTTCAATCATAAACCAGAACAGACTTCTCTAATTTAGATTTTATTTCCTGGAGGAGCAATAACTGCTTCAACAGCTTTCTTCAAGACATCCGAATCAATTGGGGGCCTCTTTAATTCCAGACTTACTTCGTGACATGACCTTAAAATAAAAGAAAAACAAAAACCGATAGTATCGTGTAATTTGGAATATGTTCCATGGTACAAGATGTTTTGTGTTCAAAGGTACAAGAGGGTGCACGTTTAAACAAATATGGCTCCGAAAACTAGAGAGTCAAATAAATCATGGAAATTAAAATATGTTATTACAGATGATAGGGAACACATCGTACTTGAAAGATATTAACAAAAGCAATCTGGTTTTGTGTTAGAAAACATACATCAATGAACGAAATGTTTACTTTTGGTATCAAAAAAACTTCTTTTGCCCACGGAACTCACACTTTGCAATAAATCAAACTGAAACTACGACCAGAGCTACTTAGCGGATTTCTCTACAATCTACTTCATTTTGAGTCCTCTAGGTAGCAGCAAAAATTAAAAAAAAAAAAAAAAAATGTTCAAAGGTACACTATGCTAAAGGTACGACAGTCTCCCCTATGTATGAGCCACTAACGCGGATTGAGGAAGGTTAATAAACAACAAAGCTGAGATTAAAATGAATGCAGCGAAGTTACATTCGAAATCAGATCCATGAACTTCAAGCAAAATCACCTCAGACCCATCTTACTGGTTCACACCTTGACGCCTCGACGGAGATGGATATACGAAAGTTACTTACTTGACTTGGAGAAATCATCTCTGAGAAAAGTTTTCTTATTCCATTTTGTTCGGCAAACTTGGAACAAATTAAAGTGGGGCAGAGGCAACAAATATTAAGTAACATCGTCCTCATATAAATTATCCGACTTTCATTTAAAACAGTTTATTCTGAGCGCGCAGAGATGGGGAATCTTCTGTGTTTCAATATGAGCTCATTACCATAGCATCTACATAACATTTCACAGAGCTGCCGTCCCGACTATTGCTAACAAGAGGAGAAACGCTACTCCAATCCGCATGCTGTTTATATGGAGCCAGACTCGCCGTGTATATATGCTCAATCAGATGAGGGGGCCATCTTTATAGAAGCCCGTCTTTCGCGAGCAGGATATGAGGTTTTCTGACATAATTGGGGAAGTCTCAAATCTACTGACATTAAACGTAATATTGCTTTCCTCTATCTGTTCTTGTGAATGCCACACAACCAATAGGAGACAAGTGCCACGGGACTGGAGGTAATTGAATGAAATATCAAACGTTGGAATATAGAGCATGTCATCACTGGGGATTAGGAATGGGGAAGATACATATTAATTCTCATATGCAGGAAAAAGAAATAAGGAAGTTAAATTGGGACATAAGAACCAAAATGAAAACTTGGTAGACAGCGGATGAAAGATAAATTTAAACCTAACCAACCGTATGCATAACAACGGAGTAAAATAAATAAGTTTATAGATTTACAGTCTTACTAATAAACCGTGTATAGTTGTTATACTAGACTTATGCAGAGTTGGGACAGAAAACTTTACTAATAAACCATGTAGAAGCGATGGACGTATAAACAGCCTGAATAATTTCAAGGGAAAAATTGTTCCGGGGCCGGGTATCGATCCCGGGACCTCTGGTTGAACGTACCAGCGCTCTACCACTGAGCTACCCGGGAACTCCACCCGACACCGTCTCAACTTTTCCCTTTATATCCACACAGCTCGCGTGGGCTGACGAAACGCCAGAGACCCACAACGAGTGCACACAATCTCTGTGTGACTTGAAATTGTGGTTTTCTGTTAACGTACACAGTAACGTTTCGTCAGCCCACGCGAGCTGTGTGGATATAAAGGGAAAAGTTGAGACGGTGTCAGGTGGAGTTCCCGGGTAGCTCAGTGGTAGAGCGCTGGTACGTTCAACCAGAGGTCCCGGGATCGATACCCGGCCCCGGAACAATTTTTCCCTTGAAATTATTCAAATCTGCTTTACAGGGAGCTTCGCCTGAAAGACTAGATTTGTATAAACAGCCTGTAACTATACAATGGGAATTGCTTTGCAATAATTATATACACGAAACCCCTTGTTTAAGCGTTGTATATAGAGAAAAAATGGCCGCCCCTCTAACAGCTGTTCGTATCGACTGTCATTTTATGATGATGGTTGCCTAGTAACCAAAGAAAAACAAAGCAAAGAGCACAGAATAATTAGAATAATATTACTGTAGCTTGTACTCTGACCAAAATCTATGGTAATCGATTAGAGCCAGTTGTACTATCGATACTTAACACGCCACACTAGAGCGCTCTACCGGATGCAATAGAGAACCTCAGATATTCTATTATCTTTCGTAACGAAGTAATGACGAAACTATGACGTAGCTGTGTAACAGTTATACTGTTATACGCGACGTAAGTAGTGGTTATTAGTAAGGAATTTACACACGACGTATAAATGAGCTACTCATTGTATAAGTATAAGACAGTTAAACGTCTGTATGTAGAGTTTTTATTAGTAAGACCGTTACTGAACGAGTTTTAGCTACGCATCACTAATAGAGTAGTGCTCAACCGGTTACGAAAAATTGAAAATATACAGCGTGAGTTGCGAGGATTTAACGCCACTTACGGAGACATTTTAAGCAAAATATGTGTACACAAACGGACGACAGTACCTGTGCGAAAATATGATTCAATATTGAAAAGCTCTTTCGTCAGTGGAAAACGCGAACATATTTCTGGAACGTACTATACTCACTTAGTACTGTTTACTATGATCATAAGACGACTTTGCCTGCATATGCGGCCTTGGTTCTGTGTGGAGGACGTATGGAAGTTTACTAGTAGAAGGGGTGGGAGTGAAGTACATTAAAAAAACTCAGGTACAATAAAAATTGAAGTAAAAAAATGTCCTTCTACTATTCCCATCAGGCATGAAGGTGTTATAACCGTGAACTATCCCCTGACGGTTTCGTTTTCAGCAGAAATATAGTTTCAATATACCGTAGTAACATTTTTTGTACGAGAAATTGAATTTAAAAACCACCGTCACTAATCCTTTTGCTTTGTGGCGAAGTCCTGCAACAGAGGGATATGGAAGAAAACATTATATGATATAGAAGAGCGCATGGAGCAGACACAGAGGACTTGTTGAAGCTAATGCATAAGACGGGAACTGGAGAGGAGAAAACATTACAGGCTTCTTTCCCTCACTCCACACACATTACCCGTTCAGTGATGGGAAGAGATTTCTATAGCACTTGGAGAAAATCTTTTCCTCTTTCTTCTTTCGGATTTAGTGTATTATTCTCCGCAACGTCAGAGAAGATAGGCTATATAACTGAGAAATAAAAAGTATTACATTTCTCATCTCGTTCGTTTTACATCTCAGGAAGTGTAACTTGATATATTAGAACACATTATTAAATCATTAAGGTTTGGCCACTGGTTAAGAAGAGACTGCCTACTGAAGGATGTACTGGAGAAAAAGTTCGGGGCAGAAAAATATATTAAATGATAAACGACAGGAAATAAGGAAAGATTTGGAGAATGCTTGGTTTGCAGTGAAAGACCTGCCCTTGGGCAGAATACTATGAAGAAGATTAACTTGAATCTAAGGAAAAGGATAATAAGGGATTATATGTCTGTAATTGCGTAACATTTTTATATTCTCGGTTGGACTCACTTACTTACTGGTTTCTAAGGAACCCGGAGGTTCATTGCCGCCCTCACATAAGCCCGCCATTGGTCCCTATCCTGAGCAAGATTAACCCTTAGTTGCTTGATGGTACTTAGAAGTACGGTGATTTATTTTGCATACTGGAAGACCTGGAAGAATAATAAACCGCCAGAAATTACGTGCAACCTGATACATAAAATCCATCAAGGATACTGACAGTACTGTACATAGAAATATGACCTTTTCTTAAATAAAAAAATAAAAATAAAAAATAAAAAATAAAGAAAAAAATTAAAAATTTCTGAAAAAAATACTGTATGTTTTGAATTCATATTCTAACTACATTCGCTTAAGAAAACTGATTTATTTTAATTTTTTTTATGTCCGGCAACAAAGGGTTAATCCATTCTCTATCATCATATCCCATCTCCCTCAAATCCATTTTAATATTATCTTCCCATCTACATCTTGGCCTTCCTAAAGGTCTACTTCCCTCCGGCCTCCCAACTAACACTCTATATGCATTAATAATGATGCTTGAGAAACAATGAAAGAGTATGGTCTATTACTTTAAAATAATTAGTACCTATTACGTAAAATGAAATACTTGTTCGTTTTTTGTTGTTTCGAAATTACGACAATATTTTTTTCTTGAAATACTATATAAAAATCATGTTAATAAATTATGCTTCACAAACCACTACTTTATAACTGAGTAAGCCTAATGATTCATGTATTACAAGTATCAAATGTAGACACTGATAATAACTGTTTTTTTTCCTTCTGCTAAGTGTGTTTATGATGTACAAATGCCTATTTAATCCAACACTAGAAGCGCAGAATGGATTATTGTACACCCCACAAGCTAAGAACTGGTAAGAGCAACGCCTGAATGATGCTGTCCGCACAGACCGGCGATCCGCGCACATAAATGCGCAATGAATGCCTCATTTCTGACATGCCTGGGCTACATGTTTTAAATATGTATCTTTTGTATCTGTTTTTACTTCGTTTACGCATTATCTAGTTTCCAGAGTCATACATAAGTATCATAATTATTGTTATTGTTATTGTTATTATTATTATCTACATCGACTTTAGCAAAGCGTTTGATGTTGTACCTCACAATATTTTTATAAATAAATTAGAAAACTTTGATCTCTCTTCTAACTATGTGAGCTGGTCTGAAAACTATTTAACTAATAGACAATGTTGTGTTCGTCTAGGTGATTCTCTCTCGGACCCATTTAATTGTTATGTGGAGTTCCCCAAGGATCTACATTGGGCCCTCTATTATTTTTATTATTTATAGATGACATATGTAAAAGAATAAGTTCAAATTACCTGTTATTTGCTGATGATCTCAAAATCTTTCGCTCAATAAATAGTCCTGCCGATTGCCAAACTCTTCAAAATGATATTAACTATATTGAACTTTGGTCTGACAATAATGAAATGAAAATTAATGAAACAAAAACTTTTGTCATTTCGTACTCACGAAAAACTACTTCCATAAAATTTAACTATTCCCTTAACAACGTCTGTAATTTTAGGAAAAATTCTATTAAAGATCTTGGTGTATTACTCGATTCAAATTATACTTTCACGATCATGTTCAATATATTTATCATCATTCAATAAGAATGCTTGGTTTAATAAGGTCTATAACTTATTCTTTTTCTACTCCAGAGTCACTATTAATTCTATACTTTACTTTGGTTCGATCTAAACTGGAATATGCATCTGTAGCCTGGAATTCCATTACTTCAACAGATTCGGTTAAATTGGAAAATATTCAAAGAAAATTTATTTCCTTATGTGCTTTTCGATTTATACCCAGTTCCTCTGACTTTAACTATGAGATTACCTGTAAATATTTTAACTGTTGTAGCCTTTATTCTAGACGTCAAAATCTTGATTATCAATTTATTTGCAAAGTTATCAATGGTGATATTGATTGTGAGTCTATGATAAACAACATCAGCCTTCGTATTCCCACAAAAGATTTAAGATTTCAAAAAAATTTTTATAAGAGAAATTCTAAATCACTTTCTCCAGTCTGTACATGCATAAAATATGCCAATTTGCATGGGCACAATTTAGATCCTTTTAAGGTATAGTTTCGTTTTGATTATTAGTATTTACTGTTCTTGTTATCTATTTTATTTATGTATGTTTTTGTTTATTTAAGATATTATTTATTTGTTTTTGCACCTTTGTATCTTCTGTTTGTGTATTGTGCTGAACTATAATTGGCCTCTGGCTGTTGTTCAGCACACAAATATTAATAATAAATAAATAAATAAATTATTATTATCTGATTCTGTTTCTCCTAGTATATTTTTAAGTATATATTGCATGACATGACACAGGTATATCATTTTCAAGTGTTGATTTTGAACACGACAGGAACTTACTCTAAGGGATTTTCCATAATCCTTAGTTGATTTTTGACAAGACTGGCTTGTACTTGATATAAGGGCTTCAAGTAATAGAGATGAGAACACTCTCTGCTTCTGCATACAACAGGTTACTAAGGAGATGCAGCTTGCCATTGTCACATTGTACTGACGACAGCTCCTCCTTGTATGAATGACAGGCAGAAAACAATAGGAACACAGTGCTTCAAGTCGGAACAAGGGGGATATTTGAAATTGGTTCCACAACAGAATACTGCATATACACCGTTCTCCTTCTCTTGTCAACACCATTGTTGGCAGCTACTTTGCCACAGCAAAACGTCATGTACGTATCTGATTTTGAAGCGAGAACTTTATGTCTAAAACTTGATTTCCATTCATTCTTTACAGTAGCATTTATATGATTCTGTGAAGTAGAATAAAATTGGATTAAGGTTATGGTTTGTTTTCTTATAAAATTCCGAATTGTATTGTGTTAGAGAAAGCGGGAGCAAAATGATTACCCGACAATGTAAATGCAAGATGGGAAAATGTAATCTGAACGACCTCTCTCTCTCTCTCTCTCTCTCTCTCTCTCTCTCTCTCTCTCTCTCTCTCTCTCTTCCTTTTATATTCTTTCAAGCTGACAGTTCGACGTAGCTTATAAAATGGTGTACAAACACACGTCAAGGGGAGAATAAAGTGTATACACTTTCTTGAAAGGATTGTAAGAGGTTATGCAGATGACTGTCGTACATCAATATCTGCCTACTGTATCTACTCCTCTTAGCGTACTGAATTTTCATTAGCATCATGTTTCCTCAAGGCATACATGTTCACTGATATCAAATATTTATTTATGCAAGGCAAACATTTGATGTAATGCTATCAAGAGCTATTTGTATGTCGAACGCCATTTTCTGCAACATAAATTCCAATTTCCAATATGAAATATTAATTTTTCATTTCATAGTGTTCTGCCCAAGAGCAGGTCTTTCACTGCAAACTCAGCATTACTCCAGCCTTCCCTATTTTCTGTCTTCCTCTTAGCCTCCGCATATGATCCATACATCTTAATCTTCTTTTGCCCCAGAATCTTCTCCCGTTCACCTTTCCTTCCAGTGCATCCTTCAGTAGGCAGTTTCTTCTCAATCAGTGACCCAACAATTACTTTTCTTCTTCTTGATCAGTTTCAGCATCATTCTTTCTTCACACACTCTTTCCAAAAACAGCTTCGTTTCTTATTCTGTCCGTCCATTTCACACGCTCCATCCTTCTCCATATCCACATTTAAAATGCTTCTAGTCGCTTCTCTTCACTTCGTCGTAATGTCCATGTTTCTGTCCCATACAATGCTACGCTCCACACAAAGCACTTCACTAATTTCTTCCTTAGTTCTTCCTCCAGAGTCCGCAGAAGATGCTCCTTTTTCTATTAAAAGCCTCCTTTTGACTTCTTAGCGGCAGCTCATGTTACTGCTTATAGTACACCCCAAGTATCTGAAGCCGTTCAATAAATAAATTAGTTTTCATGAGAATGGTTTTTATAATAAAATTTTTTTCAACATTATAACATAAACACTATTTTAACAATTTATTTTAAATATTATATAAATAGAAATTACCAGTAGTAATAAAGCTCCTTACATAGTCAGTTTTTTAGATGTGTGCACTAAAAATGTATACTATTTACATAGGTAGTGTGTAAAATTGAGTAAGAAAACAATGCACCTGAAAGTTATGAAATATCTCTTAAAATATTCTTAAACAATCTATAATAACGCTTTAAAAATTACATAAATTTATGGCTGAAAGTTTTTGTGCAACTGCAGTTAGTTTAACATTCTTTTTGCCATAGCAAACTGTATAAATAAAAAAGAATACTATACAAATTTAAAGTTTTTGATACTATAGTTGTAACAGTAACAAAAGTTCAATTTGCTAATACATGATATGAGAAAATTATGATAATAGGACTATAAAGGGTGATTGACGATGATTTACCGTCCCTTACGGAGCTTATTTCCGAATACATTCTGAGCAAAAATGTCATATAAACATTTGTCCTAATGTCAATATTTTCAGAATTACACTAATTTGAAGTAGTTTATAAAATGTATCATTATTCTTGAGTTTTAAGAGTAAAAGAATATTACAGATAAAGAATGAACTATTCAGGAGTATCATTTCTTTAATTAGCCAGTATTCTGAAGCTAAAAATGTGTTGTGAATTCCATAGTTCCTTCGTACAGAATTTTTTTTCGATTTTTAATAACAAAATTACACTTTCTTACACATTTATCACTACAATTCTTATAAATAACGCCACTCTTGTAAATCCTTTAAGACTGAACATTAGGATGCATAATTAAATTGTAAAGAATCAAGTTCCTAAAGTCGTATGATTTGTAGGCTAACCATTTTTTTGATAAGTGCGTAAGAATGATGTCATTTTTAGTTAAAATTGAAAAATACAGTAAAATCTATGCAAAACAACAAGACATTTTTAGCTTCAGAACAGGAGGCAATTAAAGAAATGACGCTTCTGAATCGTTCATTCTCTATTTGAAATATTTCTTTGGCCGTAAAACTAAAGAAAAAAGGTATTTTACTAACAATTTCAAATGAGTAACTCTGAAAATATTGAGATTAGGACAAATGTTTATATGACAGTTTTTGCTCAGAATGTCTTCGGAAATAAAATCCGTAAGTGATGGTAAATCCTCGTGAATTACCCTGTATAATTTGGTCTTTAGTTCATACTGTATAAATGTTTGTTTAATATTTCAATAGAACCTTTCAAAGCAACACGGGCTACTTCTAGACAAACTTGTTTTGAAATGACGAAATTGTTACTTAAATTTAAAAATTGTATTGCAATGGCGCCACGACTTCCAATCATCAACCCAATGACGGAGAAATGGTCAATATTATATTTCTGTTGGAAGTATGGTATCGTTGATACAGTAGAATTATGATCATGTTTTCCAGCATTCACATATAAGTCCCCTTAAAACAATATTTACTACATTTCAAGTCATATTTTTCAAGCTTATGTAACGGTTTATACAATATTATTTTGCATTACCTCTGGAAGTATTTGAATGTCAATAAAAATATCTTAAAATACAAACGTTTGTAAAAAGAAAATTAAAATTACCTGCGTAATATATTATCTTATATCTTAAAATACAAACGTTTGTGAAAAGAAAATTAAAATTACCTGCGTAATGTATTGTCTTACATCTTAAAATACAAACGTTTGTGAAAAGAAAATTAAAATTACCTGCGTAATATAATATCTTAAAATACAAACGTTTGTGAAAAGAAAATTAAAATTACCTGCGTAATATAATATCTTAAAATACAAACGTTTGTGAAAAGAAAATTAAAATTACCTGCTTAATATATTTTTAAAACATTTGAAACACTTTTGTATAATGTTACACATGTATCATTTGTAGATATTCATGCAGTATCTCTGACACACTTGTATAGTTTCGAAAAGCCCAATATTCCAATAAATACTGCAGATTTCCCACAGAATCAAAGTTTAAATGATTAATCAAACGCTGTTATTAATTGGATGATTGGCTATAAACATAAACCAATTAATATTCCATAACCAATTTGCAGGATTTGTTTATACCTACAAGCGATTACAATGCGTGCTTTGGTAAAATGTTTTAGATTTCCCTGCGGGCATTATGATAGGAAATCAAATACATTGCGTTCTCTCGCGATGGGACCAGTGTTACACTATTAAACTAAAGCTTGTATATTTAGCACTTTTATGCAGAGCATTTTCGCTCTCAAACTGTGTTCTTCATGCCGTGATAACTTCGTCAAACAACAAGCAAATGGATATTTAAATATACAGATCACACATAAGTGAATTTAATTAATGAATAGGCCTACATGAATTAATAAAAATTTGCTTCAGTGATCCGTGAAACCATGAATATGGGTTCCTTACTAAGTGTTGATATCGGCCTATGTGCCACCTCACGCTTTTAGAGATTTTTTTTAAATACGTCAAATCAAAGCGTTTTTTTACACTATGTATCCCGCCACATTATACAGGGTGTAAATGAAATCACCCTGAAGATTTTCAGAGAGAAAAGCTCATGTTGTATGTGACAAAAAAAAGTGTAATAATACCATATTAGTGGAAAGTTCGTATCTTCTAGAAAAATTTCCCTCCTCCCCAAATGTTTAACTCTCTCTTATTCGGTAACTATTGCGAGTACGATCGCGATTTTTGTCCATATCGGTAGAAAATCTAATAAGGAATCATTTATCCCTCGGACCTACTTCAATAGCGTGGATGGTTTTCGTGTAAATTTAATTAAAAGACCACTGATTTAAACTACTGAACGATGTGAGCAGATGGCAACGCCGCGTCGTAGCCAGAGAAGGCTGTGGGACGTAGTTCAGCTAGTGAGATAGATCTGAGTTCGTTGATCTTTTACATCTGTATTACGAGAAGAAAGAAGAGTGTGTCAGTAGCAGTAGCGGTTGGTGGTCAAAATAATGAGTGTGCTACAATCTCTATATCGGCCTACTGCATACACTTATATGCATTTATCTTAATTTGGGACTCACCTAGTAACGAAATATGGAGTTCCTTCCTACTACAGAACTTGTCAATTACCCTGGTGTTAAACGTTAAACCCCTCCATCCTGGACATTATACTCTTTTCTATTGACAGTATTGCAAGAGCAGTGAGGCGATCCTGGGACATAGTGTTCCTTAAAAACGTTTTTATGCCTTTCAAGCAAGAAAGACATCTTTCTGGCTCAGCAGTGGTCATTGGTGTTGTAACCAAAATATTTAACAACTTCGTTACTTCACAGAATGAATCCCGTGAATTGTTGGAGACTATGTTTTGTAACAATTGAACAGCCATCTATATTTCGGAAGTCGGATCTTCCGTATAGAACTCCAAGTTGTGACTTTAAAATTCTTTTGTTCAGTACAGTATAGCTGTTGACAGCAACTTCAAGTTCGCGTTCAGGAAAATTATGCAAAAAACTGTCAAAAAATTCGCTGTTTAACAATTTTGTTGCGTCTAGGTAGCTTAAAGATTGGAAACGATGAGTAGTTTCCTGAATTATACGGTTACATACCTCCTTGGCATCAATTTTCTGGAATTCTATTTTCCGTCGCTTGCTGACTGATTCTGGAGGAACCTAAAAAAACTGGAAGATGGCAGCAGCAGTCGAACATTTGAATTACCAAATACATTGTACATAGTTCCGAGTTCCTCCACAAACAAGCATTCTTTCCTTACGCTTTACTTTTGCAATCTCGAAGGTATTGTGCTGAAGCTGACTACAGCACTTCCCCGCGTAAAAATAGCAAATCAGAGCAGTTATTTCAGCTTTGCACATGCGCATTAACTGTCTACATTCTCATGTAAGTTCTGAGTAGCACAACGAACCCCCTGAGGCACCAAAGAGCGAAGAGCGAAGACTAAACACTCTATAACGCGTCATGAACATAACAACGGGAAATTGTCAAATGGCAGATCAAATACTATGGTATTGCAAACACTTTATTTGAGCAAAAATTATCATTGTGCTGTAGCACTGTAGCACATAAGGACGGGCCGCCCCTGGTCAGTAGCGATGGTGCCATAATACATAATATAGATTTTCTATTTATTTCAGTGTAACCTATCGTCCCTTTACATATCCAGAAATATTTCATTCCCGCCCGGTATAGGCCTATTACATAATGGTTAAAAATATGTGGAAAAATAATGCTGAAGACTATGCTTTATATAGTATCTACAGTCGAAGTTGTGATGGACAAAAAAGTTCCAGGTAGTATTTCTCGATATGCTACCATTTCCCCTGAAACCTTTCCAAAGTTTCTTGACACCCCTTATCTTGCTCAGAAAACTAATTCCTGGAATTCATACGGCGAACGTTACCGACAACTGCTACAACAAAAAAAGCCATGCCAGAATGCAAATGATCGTGATGATAAGATGGAGAATAACAATGAAGACCACGACGATTATTATTTAGTAGTATTTATTTATTTACCCCGGTACGGATAACGCAATAAGATCTTCTATTCCGCGATACCAGGGGATTACAACTAGAATATTAAGAATATAATTAATATTACAATTACAGTTAATTTTCAATTTATAATTACAAAAAGAATCAAAATCAAAATATTAAAACATTACCCGATTAATAAAGGCAAGACAATATTTATTGTAGGAGTTAAGAACGAAAGAATTTCTTTTAATGAAGTACGAATTAAACGTAGCATATTATATAGGCATGAAAATATCTGATATTGAAATATTTTATGCTAGAATAAGAGAACTATTTACAAGAAGCCATGTCTAGACGAAACTCAATTACTGACCAAGTGCCTAGTGAGTTTATTTATTTATTTATTTATTTATTCTGATGTAGTTAAGGCTATCAGGCCTTCTCTTCCACAACACCAGGAATACAAATACATTAATAGAAATAAACAGAACAAAAATACACGTTTGAATTGAATTTTATTTCAACAGTCTCTTATCCTAGCAGGTGGTGAATTCCAGAGGGCAGGGTTATTGTGAAAGAGAATGACTACGAGGAGATGCGATGGGATCGTATTTTAGTATTGTTTCATGGCGAGAACGTGTGTTCAGATTATGACGGTAAAAAATATAGGTGAAGCGAGACGACAGGTACGAATGATGAGAAGTAGTAGTGAATGTAAATTTCTTCTTTTATCTAGTTTAAGCCAACCCAATGCTTCCACTGCATACAAAACGTACACACAAATAAGTACGTTGAAGTTTCGTATTGTTGTCCCTGGAAAGGTCAGTCAGTAAATGTTGGGATAGTCAAACTAGGGCAATACAGGCGCAAAGGACTTTTTTAAACAAAAGGAAAGATGAATTTATCTTATTCTTCTTAGCACATCAACAATAGATTATAATTTCCTACAGGTTTCTGTGATATGGATATCCCAGTTGTGATTATTATTTATGTGAATGGCAAGATTTTTTACGGAAGAACTGAAAAGGAATACTAACTTTAACAGGGGGAAATGTCAAATTGTTTTACACCGTCGATTTGATGTTTGTGTACTAATATAATTTATTGTGTCTTTTCAGGATTGACTTTAAAATGGAATTCCTTCGTCCATGTCACAATCAAGTAGATATGAAAATGATGACGAAAATCAGGAAAAGAATGATCGTGAAGAGCGGAATGAGGATAATATGATGATCATGACGAGATTGATGTTTAAGATTAGAACGAGAATGAAAATTAAAATCAGGACAAGGATGATCATGATCAGGACGAAAGGTCATGAAGATCAGACAGATTTGATAGTGACGAAAAACGAAGAAGAGTGGGAGAAGGAGAAGAAGAGAAATAAGACGAAAAGGGTTACAAGACAATGATGGAGATTCCGTTCAAAAGTGACTGTCCTGTGTTAAATTTAAAATGTAGATTTCGATGTAATTACACAGATGTGGATTAATTCAACAATTATAAATATAAATGTATTACACCAACAGAATTTGCTCTTACATCCAGTGCACGAGTCTTTTCACCGTACATGCTTTGCAAAATAGGTCCTACTATGTATGTATGTGTATATTTATTCACACTGCAAATGAGTAAATACCCGGTGCCAGTGGTAACTAATAACACTCAATAATGACAATTAATAATAAACACAATTAATAATATATTAAAAATAACACTAATAATAATAATAATTAATAATAATAATAATAATAATAATAATAGTAATAATAAAAAGGGGCATCCTAAATTAAATGAAGCACGATCAAATAAAATAACACTTAAAGTAAATCTAATTTGTATCTTAACCCTAAGTTCGAACTAAAACCCACGCGTATGATATGTTCATACCTGCACAAGTACCTTTCAGCACTACACTCACTTCGCTGTCAATTCACTCACTGCACTGGAACTACGACACATTTCACTGATACTATCCTGATTTCAGAAACACTTCAAAAACATTTCCCTGTTCAAATACTTTGCACTATCACTTTAAACAATAAAACTTCATCTACACAAACACACTTCACTGACACAACACATTTCTCACTGATACAATACTTCAAATAACAAAACATCAATTGCACCCTTTAAATAGTATGTATAATATTCTATCGTCTATTAGTAAAGTCCTTAAGCCTATTTCTAAATACATTTTTGGTTACTGGTAAAGCCTTTAGTAAGTCTGCAGATAAAGCATTCCAGTCCCTGATAGTACGATTGAGAAAAGAAAATTTTCCAGTGTCCGTCCTCTGAGTTCTTTCCCTCAATTTATATGAGTGGTCGTTCCTTGAAGAGTAATTTGGCGGCTGCAACTATTTTTTATTTCTCTCCAGGCAGGCTCACCTCTGTATGTTCTGAACAGTGCGCATAATCGAATTCGCGTTCTTCTGTCCGTGAATGTGTCCCATTTTAATGGTGAATTATTACGACAACGCTTGAGAGCTCGTTTTTTTAATCTTTTCCAATGTCTTAATATGTTCTAATCTGTAGGTTGCGCCTCTCTCACCTACGGTTAAAATTCAACTACTCTCCACAAAATTCGATGTAATTATATTAATATTAACTTAAAACAAAATTTCAGTAACTTTACATTAAGTATAGACTTACCGAATTATACACATATTCCTATTGTAGGTGAAGGTATTCAGTGCAATGTAAAACGTATAATTATCGCCTACGAGTTTTCCTATTGCACACACACTGTGCAACTGCAATATTCTCCGGAGAAATAAACTCCAACTGTAAATTAAATTAAACAAGCATTTAATCGGTATACCAAAAGAGTCACTTAATCGTTATAAGTTACGATGAAACTATTTCTATATTATATTGAAATCCGTATTAATATAGCACAGCGTTTCTCAAACGTTTTTGAAGTGGGGACCACTTTTTAAAGTCAGAACAGTTCGGCGGACCACCTTACTCTTCTTCCCTTCGAAAGCAAATTTATAATTTTCGTAGCATAGGCCTATTTTAATGCCAGTATACTTATATTTTAAAATTGAATTAGGTTCGGTACTTTGGCCCTCTGTAATGAATTCGGGTGGTCTCTGGCTGGGTTACAAGCGCGGCGCCAGATATGCAGGGAAAAGCTGTAGAGAAACACCACGTATATAGTGCTTTAAAACCCTCTTTTGCTGCTGATAGTAGAATGGGAAGTTGATAGATGGATAGGGTAATAAATTTCATAAAATGCAGTATTGGAAGAAAACGTGAAATTCGATTGCCATATGTCATTTCCAAACTGAGATTTTAAGCTACAGTGTGATACGCAATTCGTTTGAATTTTATTTTTTCTTCTCTCTTTTTTTAAGGACCACAAAGGCAGACCTCGAGGACCACAGGTGGTCCGCGGACCATAGTTTGAGAAACGCTGGTATAACACAATACATTTCATAAAATCACAAAATGAAAACTGAAGGCGCTCGATTGTAAGGTTGGCTTTCTTCCTTTTTGCAAAGCCGAATCTTTGATCTTGCATGACAGTGACTGATGAATGTATAAATTATATCTCATGTTTCGCCACCGACGCAAAATTTCAATTTCAAATTTTGCACGCAGCGAGTCCACCTTATCATATAGACTACTGAAAACACTTGTTTTCCATAAAGAAGAACTTGAATGCAAACAACAATCTAGTTCGGTGTTAAAAATTTCGTTAGTAACGTAACTTGTAAAATGGTGTAAGATAGTACATTATTTAAGGAGATTCAAGAATAACTTTAAAAGTTGTGTATAAAGTGTAAATTAAAATTAAGGTGACATTTAACATTTAATTTTTAAGGTAACATGTATTTATTTAGCCTGACTCCCAAAAGGCTGGATATTCTTGGGAATTTCTGCTATGAGTCGCCGTGCACTCTGACTATGAGATCACTCACTACTGGTCTGTCACCTCGCGCCTCAGTTCAGCTGTCGTGTTACTCCTGACGCACATGATGTCATTCATATTCGTTATCGAGTTACTCCCTTGGTTTTAATTGTAAATTATTTAAAAATAGCGTGTAAGAGGGTCTTAGACTAGGGCCATATTCATAGACATTCTTAGCGCGGGCTTCCGGTGGATGATCGGCGAACTAACGTTTTTCGTATTTATAAACTAGTGTAAGCGATATGATATGAATCCTGTACAAGTAACGAGTCGATAGCTGGGGCTAGTTTAGCACGCTCGTAGCGCGGGCTAGCGAAATGTCTATGCATAGCACCCGAAATGTAGTTCTGTTTATAAGTATGCATAAGGGTGTAAGTATTTGTCTTATTTGTGCTGTTGTGTCAGTGAAGCGTGGTGAGCAAGTGAAGTTATGGTTTTACAGTGCAATGAATAGTTCCGATCAGTGATAATTTATAGTGTAAATGAAATGTGTTCTATAGTGTCAGTGAAATGTGTCCCAAAGTGTCAGTGAAATGCGTCATAGTGCCACTACAGTGAGTGAGATGAGAGTAAAGTGAAAGACTATTATCAGTACCGTCCACACCTGTGGAGTAACGGTTAGAGCGTCTGGCCGTGAAACCAGGTGGCCCGGATTCCAGTCCCGGTCGGGGCAAGTTACCTGGTTGAGGTTTTTTCCCGGGTTTTCCCTCAACCCAGTATGAGCAAATGCTGGGTAACTTCCGGTGCTGGACCCCGGACTCGTTTCACTGGAATTATCACCTTCATTTCATTCTGACGCTAAATAACCTGAGATGTTGAAAGAGCGTCGTAAAATAACCTACTAAAAAAATTATCAATACCAATGTGAAACTTATGTAGGGCCTATACATATGTAGGTTGTATTGTAAAATTAGGTTCACTTATTAATGAGGTTATTTTATGTATTATTATTAATTATAATTATTATGTTAAATTGTATTGTACTGACTCTAAGAGATCCCCAGAACACAATTTGACTTTGTTCAAAATGTCTTTGTAGGAAAAAAACTGAATACGAATTATTTTGTTGGACATTTTAGGAAGAACATGCTTAGGAACTAGTGACTTGCATTATAGGTACATAATTGTATTGTGTATTGTATAATTGTATTTGTATTGTATAATTGTATTGTGTATTGTAATTTTATTGTGTATTGTTTATATTGTGTATACCACTGCAACCGGGTGCTTGACCACTTACAGTGTACATACATACATACATACATACATACATACATACATACATACATACATACATACATACATACATACATACATACATACATACATACATACATACATTTTGTCGTTTTCCGTTTTAGAAGGGTCAATTTCTCTTGTGAAGTGAAGAAAAGGACAAAGTGAAAAGTACGGCGACTTACAATGAGAATTTTTGTCTAGGTTCCTTCTGTTTTTTTTTAATCGATCTGCGTCCCTTCAACCAGAGGATAGTCACGTCGACAATTTTCGTGATTTCTCTGCGGAAGGCAGTACTTCAAACACAATACCAATCCCGCAAAGGGTATTTTTTTGTGTGTGCGTATGGCTTAAGTTAGAAGCACTTGTGTTGAGACAGGGAGACTTTTTTCCCTCATCACTCTTATGTGGGGGCTCTGTCGTGAAGAGGACTTGGTGACTTCTTGACCAAGTGCTACAAAAGAAGAAAGAAGACTAGAAAGAAGAACTACGTTGAAGATATGAAGGGTATATCGGAAATGAATGATACATTAGTTATATGGCCACGCCTGGAGAAGAGTGAACCAATCTGCTAGAAAGAGTACAATATTAATCACGTTTAACCCATAACCCACTCTTCTTCTCTTCAGGGTTGAGGTCTAGCCCACTTGACCTATACTAGCCTCAAATAGATCTTCTTATCCGATATAGATCTTTTTCGCCTTTTATTTGATAGAGTAGTACACTAGAAAGCTGCAGAATAGGGCTTACAACCGGTTTTCATTCGACCTGTCTGAGAGCATCCGTCAAGGTAGAGCATCCGACCGAAAGTTTGACCATCAACCGGTTGCCCCTAATGTTTGGCAGGCTAGACAGAACACTGACATTTTCAGAGTACACGAACGGAGTAACAATTGAAGTTTACTCTGTGTAATTAAAAAAAATATTTGCTTAATATAGGCCTACAATTGATTGGAAATTTTATTGTACTAATGAACAAATGGACAACGGTAACAACAAAGGAAATAAATTTAATGCATAATATGATATCAAGTGTGTAAAGAAATTTAACAAGAGTAGAATAAATTACAATTACTTACTACATAGAAGAGCAATTAAATAGATACATTCTATTGCAACATTCACAATTTAAACAAAAATGCATATCTCTAAAACAGTAGTTGTTAACGCCTTTTAATTATTGTAAGCAAATGCATTATTATTTCATTAATAAATCATTTTTAGAAGATATAAAGAAAAGCACTCTCAAGCTATAATGCTTGTACTTTCATGATGCATGTTGTTTCTCTTGATGATACCAACTGTAATACCTGGATGAATGAATCAATCAATGAATTAATCAGCTAGTGAATCAATGAATGAATCTATCAGTGAATATGCTCAGTCAAATTAAGAGAGCAGTGTATTATGATAATAAATTATGGAAATAATTTAAGTTTTGTCATTTAAATCTGCAGAAATTTGATCCGAAGAAATGTAACATTGTAAAATTCTTTTGCAGAACGAAAAGTTACATTTGTTAGAATCAAATTTCTGTAAATGTAAACGACAAAACTAAAATTCTTTCAAGCACTTAGTATCATAATACACTGCTCTCTTAAACTGACTGACAGCATATTGGGAACTAAATCAATAGCTTTCTCAAAACACGCTATGAAATATTTAACATGAAATAAATTTTATCTCGAAAAGAAAATAAAAACGAGCAAAATTGTATTAAACTTTTTTGTTTACAATATCTCAAAGAATAATCAACAGTAATCTCACTAGACGTTTTGACTTTATCGATAAATCTGCGAGTGGACCACGAGCAGATTTATCTAGAGAAAATCAAAACTCGAGTGGGATTTAATTGACTATTACACGATTAGAAGAAAGTATATAAAGATTAGAAGTAACGAAGTACTCCAATACAATAAAATATTAATTGACTTACGAAAATATAACTGTCTTCAAATGTATTATTGTACCATCTCAACATTACAAATATTATGCTAGATGCATGCTAGATGGCAGTAGTGAGCAATGCCTTCTCGTCGAGAAGTTCTCGATCTATTATACACGATGGCAATGTTACTAGTCAAGAAGACTTTGTTGATTCAGTTTAATTTTTATTAAGACAGTTGCATTCCACTTCAATTTTCCGAATCCCAGTAATCAACGTCACTTGATAGATGATTTTCAATAAATCTTAATATTAAACAATCTCTGATACGTGACTATCCATAATATCATATAGCAGAAGCTATAACATAACCTAACTAATATACACAAGTGTTAGAAAAGTTTTAATTAACGACGATGATATAAAAAATAAACATGAATAATTTTAAAAGGAATAATTATTGAATGTACAATTTTCAAATTTGAATGTGGTTGGTGGTTCAATTGATGTTATAATGGACGTGTGCGTAATAGAAGTGGAACTCGTTGATTTAGGCCTACATGGTGTATTAACTTATTCAGGATTTCCGAATGAATAATTTTAAAAGGAATAATTATTGAATGTACAATTTTCAAATTTGAATGTGGTTGGTGGTTCAATTGATGTTATATTGGACGTGTGCGTAATAGAAGTGGAACTCGTTGATTTAGGCCTACATGGTGTATTAACTTATTAGGGATTTCCGAATGAATAATTTTAAAAGGAGTAATTATTGAATGTACAATTTTCAAATTTGAATGTGGTTGGTGGTTCAATTGATGTTATATTGGACGTGTGCGTAACAAAGTGGAACTCAATGATTTAGGTCTACATGGTGTATTCAACTTATTCAGGATTTCCGAATGGTGCTCTTCATTTATTTGTAAATCGGATTTCAGAAGATGCATAGGTATGATCAGTGATTTTTATTAATTCTTGTTCTTGAATGCCAATGCGAGTCATATTTGAAACTGCTGTGCATCGACTGGAGTGGTTTGTAATTTTATATATTTTTTTTGACGTCCAGACCAGCGCAGTTTCAAATGTTGGGAGACAAAGAAACAAATGCTAGCGACGCGATAAAATTAAACAAATGCTAGGGACGCGATAAAATTGTGCGATAAGCAGCCGTGATTGGTAGAAATACGTCCTTTCGTACCGTTTTATTGGTCAAAAGTGGTATGACGTAGTAAGAGTGTAATAGTCACCTTAAATTAATTACATTATTTACGTTTCATTCTGTACATGCGATTGTTCTAGTTCGAAGGGTGGCTTGGGTGGCATCCTGAAATCTATTGCTGACAGGTGGAATGAAAGAAGAAAACGGAAGTATCCCGAGAAAAGTAATCTGAAACGTCTTTTCCACTACAAATTTCAACAGGACTTGAACGGAGATGTAAACAGGACCGTCTGAATGGAAGTCAACGCGCAAGTGCTTCAGCCACAGTCGTAGCTACAAGGGAAATTTCTTTAAGGAAAATAAAAATATTTACCATGCATTCCCTCGAAAACGACGAAAACTCAAAATGTCTTGTTTAAATATAAATGTACCGTATTACTAAATAATTAATCAACGAAAAATGTATCACGCAATTCTTGTTTTTATCAAAATTTAATTTCTGCCAGAAATAATAATTGCTATCATATTACAGGAGATGGAGAATAAAATCTTGAATCTTCCTTCGCCTCAGAAATGGAACCTATATACCAAGAGCTCAACAGAGTTTATGGCTAGTGGAACAGTTTCAAAAGTCAGGCATTAGAAAACAAGCGCCATGAAGTCATTAAATGAATGAATACAGGATTCCTTATACCACCATAAATTTAAAACGACTCCAGAGCTCATTCATGTCCTATAAAAGGGCGGTTGGGATATGGTTCTAGCCACATAACCTTCTCTTAGTGCCAGGGATCAGAGAGCTTCAAGAGCGCTACATTTCTGTTCCTTCGCCCTTTCAAAAACGACAATGTGGACACGTTATCTTAACTTTTACAACACGAATAACGATAGAAAAATGTCTCGACATAAACCATCATTACATGTATTGGTATAGCACTATATTTCCTCAATATAATATCGAATGAATTTCGAGAATCCTTCCTCTAAGACAAGTGACCAGATTGTTATGCTGACCGCACCTTTACCCATCTTTTCCCATATTTCGAAATTTTATCAAAAGAGACTCTCTACTTCCTCTAATAATAATAATAATAATAATAATAATAATAATAATAATAATAATATTATTATTATTATTATTATTATTATTATTATTATTATTATTAAGTATTATTATTATTATTTTTCCTGGCAGAGTTAAGGGCATCAGGCCTTCTCTTCCACTCAACCAGGATCAAATCACATATAGGAAAATACTTACCGGTATACAAATATTAACTTAAGGATATATGTACATGAAGACCACAAATATTATCAGAAAATGCAGGCCCTAAATTTCTAAAATTTTATAAGGAAATGAACTCACAATTGGACAAAAAATTACAAGGTACCACAACAAGACTTATTAGAACTTAAATTTCTGATAAAAGTATAAAAAAGGTTACTAATAATATTTTTTTAGAATTCACTTTTTACTTTAAATTAAATTTTCCAAAATTTGAAAATTTTCGCACATATTATTTCATACCTCCACAACCATTAGAGATAGAATTATGAAATTTTGTACACTGATTTAGCATGTATTTATGCAAAAGGTGGACTACAATAATGCCCATTTCTTTGAAAATAGAAACATTAGATCACAAAACATTATTTAAATTTTAATATATTTTATATAGGACAAATAAAAAATTAATTGTATTAAAATAAACAACTCTACATGTCTGAGAGTAGTCTACTTTTCAGAAATAAATGTCTATTACATGCAGGAAAAATATTAAAGATGTCAGACAGATCATAATAATGTTACGGTTACCAAATGATGTAACTGCAGAATTTTTTTTTGTTTTTTTTTTTATATACTTTGATAAAACTGGTTTGAAAAATATTATTAGTAATCCTTTTTTATACTTTTATCAGCTATTTAAGTTGTAATAAGTCTTATTGTGGTACCTTGTAATTTTTGTCCAATTGTGAGTTCATTTTCTTATAAAATTTTAGAAATTTAGAGTCTGCATTTTCTGAAAATGTTTGTGGTCGTTCAAGTACATATACCCTTAAAAATAATAATAAACATAATAAAGAAAACAAGAGAGATTGAGTAGTTATTCCTCTTAATGGTGAGTATGTGGCACATAATTCATTTCTTCATTATGGAAATTGATTTTGGGTACCTAGGAATAATGATAACCAACACCATAATATTACATACATAGGCCTAAGTACAAAGCAAACAAAGCCACATGAATAGCTGGATGCTTGAATTATATAATTTACTTACAAATGGCTTTTAAGGAAACCGAAGGTTCATTGCCGCCCTCACATAAGCCCGCCATCGATCCCTATCCTGAGCAAGATTAATCCAGTCTCTATCATCATATCCCACCTCCCTCAAATCCGTTTTAATATTATCCTCCCCTCTACGTCTCGGTCTTCCCAAAGGTCTTTTTCCCTCCGGCCTCTCAACTAACACTCTATATGCATTTCTAGATTCGCCCATACATGCTACATGCCCTGCCCATCTCAAACGTCTGTATTTAATGTTCCTAATTATATCAGGTGAAGAATACAATACGTGCAGTTCTGCGCTGTGTAACTTCATCCCTCTTAGCCCCAAATATTTTTCTAAGAACTTTATTCTCAAACACCCTTAATCTCTGTTCCTCTCTTAAAGTGAGAGTCCAAGTTTCACAATCATAAAGAACAACCGGTAATATAACTGTTTTATAAATTCTAACTTCCATATTTTTGGACAGTAGGCTGGTTGACAGAAGCTTCTGAACCGAATAATAACAGGTATGTCCCATATTTCTTCTGCGTTTAATTTCCTCCCGAGTGTCATTTATATTTGTTACTGTTGTTCCAAGACATATGAACTTCTCCACCTCTTCGAAAGATAAATTTCCAATTTTTATCTTTCCATTTCGTACGATATTCTGGTCACGAGACATAATAATATTAACTTACATTACTAGTTACATAAATTACCATATTATTCCTCTGGCGTATTTCAATAGCTTGGACGGTTTTCGTGTAGATAGATAATTTGTGGAAACAAAAGCCGCCCTAAATAAGGGTTCGATTGATCGGCCTACTAATCAATTCATAAAGAATAATAAGTAAACAGAACAATTTGTGACACTTGGAAAGAAAAAGAAAAAAACATTAAAATAAGAAAACGTAGGAAATCATTTACAATAAAAATTTTGTTGGGTACAAATGATTACTAATTATAGCTAAGGATGATTTTTTAAAAAGCACTAATTTCAAGCAAATGACCGATGCGACTACCTTGCAACATTGTAACCAGAAAGGGAGATGAAAGGTAGTTCACTGCGACAGACAGACCCGGGTTCGTTGATCTCTCACAACTGTATTAGGAGATGAAAGAGCAGTGTATTAACGGTGATGTTACCAGACTGCTGCAACTTTCAACTGAATTTTCGAATTAACCGTACATTTAATCACAAAACGTACCATCATTTCCCATAACTATGGTCCTGGAACACAACTATGGTCCAAGATACAACCATTCAAAGAACACTGTAGAAGTAACATAGAACGTTTGTAGATAGCTACAGTGGCTTGACTTCGAACTACAATACGGAATAAATATAGACAAACGAGGTAGTACGTTATGTAGTACAAAATTTGAATGGTTGTATCGTGGAACATAGTTGTGTTCCAGGACTATAGCCTAGATCATATATACCCGAGACAGGACGGCCTTATAGGCTTTGACATTAACAACTTTTGTCAGGTTTACTACGCTGCCATCTAGTTGTTACATAAGGAGTCACGTCGTAATTCCCATTTGAATTGTATTAGCGACTGTACTGCCATCTCGTGTTCGTTTACGGCGGACGGTGGCGATCCTGGCGGTTGTTCTCTTCAAAGTGCAAACGATTTTAACATAGCGATGACCTATCTGTTACATATATGATCTAGGACCATAGTTATGGGAAATGACGGTAATATAGGTTTTTTGTATTAATTTAAGTGTACCTCACCTTCCCTTTAAATCTGTAGGATTATTTCACTTCCTCCCAGTATATCCTGGGAACCCAAACTTCATCCATTGAAAAGAAAATTATGCAGTACACCTTTTTCTGTTTTGTTCTGTATAAATAGAGATAACTCAACTGAAGTGTACATAAAACACAGTGTTTATGGAACAATAGCGCATGGAATTATTTTTCACAAAGAGTAGGCTATGTTGACTGTATTTTGACTATATTATATAACATGGAAATAATTTGTATTGTGTGAAATATACTCGGACTGATACAAGTTCACCTCCACAGACCTCTGTTATTCAGAGGTACAGCGTATTCACACATCAATCCACGCATAAACGTCAGAATATTCACCACACTACATACGCAGTGATACCTGTAGCTGTTCTTGTCTATTAGCATATACTGCACTAGGTGTGCCACCGGCCAAACATTTTTTTGTTTTAATTATTTAAAAATGCAAATTAGAAAGGCCGAGTGACCATGTATGCTGTCACTACACGGGAGATGTGGCGCAGGTTGAAACCCGAGGCTGGGAGCACCAGGTGTATAAAATTTAGCTCTCCGGGTAATTGCATAAAATTTAAATCTCCTGACAACCCCAAATATGGATATATATAAAGGATATCATTCATTCATTCAAGCATCCATACGAGTATCATAACCAAACGTTTCACTTTCGCATGAGAGTTTTAATGAATTATGATGAAATAAACCAACGTGAAAAAAGCCTAAAAGTGGACATAAAAACAAATCTTACGAAAGACCATGCCTTTAAATACAAGCAGAGATTCTAAATATATTTCCATGCAGTGTATATAAAACGTGTATATTTTATTTCAAACACATAGATCCGATTATAGAGCCACAAAATATAGCCTACTTTCATCTTATTATGTTTTTGGTAGGTCATAGAAAATTTGGAACGTATGTAATAGATTTGAATGGTGAATTTTCAAAACGACTTAAGTCGCTGTAAGTAGTTCTGAGAAAATTAAAGAAGACTGTTTTTGGCCTCGTTGAACCATATATTGTTACAATATAATTTTTTATATGTAACAGAAATAGTTTTACAGTCTTACTAATAAACAGTGTATAGTTTTTATACGAGACTTATGCAGAGTTGAGACAGAAAACGTTACTAATAAACCGTGAATAAGCTATGGATGTATAAACAGCCTGTAACTATACAATGGGAATTGCTTTGCAGTAGTTATATACACGAAACCCCTTGTTTAAGCGTTGTATATAGTGAAAAAATGGCCGCCCCTTTAACAGCTGTTCGTATCGACTGTCATTTTATGATGATGTTTACCTTGTAACCACAGAAGAACAAACCAAAGATCATAGAATTATTAGAATAATATTGCTGTAGCTTGTACTCTTTGACCAAAATGTAGTGTGGTAATCGATTATAGCCAGTTGTACTATCGATATTTAACACGCCACACTAGAGCGCTCTACCGGATCCAGTAGAGAACCTCAGATATTCTATTACCTTTCGTAACGAAGTAATGACGAAACTATGACGTAGCTGTGTAACAGTTATACTGTTATACACGACGTATGTAGTGATTATTAGTAAGGAATTTACACAAGACTTATAAACGAGCTACTCATTGTATAAGTATAAGACAGTTAAACGTCTGTATATAGAGTTTTTACTAGTAAGACCGTTAGTATAAAAAGTCATGCTTTTGTACTCTTTTTCAGGTCGTAAAAAATGTAATTATCTTCAGGACTTAAGTTGTTCTGCAAATTAACTTCAATCCTGCGTCATAATTATTATGTTACTGACATAAACATGTTTAACTAAATGTATTTATACTATATGTCAATAAGTTCAAATGTTTATTCAATCTTATGGTTTAGACACTAATAATATATAAAACAAATAATTTATGTTTTACATCTTATTAAGTTCTAGTACTAACGTTTTCACCCTCACGGGGCATCTTCAGGTACAAGGTATGAGCAAATATCTATCTAAAATCAATTAAAAAACTTAACCTCATATTTGAGAATAACATGGATCATATTAAAAAGATAGTATAAGAAATATAACATGGTGACAAATACTAATCATAAATGTATTAAAACGTGATCTTGTCAAATGTTAAAAATCATCGTAAGCTTTCATAATTATATTACTGGGGACCTTCATACGTACTAATGGCACACAAAGTTAAATCTTAATACATTGATATTTTAAGTATCTTAACATCTAAGATTTAACTTTGTGCGCCATTACTACGTATCAACATCCCTAGTAATATTTACAGTTATGCAAAGTAGTTGTTTGTAAATCATAATTTATTAATATGATCTTATATAGTATTTGAAAAAAAAGAATATATTGCAGTAATTTCGAAACAACAAAAACGAACAAGTATTTCATTTTACGTAGTAGGTACCAATTATTTTTAAGTAATAGACACTCTTTCATTGTTCGTCAAGCATTACTATTTATTGGGACCATTGGTACACAAATGTTGAAGAAAATATACTCCCAATTAATTGCATGCAGTAGGACATTGTGAAGGTTTTACACTGAAATAATTTCCTTGCTTTATGTCAATATAAATTAACATTAATATTAATAAATAATATAAATTAAGCTTAGAATTTAAATTTGCATATAGTTTATAGAACAGATACAATTGAAACAAACACTCGGTTATGACAAGGGTGCAGTTTATCGTCCACTTTATTTAATATATATATATATATATATATATATATATATATATATATATATATATAGACATATATATATATATATATATATATATATATATATATAGACATATATATATATATAGACAACATTTTAAATAAATGGAAAGTTTTAGTGAATCCAGGAATAAGAGTAGATAATACAGTATATATATAAATAATCTTTTGTTTACAGATGATTTGATCATAATACAGAAAAATAAAGATGACTTACAGAAATCTTTACATGAATTAAATAAAATATGTAAATTATATAATCTAAAGATATCAGTAAAAAAAACAAAGACAATGGCATTTAAAGGAAAATATCCAGTGAGATCCAAAATTATTTTAGAATATCAAAGTATAGAACAGGTGTCTAGTTTCAAATATTTGGGCTGTGATATTAGTTACAATACGGAAAGAGATATTGATTCTAAAATAAATAAATTTCAGACGGTATGTGGAACAATACAGAGAACGTTCAAAAATAAAGTTAGAAAAGAAACTAAAGTAAAAATGTATAAAGGTATGGCAATTCCCACAATATTGTATGAATGTGAAACTTGGGCTCCAACAAAAAAACAGAAAGATAGAATACAAACGGCGGAGATGAGATTCCTCAGACAAGTTAAAGGGTGTAGAAAACTTGATAGAATTAGAAATGAGGATATAAGAGAAGAATTAAAAGTACAGTCTTTATTGGATAAAGTCACGAATTATAGACAAAAGTGGATTGAACACATGAATGGAATGAGTAAGGAGAGATATCCATTGTTAGCAAGAAATTATCAAGAGGAAGGCGTGACGTCGGGAGACCTAGAAAACGTTGGGGTGATGAATTATGAAGTCGGAACGGGCAATTGCCTAATCCTTGGAGTGACGATGATGATGATGATGATGATGATGATGATATAGTTTATTTGGAAAGCGTTGAGAGCAAGTATCGACAAGTTGGGAGCGTTACTGAAAGAAATTAAAAGTGTAGTTCACAAGCTGTGAAGCGACGATATTCTATTTATGTCAGGTTTGAAGATTTATTAATGTAAGTACATTAGCATAATATAATTACGTGTGATGGAAAATTTGCCATTATATATTTCTCCAGAAAATTTTCCGCCTTGCAAATAGTTGCTTTCTTCGCTCCTTACAACCTCAAGAGCCTTATATGTATTCCTTACTATATTCTCATCACTTACTAGCTTATGAAATGAAAGTCGCAAGTCGTCTAAATCTTTGATGGCTGTGTTAGTACAGACTCCAAAACAACGCCAATGTCAAGTTCGTTTTGCCGTGAGAGTACTGATTAACTTTACTAATCTGATCTGAACTATCACAACACTGTTACCTCGACATAGGCTGATGAAAGCCTTTCATTTAAAAATAATTGTTGGCTGAGGAAAAATTGTAACAATTATGTTATATGATTCGTAATTTCTCTTCTCCGTTATCTGTGAACTCCTCACTTTATTTATCATAACTCATTCACAGACACAGCGAAATCAGCACCCGTACTGAAACTGCGTTAATGAAACAAAAGCTGATATGCTGTTGCAGGTCTGTATAGCCCTGTCGCGTTCCTCTCCAAGGCGATTCACTCCCTCCAGGTAGGGAAATAGAAAATGCACATCGCACAGAGACTACTGCACAATGTGCAAGGTTTTTGGCATGCTTGCCCTACATCATCTCCTCACTGGTTGACCTTACCTTTGAAATCACCCTGTAGTATCCAAATCATACTTACAATTTAAGACCTTATAGCCTTTCTTTTATGGTCATGTAATTACAGAAGTTTGTTAATAAATTATATAAAAAAAGAACTATATTTTCCTCTGTCTTCCATTATTGTATCATCCGAACAATTTCATTTAACATCCAGTTGTGTCGTTACAGAGAAACAAAACAATTTATTTGACTCCGAGAAATACATATTTACTCAGAAAGCGACGCCGTCTCCAGCCCTTCCGACTGGCAACGAAGCGAATGATGGGGGTGTAGGAGCAGAACTGAATTTTTCAGCATAACATTTCCGCAACGCTATCCGCCCACACTCCCACAACCCAATACAACATTTCCAGGGACCATGTCACCTTGTGTCTATGTTTTGTTCACGGAGGGGAAGCGGCTTTCAAATTGACAGCAGTATTGGAGCGTCCCTTTCAAACGTCACGTGACTAGACAATGTCGAATGGTCATTCACATACAAATACAGAAAACAGCTATATATAGAATACGTAAATAAACTCATCGCTACTACATTAAGCTGCTATAGCAGCGGTGATCAAAACTCGAAAGGCAATGATTACACGTGAGAGACAGTCTAAGAAGTTCGTGTACTAACACTAAGTTGTTCATCAAACCCGAGAATAAAAATCGCAAGCTTTGCTGTACCAGTAATGTCATTACTGTCATCAAGAGCCAATAAAAATATAATTATACAAATTTTCTTGCTTTGTTTTTTAATATTCCTTATTAATACAATCAGAAATTTCCTGAATTCTCTTCTGGATATTTAGTTGAAAAGTGCGCAGTTTTTCAAAATTAATTAACAACTTTCATTGGACCAATTATTTCAGCTATCTTGATCATTACGCTTTTTTAATTTAATTTAGGATGCTCATTATTATTATTATTATGATTAATTATTGTTTCTTAATAGTTATGTTTATTATTAATTGTCATTATTGAGTGTAATTAGTTACCACTGCCACCGGGTATATACCCATTTGCAATGTGAATACATACATACATACATACATTCATTCATACATACATACATACATACATACATACATACATACACACATACATACAGATCTCCTCCGTTGAAAGGCTCAAGAGAACGAGCTATTTCGTTCGCCACTAGATAGCTGGCTTCCTTACATTTATTTATTTATGCTCGACCATGCCGAAATGTAGTAATTATACACCTGGTAGCAGTCCTTTAATGCATGTCATTAAAGTACACCTATTCATTAAAGTTCAGGTTTTCGATTATTCTCGGATATGCAATCGAAAGACAACGAGGGAAACGTCACGGAGGCTGGAAATGTAATAATGTCGCAGAAGGTTATGCTATGTTACTATAATAATTAGCGCTAATTGTAAATAATATTCAAATAAATACAATTTGTCATCTCGTTTTTCAATTCTAAATCAATTTCCAGGTTATATCAAAATTAGTTCATGTTATTCTGTAGATTATAACAAGGTCAATGACATTATTGTTCCTCGGAAAAAATCAATACTTTCGCGTCTGCGCACATCTCACAATTTACGAGCGATGCACAAGGTCACTTCCACTCTTCAGTTAGATACGAATAAAATGAATACTTCTGAATTATTTCAAGTTAGACATATGGTCGAGCATAAAAACTCGTATGAAACTTGCCTATAATGGTAATTAAGACGCTCGTATGAAAATTATGAAACTCGCTTGCGCTCGTTTCATGAACAAACGTACTCGCGTCTTAATTACTATCATTACAGGCTCGTTGCATAATGTACTATTATGTCATCTTTCTCTTCATGACGATGATTTAAGGCTGATTTCAGATCTTGGAGTTTAACAGCTCGTTTCATTACTACACTAGCATGTAATATTCAATCAGATTCTCTATTATATTATTATTATTATTATTATTATTATTATTATTATTATTATTATTATTATTATATAGCCTATTTCATTATTTTCTAGGTTCTGAATGCAAAGCGACACCGATTTCATCAAGGGATCAGCTTAGAAAGGCATTAAAAATAGGAAGAGGTAAGAGTAGAGAGGCAGTCAACACCGAGGAAAAACGCGAAAATGAAAACTGTATGCGGTGGTGGCGTTCTAATTTTTAACACCCGGTTCTCTTCGCTCATAACCGTAAAATTATACATAATTTTAATAGCAAATACTGTATCTATACTAATAATAATTCTGTAGCCGAAATTGTTCTGGTAATTTTCGATTTTCCAAAAATAATTGGTGTTAACATGTATAATTAACCATCCAGAAACCGAAAATCGCTTTTTTGAAATTTTTGTGTGTCTGTCTGTCTGTCTGGATGTTTGCTACCTTCTCACGCGATAATGGCTGAACCGATTTATATGCAAATTGGAATATAAATTAAGTTCGCTGTAACTTAGATTTTAGGCTATATGGCATTCAATATACTTTATTTAAAAGGGGGTTATAAGGGGGCATGAATTAAATAAATCGAAATATCTCCCTTATTATTAATTTTCATGAAAAATGTTACATAACAAACGTTTCTTTAAAAATAATTTCCGATAAGTTTTAGTCTATACAAAAGTTTGATAGGACTGATATTTAATGAGATAAACGAGTTTTAAAATTACAATAACAACGCCATCTAAGGCGCTGTACTGAAATAAAAACAAATGACTTCGTCTATAAGGGGCCTTGGACAACAACAATCGAAACATAGCCTACAGAGAATGTTTCTGTGTTTGTATTGTATCAAGTAATATCGGAAGCTAATTAATTGTTTAATTATTATTTCACCATTGGAAATTGTAGTTTCTCTAGATGAACATAATTCTACAATGTTATTACAGTAACTTCTGAAACATATAGCAAGATATATAAAATATACACATTAAAACTAAATGATGGCAATCTTCATTAAACTATGATTCCATGTAATAACAAATAAGAAACATGTTAAAGGAATTGTCATTGCACCAAATGATTACTCTCTGGATCAAAATGATCGCATTTTAATTATTTAAATACAATTTAAATTAAGTAACATATTAAACGATTTATCCTTCTATCAAACATGAATGTTCCCTGGATCAAACGTCCTATTTTAATTATGTAATTACTTTATATTTATTTCTAACAGGTGCAGCGGAGCGCACGGTTACGGCTAGTATTAAATAAGCTAATATAAGCCGCTGATTCCAATGCTTCATGCTATTGCAGATTTACTTGTACTCTAATTTAAAAACTGACACAGTTGCCATAGTGAAACAGTTTACACCCATTAAGACAAAATCTGACATCATCCTCTATGTTCTCTTTCCTTTTTTTCGCCATTTCTTAATCCAGTCAAATACCAATCATCGCAAGTTTTTGTCTGTTAAATATCGATATTGTTTAAGAGTACACTTCTCTACCCTTGATGGCGCCAGCAAACTGACGGTCCCTTGCCGTTAAATATGAATGTTTTGTCATTGAACGTGACGGTGACGGTGCCGATCTGTGACGTTGACATTTCGTATAATGTGAATCGACTTTAAGGGGAGAGGATGGTATTTTTTGGTGAAAAATTAGTAAATTAAAAAAAAATCTTTAAAATACTCTGTGATATGTGTGGAATGCATAGCATAACATTTTGTGGGTATTTGTGCCCTTATCGGATGTTGAGTCGCCATTTTTAAACTTCCTGCGTTATGGATTTTTAAATCACTCGCCCGCTTTTATTGTCGTTTCCGGTAAATTAAATTTTCATTTTTTTAAAAAAACCCTTTGATATGTGTGGAATGCATTGCATAACATTTTGTGGGTATTTGTGCCCTTATCGGATGTTGAGACGTCATTTTTAAGCTTTCTGCGCTATGGAGTTTTAAATCACACACCCACTTTTATCGGTTTCCAGTAACTTCATTTTTTTTTTGCTACACTGCCAGACAAAAATGGATATAATTTCTGAACTGTTAAAGACACATGCATGAAATTTAGAACACACATTCTATAGACTATTAGGAAACGTTTCTCTGTAACAGAATTTTGTTAATTGATTTCATTTTAAAAATACGTCCGTTTGTTTGCAAGAAAGGAAATCAGAAAATTGTTATTAAATTTTAATTATTTATTTTACAAACGTAGGGACTAATATCAAAATTCTGTTACATTGCAAAAAACTGTTTGAATCTATCTTTAAAAACGGTTTAGATATATCGGTTTTAGTACAATCCTACATTGGGTATTTTTTTTTTCAAATTTGGGCCCCCAAATAATATTTTTATTTTCAAAATATTTTTATTTGGTTGAGTTGCCACAGCTATGAGCTCTCTACATACAAAAAAATTAATATTTTACACCAAATAGGAAAAAAAAGTTTTAAAAAATACCATCCTCTCCCCTTAAGAGAGTGCACAGAATGAGCGGAACGTCAACTTCATACACAACAACAATTTTATCATAGTATCATTCCTTAATATCTAATCCTAACACTGCTTTTAAACAGTATACAGTAATTTACTACTTAGTGGGTTTCAATTCCGCAAGGTTAGATAAGCTAGGGAGCTTAAAACCTTGCTGATAAATACACTTCCTAGCAAGGCGGGTACTTGGCATTGAAATTGGATGTCAAGGCGCTCCCGTAACCTTCTCGAATGGACTGCAGAGGAAGTACAAGTCAGCGTAGGTGATTCTTATGTGGGCGAGACCCGGCGGAAATGCACGCTCAAGCAGTCGTGGGATTTTTTGAAGTGATTTCCTCGACCTGGATATTCCATTTGAATTGAATAAGGCTCAGGGAAAAGGAAGTACAATTATTTTAGAATTTCGGTTCATTTATTGAGTTCGTTTTTAGTAATTTTCATCGTCTTGTTTGAGCACTATAATGAGAAAACAATTACGTTTAATTTTTTAATCCCTCTCAACGTTACGTAAAAATCGCTAACGTGAATTGGAATCCATTCAGGGGTATGGATTTTGTTGTTGTTTTTATAATGTGGAGTTGTGCTGATCGAAAGTCTGAACATGCGTCCGACTAGCCTCTAGAGCAGCGGTGACCAAAGCGGGTGTCGTGATTACATCGTGAAATGAGAGCATGGAGAAGAATGGAACGTGTGAAGTGGACAGACAATAAGAAATGAAGCTGTGTTGGAGAGAGTGGATGAAGAAAGAATGATGCTGAAACTGATCACGAAGAGGAAAAGGAATTGGTTGTTCGCTGGCTGAGAAAAAAAGGCCTACTGAAGGATGCACTGGAAGAAATGGTGAACGGGAGAAGATTTCAGGACAGAAGAAGATATCAGATGATAGACGACATTAAAATATATGGATCATATTGGGAGACAAAGAGAAATGCAGAAAAAAAGTAAAAATTGGAGAATGTTGGGTTTGCAGTGAAAGATTTGTCCTTGGGCAGAACACTATGAATGAATGAATGAATGAACGAATGAATGAATGAATGAATGAATGAATGAATGAATGAATGAATGAATGAATGAATAAGTCGCTTTTATTATATCCACACTAATTTTATCAGATATAATTTCGATAATTTAATAGATGCTGGAATATATTCGACGCTGTACAAAAAGTAACCTATTTTAAGCCGTACAACCGTTAGAAGAACATTTAACGTGAAGCTAGTTATATTGGCAATCGACGTACGGCGACAAACTGAACGAACAATCGCTTTGTGAATAAATGTGAATGAACAGTTTGACCCAGACAATATGTCCGCCACTGACAGCAATCTCAGGATCTCTGCCCCATCAAATGGTAATTAAATCCTGCGATTCCATCAATTAGAACATGTCGATATTTCAACACCTATGTTTAGATGCCCCTACTGTACACAGGAGGTTGTAAAACTCGCAATAAAATCGATCAATCAAGCGATCAAGCAATTCAATATCGATGACAGAAAAATTAGTACATACATCGTGAAACTTCCTCCCCCATCCACCGTGTTTTAAAAGCATGCCATTATCAACATTATAGTTTCAATAGATCTGAAAGCATTGTCGTTATTTCGGGAAATATAACCTCTGCGAACTCTGTAAACGTCAACCAATATTGGTTGCTGCCATTGTTAAATGACGCTATAAAAATAACAACAGTTTGTTTGTAGCTTTGTATTTCACAAAAGGATTTCAATTACACAATTTTTTTACTTTTCTATGATATGGAGGTTGGATGGGGGAGAGGTTATGTGATGCAATGAATTCTCTATAGGTGCAGGATATGAGTTATTGCACATCCGAGGGTTCAAACCTCGTGATATGTTGGGGTTGTATCTATAATTAGATAGTAATATTAAGCCAGTTCTCTGTCACGCGATAGCAGGCGATCTGTTACTGCAATCACGGGCTTTAGACCAAATCAATAATTGACTGATCACAACGCTCACATGCGACATGAATCTATAACTGACAGCGACTCCCCTAAATATAAATATCGTATGAATGAAACAATGAATTACAAATCTGTGTGTTTCCTAAAATGTAACATTTTCGTTGACATGTCCATAATTTTTAAAATTCATATGCAGTTACTCCGTAAAGTGTTAGTTAAATATTCATACAGTGCAACACTGATGCCCGGTTTCTGGAAAGACAGTTACCTGTACAAACAGAGTTATCTATGATTTAACATGCTTATATGTTTAAAATGAGTTTCCGAAACAACAGTTATCGTAATATTTACAGTTATCTGTGCTTCAACTGGTAACTATACCTCGGCCTGTAGTTACCTGGCTGTTAGTACTGATTCGAACAAATACCGACATGCAACGCTACTGCATTACTGTTTCGTAAACTGTAATAATAATAATAATAATAATAATAATAATAATAATAATAGTAATAATAATAATAATAATTTATTTTAGCTGGCAGAGTTAAGGCCGTAAGGCCTTCTCTTCCACTCAACCAGCAAAAAGTATACATACATATGTATGAACTTACAAAGAATTCAACAATTTGATTTAGATTAGAACTACATGTATACAAGAGTTATTTACGAATTAAACAACAAAATACTATTAAATATTAATTAAACACTGAAATAAACTGTGTAGCAGAATTAAGCTAAAATACATAGAATGTTAATATATTTCAAATAATGTTAGATAATAGAAAGAGATTATTATGAGACAATTTTGAAAATACAGCACTATCAGGATGCATGTCTAAAGGAAGGAGTAACAATGTAGACAGTGATAGTTTAAGTCAGTATGATTGGAGTGAAATGCTAAGAAGGTTATCTTTTAAGCTTTTTTTTAAAAGTGTTTATTGTCTTGCAGCCCCTAATACTTTGTCACAGGAAATTCCATTGTCGCGAGGTGGATATTGTAAAAGATGATGAATAACGACAGATATTAAATAATAATATAGACTGCAATAAATTAATTTACTATATTATCTGTATACTTTTAAAATTTTGGCGTTTTATTTACGTAACTTGGGCAAATGTTTCACTTTCTATGATATATTAGGATAATAATCTGTGTTTATAAAGACAATTTCGAACATCTCAAGCTTAATTTTCGTCATCAACTTCAGATTCTATGTCGTCAAGAATATTTTATTTTTGTGTGTTCTACCATGCCAATGACATTTCGGGGTCTGAAAAGTTCATTTGAATACATGAAAGCATTCATATGGACGAATGTAAAATATTTTAATAGGCCTATGTTTATCAATATGGCTGCCATAGCCACCACAGCTGAATACGGTTGCAGTTCTGAAGCAGAAGTTACATCTAGCTCTCTCTCCGCTAGTATTATTTACCTCGATAATCACGCCAAATACCAACAATTATTTTTTTAATCATATTACGACTGAGTTGAAAGTGTATATGTACTTAATTACTGGCTTTTAAGGAACCCGGAGATTCATTGCCGCCCTCACATAAGCCATAGGTCCCTATCCTGAGCAAGACAAATCCAGCCTCTATCATCATATCCCACCTCCCTGAAAACCATTTTAATATTATCCTCCCATCTACATCTCGGCCTCCCCAAAGGTCTTATTCCCTCCGGCCTCCCAACTAACACACTATATGAGCGTATTCCGAATCTCACCAGTGAGCAATCCGATGGCATCACGGTGTTCCGAATTCCACCGATGACGTCATTCATGCTCCACCGGTGTCGCACCGGTGCCATCAACTTGCAGAGGTGGTGGTAGTCTCCATCAGCCGCCATAAGTGAATCTGATTGGTTCTTGTATAGGGCGGGAATTAGACGAATAACATCGTGCACCGTTGTGTCATGGAGGTGTGTTCTGCTGTATTGTTTGTAATGAGCACAACGTAAAAAGAATATGTTAATGGCTTATGAGCGAACATGTCAACGAACCAGTTATTACTACTGGTTCAAGAAATAAATTGTTTATGGTATCTTTTCTTTGAACGAGATGGGAGTACGAAAATTTCGCAAAATTTTGCTAGCGTAGCACAGATAACAACTTGTACAGTCGCCATGACAGCATCGATCTTTCCAGCAGTTTTGTTCCTCATTTCGCTGCAACGTGACGTCATTGATGCCACCGGATCGGTGAGATTCGGAATACGCTGTATGCGTTTCTGGATTCGCTCATACGTGCTACATATCCTGCCCATCTCAAACGTGTGGATTTAATATTCCTAATTATGTCAGGTGAATAATAAAATGCACGCAGTTCTGTGTTCTGTAACTTTCTCCATTCTTCTGTAACTTCATCCCTCTTAGCCCCAAATATTTTCCTAAGCAACTTATTCTCAAATACCCTTAACGTCTGCTCCTCTCTCAAAGTGAGAGTCCAAGTTTCACAACCATACAGAAGAATTGGTAATATAATTGTTTTATAAATTCTAACTTTAAGCTTTTTTGACAGCAGACTGGATGATAAAATCTTCTCAACCGAATAATAACACGCATTTGTCATATTTATTCTGTGTTTAATATCCTCCCGAGTACATATGCAATTACTAAATTAAATAAAATCCCTACGTAAAGTGCTAGTTAAATATTCATACACTGCAATACTAAATACTGGAACGAGACGAGTGGCCTATGAACGTGGGGCTCAGAATCGCTATTTCAATCAGTTGTTTGGAGGAAAGAAATAGCGTTTACCTTTGACTTTCAGTCCTTAGTCATTCCATTTTAATTCCTTCATTCAATTAATTCGAATTAACATAGTTAGAAATGTCGCCATGTAATTTGCCCGCGAGGTACCCAGATGTTGACGGTCGGGCGAGTTGGCGGGCAGGCGGACGGACGAGAGAGTGAAGCTTATAGCCTGATCAGCCGCATGTGAGCTAAGCATATCTCAGCGCCTACCTTTATTGTTCTTGTCGCAGAAAAATTATTTCCGGCACCCCGTTTTCAGCTCTACATGCTGACACTTCATCCATTAAGCCACACTAGATTCCAGTTCCGCTCCACAATAATATGATATACGTAAATAATCACTTAGTGATTTAAGACTGCGTTCATTCCGTCGGATCCCTGCCATTCAGTCACTCGTATTGAGTGCACCTCTGCACATAGTGTGTTGGATATTGCGCCACTGTCACACATCTGTGACACAGTGCATGAGGGTTGGCCACTAAAGGGAAACTAAGAGGTGGAGCTTAAACTGAGAGGATTCAATCCGGCATCGGAACTGGAATCCGGTGTGGCTTAGTGAATAAAGCGTCAGCACGTACAGCTGAAAACCCAGGTTTGAGTCCCGGTGCCGGAGAAAATTTTTCTCCTCACCACCATCCTTCATCATATGGTAACGCAGAATTCCTGCATGGAAATATCATATGTACTTCAGTACATCATAATTATATGATATGCGTAAATAATCACTTAGTGATTTAAGACGGCGCTCATTCCGTCGGATCCCGGCCACTTAGTCACTCATAATGAGTGCACCTCTCCACACAGTGTGTTGGAGATTGTGCCACTGTCACACATCTGTGACACAGTGTCACTAAAGAGGAACTAAAGCCCGGTTCAGACGGTGCTAGTTTCCGTGATGGATCTCAAGGTCGCTGCGCTGATGGCTACCCTGCGTGCTCACTTGCTGGAAGTAATGCGCTCTGGTGACTGCTTTGATGGCTAGCTTGCTGGATTTCGAGGGTAGGTCCCTTCCTATTTTTCCTGATGGTTTGCAGACTGGAACCAAAGATGATGATATAGTATCACCATTGAAACCATGTCGCGATGTTCGTCGTTTTCCAACTAAACCTGTTTTTTTTCTATATTCTGTAGTTTCTAAGAAACAACAATTAAATATCGGACTTTAGCAGTTTTGCACTTATGGCTTAACAGGCTTATTACAACATTTACTACTGTTAATGTAGGACTTTAGTTGTTTTCCATCCACGGTTTAGTTTATTTTTGACCATGAGTGTTGGCAACAGATGAAACAGTAGATGATTTTCCAATTTGAACTGTGGAAAGAGCCAACTCCATGAGAACAACAATCATCATCGTAGCCAACACGGGAGCCAGCAAGTGAGCACGCAGGGTAGCCATCAGCGCAACCACCTTCGAATCCATCACAGAAACCGTCTGAATCGAGCTTAAGAGGTGGAACCACAGTCTAGTATATACAGTCGCGAAGCTCAATACGTAGTAAATATGCAAACATTAGATAGTTGCTCACCACTAGGATCACTAATATCGCCTCATTACAGGCAATGCAAAATATAACCGTCACAGTCTATTGTTTCTAGCACCCTCAACACTCAAGCGTCGTGACTGTCTATAATAGACTGTGGTGGAACTTAAACAGAGAGGATTCAATCCGGCATCGAGACTGGAATCCGGTGTGGTTTAGTAGATAAAGCGTCAGCACGTAGAGCTCAAAACCCGGGTTCGAGTCCCGGTGCCGAAGAGAATTTTTCTTTGCTCCACCCATCTTTCATCATATGTCTAACGACAAGTTAAGGAAACAAAATTTGAACTAGGGATAAACTGCGAGAGGGTTGGGAAAACTTAAGAAACTGGTTACCTTTAGCCAGATTAAAATGTATATAGAAACCCCGAATTAAAAGGCCAGAATGATACTAGCACAGTATCATTTTGTAAATCAAAGTTTACTATTATTTCAATGATACTCGATGTCATTGCAAATATTACCACAGTCTAATACTTACAGTCACGCAACTCATACGTATAAAATATGCCAACATTTGACAGCTGGCGCGACAGTAGCCCTCTAGCGGCAGGCAAGTTAAAAGTGTGCACACGACACATGATAACATATCAGAAAACGGGTTTTGCGTAATTTGTTTTATATTTTTATGCTATACAGTATAAGTGTATATGATTCTTATTAATTTTACTTTAGAATCCTAGAAGAATTTCACACGCAGTTAATCTACAAGTTTCAGAAGCTGGGAATAAACGTAATTCTTTCTGCTCCTTACAACTGAATCATGGTCCTGTTCACGTATCATGGTTTGAAATAATATAATTGTTCGTACGTGGATGGTTAATTAAATTCATTCTTAAATATATTTATGAATCATTGGAACTCTATATTTCCTGTGAGAAGAGTCAAAATTAATAGCTTCAAAATTGAAGGGCATATCTCGTAGGGTACATTGCGTGGTGAATTCCTCTCCCTATTTCCTGAGAAAGTAACTATTTTCCATACCGCAAATTGGGGCAAACTCTGCCGCTGAGGTAAACTTGAAAATAAAAAGGGGAAGATTTAAACCTTAATATGACAGACATTGATTTATGAAGTTCATTATTTTTCATTTCTTAAGAACCGGTATTTCCTTTATTATTTTGAGTGGCAAATAGTGCTGATATTATGGTTTAAATGTTTATGGCAAGTTTACCGCATTTTACATTACATTTCCAGTTTTCACACATAAGCTTAATTTTAACTTATCCTACTTATATAATACGTAATTTACATGTCCTTACTGTTAATATGACGTAGGTGAGAACAAATAAATGAACACACAATTTTGTTGAAAAAATTGTGACTTCAATTAACTCAGAAAATCTAGGCCTAATTTTATTTTCAGAGCAGAAGTGGTGTAAGTCAAAATGAGTAATGAGGGTTAAAGTAAACGTTCTTTAAAATACAGCGCAAAGTAGCAGTTAATATTGAATTTATTTAAACTATTAGTAGTCAGTGAATAGCACGAAGGATATATTAATTGCTACTTTGCGCTGTATTTTACAGAATATTTACTTTAAACCTCATTACCTAATTTTGACTTACACCACTTCTGCTCTGAACGGCTCAAATAATCACTGGGAATATAAAATCAACACCAATAACAGTCATGCAAATTGTTACAGAAAAGATTGCTTTTTATATTAAATTTAAAAAGGCTATTGAGAACTTAATACGTCTGCCACATGAATCTACACCAACACATCAGAAATTTATCGACACAGTCTGGATTTATTCAAGAAGTGAATATTTTGCAAAAGGATTACAATAATCCATAAATTCTTGAAAAATTAACATCATGATCCCTACTTGAATGCAATATAACGTTCAACTTTTGAAAAATATAAAGAAAAAAAGACGAATACAAAAATTATGGAATTACTTGCATTAAAAACTTAAGATACATTATCCAAAATCGGAATGGTTACACATTTACACATATGATTTCTGCAAAAAATTAATATACTGTAACAGGTATTTACTTTGGTTTTATTTAAACTCTCCTTCCTGACATACAAATAGGTAACATAACTAATAAATGTTTTATAGAATACAATACGTAGGCTACCTTCAACGTGGATTATTGGTTACGACTGAGTAATGATTTTCTCTTGGTCTTCAGGGAATCTGAAGAACGACAAATTCGGAGATTTAAACTTGTTACTGCAATTTTCGTCATTGCACACATTGCCTTTATTCCGATGCATGATTAAAACGTTATTATAATATCTCTCATCCCTTTAAAGCATATGCTGGCTGAACGAGACTATGACCAGTGCCTTGCCTGCCGCTTGGGCGCTAGTGTCGCGAATGTTGGCAGAAAAAGTGTTGAAGTTTCGTGACTGTATGTATTAGACTGTGATATTACTACGATTTGCACTTGATCGTCCGAGAACTGAAGTCCGGATAGTTTGGTCCACGGCTAAGGATAAGCGTGCCGCTGTAATGAGCTGAAACTTGAACATATTCCTCCCAACAGGCCAGGCCTGCCGCTTACTTTTTGCTTTGTTTAATTCCAGTGCAAGCAGAAGTCGCTTTAGCAATCTTCACCAACCTGTTAGCACTCAAACGTGGTATGTAATTAACACAGTGTTTTATGTTAGAGTAATTACAGAGTAATTAACGTTAGATATTACTACATACTTGGTAAGCAACAATAATATTAATCTTTACGAAATGCATTGTCTCACATCCCTTTAATAGTTACATTCATTTGGATTCATACTCTCTAGCCACCATTCGTTAACCATGACACCTTTAGATAGATATAATTACTATATTAACATAAGAAATTGCTATGAACAAAAGAGATAAACGATTTACAATAAAAGCTGTAATTTATCAAAATAGTAAAGAATAAAATAATAGTACATTATGCAACGAGCCTATAATGGTAGTAATTAAGAAGCAAGTATGTTTGTTTATGAAACGAGCGCAAGCGAGTTTCATAATTTTCATACGAGCGTCTTAATTACCATTATAGGCAAGTTTCATACGACTTTTTATGCTCAACAATATTTCTAACTTCAAATTATTCATAAGTTTTCATGTTATGGTTATGTAAGTGACGAACGGAACGGACCTGAATTGCGAGATGTGAGCAGACGCGAAAGTATTGATTTTTTCCGAGGCACGAATATCATTGACCTTGATATAACCTAGAGAACATTAGTCTTGATATAACCTGGAAACTGATTTAGAATTGAAAAACGAGATGACAAATTGAATTTATTTGATTATTATTTACAATTAACGCTAATTATTATAGTAACAGAACATAACCTTCTGCGACAGCATTGGATTTCCAGCCTCCGTGACGTTTCCCTCGTTGTCTTTCGATTGCACATCCGAGAATAATCGAAAACCTGAACTTTAATGAATAGGTGAACTTCAATGACATGCATTCAAGGACTGCTACCAGGTGTATAATTACTGCATTTCGGCATGGTCGAGCATAAAATATATTATGTACATAAGGTTATAATAAAAGAAATTGAGGTGAAATTTGACGTCACATTAAAATTCACTACAATAAAAAAAAATAATAATAATTAGTGCTGTTGATCGATCAAATTATTTAATCGATTAACTATTTGAATTTAATCGATTAATCGACAGAAAAATAGTTCAACAATTGCTGCATCTGTTCCAATAATTATTTTCATGAAATTGTGTTTTCTTTCTGTAAACGGCCCCAGGGAAACTTATTTTTATCCGATCCTTGTATTTGCGCTTAAGGTGCCAAAATTTGTATAAGCACTTATTTTGATATTATTAATATTATAAGAAAGGATACAGAAAAGATATTTACGTTATTTATATTTAAAAAAAAACATCACGTGTCGTCTTTTGACAAGCAAATTTCATATAATCAGTTACTTTTTGAATTTAATTATAAAACTTTAAAATCTCGACGATTAATAAATAGCCAACTTTACTCTATAAGACTGTTAACGGTATAATGAATAACTGTAATTTTCTTAAATTCCTTCAGTTCAATGCAAAATGAACAGAATTACGTCATAGGCAACCTTTTATTATTCCTATTCCTAGAACTGTTTTCTTCAAAAACTCTCCATTGTTTGTTATGTGTAATACTTACAACTCTCTGTCTTTAAACTGTGATTCTCAATTGGATTTGAGTTTAACAATTGAAAAATTTCATACAATATTAAAAAGAATTGTATTTCCTTAGATATTTAAATTATGAAGAAGTACATTATAATGTTTTTACTCTAGTTTTTGAAATAATTTTGCATCATTATATTGACATTTGGCACTATATTAACTGTAACATTATATTCTAGCATCTATTACCATTATGTGTTTTCTTTCTTTCGTTTGTGTTGTTTTGTTGTTTTTTTCTCTTATTATATATTTTGTATATATATATATATATATATATATATATATATATATATATATATATATATATATATATATATGTAAGCCACCTGTAATTGGAAGCCTGCTTCTGTTGGTGGTGGATTTAAAAATAAATAAATATGGTGGAAGAAAAAAAACTTTTTTATCTGCCCCTATGAGAATATTTTCCTGTCAGTTCAGCACGAGAAGTCATTCACTGTGACAGTAAAGGAATGTGTTTAATATACTTGAAGGTAAAGTATTAATTAATGGGTCTCGTAATTGGTACTTAGAATGAAAAAAAAATCAGTGAATAGGATACCATTAACAAATTACTGAATATCAACAACCGAGGAGATCCTCAGATTTGAAGTTCATCCGGATAGACGAAAGTTCACACTCGCGAAGAGGGAGAGAAATATGGGATTAAAACAGCGTCTGTGCCGGATATTTTTCGCAAGGCGCGAGTCGAAATTACATTCCGAATCTAAGCAATATTCATTACTGAATATTCAACTTTCGAGTGACTTCGTTTGCGCTACTCTGGAGTAACGAGTCTCCAATACGCACGTAGCTGGTTTACACGAATTTGAATTCATAAAATGAAAACACTTCAACTTCACAGAAATGTAAATTGCACACGCACTTTTGAGAGCGAGAGGTCACAGAACGTAAACTGATCACGCTGAAATAAAATCCTTTAAAGTAAGATAACATCATTTCCATGAAGACAGCTTCTTCAAGGAACAATTCAGTCGTCTGAGCCTTCATCTGAATAAATCATGTTATTAGAAATCTTCTCAGACATATACAGAATGATTGAAAACAGGTAGGTAAACAATGAATCACTGTTTTACTACGCAGCAATGGTAGTACTAGTTTGTATTGTATTAATGCAGCGGTGACCAAACTGGGTATCGTGATTACATGGTGTAATCAAAGACATTCATACTGGTAAGGGGAGTTTCCTCTACATTGCTCTCTGTCTCGCTCACGTACTGGAGGTAAGCAGTGTCTGTACCATGTCGCTCTACAAACCCTCTGTCTCTAGCAGGAACAGAAGGTTTCGTACAGAATGGAAAGAGGAATTTATTCGCTGTTCTGTCGGAGAAAATGTAATATGTTGCTTTGCTCAACGGTTCAATTAGTAGTAGTATATAGAAGCGACATTGCAGGGCATTACACTAAATACACAGGCATAACAGGTATTATTAATTGGCCTTGTGCTGTTGTTTTTTGCACGTTAATATTCTAAATAAATAAATAAATAAATAAATAAATAAATAAATAAATAAATAAATAAATAAATAAATAAATAAATAAATAAATAAATAAATAAATAAATAAATTATTATTATTATCATTATTATTTATCAGCAAGTGTTACCATAATTATTACATATGTGCCTGAGTATATAGGCCTATATCTTCCCTTGAAGGATAAAATAATTACTAGACGAGGCTATATCTCCATTTAAATTTTTTAAAATCTTTTGATAACTATTATCAGTTATTTAATAATAATAGGCCTAATATTAATAACAATAATAATGATAACACTAATAAAAACAGATAGCATTACCAGTAGTAGTAGTAGTAATAACAACAATAATAATAATAATAATAATAATAATAATAATAATAATAATAATAATAATAATAATATAGAGAAATCGATTAAATATTACGTGTTAGTGTAGTAATGAAACGAGCTATTAAACTCCAAGAACTGAAATCAGCCTTCAATCGAGCCGTTGAGAGCAGAAGTGGTGTAAGTCAAAAATGGGTAATGAGGTTTAAAGTAAATATTCTGTAAAGTACAGGTACCAATTAATATTAAATTCATTTAAACCATTAGCAGTCAGTGGATAGCACGAAGTCCATATTAATTGCTATTTTGCGCTGTATTTCACAGAATTTTTACTTGAAACCTCATTACCCAATTCTGACTTACACCACTTTTGCTCTGAACTGCTCAATCATCGTCATAAAGAGAAAGATGACCTAAATAAATGTAAGGAAGCCAGCTATCTAGTGGCTAACGAAATAGCTTTTTTTTCTTAAAGCTTCCAACGAAGGACAGTTTTATAAAAGCGTAATAATCAAGGTGGCTGAAATGATTTGTCCAATAAAAGTTGTTAATAAATTTTGAAAAACTGCGCCTAATTTCCAGAAGAGAATTCAGGAAATTTCCGATTGTGTTCACGAGGAATATTAAAAAAAATGCAAGAAAATTACCGTAGTGGCATTACTGATATAGCATAGCTTGCGATTTTTATTAGCGGATTAATGTTAGTGCACGAGCCACCACTGGTTGTAGTTTTCATGCCATGTACCTCTCCCCCGTCTCCTTACTTCCTAGACTGTCTCTCGCGTGTAATCACTGCCGTTCGAGTTTTGGTCACCGCTGTACAGTTAATGTCTGACGATTTACTGACAGAGATGAGAGGGAGGGGAGAATTAAAGTTTTCCGCAACGGAATAATTAAAAAATTTACTCGTAAGTATCTGGTGTAGTGTAATGTCATACAATTAGTCGCAGAGCTTCACTCATAAAATAATAAATACGTGATAATCTTCTACATCACGTTTGTTCTTAATAGTAGAGTTTTCGCACCCTCCTGGTCCGCAAAACGGTTAACGCTATGTTGACGTCTTTGATGAAAGAGCAAATCACAGCCAGGCTCAGATAAGAATTTTTCGTTGAGATTCCAACAGAGAAAAAATTCGGTCGTGAGTAGTCCAAGCGAAAACGCTCCTTTGTTTAACTCGCCGTAACTCGGAAACCAGTAAAGATTTTGAGTAGAGACCACTTTTAAAAGTAATTTCCATTCTTTATCAACATTTCGCTCGCTTTGATCCCCCATCTAAAGCGAAAAATATAAAAGTTTGCCGCTTACCAACTTTTGAAGGTGTAAATGTCTATTTTGAACAGATCATATCGACGTTAGTATTTTTTTTCGCACTTTCCAAAAAAAATTTTCATTTCGAATTTTTTCTATGCTTTTCTTAGACACCGAGCTATCAATTTAAAAAAAATACAGGGCGATTGATTATCATAGGAGTTGAGATATGATAAATGTTAGCGGAGTGGGAAATATCATATAATAGAGCCTTAAGTTAGAACCCTGATCACATAATATATAACAGATTGTTCAGCCTTACAGGCTTTGTCGGCAACGACTTTTATCAATTTCACTATGCTGCCATCTAGTTACTACATAAGAATTCACGTTATAACTCATTTGAATTGCATGGAGCAACTGTACTTCCATCCTGCGGTCGTTCCCAATTGACGGTGGCAATCCTGGTGGTTTTTCTATTCTATATGTTACCGTTTTTAACATGGGGATGACCAATTTGTTATATATATATGATCAGAAGTTAAAGCAATACGTTCACCGATCCCTTACGATTCTTCCCGAAGTCTTACAAACTTACATCACTAGGGCTCGGAAGTTGATGAAATATAATTTCACTTCAACACGAACCAATTTAGCCGGTTTTTATTTTGCATTTTTGTGCATTTTTCGGATTTTTATTGTCCATTGGTCATTTATTTTATTAACTTTTCTACTTTTTGTTGCATTTTCGACTTTTCTGCTTATGAACACACTTTTTTTACGGTGCAGTAGTCTGCATCTGACAATCTACTGCAGATTGCTTACGCAATTCGATTGTTTCTTACAAGAATTTTCCTTAAAATTGCATCAGCCTTGGTTTCTGATCATGTGTACTACGTGTTTCCCCCTATTCAACGCACACAGAACAAGTACTGAAGCCGCAGTGCCCGCAGTCAGCATATTATATCACACAAGTGAAGACTTAAAAAAACCGAAAGTAAAAAAAAAAAACTGACAAAACGTTTTTTGCGACAGTTAGTGGTTGAGTTCGTTGACAATGTATTATCCGCAGATGGAAGTATATATATATATATATATATATATATATATATATATATATATATATATATATAATTGAATGTGGGTATGTATGTATGTATGTATGTATGTATGTATGTATGTATGTATGTATGTATGTATGTGTGTGTATGTTCTCTATACAAATCTACACTCTTTGACCGATATGAGCCAAAGTTTGCACATTTAACCTTCATAACCAGGAGAAGAACATAGGCTACATTAAAATTGTGCAAATGGAAGTTAAATTAATTAAATATATAAAAAATAAAAATAAATAGATCAAATACTCATGTATTATATTAAAATGCAAAATCTTCTACAGTCAATTGTTCTTTATTATTGTCTGTTGTGTTCAACATCGACTTTCACGAGGCCATGTAAATTTTAACACGAAATTAAATTACATTGTTGTTACACATCATGAAGGCTAAAACTAGATAATTCATGCAATAAGTATCTTTACGCAGTCCAGGACCGTATTATGAATTCCTTGATGCAATTTTGTAGATAGTGAGCAGACTGTTTTATCCAATTAAATTCTAGAATTCTTTCAAACTACAAGGATTGCCACCACATAATTTACTTAATATTGAATAGCCATAGTAGACCTACTATTGCGAAATATTGACTCACCAAAATTATGCAATAACAAAAATTTGTGGCAAAAACTCATGCGAAACGTAATATGAGTGGCAATATTAACTGGAAAAACGAAAGAAGATGATGTTTTTATCCCACGTATTGCTATTATAGCCATTCGATTTTAAGCAATTATTATAAGTTATAGTAATATTTGTGATAATATTACATTATTATAATCTATACTAATAATAAATCTGCAGCCGAAATTTTTCTGGTAATTTTCGATTTTCCAAAAATAATTGGTCCTAACATATATAATTAACCACCCTAAAACCGAAAATCGCTTTTTTGAAATTTTTGTTTGTATGTCTGTCTGTCTGTCTGTGTCTGTCTGTATGTTTGTTACCTTTTCACGCGATAATGGCTGAACGGATTTCGATGAAAATTGGAATATAAATTAAGTTCGTTGTAACTTAGATTATAGGTTATATGGCATTCAAAATACATTATTTAAAAGGGGGGTTATAAGGGGGTCTGAATTAAATAAATCGAAATGTCTCGGTTATTATTGATTTTTGTGAAAAATGTTACATAACAAAAGTTTCTTTAAAAATAATTTTCGATAAGTTTTATTCCTTGAAAAAGTTTGATAGAACTGATATTTAATGATATAAATGAGTTTTAAAATTAAAATAACTGCCATCTAAGGCCGTGTAATGAATTAAAAAACAAATGACTTCGTCTATAAGGAGCCTTGGACAGCTATGAAAGATAGCCTACAGAGAATGTTTCTGTGTTTGTATGAAGTAATATCGGAAGCTAAATTAACCAATTTGTATAATTAATTATTATTTCATCATTGGAAAGTGTAGTTTCTCTAGATGGACATAATGCTATAATGTTATAACAGTAACTTGTGAGTGAATTGAGGACAGGTAAGATTAAAATAGCTTCTTATGCACAGAAAACTTGATAGGCTATTCTGTGTATTCGTTTCCTGTATTTCTTAAAATAATGTTTATCTCAGAGAATTAACGATCAACGAGAGTGTATTCATTTAGTATGCAGTAATAATACGTTAGCTTAGCATTTCATTATTTTATAATCCAAATTTTAACTATGCTCAATTGAATCGAGCTAAAATACATATGCATTAAATGCAATGCAAAAAATTTGGGTAATGAGCCAAGCAGATTATGTTGCCCTGTTGTAAAATAAAATTTGTTCCTCCTGAGATTCAAGAGCCCCAAAACAAATTGAAAACTTACTTATGAACACACTTTTTATATAATATAATATAATATAATATAATATAATATAATATAATATAATATAATATAATATAATATAATATAATATAATATAATATAATATAATATAATATAATATAATATAATATAATATAATATAATATAATATAATATAATATAATATAATATAATTTATTTGAAGGGTTCAGAACCATAGTGGGCCAAGCGCCATTTACTGAATACGTAGAAAACAAAAGTTAAAATTAAGTTATTACCATAATTCAATGGAAACATATAACAAGTAAAATAAAGTATAGGCTACACATTAAATGTAAATGATATCAATATTCATTGAACTATGGATGCATGTAATAAAAATTAAGAAACATGTTAAAGGAATTGTCATTGCACCAAATGAGTGCTCTGTGGACCAAAATGATTCCATTTTAATTATTTACATATAATTTTAATTAAGTAACATCTTAAACGATTTATCCTTCTATCAAACACGAATATTCCCTGGATCAAATGTCCTATTTCAATTATGTAATTACTTTATATTTATTTCTAACGGGTGCAGCGGAGCGCACGGGTACGGCTAGTATTGCAATAATAATATAGAGCCTATTTTATGTTACTGTTAACCCGTCTCTTATTAATAAGTTATGGTCACTAATGACTTGGCCGTTTATAGAAAAATATGATTTTCTGTTGTGGTAGTGTTCTACATTGCCTTCTCCAGGAGAGTGAATTCTGATGAGTATAGTCTCCGTTACTGCAAAACACCCTGAAATCCATGTATTTGATAGAATCCATCCGTTACAGATTGTACTTTGGCCTTGAAGGAAATTAAATATATTTTGGGCAGAAAGGCTTAATAATGCATAATGCCGTGGTACGATAAATATTATCATCAATCACAATGTTAAATATATTAAATATCCCTGTAGCATAAGGTCTTAATGTTGTTAAAACTCTATTCATAGGTGAGATGGAATTATTTCGATTAGTCAGTTTCTTTGGATATTAGTGGCACTTTCTTTAATATTCGTCACTAGGGAGGAGAAAACATTAGTAAATATGGTTCATTTTGGTTTTATATAGTTCCCTTGCCGAGATCTCTGATAAGTCTAACAAACAGTTTATTTGGAAATAGACCAAAATTTAAAACCCGGGCAACGCCGGGTAATTTAAGCTAATATATATATATATATATATATATATATATATATATATATATATATATATATTTATTTCTATTTCACTATTAAAATTATGGTCTTTTTTTTTTAATTTCGTGTCATATTTTCAGAAGTTTAAAGTTATCTTATAGGTCATTTTTCTGTGATTTTTAGGTCATCAACTTCCGAGACGTATACATCACCAAATACGTCAGTACTGATGCCAACATAACAGATGTTTAGCGGGCGACTAGGATGCGAAAACTGTTATTTCTTATAAAGCGGAAACTTTACAATTTCAAAAATAAATTCGGTTCTTTGCGATTCCATTTGTAACAAGTTTTACTGCATCTAGTTTACAAATGATGATGACGTATAAGAGATGTTGAACTTACAGATGGAGTCTGGGCTCATGCGGCTGTCACCAAGGGGACCGACGCACCGTGGACGCGACGCGTGATGAAACAAAACAATCGCAACCTGCGAACAAGAAACAATCTCATCAGTAAACATAGATAACAGGGTAACAAGACAATCGCAAATGTTGTCTCGTGCTGACACAGTTTAATCCTCCAGTTTAGAGAATATACATTAATAACCCTCTTGTATACACAATGGGCACGAACGTGCATATCGCATGCTAATTGCATGCAAATATTATAAACAAGGTAACATCGCCAATGGTGCAATAGTCTTTGTAATCCGAACAGAGAATAATAATAAAAATCCTAAGTAACGACGAGTGAGATTAGGGTCAGAGAATTTAACCTGCTACAGGGAAAAGACATGGACAATGAGTATTACTGAAGTGTATTAAGGGAACTGGGTAGTGATGCCTGTGCGATTAATAAATTTCGGTACAAAACTTTAGTTCAGTATTTCTAGGCTTTTAGTGCTCAGATTAAAATATCAATTTTCATGCTTACACAATCAATCATTCTGAATTCAGTGGTATAAGAGGCAACTAATTAGTTTCCTATCCAAGTGCAAGAGAAAGGTCCTAACTGATAACCTGTTTTCCCACTTTGCTAAGTGTAGGACCTCATTTTTCAGGTGAACACTACTTGCTACAATTTTCACTAATATACCTTGTAATTTTTTTAATTATCTAGTAATGTATACTGTAAATTCTAAAGCAAAATTTGATTCAATATTTCACCCCTAGTGAAATGGAAAAATATTGAACTTTGTCTAACATTTTTTGCATTTTTTTTTTCAATGCGTATTTATTTTTTCTCGTGCTATGTGTATCATATTCTTAAACTCGTAGGTTTACTAAGTAGAACACAGGCTGCAAGAAACACTATAAAAGTTTTATTTAAATTGATTAAGTAGTTTCAAAGAAAAATGCACTTAAGTTTGAAACATGTCAACTTATGGAAAACTGCATTTAAAAAAAAAAGAAGAAGGATGTATGAATTACATGCACCGTCAAATTTCAGGAGGCTATATAAAGGGCTTATCTGCAGAACTACCCCCCCATAATATTTATATTGTTTTAAAGAGCAAGATTTTTTTTAAACAAAATAAAAAATCGGATTTTTGAGCCCTAATCACAACCTGGTTCCCTTAAAAGTATTATAAATAATAAATATGTGGACGCTTTGATGTGTAACATATTTAATCCACGTATACCAGTGGTTCCCAGACTTTTTGAAGTTTTGACCTACTTTTGTGGGAGACATTTATTGCGACCCCCTCCCCAACTGTTGTCGTACCATACCATACCGGTACTTAATCCCATTCGAAAATGCAAATCCCTGTAAATTATGAACGTTACAATAGTAAGTGCACACTTATTTGCTCTTCTATTCTGTAGGTTCAAAACATACAGAGGTGAGCCTGCCTGGAGAGAAATAAAAAATAGGTTGCAGCAGCCAAATTACTCTTCAAGGAACGACCACTCATATAAATTGAGGGAAAGAAGACAGAGGACGGACACTGGAAAGTTTTCTTTTCTCAATCGTACTATGAGGGACTGGAATGCTTTACCTGCAGACTTACTAAAGGCTTTACCAACAACCAAAAATGTATTTAAAAATAGGCTTAAGGACTTTACTAATAGACGATAATTATACACAGTATTTAAAGGGTGTAATTGATATTTTGTTATTGAAGTTTTCTATCAGTGAAGGATTATGTTGTGTCAGTGAAGTGTGTTGTGTCAGTGAAGTGTCTTGAGTAAGTGAAACGTGTTCCTGTCAGTGAAGTTTTATAGTTTACAGTGGCAGTGCAAAGTATTTGAACAGTGAAATGTTTTTGAAGTGTTAGTGAAATCAGGAAATGAGTGTAGTGTTGAAAGCTACTTGTGCAGATATGAACATATCATACTCGTGGGTTTTAGTTCGAACATAGGTTTAAGGTACAAATTAGATTTACTTTAAATGTTATTTTAACCGATCGTGCTTCATTTAATTTAGGATGTTCCCTGTTGTTATTGTTATTATTATTATTATTATTATTATTATTATTATTAATTATTGTTAGTATTAATTATTAGTATTATTACTAATTGTATTTTTTATTAATTTTGTTTATTATTGTCTTTATTGAGTGTAATTAGTTACCACTGCCACCGGGTATATACCCATTGCAGTGTGAATAAATACATACATACATACATACACGTAATTGTAATTTATTTTATTCTTGCATTTGTTTACACGTCACATTTCAAAATTGCATTACGCTTATTTTCTTTGTTGTTACCAGTGTCCATTAGTTGATTTATATAATAGTTGTGAAGATAAATTTACCAAAGTGTCCAATCAATTATAGGCCTATTTAAAGCTAACACTTTCTTTTAATTAGAAAAAGTAAATTTCCTTCTATTGTTACTCCACTTGCGTAGTCATATGCCATCAGAGTTCTTGTATGGTGAAGTGCGCCTGGTGTTCTGTCTATCCTGTAAAACATTAGGAACAACCGCTTGAAAGTCGGATATTCAACCTCGTCGTGCTATTCTGCACCTCTCAGTACAGACACAGGAGGACAATTTAAATGCTAGTGTGACAAGTTTCTGTGCTACAGACAAGGAATAAATACTGAAATCTTGGAGGAGGACGCTAACGGATTATGGAATCTTCAAAGAACTGCTTCAAGATTATTGCATTCGTTAATCCACGTGTCTCCTTTATCGAATACGTGACACAGATAAAACTGTTTCAAATTCTTTGCTCTATACGCTAGATTGAATCCGAAACAAATCCACTTCGACAGAAATTGAATATCTGTGCAATCCTAATCACGCTTTGTGAACTGAAGTGTGAAATAGGATTATATGAGATAACCTGCTTGATATCTGGGTCACTCGGACGGTACAGCAGCACGTCTGAAATACAATTTTTCCATTTTTTCTTTAAGTAGAAGACCAGACTGATCTCTGGCTGGCTTTCAGAGTTTCTCAGTGTCACCAAACTGAGCTTTGAGGTAATATCAAGAGCTCGCACCAATGGATAGCACGAATGATAGAACTTTTCCGTCTCTGATGTTGTAAAGCTTGTGGATCTCAAAGCGTTTACAGTCATAGCGCTACGCAAAGGATTGCGATTTGGACTACACGTCCAGTGCACACCACCAATAAATGACCGTTCATTTTCTGCAAGACTACCCAATATATCCCATTCATATTGCGTACCAGATTATATAGGACACTGATGTGGAAAGAAGAAACAGAATTTTTTTTCTGACATAGTGGAAAGCAATTTCTTTGCTCACAACAAATATTATAGAAACTGACCCGTACTAAAGGCTGGTTCACAATAAACCGCGAACGGAAACGACACCGAGAATGAGAACGGAAATACTGTTAAAATAAATCGATTTAAAATTAACTATTGTGAATGCTCACATTTAAATACATTTATTTTAACATTATTTCCGTTCTCGTTGTCATTTCCCTTCCCGGTTTATTGTGAATCAGCCTTTATTGTTAGAACCGTCACATGACTATTATTTTCACGTGTAACGTCTATAGGCGAACTATAACGAAAGAAAATATGAAAAAAAAAAATTGCTGGAATGGAAATTACACTGACGTCATTCCATTTCAGTCGCCATGCAAATGCTTACGTCATATAGGATACTCTAAAACACGTGAACTAGTTCATTCCTATACAAAAGTATAGTCCGCATATACAGGGTGATTCACACCACCCGTAACAGTCATTTCGGAAACTAGTGCATGAAAATTGTCGAGACAAAACTATTTATAACTAAACCACATGTGAACTTTCACTTGAGCTTGATTTCATCAATCACCTCTAAGAGGAAGTGAGGTCAGTGGCGTATCACCTTAAAATTTCAAATGACAGTCGGGGTCAAATAGGGTACCATTTGATAGAGCACTTCAAAACAAACAACTTTCATAGGAAACGTTTTTATTAATTCCTACTCTTTCAATGAGAAAACGTAAGAAAAGGCAATGGGTGATCCGGACCACCCGTGAGTCATTCACTTCGGAAACTAGTGCACCAAAATTTTATTTCATCAATCAGCTCTAACAGGAAGTAGGTTCAGTGGCGTATCACTTTAAAATTTTAAATGAGAGTCGGGTCAAATACTAGGGTACCATTTGATAGAGCTTTTCAAAAGAAACAACTTTCATAGGAAACGTTTTTATTAATTCCTATTCTGTCAGTCACTTGACCACGCCGAAGTAGTAGGAGTCACTGACAGTGTTTGAAGAAGAGTACAGGTGTGTGCTGCTCAGAACGGCAGACAGTTTGAAAATTTATAAAACATTAATGGAATTGTCCAGTCTTTCAGTAACATGCCAACATTAATTGTCTTGCTTACATTTTTGTCTTGTAACATTTCTCAATATTGATGACATTGCTTTATGTACGTTTTCTCATTGAAAGAGTAGGAATTAATAAAAACGTTTCCTATGAAAGTTGTTTGTTTTGAAGAGCTCTATCAATTGGTACCCTATTTGAAACCGACTCCCATTTGAAATTTTAAAGTGATACGCCACTGAAATAAATGACTGTTATGGATGGTCTGAATCTATACAGAGGAAACCGTAAGTAACGCCATTCATTTCAGGGAGTTATTCTTTGAGATATTTCAAACAAAAAAATTCAATACAATTTTGCTCGTTTTTGCCTTCTTTTCGAGATAAAAACTATTTTATACGAAATACTGCACTGCGTGTTTTGGGAAAGCCATTGATTAAATTCCCATTATGCTCAGTCAATTTAAGAGAGCAGTGAGTTATGATAATGAACGCTTGAAAGAATTTTAGTTTTGTTCTTTACATGTGCAGAAATTAAATCTTAACAAATGTAACAATTGTTCTGCAAAGGAATTTTAAAATCTTGCATTTGTTCCAATCATATTTCTGCACATTTAAAGGACGAAACTAAAATTCTTTGCAATCACTTATCATAATACATTGCTATCTTACATTGACGGACCATACTGGCAATTAAATCAATGGCTTTCCCAAAACAATTCTGAGAAACGCCGTTGGAAATTCAATTACGTGTAAGAATGGGCTCAAAAAGGACTGTGATTTATAGAAAATAATATTCATGTGTTTATCTGGAATACTGCGAAAGAACACGAAAGAGGCCTATTAAATTAAGCTACAAAGCATTAAATATAATATATGCAATTCTGTATATTCAATATTTCGTTATTTATATTTTTATCCAAGAAGTATTTTACTTAAAACAGAGCAACTAGAAAATATTTTCACATAACCAATACTAAGATTTAATCATGCTATTAGTAGTCATTCAAGAATAATGATCAAATAGCCTATGTCATTTATTCTTAAGGGGACACATGCGATTTTTAAAACTTGCACAATTTTTATCTAAAATTTGTGCAATTTAAACCACGTAAAGACACCTACAATACTGTGATCTGTAGAGAATGTGGTGCTATTAGGAATAATAGTTTTGAAATTATATTTTTTAAATATATTTTATATTGTCGTCACTAAAAAGATTACTTGCGTCAAAGTTCTAAAAATTTTTAGTTTATATTTGCTCAAAAGCTAGAAAATAGTCAAGGGAAGTAAAATTAATTTCCTTTTTCAGCTGAATCCAAGTAGAGAGTCATAATATTTATATTTTATGAATTCATCATTACAGCAATTTTAATGTAAGTACAATATGAATATGCCTTGAAGGAACTTAATACTAATATTTCATACAAACGCTATTTAAATTATACTTATTAACATTTTAATTGATCTCTGTGAGACGTTTCAGGCCAATCTGACAATAACTGTTGTTCAAGAAACTTTTTCAATTCAACTTAACTGCTTAACATTTTAAAGTCGAGAAAACAGCATTAAAAACATTTCAATTCACTCACGTACCGAATGTTTGGCAACATTTCATGATATGGCTAGATCATTTAAAACAGTCTGAAATATAATTACGATAAAAAAATAGATTTTCTTAATTTTCCAGCATTAATTCATCATAATACCCCCTTAAGTAATAGATAATGCATTAATCTTGCCCGCTGTAATGTACCAGATAACTAAAGTGCAGCTTTAACATCGCGTGGAAGCCATGGTTTTGTTTTCGCGTCCGTTCTGTGTACAGTATGGGCAATTTTCCGTTATGATTGTGATGTCATGGATTGTGGGGGAACGAAGTACTTTCTGCCTATGGTCATTAATTGATCTATTGTGCATACAGGACCCCTGGGAGGGAGGGGTGATATGAGACGAGAAAACCATGTGGTCGGATTTGATGCCCGAGAATATTACAGGGATAGGCACAGGCAGTGAGTAACGCTAATGGGGCGACCCCGACTAGCACCGGTACACAAAGTTTTGAGTGTTACATACAAAGTTGTATTCTGATTGATCAGAACTTTTTGGTGTGATCTGTAAGTTTACTCCACAATGTGGCACAGATATTGTCTTCTATGGAATGATATGAGAGGAAAGATGTGGTCGAATGGTGAATTGAAGTTTGTGATGCTAGTGAAACGGGAGAACAAGAAAAATTTCATTCATCATCCTCCTATTTTTTCAACCATTGAAGTCTCACCTGTTGCCATCTAGCGTTGAGGTAAAACAAAGACAAAATTAGAAACTAAAATTGGCGAACGAAAACTCTCGATACATAAGAATTATTTAACACGCCAGAAACGGTGGTTTTGGTGACAGCGTATAGTAAAATTATGATGGACGTAGGACTGTGAGTTCACCCTTCTTCAAGAACGTTATGATAATTATGATGATTATGATGATAAAGTAGTAGAAATGACATTTCATAGGCAATGATGTGTTGCTGAAAACAGACAAATTCGTCTTAGTACTGTATCAGAACACTTTTTAGAGGGCGAAATTATTACGTAGAGTTTTATAGTAAGAATTTGGTAACATTTTTCCCTGGGCTCGGGGATACGTAACGCGTTAAAGGAGCTGGATAATAAGGAAATTATTCGCGCCCCCTTGCGCAAACGTGCCAGCGGAAGGGGAGTGTGGAGAGTGAAGAACAAAAGGAGGTAGAGGAGAGAATGGCTTTCTTGATACCAACTCAAGTTTCAGCTTTTGTTTTCTTCCCTTCGACATAAAATTTCAAGAATACAGAATATTTCCGGTGGGAATATATATATATACAGGGACATCACTTTACTTTTACCAACATTTTTAACATTAACCTGGCTATACTCGGAAACACTGTTTCCACCTTCCATTACAGGTGTTTGATGTTACTAGTGCAATATGTAAACAAATCATTTTACTAGGTATAGGAGGAGAGAAAAGTAGTGTATCCATTTATGTTGTAGGGAAATACGATATTACGATTTTCAGTTTGATCATCACTTTTACGGAATTTATCAAAATACAGTAGAGTAGTAACATTTTTTTTTTCAAAAACTCAACTTTTCAGGCGGCTATGTTCGTTATGTAATGTCTACTTTATTTAGGATATTAATTATTGATGTTATCATACAATATAGAGAGTGCGTTTAAATTGAGGGGGTCATAAGTAAAGGGCTGTAAGTGCACTTAAGTTACTTCTGAGAAAATGGGGTTTAAATATTTAAGCTTTCGTAAAATCGGTGAAATTTTTTATTTAAATTTTAATGTGTGATGCGATTAAAATATCCCTTTGCCACTAAAATTTTAGATACTTTAGCTTACACTGGATGCACTTAACTCATGTTATCACAAATGTCACTAGCATTCCTTTGCTTCTAGCCACCTCAATTAAAAATAAGCTAATCTGAATTTTTAAACAAGTTGCTGAAAATGGTTGCCGTTCATTACAATGCAGGCTTCAATTCAGTACGCATATTATTAAAAACATTTTGAAGCATATTCTCTGAAATTGAACTTATCGTTTCATGAATATAATTTTTTAGTACGATATTATTAATATAGGTTCTTTCTTCTATGGAAAACGCAATCGTATTTATGAAACACACTATACACTGCAGTGTTTACTTCACTGCTTGAAGACTTCGAATGCAACAGCGGCCGTAAGTTTGTGTGTCTGACGGGAGCAAGGACATTAGTGAAGGGGTGAGAGCAAAGAGTTTGTAATATATAACTAGAGACACCAACGGCGCTAGTTTCGCGTACAAAATTGAACTGCTGTTCGGCCGCCATTAAAGGGAGTTGATGCTTCGCCGGGAGTGCGAGCAGTTCATGCTTATTGAGGAGTACGAATAAATATAAGTACACTTGAAGGGAAATAATAAGAAAATGGTGAAATACTGCGCCGCAAATATTTGTTCGAACATAGCTACTATTGCAGGATGCTCAGGAAAGCATGCATATCTTAATATTTGGAAGAATGTTCCAAATGCAATTCCTCCTTTGAATGTGTTTACAGAATGTCGGAATATTTCTTGGATAAAGTTTTTCCAGAAACACATTAATCAGATTTATAAGGTTGGTTTCAACAATGTACGTAAGGGTTAGGTGCCATCACATTACAGTGGATTATAATAGCAAAGCGCATAAGAAAATCCTCAGACTATATCTGTCTAAAACTGTTTTGTTTCACAATAAATTAATTAATCATGTAATTTCCGTTTTGTACAGCATGTACTTCCAGTTTTTGGTTGTATTAAATGCAAAGAAATTAGTGAAAATATAGCTGATGGCGTAGCTAGGCCTATTATTACCACTGCTACTACGCCTACTATTACCACTACTACTAGGCCTATTATTACCATTACTACTAGGTCTACTAGGCCTATTAATAATACTACTAGGGCTATTATTACCACTACTACTATGTCTGTTATTACCACTACTACTAGGTCTACTAGGCCTATTATCAATACTACTACGCGTACTATTACCACTACTATTAGGTCTATTATTATCACTACTATTAGGCCTACTATTACCACTACTCCTAGGCCTACTATTACCGCTACTAATTCTATTAAAAAGTCTGATCTCTAACTTGGTGGTCATGAACTACACAATGAATAGATTATTGTATGATAAAATTTATTCTCATTATGTTTCAAATCAGTTTCCAGAATTTTTATGATCTCATATTTCACCACCAAATATTTTCTAAGCACCATATACCTTCCTCTTCCTTTGCATGAAAGGACTGAAATATAGATCATTTTAAATATTACAGTAAATATCCATTATTATGTCCTTAAAACAATACTACTAATACTGAAAATTAAAGTTGACATTGCCATTATTCAATATTTCACATACTTATCCCGAGTGTATATGGGCGATTTAATTTATTTTTAGAACATCGCCCAAGATGAATCATTATAATACTTTAATAAATATAGCGCTCCTCTGCCATTCATGTTTATTTCATCACGATCCATCCTTGTAGAAGATGTTTAAAACAGTGTCTAACACGAGGCTACATCAATGTATTGTGGTACTGTTTTCGAATTTCGCGCCGCAAACACTCCCTTTAATGGCGGATGCTAGCCGATTCAATTTGTGACATTTTTCTTGCCTGCCACTCACGGGTATGTGTTTCTAATAAGTATTACAAACTCTTTGGGTGAGAGTGAAGTACATTCAGAAATGCAGGTACAATAAAAATGCAAGTAAAAATAAAATGATGTCCCTGTATATATATATATATATATATATATATATATATATATATATATATATATATATACATATATATCTTTATATATATCAAGAAAGAAGGATAGTTCGATACACAATGTCTTCTGTGATGTTGAAAGCAGAATTGATGCGGATAACATATAAATATACCTTAAACCCATTGTTCCAGGAATGTGTAATGGTATTTCATCCGAGATAAAATGTGCATCGCCAAAGACTCAAACACTCAAGGAAAGCCTTTCATTTTGATGCATACAGTGCCTTGAAAACAGTATCTATTTTCTATAAGGTCCATACCTCACCTGCAGAAAGTGAAGTATACCAGATAACTGACTTACTGAATTTTAGTATCCCTTGCTTTTGTGAAAGTGCTGTTAAGGAAGACATTTTTTTTGTGGGTTATTTAACAACGCTGTATTAATTACTAGATTGTTTAGCGTCAATGGACTTGAAATGAGGCCGAGATTTTCCGTGGGATTACATGACATTTGTCTTACGGTTGCGAAGTACTAGGAAATAAATCAAAGCGGGAATCAAATCCACGCCCGAGCAAAGCACCGGGTGAGCAAGCAAACGCGCTACCGTCTGAGTTACGCTGGCGATTTGTTCTGAAAGAAATTAGCAACAGTATATATGTATTGTGTAGTAGAAAGTGTTGTGTTGTAATGAATACCATAAAAACTACAACTTATTTAAACGAAAAAAAGAAATTGAAAATTTATAAAAAAAATTACCTGCATAAGATTTTATGCGAGATCGTGCGTATTTCCTTTTTTTCCGCACAGAACCAATACGCGGTAAGTGTGAAATACCACATTCAGTATTCCCAACATAACACACATAACAATTTCCCTCTTCTTACCGCTTAAGCGCGACATTCATTTTACTGCTTTAGGCTTTTAATATATTACTTTTAGAGACGTTTAACATAGTAATAATTATAAATTGGAAACTTACCACAGCAATTTCACCTAAATTGCAATGTTAATTATTGTTTTTAAATGTTTGCAAAAATTAAGTAAACTCTACTACTCCTGGAAGCAATAGGTTGGCTTAAACTAGATAAGAAAAGAAATTTACATTCACTTCTCTTTCTCTTCGAAATCTTGAACTCTTCTATTCCTTCGTACCTGTCGTCTCGCTTCACTTACCTTTCTTCCCACCACAATCTGAACACACGCTCACGCCATGAAACAATACTAACAATACCATCCCATCGCACCTCCTCATACTCATCCTCTTTCACAATAGCCCTGCCAAGACTCTGGAATTCGTTACCTGCTAGCATCAGGGACTGTCGAAATAAAATTCAATTCAAACGCAAACTTACTAGGCACTTGGTCAGTAATTGAGACTCGTTCAGACATGGTTTCTTGTAAATAGTTCTTTTAATCTACCACAAAATATCTCAATATCCGGTAATTTCATCACTATAGAATTTTGTTATTGTAGGTTTAATTTGTAATTTAGTAAATACAAAAATATTCTTTGTTCTTAACTTCTATGATAAAATGTCTAGCTTTCATTAATCAGGTATTCTTGTCGTACTTTAATTTTTATTGTAATTGTAATTGTAAATTTAATATTAATTGTAATCTTATTGTTCATGTTATAGTTGTAATCCCCTGGTAGAGGGGCAGAGAAGGCCTGACGGCCTTATCTCTACCAGGTTAAATAAATAAATCTAATCTAATCTAATCTTATTGCATTCCTGATACAAGTAACATTAAGGAAGCCGTGAAAAAATCAACAAGATTCCAGATGCCGATGTTATTACTGCAATATGTTATATAAATAATATTGTTAAAATATTAAAATGAAAAATAAATCATTACATAACCTTGCCGTTTGTTTTAAGTTCGCATTTATAGACTGGGGGAAAAAAAGACAGACGTATATCACGGCCTGCTGGAGTATAGTAAACACAGAAAACAGTTTACAGCAACAATGTTGAAGAAAGATATTTTGGTGTTCCGAAGTCATTAAACAGAAACCAACATGGAGATTTCATTGCAACTAATTAGAAACTCGTCTTTCAGGAATGTAATAAACGATCTTCGCACAAAATAATGTACGATACACGAGCGGTATGTTTGTTTTCATGTTCTCGGAAATTTCCTCGACCATGAAAACGTCAACATACCGCTCTTGTAACGTATATTACTATTGTGAACCTTAGTAAAAATGGCAAAACTATATTAATAGTATTTCAAAAATGTAATAATATTTAGATCAATAAAATGTTGTAGCAAAGAATCAAGAATTATAAATATTATATTACATGAAGAATTAGTTTGCAAAAATGATACCAAAGCGGCTGAAATTTGTGATACCACCTTCTGAACACAGGTCACGTCAGCAATCTGCCAATCACAGTTATTAGTATTATTGCCTACAGTCTGCGACAAAGAGAAGATACTCCCTCTTAAAGTTCCCATTACTTATTTCACACGCCAAAAACGGTGACTTTGGTGATAGCGTATAGTTCAAGTTTATCTGGTCTTGACACGGAATGGTGTTATTGCTGTCTTTCTTGATCTAATTGGTTTGGACATGACATACGTCCTCCAATGCTTCCGAGATATTATGGATTTATTTTTTTTTTGTACAAAATTAAGTATCCCTTTTTTTAGTGTGTCTGCTTGATCGTTTCTAAATATCTCACAATATTCTAGTCTTCAGTGTGGTATAACTCTTTTGTTTTTCTGCTTGAGGAACTGGATAGTACATTAGCAACTAGGAATCTCTACTCAAGCAGGGAGGAAAATTTGACTAGGCTACTTAATTAAACAGCTGCTATTGAGTCTCAAACAATGACAGCATTATGGAATTTCTCTGTATGTAGTGTGAGCTGGTTTAAGGCTCACCATGGTAGGATGGTAAGTGCTGTAAATTCCTGCTCTGACATTTGCGTATTTTTGAATGTTTAACCCATCAGTACAGATATAAAACCATTCGTCTTCAATCTTACAGTATGGCCTACATCAGTGATGTCAAAGCAAACGCTAAGTATGGAAAGAGGTAGGGTTGTGTATATGAATAAGCAACCTGTTGGATTAAGAAAACAGTGGTGCACAAACTTCAAACGGAACGTGAAATTATATGTCGTTATTTTTATATGGCTTCTTTCTGTTTAATATTATCTATATTGTCTGTAAAACAAAAGAACTAACACTGATATCTTAATATTGCACTTGTGTTTTAAATCTTAATAACATAATAGAGTGTTAAGAAGGAATATTCACTTAAGTTCCATAGTAATATAATATTATACTGTATTAAGTGGATGAACCACAACATTCATAAAGAAAGTGACATCCAAAAAAAGATATTGAGTATGACATGATAAGTTGGAATTTATATTGATGGTATCTTTAGCCTTACAAAAGTAATCAATAAACTAACCAAAACATATTACAGTACAAAGCAAAGTTACCTAGGTACTGTATCTGTTTTAAGTGTAACTAATATTACATAGCAAAACTCTTATCGCATTATGCTTTTAAGGTGATATTGGTAAGCAACTTTCTATCATCAGAATATTAAATTATTTTCTCGAAATCTGCTGAAGCTATAGAGCTGACATTTTTACAACACATGGGCACGTATCTTTTGCTTATGATGTAACAGTAGTTGCTTTGTTAATTCATTTCCTTACAAACAATTTCCATGCGAATATTTTCAAAATTTTCAATACACTATCTTCAGTAATACGTATATACGGTATATTAGATTTACGAAAACATTCTGTAAGGGTACTAAATAAATAGGCCTATACCTGAAAATTTCACTTTTCTATACGAAAAGTTGAGAAAATATTTCTTTTGAATAAAAAAAAAAATCAAACTTGTGAAAAATGAGCATTAAGATTAAAACTTACGTTCTTATAATGCACTTATACTTCTGAGGTAAATCTAAAAATTAACATGGATACAGTTTTAATAAGTTCTCTTCCCTTCATCCATTGAATCAGTGCTGGCCATCCCTGAATATAGCTCGACCAAGCGGCATATACCACCTCTTTCGTCTGTCTCTTTCCTATCCGCTGTAAAGCGCTCAGGTTCTCCTGGGCTCTAAAGCGCCCGCTTGCTCCTGTGGGCATCAGTTGACATGCCTGGCCTACATTAATATTTTGAAGTGAATGAGTTTTATATAGGCTTTATCCATTTTGTCTTTAGCAATGATTTTCTGAAGTTTTATACATAACATTATATCATACAACTCAGTTGGATTTTGCAGTGGTACTAACACTTGTGGGAAGTTAATCATAAGTAGTTTAGATTTCTAGATTTGTGACCATCTGGATATAACCATTTTACGTTTTGAGGCGCCTTTCACTTTTTTTTTTTGTAGGTGTTCCAGTAATTATCCATGGACCTGTTAAATTTTGCTTAGATTATGAGTGACCTCTTTTCTATTGTGTCGCTCTGGGTGGCACGGGCGATATAGCGCTGGCCTTCTGTGCCCGAGGTTGAGAGTTCGATCCCGGTTCAGGTGCTGAAATGCGACAGACTCATGTCAGTAGATTTACTGGCATGTAAAAGAACTCCTGCGGTAGAACATTCCGGCACACCGGCGACGCTGATATACCCTCGGCAGTTGCGAGCGTAGTTAAATAACATAATTTAAAGAAAATGTATTTTCTATTGTCATGCACAACGATTCTTATGAAATATATTTTAAAGAAATTATATTTTTATGCCATCCCCTCTCTTCGGTATTTTCGTCTCGTGTCTTTTTATGTCGATACTTAATAATAAAAAGAAAATTCTACTACTAAGAATCGTATAATTGTATACGATTTTGAGTTAACTTTGCTTTTACAATGCTAATAGCCGGCTTTTCCAAGTATTGTTAGAAAATTTAACGACTGTTAAACTCTAAACAGTTTGTTAATTAGTATGTTTTCAACACCAGTTTGGTTTAACAGATTGTTAACAGTTTGTTAATTTTAAATGTAAGATTTCGGGCAGTTAACTGGTTTAACAGTTAGTTAAATATGGCCGATGTCTCCACAGCTGTTCGAACAGAAGTTGCGAAATTAATATTTTGTGTCTCTCTGTAGGGAATGTTTAGCATATGACTGGTAATATAACTTTTAAAAAATACTTTGGACTGTTTAAATACATCAGTGTTATTTTATTTCTTTCGTATTTCGTATCCATAATAGCAATGTGGAAATATAACCTTACTTTGTAATTATTATTCAGCACGTCACCTACAACTTTCATTTGTCAACTGTTTGTTTATGGAGCGTGGCCTACTATAACAGGTTGTCATTTTATGCAAGTTTCGTGACTCACTCTACTGGGTGTTGAGTTCAAAATGTGTCATGGCTCGCTGTATGCCGTCATGTGGCTAGCCGATGAGTCTAGAGAATTCAATCTTCCTACACTTCCGCAGAGGTGTATAACCTAAGAGGCAGAGAAGTTGCCTAGCAAGTACGGCGTTCATTCTGAAGAGTACGTACCGATACGTACGAGAACGCCGATAGGGGCAAGAATGTGAACTGTTTGGAAATACGTACTGTCGGGATATGGGGAGAGGGTTAAGACGATTACTTACGTATTTGTTGACATTAACTTCGACGGTCAACATGGACACGAAGCATTTGATTCGTATTGTGGAATGTTACCGTACGCAACCGATGATAACAAATACCCTGCGTACGAATTGCCGGCGCAAAACACAGTTCGAAAGAGGTTATGGTAGCACACAGACCGTACAGACCGCCATCTGTTGCTACGACGTTCAAGTTATATCGTACACGTTCTCAAGCTTAGATTGAAGAACGCCTTAAATAATAGGCAACTTCTCTAACATATAAGCTGAAACTCGCTTCAAATCGGTGACCCAACAACAGTGACGTCTTGACACACTTTGAAATGAACACCCAGTATAATATACTCGTAGAATTTAAAGATTAATTTTAGCCAATCAAAAATTGTCTTACATGTGTAGAATCATTACCAACTGCTATTGAGTAGTTAAAATAGTGCTAACAGACGTTATAGTTATGTGTTGGTTATCTTAAACAAAATTGTGTTGAACAAATGGAAAATATATTAACAAAGCGTTAAAAATAAACAGACTGTTAATTTAACGTTCGTTAAGCAAAATTAAACATCACCTTGGACAAACTGGCCATAAGAATATTAAATATCAGACAATTAGAAAATGAAAAGTAGCTACAAACTGATAGTCTTTGTCGCTTTTAGTCAGGAAATTTGTAGGTTTTAGTGAAGGAAGCTTGGAAAACGCTGGCGGCGGATGGGGTGTTATGAACTTTTTGTTCGACCTGGAACCCTTGCCGACATTTTGGGGTGACGACTCTCACATCTGGTTTACATGTTATGCTTACAAGGGTATGGAGGGTAGAGCACTTTTTCTGCCACTTGAATGGTCCATTTCTTGCAGCTATTACCATAGCCCCATCCCACCCCTTATCAACACACTTGCTTTGAGCTTTCTCTCCTTGCCGATGCTTTAACAGTAACGAGGCAGTACGATTCAATTATCGGAAGAGACTAGCGCCAACGGCTCCAGAGCAGAGACTGGCATAACCATATCTGAATCTTTCGCCGTTAAAAAGACAAGCGTTAAAGTCGCTTTTTCCTGAGTCTTGGTAACTGATGGATAGTCTGTTATGCAACAGCGGATACACACACAATGTTAGTAATGGCATTGGAGATACCTTGTTTACCTTCTTTACATTAGCTACTCAGAGACTACTTAAATATATTCTGATAATGGGATCCTTTTTATTGTTATAGTCGCTACTATGGTAGCCATTGTATTCGGGGTTGGAGAGTCGACAACTCGGCGAGGATGTGTTTTAGGGATGGCAATCGTATAAATCATTCATGTCAATTGATGCCCATAGGCGCAAGTGCGCGCTTTAGAGCTCAGGAGAGCCTGAGCGCTTTACAGCGGAAAGGAAAGAGACAGATGAAAGAGGTAGTATATATCGCTTCGTCGAGCTATATTCAGGAACGGCCAGCACTGAATCAATAGATAAAGGGAAGAGAACTTATTAAAACTGTATCCATGTTCATTTTTAGATTTTTCTGAGAAGTATAAGTCCGTTATACGAATGTAAGTTCTAATTTTAATGCTCATTTTTGTTTTTTATTCAAAAGGAATATTTTCTCAACTTTTTTTTATAGAAAAGTGAAATTTTAAGATATGTTTATTTAGTAGCCTTACAGGTACTGAAACAATGTTTTCGTAAATCTAATATAAGCATCGTAAATACGTATTACCGAAGATAGTGCATTGAAATTTTTTAAAATATTCGCATGGAAAATGTTTGTAAGGAAATGAATAAAACAAAGCAAATACTGTTATATCATAAACAAAAGATGTATGCCCATGTATTGTAAAAACGTCAGTTCTATAAATTCAGAAGATATCGAGAAAATAATTTAATATTCTGATAGGAAGTTGCGCACCAATATCACCTTAAAAGCATAATGCGATACGAGTTTTGTTACAGTTAAAACATATGCCTTGGTAACTTTGCTTTGTACTACAGCGTTGTTTTGATTAGTTTATTGATTATTTTTATAAGGCTAAAGATATCAATATAAATTCCAACTTATCATGTCATAATCTCCTTTTTGGGATGTAACTTTCTTTATGAATGATGTGTTTTATTTACTTAGTACAGTATAGTTGTACTACTATGGAATTTATGTGAATATTCCTTCTTAATTATTTATTATGTTAACGTTTAAAACACAACTGCAATATTAAGAAATTAATATTAGTACTTTTTTTCAGACAATATACGTAATATCAAACAGAAAGAAGCCATATAAAAATAACGACATACACTTTCACGTTCCGTTTGAAGTTTGTGTACCACTGTTTGTTTTTAAATCAAACAGGCTGCTTATTCATATACGCAACCCTTCCACATTCCATACCTGCGCTTGATGCCCGCGCACGACGTCAAGGTCAGAAAAATGCGGTTGCTTTGTCATCACTGGTATAAATGAAATGTAAGAGCATTATATTGAAAATATACATCTGTAGGAAATTATTTCCAAGGGATTTTGCAAAATCTTTTCATTTTAACCATTAACACTTATCTGGGGTCTTTTTCACCCCACACCATATCTTAATATTAATATCTATATCCGTATACTCCAAAACGTTCCAGTAAAATAGATATGCTATCCTCAGTTATTTTAGTTTCCTTTACAATAAAATTATTATTTTATAACTATATATTGATTATTATTTTCATATTTATTCCTTGGGGTCGTAGATGGTTCCATCTATAGAACACGTCTTTATTTTGTAATTAGAATTATTTTTAATTTAAACTTTCACTTATAACAGTTACTGATATAAATAAACCCAAATACTGCATATATTTATCTATGCAGTGCATACTAAATGTCGATTTAAAAAAATTGGATTTGATCGGTTTTTGCACCGAGGTCTTCAATTCTACTCAGAGCAGCATGAAAGTCGTATTGGATCATTAGCCAAGATGTGCTCACTGTGCGAAAGGAGATGTAATATCTATATAACGAGACACTTCTACAAAGTACTAGCGTATGCATCTTCCACTAGGCACCATAAAAATGACTTCGGCTAAGATGAGCAATTTTTGATCCATGAGATGAATAAGATGCTGAGACGGACTTTAAAGTAACATTATATTTGTTCTAGCTTATGTATCATCTACATTCTACAGTATAAGGAACAGTTATATAGACGTATTAGTCAAAGATGTTACCTTTATTATTTTAGCGAATGTAATATATTCTAATTTCAGAACTACTATAGGGCTATTCCAACTCAAATCGACCGAAATGTAGAGAAAATTTACCTTGCAAATTTTAAATACAATAAAACTTTTTCTGTCCGTAGACAACTGTGATATAATTCTTTGTGCGAAGTTTGAGGCATCAGAACTTCATAGTGTTTAAATTAAAAATATTTAAATTTATCGTATTTCCATAAAATTAGCAACTTTAAACTGTTGTGGCTCCGAAACCCTTTCACCCAATGATCAAAATCATGGTTTATTTTGTTGCTGAAAAGTTAAAGTTTATATTGACATGTAAACAGTTTTTCTTACTTTTATGGAAATGGAGAAATTTAGATTTTTCTTCATTAAGACGCCTTTGCCCACGAAAAAATATTTTAAAAATATATGGTTAGATTCCGCATTGAAAGTACAAATAAACACGTATTTTTACTGGTGTACCGTTGATAAAAAAGTACTGAAATGTCAAATAAAGAAAATAAATAGTACGCGCGTGAGCTAACCAGCTGACTGTGAGGCGGGAACTAGCCGAGGGAAGCAAGGCCAGGAGACAAACACGTGATGTTTCGTCTAGTAGCGCATAGCTGGGCTAGCTTTATCACAGGTGTTCATAAACACAGGAGTAAAATGACGCCCAACGCTCGCTTATCTTCATCTCTCGGCCAGTACGAGCGGTACTGCGCCGTTCAAGTCCAGGCGTATGAAAATAATAATACCCTCGAAACTTACTGCCGTGACACTAAGCAAACAATACCGAATCCCTCTTAATAATGCAAGGTTTTTTCTCAATATTGTTTACATTTTTACAAATGGGCAAAAAGCCTAAAAGTAAGTAAAATCAGATTATCTCTCTCTCTCTCTCTGTATATAATAAAAATAAGGATTACTTCTTATCATAACCTACCAAATGTCAGCTTCAAAATGAGCTCTCGTTCAATGTTCTGCAGTAAATGGTTCCAGAATTCTGAGCGCTGAAAGATGCTTGTTTTTATAAAATACGCTAAATTTTCCGCTCAACAATACGAAAACCGTTTGACTTTCGATAGCATATTTTTGCAAATGCACTCTCTTCAGCACGTTGTATAAATAGGGAAAAAATTAGGGTATAAAAATTCGAGGTTTTTTACTGATCGATTTCATATGGAACAGCCCTAAAGAGGGTGCATCAAAAATGATGACGCAACCTTACACGGTTGAAAGTACACGATAATAGAAACAAAAAATGTCAGTAGAGATGGATCCGCCAACGAACCCTTTGCGAAAAAATTACGAATGTATGGTTACAAGCTGCCACTGACTTCGTTGTAAACATTGTCCTACTTAGTATAAATTAATTTTTCAATTTGATTTAGTTCACATTTTACTTAGGGCCTACCTAACAAGGAATACAGTACTACTTTAGTATGTTACATTTAGGTACTGACAAACACTCTTATCTGTTAACGATATATGTACGTAAACGACCACAAATATTATCAGAAAATGCAGGCTCTAAATTTCTAAAATTTTATAAGAAAATGAACTCACAATTGGACAAAAATTACAAGGTACCACAACAAGACTTATTAGAACTTAAATATCTGATAAAAGTATAAAAGAAAGTTACTAACAACATTTTTCAAACCAGTTTTATCAAAGTATGAAAAAAAAAATTCTGCATCATCATTTTGTAACCATAACATTGTTATGGTCTCTCTGACATCTTTAATATTTTTCCTGCACGTAATAAACACTTATTTCTGAAAAGTAGATTACTCTCAGACATGTAGAGTTGTTTATTTTAATAGAATTAAATTTTTATTTGTCCTATATAATAGTACATTATGCAGCGAGCCTATAATGGTAGTAATTAAGACGCAAGTATGTTTGTTTATGAAACGAGCGCAAGCGAATATTCATGTTATGGTTATCTAAGTGAAGAGCGGAACTGACCTTCTAAATTGTGAGATGTGCGCAGACGCAAAAGTATTGATTCTTTCCGAGGGACGAATGTCATTGACCTTGATATAATCTAGAGAATAACATGAACATTAATACTGATACAACCTGGAAATTGATTTAGAATTGAAAAACGATATGACAAATTCAATTTATTTGAATATTACTTACAATTAACGCTAATTATTATAGTAACAGAACATAACCTCCGGCGACAGTATTGGATTTCCATCCTCCGTGACGTTTCGCTAATTGTCTTTCGATTGCATATCCGAGAATAATCGATACTTGCAGTTTTATAATGGTACAATGGTAATTTCTCATTGGCTGAACAACTGAAGTATAATGAATAGGTGTACTTTAATGAGGTGCATTAAAGGGCTACTACCAGGTGTATAATTACTACATTTCGGCATGGTCGAGCATAAAATATATCAAAATTTACATAATGTTTTGTGACATAATTTTTCTATTAATCTACCTTTTGCATAAATTCATGTTAAATCAGTGTACAAAATTTCAGAATTCTATCTGTAATGATTGTAAGGTTAAAAAATAATATGTGAACATTTTCAAATTTTGGAAAATTTAATTTAAAGTAAAAAGTGAATCCTTAAAAATGTTATTAGTAACCTTTTTATACTTTTATCAGATATTTAAGTTCTAACATTTCTTGTTGTGGTACCTTGTAATTTTCGTCCAATTGTGAGTTCATTTCCTTATAAAATTTTAGAAATTTACAGCCTGCATTTTCTGATAATAATTGTGGTCGTTCACGTACATATACCCTTAAAAGTGGTATTCGAAGTATTGCCCTTGCATCTGGATGCAATACTGGACTCCTCTCTGCAATGAGTTTCGAATTCTTTGAAACTCTCCCGGATCATTTCGGAATTGTTGACAAGCATTCACAATTGCCTGCTCCAATTCTTCAACCGTATTAATGGGTGTGCTCTAGACTTCGCTTTTGAAGTAACCTCAGACAAGCGTCCAGCTTCCCGTGCTTTGCCGTTAGCCCTGCCATACATGAAATGCATATCCGCATACTCTTCGTTACTGTAAGGTTTCATTGTAACTACAGTACAGCACAACTGACGCTCCTCAGACAAGTGACGTGACTGATACGTACCTTTCCAGACTGTGTACTGTATCAGTCCTGTACGTTCTGCGTGTATGGTTTGATTACAACTCCACCTCTCGGCAATGTTCAGTTTTGTAAACAAAGAGCATAGGATCGCTTGTAGTGTGCAAGGAGTAAACTATACCATGTTACAAACAATGACGTCAGTGGCTATTTGTAACCATATATTCGTAATTTTCTCGCAAACGACTCGTTTGCGGACCCATGTTCACTGGGACTTTCTTTCCTTGTATTATAGAGTACGTTCAACCGTGTAAATTTGAACCATCCGTTTTGATATACCCTGTATAACGTTATTGAAATATTGTCTACCTACAAAAGATGAATTCATTATCAAATTGAATTATGATCTGGATAGTTCTTACAAGTACGTTCTGACTATTATTAATAATAATAGTATATGATTATGTCTTGGACCAGAACATTGTACCAAATGGAAATATAAAAATTTGAAATTTATCCTTTGAAAAGGTGGAAAAATTCAAACATCTTGGAGCAACATTAACAAATACAAATGACACTCCAGAGGAAATTAAACGCAGAATAAATGTGGGAAATGCCTGTTGTTATTCGGTTGAGAAGCTTTTATCATCTAAGTCTGCTTTCAAAAAAAAATTGAAAGTTACAATTTATAAAGGAGTTATATTACTTGTTGTGGACCTGTTTGGCGAGTTGGTATAGCGCTGCCCTTCTATGCCCAAGGTTGCGGGTTCGATCCCGGGCCAGGCCGATAGCATTTAAGTGTGCTTAAATGCAACAGACTAATGTCAATAGATTTACTGGCATGTAAAAGAACTCCTGCGGGACAAAATTCCGGCACATCCGGCGACGCTGATATAACCTCTGCAGTTGCGAGCGTCGTTAAATAAAACATAACATATATTAACTTACTTGTTATTTTTTATGGTTGTGAACCTTGAACTCTCACTTTGAGAGAGGAACAGAGGTTGAGGATGTGTGAGAATAAGATGTTTAGGAAAATATTTGTAGCTAAGAGGAATGAAGTTACAGGAGAATGGAGAAAGTTACACAACACAAAACTGTACGCATTGTATTCTTCACCTGACATAATTAGGAACAGTAAATCCAGATGTTTGATATGGACAGGGCATGTATCACACGTATGGGTGCATCCAGAAATGCGTATAATGTTAGATGGGAGACCTGAGTGGAAAAGACTTTTGGGGAGGCCGAGACGTAGTTGGGAGGATAGTATTAAAATGGATTTGAGGGAGGTGCGTTATGATAGTAGGGACTGGATTAATCTTGCTCAGGATAGGGACCGATGGCGGGCTTATGTGAGGGCGGCAATGAATCTCCATATTCCTTAAAATCTATTTCTAATTATTATTATTATTATTATTAGGCCTATTATTATTATCATCACATAATAATAATAATAATAATAATAATAATAATAATAATAATAATAATATAAAGCTCATTCTGTAAACAATTTAGTAATTTTTAGGATATGATTCAATATGTAATAAAATGGTTTGAAATCTATTACGACTCAGATGGTCAATTTAACCCATCAATCATTCGTCTCCCTCGAAATTGCAGGCCTATTAAATGTAATAGTGTAGCGTAAGTGTGGCGGAATTTATATGAGGTTCGCAAAGTTGGGCATTAACGTGTCCATATGCAATGAAACATCAAAATGTGTTGCAATGCGAGCTTCAAACAACGTGTCCATGATATTAGCTGTGTGACGGCGTGTTTTCAAAGATTCCATCCAGGGATAAACATCCCCCGCATTGATTGACTCGTCATTACTCAGTTCATACACTGATTCCAAAGCACTCAGTCTGAATTATGGACGTGTGGGGTATTATCTAGTACGGACGGGACTTAATATACGACAGAAATTTAGAAAGCAAAATCCTATCTGTCCGAATATGCAGTAGATAGCATTTGTCACATGAACCATTTCAGTTTATAACGACCTGTTAAGCAAAAAACTGAGAGCTTCTCTAGTAATTTAAAACACAGAGTGGAATTAAAACAGTGAAGTTCAGCTACGTTGCTGCAATAAATAGGGTCCATCAGACAAAATCATAGCGTCAGTGTAGAGTAGGAATAAAAACCTACTGAGCTAAATATTGTCTATTCAATTATACGTTATTTTGTGCTACACATAACACTGGAGGCAGATAGAGGGCCTAAGTAGTGAATTAAGAATTTTTCTAGGGAAATTCTGGTTCCATACACTTATACCCCGGTGACAAAATAGAATAATTCAATTATTATCATAGGAATCACGTTTTACTTTCAATATTAGATCGCCAATTATTACTACTAGACTCCGTATTTCAGTTACCTATAAACTGAAATGAAGTTGATGAAAGAGTGATGGAACGGAGAAAAATTCTCTCCGGCGCCGGGATTTGAACCCGGGTTTTCAGCTCTACGTGCTGATGCTTTATCCACTAAGCCACGCCGGATACAACCCCGACGCCTTTTAGAATCGTCTCAGATTAAGCTCCGTCTCTTGGGTTCCCTCTAGTGGCCGCCCTCTGCACTACGTCATAGATGTCTATGAACGCAGGACCGAAGTCCATACATGTGTTGAGGTGCACTCAGATGAGTGACTGTTTGGCCGGGATCCGACGGTATGGGCGCCGTCTTAAATAACAAAGTGATTTATTACGCATATCATATATATTTTGATGTACCGAAGTACATATGATATTTCCATGCAGATATTCTGCGTCATCACATGATGAAAGAGTGATGGAACGGAGAAAAATTCTCTCCGGCGCCGGGATTTGAACCCGGGTTTTCAGCTCTACGTGCTGATGCTTTATCCACTAAGCCACGCCGGATACAACCCCGACGCCGTTTAGAATCGTCTCAGATTAAGCTCCATCTCTTGGGTTCCCTCTAGTGGCCGCCCTCTGCACTACGTCATAGATGTCTATGAACGCAGGACCGAAGTCCATACATGTGTTGAGGTGCACTCAGATGAGTGACTGTTTGGCCGGGATCCGACGGTATGGGCGCCGTCTTAAATCACAAAGTGATTTATTACGCATATCTTTCATCATGTGATGACGCAGAATATCTGCATGGAAATATCATATGTACTTCGGTACATCAAAATATATATGAAATGAAGTTGCCTGATTCGAAGTATATGTGACGTCACAGCGCAGGTACAGGTACGTTCGTATACAAAATAGTTACGCATCCTTTGCCTTCTTCCTCTATAACTGGCATGCCAAAACCCTGCACATTGTGCAGTAGTCTCTGTGCGATGTGCACTTTCTATTCCCCTACCTGGAGGAAGTGAATCGCCTTGGAGGTTAACGCGATAGGGCTATACACACCTGCAACAGCATATCAGCTTTTATTTCAGTAACGCAGTTTCAGTACGGGTGCCGATTTGGCTGTGTCTGTGAATGAGTTATGATAAATAAAGTGAGTTCACTGATAACGAAGAAGAGAAATTACAAATCATATAACATAATTGTTATAATGTTTTCCTCAGCCAACAATAATAATTATTTTAAAATGAAAGGCTTTTATCAGCCCATGTCGAGGTAATAGTCTTGTGACAGTTTAGATCAGATTAGTAAAGTTCTCAAAATATGATACTGGCAGCGCTTATTTCTTAATCAGTGCTCTCACGGCAAAACGAACTTGACAATGGCGTTGTTTTGGAGTCTGTATTAACACTGCCATCAAACGTTAGACGACTTACTACTTTCATTTCATAAACTGGTAAGTGATGAGAATATAGTGAGGAATACATATGAGGTTCTTGAGGTTGTAAGGAGTGAAGAAAGCAACTATTTGCAAGGTGGAAAAATTTTCTGGAAAAATATATAATGGCAAATTTTCCATCTCACGTCACTATATTATGCTAATATACTTACATTAATAAACATTTAAACCTGAATAGAATATTGTCGCTTCACAGCTTGAGAACTACACTTTTAATTCCTTTCAGTAACGCTTCCAACTTGTCGATATTTGCTCTCAACGTTTTCCAAATAAACTATATTTGAATTTAAATTATAAGTTTAATTTATATCATTTATTAATATTAATGTTAATTTATATTGACATACAGCAAGGAAATTATTTCAGTGTAAAAACTTCACAATGTCCTATCGCATGTAATTAATTGGGAATATAATATTTTCTTCAACATCTGTGAACCAAAGGTCCCAATAAATAATAATGCTCGACGAACAATGAAAGAATAGGGTACATTACTTTAAAATAATTATAATTAGTACCTACTACGTAAAATGAAATACTTGTTAGTTTTTTTGTTCTTTCGAAATTACTGCAATATTTTTTTTTCTTCAAATACTATATAAAATCATATTAATAAATTATGCTTTAGAAACCACTACTTTGTGAAGTATAACTAAGTAAGCCTAAAGTTTCTTGTAGTACAATTGTCAAGTATAGACACTGATAATAACCGTGTTTTTTTCCCTTCTGCTAAGTGTGTTTATATGTCCAAAATCCTATTTAATCCAACCCTAGAAGCGCAGAATAGATTATTGTACACCCCTCCAGCTAAGAAAGGGTAAGAGCAACGCTCGAATGGTGCAGTCTGCACAGACGGCGATCAGCGCACAAAACTGCACATTTAGGGTCGATTTCTAAAACGAGGTCTAGACCACCGCGTTTGGATTTATAAAACGAGGTCTTTTCCATTTTTCTGGGCCATGGCTCGAAACCATGGTCTGAAGCAGAGACCACGGCTGGGGTAGGTTTAAAACCACGGCTTCGTGTATACAAGATGGAGGAAGTAGATCAGCTGGATGACTATGAAAGGAAAATTTGTGATTACAAATATTAAATCTCGGATTAGAATGATGAGAGACAGGAATAATCCTTTGTAACTATATAACGACGATAATTTCAGGCGAATATTTTCAATTTTCGAAGGAATGAACGCAAAATGTAGCAAGAATGCTAAATAATAAACTGCAACGAAATGCAAGAGGCGCCAGGTTGACAAGTTTTTTTACACCTTCTTGTTGCTTTGAGGAAAAGTAAGATACAGGCCTGATATTTTATACTAATTACACCTTTATGTCTATAAGACGATGCAACTTAATTCTTAGTCTTTACAGTAGTTCTGGACATTTTATTTAATACTCTAATATAATGTGGGCCTACAAGAATATGAAGCAAGCGTGATTTTGTATTCTTATTTTACATTTTATGCTACTGGGGTTTTCCACGTAGTAGGCCTATTATATGTGAAAATAGAACCATATAATATTTTAGTTTCAAATGCAACTTTAATCCAGTTAATATTTAGGTTATTGATTCGTTAGACCCGGGTTTTCAGGTAGTTAATGTTGGCAGTAGCTATGAACAAATGATAAACTACAACATAAACGTTCGAATTGTGCTAATCATTTAGGAAATATAATTCTGGTACCTGAAAATCAGTTCCCTATAATTAATGCTAGTATTTTAAACGCACATATATTCTGTAAATTAGCAAATATAACAATACCTTAGCTGAAAACAAAAGAATGTGACTTACCGGAATTCAATAAAATATTAATCCCGATGTCCATTTCTTTCTAATATCGACTGTTTACAAGAATAAAAATCGATTCTTAGCTGCGTTGCCATATATAAAACAGACGAACCTCGGTTTCTTCTCAAGCCGCATCTCGACATCGTTTTATAAATCACATAAGGATTCGGACCTCGATCACGGTTTAAAAGCCGAGGTTTGGAACCACGATTTCGTCCGTGTTTTAGAAATCGACCCTTAGAGTCTGATTTCTGACATGCCTGCCCTATAAAGTCAAAACCGGGACACAATTATATTATAGTGAGTAGTCTTATCGATAATTGCTTTTATTAGTTGTATTATTTAAATAACTACATCTTTGTGGCTCAATGAAGGTTCATTGCAGAGGTAAAATACCTTGGGTAAGATTCTCAAGCGTGTAATATTGAAGGGCATAGTTGAGGATATTTGAACTAATATTGTTACTGTCAATATAGACAACACTACATATAAATTGTGCAGAAACTTGTCCACGAACATTCCCTTAATACGTTGACGCAAAAAAAGCGATCTTCCTCTCGCTCACTAAATTGGTAAAAAAAATTCCCAAAAAGAACTATCGTAATATTATTAGTATCACAATTTACCAACCTTTACCCTAAGGCCTAAATGGTCCATATGATCAACTTTATACTTGTCCAATCAGTTTTATGAGTCTCTATGATTTAATACCAAACTTTTCTTCTTTCACTCGAGCAAGATAAAATTAATTCGACAGGAAAATAGAAAATTATTGGCATAAACACATGTCTAGAAAGACAGTGCCCAGATTACGGTACAGTACAGTATTTGAATATTAAATTCGCATACAAGCTGATACAAAGTTTATATCCAGCACTTCAAAATGACACATTTTACATTGAAGAAAATTTTTCAACAGTAATCTCACTAGAGGTTTTGATTTATCTAGAGAAAATCAAAACTCGAGTGGGATTTAATAGAATATTACACGATTAGAAGAAAGGATATAAAGATTAGAAGTAACGAAGTACTCCAATACAATAAAATATTAATTGACTTACGAAAATACAACTCTCTTCAAACGCATTATTGTACCATCTCAACATTACAAATATTACGCTAGATGCATGCTAGATGGCAGTAGTGTGTTATGATTAGCTGTTATCTTGCTATCAGTTGTGGAATCTTCATTGAACTTTATAGACGATTACTAGCAATACTGTCTCGATTTAGATCACGATGGCAGTGTTACTAGTCAAGAAGGCTTTGTTGATTCAGTTTCATTTTTATTAAAACAGTTGCATTCCACTTCAATTATCCGAATCCCAGTAATCAACGTCACTTGACAGATGATTTTCAATAAATCTTAATATTAAACAATCTCTGATACGTGACTATCCATAATATCATACAGCAGAAGCTATAACATAGCCTAACTAATATATACAAGTGTTGGAAAAGTTTTAATTAACGACGATGACGTAAAAAATAAATATGAATAATTTTAAAAGGAATTATTATTGAATGTACAATTTTCAAATTTGAATGTTTTAGTGGTTGGTGGTTCAGTTGATGTTATATTGGACGTGTGCTTAAAAGAAGTAGAACTCGTTGATGTAGGCCTACATGGTGTATTCCTCAACTTATTCAGGATTTCCGAATGGTGCTCTTCATTTATTTGTAAATAGGATTTCAGGGAAGATGCATAGGTATGACCAGTGATCTTTATTAATTCTTGTTCTTGAATGCCAATGCGAGTCATATTTGAAACTGCTGTGCATCGACTGGAGTGGTTTGTAATTTTATTATTATTATTTTTTTTTTGACGTCCAGACCAGCGCAGTTTGAAATGTTGGCAAACAAAGAAACAAATGTTAGGGACGCGATAAAATTAAACAAAAGCTAGGGACGCGATCAAATTAAACAAATGCTAGGGACGCGATAAAATTGTGCGATAAGCAGCCATGATTGGTTGAAATACGTCCTTTCGTACCGTTTTATTGGTCAAAAGTAGTATGACGTAGTAAAAGTGTAATAGTCAAATTAATATTTGTGACCTTCCAGATTCAAGTTTAAAAACTGTATTGACTGTTTGTATAAAATCAATATTTATACGCTTTAAATAAAAAGCAAGCAATTGCAAGAGCAATTCTAACAAATAAGAACTACTACAGTAGCTTTAAGTATGCATGAAAATGTTTGTTGCTCGAAGTACCGTGATGTTAAAACGCTGGATTTTCAAGCCATCAATCATTCCAACAGTTGATAAAGTACAGCAGAATTACAAGATAAGCCTCAATAAAACGGGTAAAACTCAGTAAATCTTGAATAGGCTTTTATCAGACATGAAAGGTTGAGTTCTGGAACGATTTTTCGTGCAATTTTGTGGACATAAAATCTATACGTTCACCGTATCCCGCTGAAGCACAATAATCCCCCTCTTTGTGGTGTAATACACAACTTCCAACTAATGATCCCCTTCTTACAGCCTCTGCATTCAGCTCATGCTTTAACGAAGAACTGAACTCATTCCGGGATTAATCCCTACACACGCTGTGCAGAAAATCAACTGCTAGTTTCTATACTGTCGATCGACCTCGGTTTAGCCTCTACCATTCAAGCTGTGATTAGAACTAGGCCTACTATGGAAAATGTACGGTACGTAGAAAATCCTTAGGTCATGAATTACGCTTACATGGGATTTTAATATGTTCAATAATCACCATAATCATATCATCGTCGTCGTCGTCGTTTCGTGTTCATTTGCTTTTAAATCTTTACGGTATCATCAACTTCTGTAATATCATCTACATAATAATCAAAACATCTTGTATGTTTTCTAAATACTCCTACTACTACACTACTGCTGATAGTAGTAGTAGTAATAATAATAATAATAATAATAATAATAATAATAATAATAATCAACCTAAAGGTAATCATAATAATCGTAATAATCCCAATAAAAATTATAACCATAATCATAACTACAATAATAATAATAATAATAATAAATATAACGGTAATCATAATAATCACAATGGAGAAAGCTGGGTTTACAGTGAAAGACCTGCCCTTGGGCAGAACACAATGAGTGACTGAATGAATCATAATGATAATCATAATAATCACGATGAAATAATAATCATAATCATAATAATAATAATGATAATAATAGTGGATAATCATAATAATCGTAATAATAGCAATAAAATTATAATCATAACTACAAAAATAGGGTCTAATAACCGTAATAATCATAATCATCATAATCACAATCATAACTATAATACTATTAATCGTAATAATTATAACCATATTCACAATAATCACAATCATAATAATCGCAATGATAATCATAATAATCACAATAAAAATTATAATAATCATAATCATCTCATATAAAAGAGTATGTATGTATGTATGTATGTATGTATGTACGTAGGTATGTATGTATGTATGTGTATATATGTATGTAGAAAGTTTGCACATTTAATATTCATAACCAGAAGAGTAACATAGGCTACATTAATATTGGACAAATGGGCGTTGAATTAATTACAAAAGAAAAATAAATACGATGAAACTTTCATGCATCATATTAAAATGCAATCTTCTACAGCCACTTGTTGTTTATTATTTTCTTTTGTATTCAACATCGACTTTCACGAAACCGTGGAAAAAATAACACGAAATTAAATAACATTGATGAAACATCATGAAGGCCAAAATCTAGACAATTCATGCAATAACTATCTTTACGCAGTCCAGGACCGTATTATGAGATTTTCGATACAGTTGTAGATAGTGAGCAAGCTGTGTTCTATCCAATTGAATTCTTGAAACCATAAAGATTGTCACCACATAATTTAATGCTTAATATGTAATCACAAATAAATATGCCCACTATTAAGAATTTTTAATTAAAATACTTTACATATATTTTCACTTACCATCTCCAGCACAATCCATAGCTTCAATAAATGTACCGCTTTCCGAAACAAAGAAACTTTTCCTTGAATATACATGATCACACAGAACGCCGAGAACATGTACTTTCACTGTCAGAGACAGACGACCGAATTGCGACTGACTGGAGCGTTATACGGATAACAGAGTGGAGAGGAAACTATTCAACTATCTCATTCATTTCTGAGACAATTTTGACGAAACCGGTTTTTGACCGGCTAGATTGAGCAAAACCGTACTGTGTGTCGGGAAGCAATGGATGAGCAATGTGTACGCATATAAAAAATGAAGTTTTCCACCTCGCATGCAAAGAACGAATACGTAGGGAACCTGCCTTAATATTCAACTCTTCTATTTGACTCCTTATTTATGAGTGATTTTGTTTTCCTACTAATATGATCGTTCCCATTTTATCGCATCAAGATCTTATCAATCTTGAATAACCTACAGTGGATACAGAAAGTATTTGCACACCCTTGTTTTTCTTAATATTTAAATAAATATCAAGGAATATTTTATAAATACATTTGTAACAGGTAACAGTAGTAAAATTAAGAACTGTGTACTTGATAAGAATTGCTTACAGCTACAAATTGAAATAAGGATCAGAAAACTTTAATTTCTTGCAGTAAAAAAAAAGTATTTGCACATTAAAACTCACAATGGATAAGTGGTATTTTATTGGCTAAATCCCATAGAATGAAATATTTGATGTTATGGTGAGGATTAGTAGGCTATGTGTATTGTAGGATAGAACATCAATAAGCGACGTGAGTCCGAAAGCACAAGAACTACCAGAGTCCATGCGGAGTAGAATTATTCTTCAAAGTTGCAAGACCAAAATTACCGTAAAATTGGAAAAGATCTATCCCTGCCTTTTTCTACTGTGCGCTATGTGTGCAAGAAGTACCGAGGAGACTGAAACAACAGACAATAAATCGCGAATAGGAAGATCAAAAATTCTTACAGTTAGGGAGAGAGTCAAATAATTCACACTGTCATCAAAGATTCATTCCGAAGCTCTGCATCCTTAGCTGGTGACATTTCTACAACGTCGGGCAAACAGGTTGGTCTTCAGACTATCAGGAATGTTTTGCATAGTACTAAATTCCATGGCCGAACTCCGAGAAAAAAGTCCTACATTAGTGAAACTAAAAGAAAGAAACGGCTAGATTTCGCTAAAGAATACAAAGACAACCCCCTGGAATTTTGGGACAAGGTTATTTTTTCCGACGAGAGCAAGTACAATCTATTTGGTTCTGATGGAAGAAAGTCAGTGTGGCGGAGACCTAATCAGGAACTGAAAAATGAAAATCTTACAGTCACAGTAAAACACGGTGTGGCCATTTGGGATTGCATGGGATCCTCTGGGGTGGAAAATTTAGCAATAATTGATGGAATAATGAATTTCAGAACGTATATCGAGCTGTTGCGCCATAATTTACCTATTATTATTATTATTATTTCCAATAAGACAACGACCCCAACCACACTGCTCAAATAACAAAGATGTGGTTGTTGTATAACGCACCCAGAAGACTTGTGACCCCATCTCAATCACCTGATCTGAATCAATTGAGAATTTGTGGTACTTATTGGGCAAAGAAATCCGAAAACACCACATATCAAACAAGACAGATCTTCATAATGCCCTTATAGAAGAATGGACTAAAATTCCTCCCGATCGTACAACAGGAAAGTGCACTCCATGCAAAGAAGACTAGAAGCCGTGGTTGAAGCCAATGGATTGCACTAAAAGTACTGAAAGAGACTTCTCTAGTATGCTTGAATTTATTATTTAATTTACTGGTTGTGCAAATACTTTTTTTGACATCTAACAATGCAGTTTTTAGTTTGTAATTTTATTTTGTAACTGTATGCAATTTTTATTGATTATATAAGTTGTTCTTTCCATGATGTTACTTACTAAACTTGTATTCATAAAATTATTGTTATTATATCTTTGAACATTAAAAAAACAAGGGTGTGCAAATACTTTTTGTGTCCTTCAAGTTCGCAACTCTGTACCTCTTAAATGAGATGCAAGTTATTCAAATATACTAGCATAATAATAGCGGTGAAATCAACAAACCAACGTTTAACGCTCTCAGCGGTATATTATTGAAATGCTGAAAAATCGACTCCATTGGTGGTGGACGCCAGTACTGCTGGTATTGGTTCCGAGGTTGTGGTTTCGAGACCCACCTGGGGCATGAATGTTTGTTTGTATGCGGTTTGGTCATCATGTTTCATTAAAGTCCTTTTATTTCAGCGAGTGCCGCAAGCTAGTTCTCCCCTCCCAGCACAGCAACTCCGCCGTGGTTTAACTTATATGCATGCGTATGTGGGCAGGAAGATGATTAGGCTGAACAAACAAGACTGGCCTCGGCCCTTGGCTTATATTGTGTTCACTACGTAGGAAATAAAGTTATACCTAATATTCTTTGCTTCAAAATTCAGCATATGTAAATAAAAGAGGTCTTCCCTGGGGCTCTAAATCCACCATGGGATGCTATAGTCTGTTTAAAAAATAAATCTCACCTAAAGTCTTGCAGCTTACATAGGAATTGTAATTGGTAATTTCTTATTAAACAGTTGTTTTTTTATTACAGAGGTTATTTGAAGGTAATGAAAATATGATACGGCGAAAGAGATATAGAATCATTATCATCACCATCTCTCAAGTACCGGATCTTTGAGTGACCCATTACGGCTTCACACCGTCTCTTTAAGTCTTCTCTGATACACCCTCTGTTCCAAAATATGGTATAGAAAGATGTAAATAATTCTGTTTCAAAATATGGTATAGAAAGATGTAATTAATTCTGTTTGAAAATATGGTATAGAAAGATGTAGTTAATTCTGTTTCAAAATATGGTATAGAAAGATTTAATTAATTCTGTTCCAAAATATGGTATAGAAAGATGTAATTAACTCTGTTTCAATATATGGTATAGAAAGATGTAATTAATTGTTTCAAAATATGGTATAGAAAGATGTAATTAATTTTGTTTCAAAATATGGTATAGAAAGATGTAATTAACTCTGTTTCAAAATATGGTATAGAAAGATGTAATTAATTCTGTTTCAAAATATGGTATGGAAAGATATAATTAATTCTGTTTCAAAATATGGTATACATTTGTTAACGTTCTCAGTAATATAATGTAACTTTAATACATCTTCTAGATCAGTGATGTCAAGCACATTTTTCTGACCCTGACGTCGTGCGCGGGCATCAAGCGCTAGGTATGGAAGAAGCAAGTATTACGTATATGAATAAGGAGCCTGTTGAATTAAGGAAACAGTGATGTACACACTTCAAACAGACCGTGAAATTTTATGTCGTTATTTTATATGGCTATTTGTCAATTTATATTAAATGTGTTTCTCTCTCTCTCTCTTTTTTTTTTTTTTTTTGCTCTTGTGTGTTATTATTGGTTTGAATTGAGTTACTTACTGTATTTACCAAACTGTCCTTGTAAATTTTATGTTATATTACTGACTAAGACCACAGCGTACACGAGCCTGGCTCTTACGGTAGTGGCTAGAAACATTTTTGTTTTATAATTTTAATTTGTACTCACTAGCTAGCTAGTTAAATAAATTAAATTAAATAACTCTTCCTGCACGTTCGTACTTCATGAACTTTTGACACAAGAAAATTCACTGACCAGTACTTCGACGAAAAGACATTAATCATAACAAGAACACACTATGAATTAAAAAAAAAAAACGAACAAAGACTGATGAAAGTCAGGGACTGCTTGGTGGGCGAAGACATCCCGCTAAGGTATCAAAATAATAAATTCTCGCTCGTAATAAAGTCGCCTGCTGATATCGTATGAATCATCCGGCGGGAAAGCCGGCAGCCAGCGTGTTAGAACTACGTGGACAACCGCAAGGACCACACTGTATTATTAAAGGATTGTCGTATTGGAAAGGAGGCAGGTCGTGGACCTTATAATTGGTACTATCCTAGAATTCACCTAAAACGATATGGGAAACAAGGATCGAATCCTAGTCCTCCAGAATACAAGATGGGCCTGGTAACCACTACATCACATATTTTTTCTTAATTTTGTATGTTTCCACTTCCGCTGTGGTTTTCTCACAAAATTCACCCTTGAAATGTCACTCCTGACTCACAGTCCAAGCTTCATTTTCTAAGCCAAAACATATTTGTGAAATCTTCCTGTGTTGCTTCTTTACTTTAAATGATTTCTGTATCATATTTATGATGCACGTGGCTCCAATAATTTTTTAAAGTTTGCGATATGCCTTATTCTTCAGTAAGATTAATGAGATTAAGGGCCATGCTCCAGAACGCCACTTCAACTTCACTTCGTCTTGACTTCAAGTCAGAAGTTATATCACATGAAGTAAAGTGCCGGATCCATATTCGAGACCAGGGATGCAGAACTCACAGAGAGAGGGGTAGAAGCATGGGGAAAGCATTGGTTCCCCTTCCACAGTCTACCGGCGTTGAATGACTTCTCCGTGACTCGTCTGCAACCATGTGGCGGATCACAACAAACTCATCCTCACGGATAAAATGACGAAAGTATTTCCGACCATAATACAATCAACTTCGGTTATAGTGAACCTCTGCGAACTAGCATATTTCGTTCACTATATCCGAGGTTCACTGAAACCGAAGTGTCTGTTTTTATACTACTGACGTTGCTATACATACAGTATTGGGACAGACCACGTTCAGTATCAGTAATTATGTTATTTTTATCCTCCAACTTAAACACTTTACGCTTTGACATCATGATGTTCACAGTTCGAAACTTGAATCTAATCTGACCATATAGGTAGTAGGCACTAACCGATTTCGCACATCTTCCCATTAGAGGTATGCTACTATGTACTCGGCCTTGGAATTTCCCTGGGAGGGACAAAGATGCGGGAGGAAGGTTTGTTGACCATTATACTGTAATCCTTCTTGTATTTACTCTTTGGTCATCACTCTACACCCTTTTACAAAAGAAAACACTTTCTCTTCCTATTCTTCTAATAGACTCTTTTAAAGGAGTCAGAACTAATCCTTCCTTTATCCCTCACTGCGTACACTATTCTCTTTAACATATTTCAAGCTGTCCAGGCATCTGAATGAATCCTTTGTCTTTCAATGCATTTAAGGAGTAGAAGGTTTGACATTTTGTTCTGAACATATTCTTGGAAGTTTATAGGACAAAGGGTTTCCTAAATTACCATTTTGGCAATTTTAAAATTACATTTTCTTGGGGAAGTTCTAGTTTTAGGTTCACTATAACCGAAGCGAGGGTTCACTATAAACGGAAATATTAATGTACTTTTTAATGTATGCGGGTCGGGACCAACGATTTAGGTTCACTATAACCGAAGCGAGGGTTCACTATAAACGGAAATATTAATGTACTTTATAATGTATGCGGGTCGGGACCAACGATTTAGGTTCACTATAACCGAAGCGAGGGTTCACTATAAACGGAAATATTAATGTACTTTATAATGTATGCGGGTCGGGACCAACGATTTAGGTTCACTATAGCCGAAGCGAGGGTTCACTATAAACGGAAATATTAATGTACTTTATAATGTATGCGGGTCGGGACCAACGATTTAGGTTCACTATAGCCGAAGCGAGGGTTCACTATAAACGGAAATATTAATGTACTTTATAATGTATGCGGGTCGGGACCAACGATTTAGGTTCACTATAACCGAAGCGAGGGTTCACTATAAACGGAAATATTAATGTACTTTATAATGTATGCGGGTCTGGACCAACGATTTAGGTTCACTATAGCCGAAGCGAGGGTTCACTATAAACGGAAATATTAATGTACTTTTTAATGTATGCGGGTCGGGACCAACGATTTAGGTTCACTATAACCGAAGCAAGTGTTCACTATAAACGGAAATATTAATGTACTTTATAATGTATGCGGGTCGGGACCAACGATTTAGGTTCACTATAACCGAAGCAAGTGTTCACTATAAACGGAAATATTAATGTACTTTATAATGTATGCGGGTCGGGACCAACGATTTAGGTTCACTATAACCGAAGCGAGGGTTCACTATAAACGGAAATATTAATGTACTTTATAATGTATGCGGGTCGGGACCAACGATTTAGGTTCACTATAGTCGAAGCGAGGGTTCACTGTAAACGGAAATATTAATGTACTTTATAATGTATGCGGGTCTGGACCAACGATTTAGGTTCACTATAGCCGAAGCTAGGGTTCACTATAAACGGAAATATTAATGTACTTTATAATGTATGCGGGTCGGGACCAACGATTTAGGTTCACTACAGTCGAAGCGAGGGTTCACTATAAACGGAAATATTAATGTACTTTTTAATGTATGCGGGTCGGGACCAACGATTTAGGTTCACTATAACCGAAGCGAGGGTTCACTATAAACGGAAATATTAATGTACTTTATAATGTATGCGGGTCGGGACCAACGATTTAGGTTCACTACAGTCGAAGCGAGGGTTCACTATAAACGGAAATATTAATGTACTTTTTAATGTATGCGGGTCGGGACCAACGATTTAGGTTCACTATAGCCGAAGCGAGGGTTCACTATAAACGGAAATATTAATGTACTTTATAATGTATGCGGGTCGGGACCAACGATTTAGGTTCACTACAGTCGAAGCGAGGGTTCACTATAAACGGAAATATTAATGTACTTTTTAATGTATGCGGGTCGGGACCAACGATTTAGGTTCACTACAGTCGAAGCGAGGGTTCACTATAAACGGAAATATTAATGTACTTTATAATGTATGCGGGTCGGGACCAACGATTTAGGTTCACTATAACCGAAGCGAGGGTTCACTGTAAAAGGAAATATTAATGTACTTTATAATGTATGCGGGTCGGGACCAACGATTTAGGTTCACTATAACCGAAGCGAGGGTTCACTGTAAAAGGAAATATTAATGTACTTTTTAATGTATGCGGGTCGGGACCAACGATTTAGGTTCACTATAGCCGAAGCGAGGGTTCACTGTAAACGGAAATATTAATGTACTTTTTAATGTATGCGGGTCGGGACCAACGATTTAGGTTCACTATAACCGAAGCGAGGGTTCACTGTAAACGGAAATATTAATGTACTTTTTAATGTATGCGGGTCGGGACCAACGATTTAGGTTCACTATAACCGAAGCGAGGGTTCACTGTAAACGGAAATATTAATGTACTTTTTAATGTATGCGGGTCGGGACCAACGATTTAGGTTCACTATAGTCGAATGTTCACTATAACCGAGTTCACTATATCCATAGTTGGCTGTAATAATAACAATAAACTGTTAACAAATGAGACAACGTGCTTTGTGATTATTTTGAATTCAGAAGTATTTATTTCCCCCCATTGATCTTTAAACTAGTGCTTTCCGACCGATATTGCTTCGAATTCCACCTCAAGAGTCTAGACAGTGAATACAAATCTTCTGTACCTTGTCATGTGGATGACGCGTGGCCTTGAGAGAAGGCAAGAATGACGGAGTCCGCTTGTGACGTATCCTACAATTGGAGCGCAGTTTTGCATCACTGTTCGAGGCAATACTAATCTTTCCCTTGACAAAATCAAATGTAGGTAAAAATCAAATAGTGAACTGGGTATTCGACGTCATATTCTGACGTAGTACTTCCAGCCCGCAACTGCTCCAAGCAGAAAGTGCGGTAATCATTCACTGCTGGCCACATTTCGATTAAAATCTGTTATTTTCAGAAACATCCGCTGAAGTTGAAAAAAAAAAAACCGCAGCTGGAGGTGTAGGCCTACATAAAAGAACTTGCTTACAAGTATAAAGATGTGGTGAAAAGTAAGAAATCAGATGTCGTTTAGGTTTCGGCAAAGAAGAAGTAATGAGACGAAATTTACAGAACATATATATATATATATATATATATATATATATATATATATATATATATATACAGGGACATCATTTTATTTTTACTTCAATTTTTATTGTACCTGAGTTTTTGAATGTACTTCACTCCCACCCCTTCTACTAATGAAGTTCAACCGTCCTCCACGCATATACAGTCATAGTAGCTTTACGTTCAGAGTAAACAGTACGTTCCAAAAATATGTTCGCGTTTTCCAGTGACGAAAGAGCTTTCAATATTGAATCATTTTCGCACAGGTACTGTCGTCCATTTGAATACGTCGCATCCCGGTTTCCCCCACCTACTTTTATTCGCCAGCTAGTGGATGGGCTGTCTTAGCTCTTTTCTGAGAACATTAATTTCTGTTAGGAATTGGACGTCTACGTAATATTATACCCACACAATTGTTTGAAATAACTTAAGTAAAAGGGCCTCGTTAAGTAATTAACTGTCACGTGATTTTCTCCCTTTCTACGACCCTGCAATATAACCACTTGGACGGACAATAGATAGCATATCTGAGTAATTTTATCTTTTCGGATCGGCCAGAAATGAAGACTGAATTTACAGTACGTAAGATACTCTTTTATAGAGTAGATATAGTATTATTTCAACATGAATTACTGATACGAAGTACGAAACTGGTAATTGGGATTAGGTACAATAGTCTATAGTGCGATAATATGCACATTAGAACTGAAGCCAGTATCGAAATGAACGGCCACCATTTTCAAAAATGTGTTTAAATATCCATATTATGATTGTTTTTCAATTTAACTTCATTCTCCATAGTGTACGCTAATGTACTGTAGACAGCATAATATACATTGCATAATGAATACGTCCGCATGGACAGCTCAGTTCGTGAGTAAAAACACTTATTGTTAATACTGTACTGTATTTTGATTAAACAAAAACCTAATGGAAATCATCAAAGTCAAAAGCGTGATATTTCTTAGTTTACGTAAATGGATGAACTACTTTTCTTCCCTCCTATACCTAGGAAAGTGATATGTTTGTATTTTACGCCAGTATCATCGAACTCCAGTCGTGGAAGAGGGTAGCAAACGGTGTTTCCGGGTCTCAATCATTAATCCAAAGGTATAGTCAGTTAATATTAAAAATGTTAGTAAAATAAAATGATGTCCCTGTATATATATAGCCTATATAGCATATGAGTAGGGCTAAGAATTTTATTGTATGCCGTTACATTCCGCTTCATGGGCCTCTGACTTAGGTACCAGTACGTAATTGCGTTGGGGTGGGGATTTCAGTGTGTTTCGTTCAGCAGTGAACTTTAGTTGATCGGTTACATTACGACCGAATACTGCTATTCGTAACAGGCAACATTCAACGTCTGTAAAGAAGAATAATAGCAAGATGCCGAGGACGAAATTTGTGACTTAATTTCAAATGAGGAAATTTGTAATAATGATACAGATTTTGAGTTAAATAATACTTGTGTAAAATATTTCTAATATTCTCCCATTGTTTCTGCAAAAGTAGAACGAAGTTTCCCTAGATATAAGGCTGTGTTTTCTAACAACAGGCAACCATTACCCTTTGAAAATTAGAAAATGTGGTTTGTTATTCACTGCAAAAATAGGCTATATGAAATGAAAAATTACGTAAAACAAAAACGTAATACACTATCATAATAACATAGTGAAATAATAAGGCTGGTATTTGTCAATGTCATATTAGGTGCATTTTCTACAGACATAAAATAGCATGTAGACAAAGATATTGTGACGAACGGAATATGGAAGACGAAATAAGAAAAAATGTAGCAAAGAAGATGACAAAAATACTGGCTAAACATTATGGATATTTAGCTGTATGTAAAATTTGTGACAATTTCAAATGAGGAAATTTATAGTAATGATGATACAGATTTTGAGATAGATAATGCTTGTGTAAAATATTTAAAAAATGTCCTCACTGTTTCTGCAGAAGTGGAAAGAAGTTTTTGTAGATATAAGACTCTGTTTTCTAACAACAGGCAACCATTATCCTTTGAAAATTAGAAAATGTGGTTTGTTATTCACTGCAAAAATAGGCTATATGAAATGAAAAATTACGTAAAACAAAAACGTAATACACTATCATAATAACATAGTGAAATAATAAGGCTGGTATTTGTCAATGTCATATTAGGTGCATTTTCTACAGACATAAAATAGCATGTAGACAAAGATATTGTGACGAACGGAATATGGAAGACGAAATAAGAAAAAATGTAGCAAAGTAGATGACAAAAATACTGGCTAAACATTATGGATATTTAGCTGTATGTAAAATTTGTGACAATTTCAAATGAGGAAATTTATAGTAATGATGATACAGATTTTGAGATAGATAATGCTTGTGTAAAATATTTCAAAAATGTCCTCACTGTTTCTGCAGAAGTGGAAAAAAGTTTTTGTAGATGTAAGGCTGTGTTTTCTAGCAAGAGGCAATCATTTTCCTTTGAAAATTTGAAAATGTGGTTTGTTATTCACTGCAAAAATAGGCTATATGAAATGAAAAATTACGTAAAACAAAAACGTAATACACTATCATAATAACATAGTGAAGTAATAAGGCTGGTATTTGTCAATGTCATATTAGGTGTATTTTCTACAGACATAAAATAGCATGTAGACAAAGATATTGTGACGAACGGAATATGGAAGACGAAATAAGAAAAAATGTAGCAAGGAAGGTGACAAAAATACTGGCTAAACATTATGGATATTTAGCTGTATGTAAAATTTGTGACAATTTCAAATGAGGAAATTTATAGTAATGATGATACAGATTTTGAGATAGATAATGCTTGTGTAAAATATTTCAAAAATGTCCTCACTGTTTCTGCAGAAGTGGAAAGAAGTTTTTGTAGATATAAGGCTGTGTTTTCTAGCAACAGGCAATCATTCTCCTTTGAAAATTTGAAAATGTGGTTTATTATTCACTGCAACAATATATGAAATGAAAAAGTATGTAAAACAAAAACGTAATACACCATCATATTAACATAGTGAAATTATAAGGCTGATAGTTGTCCATGTTATATTTGGGTGTACAGTATTTTCTACAGACAGAAAATAACATGTCTTTAAAATAATGAAATTTTTCTTTGGCAGATAGCTGTGTTTCGAAATCAAAGGAGTGGCTTTTAACCAGCCAAATGCTGAGGACTAACTTACCCTGATGATAAGCATGTGTTCAAACCAACGAAAGCCACTGCGTTAACTCACCCACCCCAACACTGAGACGTACTCAAAGTTAGAGGCTCATGCTGCCAGAAATTTGTCTATCCCTGATTTTTACAATAAGTAAAAGGCCTTAAGATACTTCAGATTTGATTAAAGGTTGAAATTAACAAATGAAAAACATAAATGTCAGCACAAACTTAAAATAAAACAAATTATAAGTGCGTGTTTTACGAGTCTCTGCACCTTACGATGAATGACTGTAAACATTTTAAGTGTTTCAAGTGAAAATTTTCTCCTTCTTTCTCATAAAATACATGTTATATTTTCCCAATGAAGTGCTCGGTACAAATTCTCCTATTAGGACACTGATCTAAAAGCGCTCAGCTTTGTTTTGTTTTCGCATGTTCACTGAAAAGCAGACTTGAAGTCTGTAGTAGGGTCGGGTACCACCAAACTATACTCCATACATACCTACACTGTTGCGGGTAGTTTGGAGGTTTTAGGTAACCAAACGCAGGACTCTACTCATGACCAAAGCTCGGAAGTTGGGGACTTGTGTCTTTGAACGTGGCTAAGCGACCGGACTTCAATGTCAACAAACTCCCGCTTCCAGCACGGAGGTACTGTCAGGTCTGCTATAAAAGTGGTGCCTGGCTGGAACAACATAATGATAATATTATGATAGGTTGAAACATCTAATTTTATAGCATAATTATAAATAAACATGCAAAATACATCAAATTTACAGTTCTGCTCTGTACATTTCATTACAGTGTATGACTACATGCATTCGAAGATTTTCGAACCCATAAATTCTTCGTCTGTTAGTTAAACATGATTTGAAACGAAGGAAACTTATTTCCACGTCACATGAAGTGACGGGAGCAAACTTTAATTTTTTTATTTTATTTATTTTAACTAGCTACCTAGTGAGTACAAATTGCATTTATAAAATAAAAATGTTTCTAGCCACTACCGTAAGAGTCAGGCTCGTGTACGGTGTGGTCTTAGTGAATAATATAACATAAAATTTACAAGGACAGTTTACTAAATACAGTAATTAACTTAATTCAAACCAATAAGTACAACACAAGAGCAAGAATAAAGAATAAAGGGAAAACGAGAGAAAAATACACATTTAATATAAATTGACAATCCGACAGAAGCCAGTGATATTCAATAAAAACATGAATATAGTCGATAGAAATAAAAGGTAAAAAAGTACATTTGTTACTATTATATATCATGGATAATTTTACAAAATTCTTTTTTAAAAGTTTCAATTTTAAAAAATTTCAAATTTGGAAAATGGTTTGAAATTTTATTATAAAGTCTTGGGCCTAAATAAAATACTGAATATTTCACTGTCACTGTTTCCTGTTCGATTTTCAGCAGATCTCGTATCTGAGAAAGATAAGTATATCCTAAATTTTTCTCGCAAATAGTTTTCAATTAGTGTATCACTACTAGGGAAGGTCCCTCTACGACTTGATCCATGGCTATGGACAAATTCTCCATCAATTTAAAGGACTGCAATGTCTTTCAATGAATGCCCGTTTCCAGCTCTAGTTTATGTGTGGTACAACTTACAAGATATAAACTCTGCATTAGAAGAAAATAATGTATCTCCTCAGAATTCCTCCACGAAATTCTGTACCTAAAATTTAAGAAATGCATTTTCAAACTTCTATAACACCCATTCGAATAACACGTATTTTCTAATTCCTCAAACAGACAGTTTACCTGTAATTCTCTTAATGTCATTGGCTTCGACGTGACACAGTTTATTCGTTCGTCTTCTTGCCATTCGATGTGACCACTTTCTTAGTACAAACGACTGTCCCTGAGCACTTGCAGCGTGAGCTTTGTATACGTTATGCCTGTAACCTTACTCAAGCACACGACACACAAGTCCCCAAGATCCGAGCTTTGCTCATGACATCTCTTACGTAAAAAAACCTCTTATTTATTTATTTATTTATTTATTTATTTATTTATTTATTTATTTATTTATTTATTTAACCTGGTAGAGATAAGGCCATCAGACCTTCTCTTCCCCTCTACCAGGGGATTACAACTACAATATAAAGAATACAATTACAATTATAATTACAATTAATATTGAATTTACAAATACAATAAAAATCAAAGTACTAAAAGAATTAACAGACTAATAAAAGCTAGGCAGTTCATTGTAAAATTAAGAAGAGGGAAAATTTTTTTATTAACTAAGTAAAAATTAAACCTACTCTACGCAGTAAGAAAATGCTTAATAAGTTTGCTTTTGAACGCTACTAAATTCCAACAGTCTCTGATGTCACTGGGTAGAGTATTCCACAAGCGCGAAAGCGAGATTGTGTATGAATACGATGAAGTCTTATGTGTTGGTATGGATAGTATGAGGCTATTTTGCGTGCGTGTGAAGAGATTATGATATGACAGGTAACTGAAACGGGAGGCAAGGTAGGTAGGTGTAGAGGTGTGAAGGACTTGGAAAAGGAGAACAAGAGAATGAAAATTTCTACGTTCGTTAAGCCGTAGCCAGTTTAGAGTTTGGAGGCGTATATGTTACGTAACCCTGGTAGGGAGACTGAAAAAATTCAGTGTATAATCTTTCATGCTTTCTTTTCCGATCTCTGCCATTCCATTGTCTGCTTCGTGTTCTCCAACCACCGACGGAAGACAATTTCCAGTTCGTCTGCCTATCTAGTTAGCTGCCTTCCTACTTTGCTACGGCCCGTCCCTCATTCTCAAACCGTCAGTCTATCGATCCACCTGTTGAAGTTTCGTCTTATCACGTACCTTGTCCATTTGCATTAAATTTAAGATTCCTAGCGGCAAAGACTACTCCTGAATTTCCGTACTTTGTCTCACTTCTTCGTTCCATATTCAATATTTCAAGCTGAGGGCTAGTACTTCACTTTTCATGTTTCAATAAACAACTATTATGGCTTCTCTTATCCACATCTTCTTCTGAGAGCAAAGACTACTCCTGAATTTCCGTACTTTGTCTCACTTCTTCGTTCCATATTCAATATTTCAAGCTGAGGACTAGTACTTCACTTTTCATGTTTCAATAAACAACTATTATGGCTTCTCTTATCCACATCTTCTTCTGAGAGCAATAATGAAGCGCTGACTCACATGTTGATTTGTCTAAGAAAGAGTTTTTAACTCCAGAATTTTGACTAAGTTATACTGTTGGGATGAAACGTCACACTTCTTTTTGATGGCGTTATTGAAGCAAACGTCCACACCTTGGAGTAACGGTTAGCGCGTCTAGCCGTGAAACCAGGTGGCCCAGGTTCGATTCCCGTTGGGGGCAAATTACCTGGTTGAGGTTTTTCCGGAGTTTTCTCACGACCCAATATGAGCAAATGCTGGGTAACTTTCGGTGTTGGAACCCGGACTCATTTCACCGGCATTATCACCTTCATCTCATTCAGACGCTAAATAACCTATGATGTTGATAAAGCGTCGTAAAATAACCTACTAAAATAAATAAATTGAAGCAAACAGCCCCTTTAATAAATTATAAATTAAATTAGATTTATTTTTCAATCCATTTGTGGAATTTTCCATGCTTACACAATATACATAAGGGATGTCATCCCGTTCTATTGCGTATTGTTCTTCAATTTCGTTCCAATAACATCACGCGTTCAAACCTTACCTCCCCTGATATCCCTATCCTACCTGCAGTCTTATGCTAGACGTCATATGGAAGTACAAATGAAGGGTTCAGAACCATAGTGGGCCAAGCGCCATTTACTAAAACCGTAGAAAAGAAGGGTTAAAATGAAGTTATTACCATAATTCAATGAACACATATAGCAAGTAATATAAAGTATACACATTCAAACTAAATGATATGTCAATCTTCATTAAACTATGGTATTCACTTAACTTTCAGCCTTGCTTTTTCCGTTTTTAATAAATGGCGCTTGGCCCACTATGGCTCTGAACCCTTCAAATTTAATACAGTGCATCACTCGATCTAATGGTTAAGAGCAAATACCATTGAAATCATCATCACAATGTCCTACATTACTTCAAATTTTACTTTTCATTTTTAAATAATGAAATTTAAACGGTCTCAGAAACTATATCAATGTTCGGCAGTGCGTATAGATGTAAATATATACTATTTTTTTCACGAAACTTAACTAATCTACAATAAGGAGTCGACTAACAGACAATCATGCATGTTCAGTTTTATGGATAACTGCTAACGTAATATTACGTAATATAGAGAATGTTACATCTAAAAATAAATGTCCAAAATTTGCAACAAGTCCTACAAGTCAGAAAAATGAATTTTTGTAATTTAAGAAAATGTGTTTCCAGATTATAAGTATACATTGCAATTGCAAAAAATAAGTAAATGAAATAAAAGATTACAAAAATAAGTAGTGTTCTCCAACCAGGAGATCAACCGTGAAAGGAATGTGGTTACTATTGCGCCATCTATTGGAGCGAAGTAGATAGATAATATTATCGTTATAACGTCAGTTTAAAAACCATGCGCTCTCCTGCATCCTATATGGAGGGATTAAAACACCAGGTAACAATGATCTAATTTTGTAACTAGGGTAGTATAAATACTGGGTGTTCATTTCAAAGTGTGTCATGACGTCACTGTTGTTGAGTCACCGATTTGAAGCGAGTTTCAGCTTATATGTCAGAGAAGTTGCCTATTATTCAAGGCGTTCTTCAATCTGAACTTGAGAACGTGTACGGTATAACTTGAACGTCGTAGCGGTCGGTACGGTCTGTGTGCTACCATAACCTCTTTCGAACTGTGTTTTGCGCCGGCAAGTCGTACGCAGGGTATTTGTTATCATCGGTTGCGTACGGTAACATTCCACAACACAAATCAAATGCTCCGTGTCCATGTTGACCGTCGAAGTTAATGTCAACAAATACGTAAGTAATCGTCTTAACCCTCTCCCCATATCCCGACAGTACGTATTTCCAAACAGTTCACATTCCTGCCACTACCGGCGTTACCGTACGTTTCGGTACGTACTCTTCAGAATGAACGCCGTACTTGCTAGGCAACTTCTCTACCTCATAGGTTATACACCTCTGCGGAAATGTAGGAATATTGAATTCTCTAGGCTCATCGGCTAGCCACATGACGGCATACAGCGAGCCATGACACATTTTGAACTGAACACCCAGTATATGTGTAACAATGTTATTGTTTGTGCTGTGACAGCGAGCCAATAGAGATACGAGTACCCATGTGTGTGACCTTATGACATCTTATGACGTCAACATTCATTCACAGCATTACCCCGCTCCGTTTCACCCCGCAAAGATTTTCTCGTGGTTGGAGCAGAGTACCTTTTTGTTTTTCAATTTGTATAGTATATGTATTTACGTACAATACTTTTTTCTTTCTACCAATGCTTCGTGACACAATATAATTCAAATATAGTATAAATATTTTTTTTTCCCTTAGAATAATTGAAGTACTGCTATTTTATAGATAAATCGACATAAAATCATAATTATTTTTCACAAATATTTCAATTTCCAAATAATATTTCTGCCTTAGTCTTTTGTCTTTTGTAGAAGTTTTCCAATCTCCTTTTTTATTTTTCTTCCCTTTCATTATGTCAGTTTTGTAGTCTTAGTTTTAGGAAATAGTTATTTACATAACTAGGACAGAAAGTGATACTTTTATGTAAAAGTAAGACATTTACGGACAAGGCGTCAGCCGGATATTAGACTCCTCTCATGCCCTCCTACCGTTTTCTTTGTTGGCCTATACCAGGTCTGCACAAACGGCACTCATTGAGCGCGGCCGTTCCTTGGGAGCGGGAAAGCCGTCCAAACAGCTCTTCGGAAAGTTATGTCGCAATGACGTAGGCCTGCTTTAGGTAGAGGATAGTCCACACAGCTATCTGGTGTAGTGTGTGTTATCAGTAGCCTATCTACGGCTACATAATGGAGGAATCTAAAAGACGGAAAAGTAATCATCCGGCAAATTCTTTCAATATTGCATGGGAAAATGCTTATTTTTTCACAGCAGCTGGAGCCAATACTTATCTGCACACAAAGGTTTGAAAAAAGAGGAAAACATAATATAATTCGTCATTACTAGTCCACACATAGAGATACGATTGTTTTGTTGATGAAGATCGCAGTAAAAAGGTTCAGGAGTTGAAAGTTGCATTATTACATAAGGTAGGTAGTTAGAAACGTTAAAATTTATTAATCTTCAACAATTTAAATATCTCTCTTCAGGGAAAAGGCCAGCTCATTATTGATATCTTATATATAAAAAACAATGTGGCATGTATGTATGTGTGTATGTATGTATTGTTATTTATTTATTTATTGGGTTATTTTACGACGCTGTATCAACATCTCAGGTTATTTAGCGTCTGAATAAAATGAAGGTGATAATGCCGGTGAAATGAGTCCGGGGTCCAACACCGAAAGTTACCCAGCATTTGCTCGTATTGGGTTGAGGGAAAACCCCGGAAAAAACCTCAACCAGGCAACTTGCCCCTACCGGGATTCGAACCCGGGCCACCTGGTTTCGCGGCCAGATGCGCTGACCGTTACTCCACAGGTGTGGATGTATGTATGTATGTATGTATGTATGTATGTATGTATGTATGTATGTATGTATGTATGTATGTATGTATGTATGTACTCAATACAAATCTACACGCTTTGACCGATATTTGTCAAAGTTTGCACATTTGACGTTCATAACCCGGAGAAGAACATAAGATACATTAAAATTGGACAGATGGACGATTCTACAGTCAGTTGTCTTTTATTTACATCATCCAGTCACGTCTTCTTCCATTGTAAAAGCGGCCATATTGTTATTGAAATATTAAATAAAATAACATTACATTAAAACTACGTAAATGAGGGACGATCTCTTAATTGCATGTGTCATGGGCAATAATATGCAATACAAAATGGCATAAAACACATTTTTGTTTAATTTTTAAAAATTCAAAATCAAACATAAATAGACAGCAAATATCAACGTATTCATAACACGTAAATTAAAGCGCTTCAGTTGGTAGCTCTCTGTAGCGTTGTGGTAAGGTGAATGACTGTAGTATATGGGGACAGAGGTTCGAACCTGTACTCGACTTATATATATATATATATATATATATATATATATATATATTATTTTTATAACTTATTTACATTATTTTAGATACGTTATTTTATTTTAAACCGCCATAAAGGAAGTTTTACTACATAAATAATATATCCGCAGTATTACCATTAAGTACGAGAAAAATTCGTACCGGCACCGGGAATCGAACCCAGGACCTCTCAGCTGTGCGCGCTGAGTGCTCTTAACCAACTGAGCCATGCCGGGACACGATCCACGACGCCGGCCGAACTCCTCTCGTAGTATTATGTCACGGCCTTACTACAGTTCGGGTTCGATTCCCGGTGCCGGTACGAATTTTTGTCGTACGTAATGGTAATAAAAGAAACTGACTAGTTCACACTAGTCATGTCATATGCAATGAGGTGGGCGAGACCTCATTCATATTCGATACATATATCCGCAGTATTTTATTTATGCTGTCTCAAACAAAGTTACCGTAAAATTGTGTGAATGTACGTATAAGCTCGCTGAAAATAACAGTGTATTAATTCTAAAATATATATGTCATTTTTATTTTATTTTTTTTTTTTGCAGAACAGGCCCTACAGTAAAATCTCGGTATTATTGGACTTGAATATTATTTTGAGAGAAACTTATTAAAAAAAATTAACAGATTGTTATTTCCAAGGGCCTGTTTCTCAAAAATACTAATTTAATAATTTCAAGGGAAAAATTGTTCCGGGCCGGGTATCGATCCCGGGACCTCTGGTTGAACGTACCAGCGCTCTACCACTGAGCTACCCGGGAACTCCACCCGACACCGTCTCAACTTTTCCCTTTATATCCACACAACTCGCGTGGGCTGACGAAACGCCAGAGACCCACAACGAGTGCACACAATCTCTGTGTGACTTGGAATTGTGGTTTTCTGTTAACGTACACAGTAACGTATATATTACGCAAACCTGAAAGACTAGATGATGTTAAATTATTTAAAGAAATTACAAATGAATCTGACTCAGCTGAGCTACAACAAGATATTAATAGTATTTTTAGGTGGAGCATTGTTAACAAACTCAACTTTAATATTAAAAAATGCTCACACATTACCTTCAATCGTAATACTAACTCTCTGGATTACAGGTATAGCATAAATAACACAAAATTAGAAAGGGTCACTTCAGTAAATGATTTAGGAGTGGTAATCTCTCATGGCCTATCCTTTTTAACACATATAAAAGCAATTGCGAATAGAGCCTTCTAACTGGTAGGTTTCATCTACAGAAACTCAAAAGATTTCAGGAATGTTGAAAGTGTTTTTAAAATATATAATAGTTCAATACGAAGTAAATTAGAGTACGCATCTATAGTTTGGAACCCTCACCATCACTCGAACTCGGTCATTCTAGAGAAAGTACAGAATAAAATCCTAAAACTGCTATATATGAAAAACATTCATGTTACAACACATTCCAATCTTATGAATCCATGCTGGTTGAATTTAATGTACCATCTCTCAGTAGTCGCAGGATAAGAGCACAACAACTGTATTTGTTCAAAACCATAAATGACTTAATAGACAACCCTGATCTTCTACAGCTAATTAGTTTCAATATTGGTAAATCAAATTTGAGAAAGCGATCTCTCTTTTATTTACAGACAACAAAAACACTATCTCATAAAATGTCTCCACTTTTATTAATGTTTCGAACTTACAATCATCTATCAAATAAAAAGGATTTAGATTTTTCGTTATCGTACAATATGTACAAGAAAAAGTTATGTAAAGCATTACTTGAAACACATGTCTGTGTTGGTGAGTTTTTTTAATAAATTAATTGAGCCTATTGCGCCTGCTGTGTAGTGCTGTATATTGAATTTATTAACATGGTGTTGTATTTGCTCTGCAATTTGCCAATACGCCTACATTTTGCATTTTTGACTGTGATGTCTATACTTGGCTCTTTTTGCGTTGTTTTTATTTGGTGTTTTTCATTATAATCTGTATCTGTGTCTTTTATTTAGGTGGTATCTATTTCTTTTTTTCTCTTTTCCATTTTTAATTTGTAATTACACTTGTATCTGTTTTACCTCTTTTTTCGTGTTGTATGCAATTCTATGTTTTTTTATCAGTACTGTCTATTGTAACTGGGGCTTTGCCCTGTTATGGACATAGATAAATAATTAAATAAATAAATATTAGAATTTAGCATTAAAGACGGGGTGTGAACAATTATTTTTGACCGGCTAGATACTTGAAATTACACACTGTGCATCATTCATCATAATTATGGAAAAAAAATGTGTTAGCGGCGATAAACATGACATTCTTGTTTGTGAATGTTACTCTGTAAACGACAAGGCTCTAAGTATGGTTAGCTAGTATCACCACACCCAACTTGTCGCTACCAATCACTTCGCAAGTGGCATCGCTACACAGCCTTTATACTGTAGAAATCTTGCTTATATAGTAATATTGGGCTACGCGTAACATACGAGAGATAAAAATTATACAAGTGTTGCAAATTGTTTGAAATATATACAGTATTTTTCTTTCATATATTAGCTAGTGTATATATTTCTCTACCAAATGAGACTGATTTTAAATTATTTAACCATATGTGGGAGAAACTGCAATTTGTGTTCTGCTAGCAGTAGCGACCATACCATTTTTTTAAATTTATTTGCCAATTTTTGTACATTAGTACTATCAAAATTGTGCTTAAATAATTAACGTTACAATAATATGAGACTTGTGGAGAGGCTGACGTCCATTAACGTTCCTCAAAGCATCAACAAATCAGTGTGCCTTTTCCTCTTGAAGCGACGATCAGGCCGTGCAGGGGGTAGGTTCCGAGGAATCTGGTTGATTAAGTTGTTAGAATGTGTTGACAATGTTGCATATAACCGTGTGTAGGAAGAATGAATTACAGTCTCTGTTTTGGCTAGGTCTAGATCTGAATGAAGTGTTTCATTTCTTATGTACCATGGTACTCCAGTGATTATCCTTAGTGCTAGATTTTGGAATGTTTCAATACGCTTGATTTGGTTTATAGAAGCCAATCCCCATAATGAACATCCATAGAGCCAAATAGGTTTAAGAAGCATTACATATCTTAACCTTTTGTTGGAAAGGGAAAGACAAGAACTGGAAAGTATTGCTTTCAATCGATGAAGTCTGTACCTTAATCTCTGGAGGGTGTAAGAGAGATGGTTATTCCAGGTCAAGCGACTGTCTAGGATGAGTCCAAGATATCGTACTTCTTCATGCTGTGGTACTGGTGAACAGTTGAGGTATAATGGAAGTACTTTTTCTTTTTTGAGGTATGTGAATATTACTGTTGACTTATTTGTGTTCATGATTGTTCTCCATTTTTTGTTCCATATTTCAATATCTTGAAGAAAGTTTTGTAGAATGGTTGTCACTTGTTCACCAGTATCTCCTTTGCTAATGACAGCAATGACATCAGCGAACTGAGCTACAGTTAGAGAATCTTATTTAGGTGTCACCATACCATGTTGAAAATATCATTTCTCGTCCGATCACCGAAGTCAAGCAAATTGCAGCGCGGTCAGTAGCCTACTTGGATGAGTGACTGTTGGTAACACAATGTGTCGTTGGCGTATTTTTTAACCCGAATCACGTAAAGTGAAGTGAGTAGGCATTGAGCGAGCGCACATACACACACACACACTTTTACATTAGCCGAAATAACAAATGGCGGCAGTTATGATATAGTGCTTACGGTTAGTCTATGGAATTGTCCACAACGTAGTAAAAATTATTAGTAATTAGTAGAATTGAAGCCAGTGGGGGCATTATTTCTTAAGTTCGAGTATCGCAAATCTAATTAAATGTATAAAATATTGCAGGAAAAATCCAAAACTTTGTATATAGAATACACCTCTTCCGATAAATAATAATGATAATCTGAAAGTTAGAATTTATAAAACAGTTATATTACCGGTTGTTCTTTATGGTTGTGAAACTTGGACTCTCACTTTGAGAAATGAACATAGGTTAAGGGTGTTTGAGAATAAGGTGCTTAGGAAAATATTTGGGGCTAAGAGGGATGATGTTACAGGAGAATGGAGAAAGTTACACAACACAGAATTGCACGCATTATATTCTTCACCTGGCATAATTAGGAACATTAAATCCAGACGTTTGAGATGGGCAGGGCATGTAGCACGTATGGGCGAATCCAGAAATGCATATAGAGTGTTAGTTGGGAGGCCGGAGGGAAAAAGACCTTTGGGAAGGCCGAGACGTAGATGGGAGGATAATATTAAAATGGATTTGAGGGAGGTGGGATATGATGATAGAGACTGGATTAATCTTGCTCAGGATAGGGACCAATGGCGGGCTTATGTGAGGGCGGCAATGAACCTCCGGGTTCCTTAAAAGCCAGTAAGTAATAATAATAATAATAATAATAATAATAATAATAATAATAATATACATTGTTAAAAATTACATCTTTAAACAGTATTGCTCTGTATGGTCCGTACCTGTGGAGTAAAGATTAGTGCGTCTGGCAGCGAAACCAGGTGGCCCGGATTCGATTCCCGGTTGGGGCAAGTTACCTGGTTGAGGTTTTTCCACGGTTTTCCCGTAACCCAATATGAGTAAATACTGGGTAACTGTCGATGCTGGACCGCGGACTCATTTCACCCGCATTGTCACCTTCATCTCATTAAGACGCTAAATAACCTAAGATGCTGATAAAGCGTCGTAAAATAACCTACTAAAAATATAACTCTTTGTAGACCTAAGAAAAGGTTATGTTCCTACATCTGAGTGAAAATCCTACATTGTATTCTGACCAACGTAATATTTACGTTTGTCCTTCGGGTGAGAGTTTATTTATACACTTGCTCGGGCTGCATTGAAAAATCTCCAACTGATACGTTGTGTGTATGATGGGAAACGTCTACATTGCCAGCTGCTCTGTGAACACTGCTTTATCTTGTGTGCACGTAACTTCAGAGTTTATGTGTCTCAACTTCGAAGTCTACTTACAATTAACCAATGTTTAAACATTTACTATATTAACCAAATTTTGCATAATTTAATTATCAAGTGTCTAACAGTACATTCTATCTTGTGGATGGATTTTTTTAAACACATGTCTGAAATCTGATTCTGAATAAAAAGAACCGATTATGAAACAAAAAAAATATATAATTATTTTTATTACTGAGTTGAACTATTATCTTTGTCTTAGAATAATTTTCTGTTTTGATTAAGGGTCACATAGTTATATTCTAAACTCATGGCCGTGTGCACCATTCTCGATCATCTAGCCTGTTTATTAGCAATCATGGAAACATGGTTAATTCTTGACAATGATCAAGTTACAGATGCGGTGCACCGACATTTTCCCTCGATCAACTCATTACCGTCAGCTGACGGTAAGCTCGCTTGAGAAGAATCATCTGAGCGCTAGGTTACCGCGTATAACACAGTGAACGAACGCACTCTGTCAATTATCGCTTCGTTTTTGTTTGTCGGACTGTTTCAAACATCCTCGCAGTTTTCGAATAACAAGTTTCAATAATCATGGAAGAAAAAAAGAAAAGAGCACCGAACTTCTCACAGTTCTAAGTGGGAATTCTTTTAGAACTCATCAGCAATTCTGCATCCATATTAGAGAATAAAAGTACTGACGGAAGTTCTCTAAGAGAAAAGCAGGCTACCTGGTTGGATTTAACCTCACAATTCAACATGAGTTATACGTGTTTACATAATTCCGCATAATTTGTAACGTAATTTATACAGTGGTTATTTCATATTATTGATAACTTAAAAATTGGAAAATTTTCAGTGTACGGATACCTCACTGACAATTATCTTGAAATAGGCTACTAAAAAGAGCAGATTTGTATGTGTCCGTCGAATGCTCATCATTTTGCTTACGAAAAGACACATTTCAGTGCCAATAATTAATTTGGGAAAATTTCAGTATACGGATACCTCGCTAACAATTATTAAAAAGAAAACAAACAAATAAACAAAAAACAATTCGTCTGTGTATGTCGAATACGCATCATCATGCATACGAAAACGTAGTTTTTTAGTGGCAATTTATTTTGTGTGCACAAGGTTGGAACTTTGGAGTAAGAGGGAAAGGAAAGTATTCTTGTTCTGAAATTTATCCATTTATTTTGCGTTCACAAGGTTGGAATTTTGGAGTAAGAGGGAAAGGAAGGTATCCGTGTAATTTCTCTTAATTCAAGCGTAAATAGCCTAATTGTACAAAACGTCATGTAGGTCCTAATAGTTTCAAACGGCAAATCTATAGCTAATAAGTGATAATCTCGCATTCTACAAATGGTCATTTAGTTTTACTATATTATTACCGGCATAGAATAACTACTTTATTATTATGTTAACAGAATTGGACAGTTAGGCCTAAATGATATTTTGTCCCCAAGTAAAGTCCCGATCTTCCAAAGCAAAAACATATATAAAACATTAGTTTATTTTGAGAAAAAAAAACATTATTATTATTCATCTACAAACTTACTCTTTCTACAATAACACCAATTCTGTTATTTCCGTAGTGATTTGCGTGTTGAAGATACATCAATTCATCTTCAATTCCATCAAGTACGTCAAATCGTGCCGTCATTTTGGTTTTCTCGACTTGACCATGTTCAATTCAAGATAATCGGTCCCACACTCATGATCAAAGTTTGATCATCAACTCGCTTGTTTAACTTTGATCGAGATTGATACTCCGTAAATTGGCGTTGAAGATGGTCAAGTGCCGACTTAACCATGGTCAAATTTTAATCGAGAATGGTGCACACGGGCATCAGTCATTCATTGGAATATAATGTGTAGGTAGGCTATAATGTGTTAAATATTCCAAATACATTGACGAATTTTGTGATTTGTAATTCTGCAGTTTTGTTCATCATTATTACAAAATATATAATACAATTTTAGTGGGTTATTTTGTGACGTTTTGTCAACTGCTGTGGCTATCTAGCGTCTGAATAACATGAAGGTGATAATATTGGCGAAATGAGCCCAAAGTTCATCGCCAAAAGTTACCCAGCATTTGCTCTTAGAGGATTGAAGGAAAACTCCGGAAAAACCTCAACTAGGTAACTTGTCCTAAGACGTGAGCCCGGGCCAGCTCGTGTAGAATAAATTACGGGATTTCAGTCGTAAATTTACTCTTTTCGTAAGTCAGTTTCGGGAAGGTAATATGGCTCACTTTCGAACGATAGAAACTGCTGGTGATGAAGCCATGTTAAAGGATTATGTACAAATATTAACTGAAATTGAAAATGAATTTAATTCTAGGTTCCAAGATCTTGTCTTAATCGGAAAGAAGTTTAAAGTCATCATAATAAATTCCTTCAACACTAGTTGAAACAGTGTCATACATAACATTTAAGTGTGCTTAAATGCGAGAGGCTCAAAATTCCGGCACACGGGTGGCGCTGATATAACCTCGGCAGTTGCGATGCGTCGTTAAATAAAACATAACATTTAACGATTTACAGCTTGAACTTATTGGTCTTCAATGTGATCTAAAGTCTAAGACCGTTTGAATAATACTACTAGTCTGTTTGAGTTTTACAAGACTAAACCTTAGAAATAATATCCACGACTACACAGGCTGGCTGTGAAAATGATTGCTATGTTTGGCTCAAAATTTATATTTGTGAGTAACTATTTCCTATAATCAACTTTAATAAAGGCAGATATGGAACATCTGTAACTGATGTTTCATTACGATCAGTAGGCTACTGTTCCTTTCAGCTGCAAACAGCATAAAACCCCGTTGTCATGTACTGATAAATAAAAAATATAACAAAATGATATTGTACATTTAAATAGCTATAGAATTTCTATTATTTCTGTAAAATAAATATATTTGTGTATTAATGAATAATAATCCAAGATAGTTTCGTAAAATTAATTTCATAAACACCTTTTATGTACATTTTGTACGAGATCACCCCTTCTTCCAGTCCACCCTTACACAGAGCGCAGCTAATATCTGCATTCCGCTCATGAGCTGTGAGCCGGCTCGGAGAGCGCAAACATTGTGCAGGCCTGGCCTATACGAATGCCAGACGCACACACTTCGTCCGTTATTTTCTCAAAATTGTTTGTAATGATTTTTCTTAATATATAATAATGTAAGCAGTAATGCTAGACGAAATAAAATAAAATAATTTCCACTTTGTTTTGTCTGCGTTTATGTTGTATTAATTTTTACAGAGTTTACAATATCGTTTAGTTCTTTTCATACCCATACATATTTGGACTGTGAAGTATGTTGGAAATCTCGTGTGCCTACTGAAGTCTATGATGTTATGTGACGTGGAATCATCTTAATAGTAGACCTTTGGCTCTAACCTAACCCTCTGAGGCGAAGAGCCTCTTGCCGACAATGGATGTTTAAATGTTATGTTTTATTTAACGACGCTCGCAACTGCAGAGCTTGTAACAGCATCGCCGGATGTGCCGGAATTTTGTCCCGCAGGAGTTCTTTTACATGCTAGTAAATCTACTGACATGAGCCTGTCGCATTTAAGCACACTTAAATGCCATCGACCTGGCCCGGGATCGAACCCGCAACCTTGGGCATAGAAGGCCAGCGCTATACCAACTCGCCAACCAGGTCGACTCGACAATGGAAAAATGTAATAATTGTTCTAGACAGACTTGAAATAAAATTACAACGGTGCTGTACTCTTTCTGGGGGTGCTAGAGTGATTTTTGTAGTAAAAAATATGTATCTTTGTTGTAGCAATAAATGATTATGATTATTATTATTATTATTATTATTATTATTATTATTATTATTATTGATCTTTTTTATTTAGAATTTATGGTCAAAAGAATAAACAAATTTTGTGAATCTTGGGGTCGTTCTATAATTTATAAGAAGACAGAATATTTGGCCATTAATACTAAAAGTAGTGATAATATTATTATAAATGATGAAATTGAAATTAAACAAGTTAACCAGGCAAAATACCTAGGTACAATTATTACTAAAGCAGAAGGTATTGGCGAAGAGGAAATAAAAAACGAATTGAACGAAGTAAAAGAATTATAATATATTTAAATTCTGTATGGTGGAATAAACATCTTTGGAAGGATACCAAAAAATATATTGGCAAAATGTTAGTTGAATCTGTATTAAACTACGGAGGTGAAATATGGGTAACGAATGCATAAATTATAGGAAAAGCATTTTGGCCGTAGAAATGGATTATTTGAGACGAAGTGCTAGCAGCGAATAGGGATTATAATGATTGGACACTTCGCGTGTTGTAGCCGGACTGATTTCAATGACCTTCAAGCCAGCTACAGCGTGAGATTCTGCTTTCTCCTTAGAGTTGGCGCTGACATCACACCAGCTAGCAGTCGACACAGCGGAAATATAACACATAATTAATACAACTAGGTACATTATGTACTCAAATAAAATAAATTGGATCGATAAAATAATAAATCCATCATTAACTGTAATGTCTAGACTCTAGAGTTCCTTTATAATGAGAGTTGAGACGTTGACCCCAACAACAATTAAAATATGTAATGATTTGATAGTAGTGAAAATGGAAAAACAAAACTCTTATGAGAAGTAAAAGCATATACCTATATTATATTTTATTATATACAAATATTAAACGAATTTGATATATAATTTTATAATATATCATATTATTTTATAATATAATTTATTATATCTGAAATATAAAAAATTATTATTACTACTAGTTTGTCATTGAGAAATAAGGAAAAGCTCTTAACTTGATTTTATTTGAAGCAAAGCGTTACTGGATTATGCAATAAGGAGGCGAATGTTTGGATCCTGTGTCTCAACTCTATACTCAATTATTATCTTAGCGTATGCTCGATTACACTAACCTCTAGCGCTTGAAAGTGGAACTAAACTCTGGCGCACAGAGAAACAAAACACAGGAAAATTCGCTCAGTGTCCTTTCTTTATAATCCCTATTCGCTGGTGCTAGAGTCTTCCGCTTGGACCACATTAAAAATGAAGAAATTAGGCATAGAATGATGCTGAAGAGACACTGTTAAATAGAATACAAAATAAGAGTTTGAAGTGGTTTGATCATCTGATGAGAATGGGCAAAGATAGATGGCCTAAACAATTTACCAGTGGAAACCTTCAGGAAGAAGAGGAAGAGGTAGACCAAAAAGAACTTGGGACAACGAGGTAATGGAGGTCATGCACAAGAGGAGGTTGAGGACTGAAGACACACAAGACAGAAGGCTTTGGAGGATTGGCACAGGAAGACGGCAGTAGCTGTAGAATCCTGAATATATAATATATATGTATATATATATTATTATTATTATTATTATTATTATTATTATTATTGCTATTATTTAAGTGAAATCCATGGCTGTTAACAATAAAATATTTCTGTAGTAATGTCACAAGACATACCCTATTCATACATAAAGTGCCCAATCTCATATATCAAATGTAAAATGAAAGAACATATTACTTCTAATTGGAATTCACACTGGTCTGCAAGTGATAAAGGTTCAGTCACCAAAAACCTAAATGCAAAAAACTGAAATGCAAAATTTACTCTCCAAACTTTATTAGTACATAATTTATATCAGGTCATGGTAAATTTGGAGCTTATTTTGAACGATTCAAAATTAAGATTGGAGAAGAATCGATGTGCTCGTGTGGAGATATTCGGTCGGTTGAACATCTACTGTTTGAATGTCCTATATTTTACATGCAAAGACAATACCTTACTGTCCATGCTCTAAACTGTAAAATAACCTATGAGCAACCAATATGCACTGTTTTTCAAAAGCACTGTTGCTACAAACGCTTCGTCAAATTCATACATCTTATATATTCAAGGTTATAATTACATCTTTATCATCATCTTTATCATCATGATAATCCAAAACATGTATTAGACTAGGTGGTCTGTAACGGTCTCACATCAGTCCAACTCTTAGCTGGGCGACCAACAAATTTTCTTTCACGAGGAGCGTACTGCAGGATTTGTTTCGGTATGAGTGTTCTATCCATCCTTTTGAAATGATTAACATATTGTAATATTGATTCGACTCTGAGTTATTTCAGGATATCATTATTTCTTTCGTGGTTCCATTTTGTGTCTCATGAAGTCCATCTCGGCAGCGATTAAAACTGTCGGGCAAGAGTTTTTTTTTTAAATTGCGATTCGTGTATAACTCTAAATAAATTATGGTTTTAAAATTGTATTTATTATGCATTATGTTTTTATAAATTTGGTAAATTTATTTTGTATATCAAAGTCATGTGTAAATGATAATGAATGTCCAAGGTATTTAATATTGTTCATTCTTTCCAATTATCTGTTACTGAGGTAAATCTTGCTGTGTGTGTGTGTGTGTGTGTGTGTGTGTGTATATATATATATATATATATATATATATATATATCTGTGTGTGAGTCTATGTATGTATGTGTGTATGTATGTATGTATGTATGTATGTATGCATGCATGTGTATATTTATAAATATATGTCTACATGTTATTATATTATGTCTACAAATGTACATATATTAGCGAAATGTCCTAATATGATCTACAAGTTCAACATGTCTATTCATGTTAAATTCTCTAAGTATTTCGATTATAATTTCAAGTCTTCAATCAAATTATTGTTTATGCACCGTATGTACCTATATGTTATGTCTCTACATAAGTAAGTATGTAAGTAAGCATGTATGTATGTATGTATGTATGTATGTATGTATGTATGTATGTATGTATGTTAGCGAAGTGTTATAATATTATCTATAAGTGCAACATGTCTATTCATATTAAATTCTCTATGTTTTTCGATTGTAATTTCAAGGCCTTAATCTAATTAATTTATTTATGTTTTACGCTTACAAGTGTATATTTATTGTATGGTAGTCTGTAAGTTTCAATTTGTTATGATTAGTTTAAATTATAACCCTAATATACTATATGTAAAATAGGGTTTATAAATATGGCATAAATACTACTACTAATCTCAGACCTCGAGTGACATTTATTAGGACTATTTAGTGAATAAAATAAAAATGTAAATAATATGTCCCTAAAATTCGATCACAAAATGTTAATTATTGTTTATAAACGGATACTTAACCTAGTCAGATATTGTGAAGTTGAAATACTTGTAGATGAATATCGATTACTGGAATAAAGAAATTCGACGTTATTATTCAGTAATGCCAATTGCGAAAAGCGAAATACAGGTTTAACAATGTTGATTACATGTACTGCACTTTTCTCTTATTATTATAACAGAAATACATTTTCATACATAATTTAATTTAACAGTAACAGTGGGACAGCTATATACCAATGCCTATGTATTCACAGCGAAACATGTTGCTACACAGTGAAGCCATCTCTGTATAGATAGGCCTAATTAAAACACGAATTGTATTACCCCATACGGAAGGCAGTTTGATGAAAAGACCTTATTATTACTATGCAAGGTCATTGGGTTTGATATGCGATGATGTTACATAAATTTGAACATCTGACTTTCTATTAAATGTTTCATTTCATTCACAAGATACAATTTTATAGGCTACTTATAGGTTATGTTACATGTGGAAGCAGGACCAATGTCAGCTGTATCTTATTTCGATCGTTACAATCAGTGCTACACGAAAGCATTTTCTTATAGCTCGACAAACGCATTCTCGCTGTAGTGTGTAATGGAACTAAAGCTGCATCTACACAGCAGGCAGTGCTCTACACAATTCAATATTCAAATCGCGTATGCGTGCAATCTGGGAAGAATAATGAAAGAATCAAGTTTAAAAGGTACGTTCAATTAAGATGCATGAAGATTCTGTGTCTACATGTTGCGCCGTTTTGAACGTCGTCTTCACTGCGTAAATATATTAATTAATATTAAATATCAATCTTGCATTCATTGCTTTAAAGTTGAAAGAAACGTTAACCGTGTAGTTGCATCTTAATGTATTCATGATCATAAATTTACGGGGAGACAGTTGGTGATAACGAGTAAACAAAAGAAAGACCATGCGATAAATTGATAGCGATAAATCTAGCTGCAAAAATTATCGCAAAGTCTGACTGTGATTGGTTGGAATTCAAAATTTCATTACACTTCATTGGTCGAAAATAGAATGACGTCATATAAACGAAATAGTCAAACTAGTTTCTGCGCAATCTTACGTGTGACAGTACTCTTGCTCGAGACTGTACACAGAATGCATAAATGCAGGAAGCTGCAAGGATTCTTATCTCCTACTGTGCATCCTCGTGACGTTCCTCAATCTGCAGCCTTGTTATTACGCCGCGACTCGTGCACGTCTTCTCACACCCAGACAAATACAATCATCATTACCTTGTTACCCAGCTACCACCGGTTGCCCCAGCACAACGACTGCTACATGGTGTTCCGGCTTACAGGTGTAAGACACGAATTAAAATAATTTTTATTACTACGTAAAATAAATGTTAGTGTATTATCAAAACAGCTATCAAATATCTGTGACGTAGTTTCATATGTGTATATAAAGGGTGATTACGAAATTAAACAAGATAATAGTGGCTTGTGTAGCAAATGTTGCAAACTAAGTTCATTAGAAGTTCAAATAAAAATGTTTCAGATTTATTTTTAACTAGCCGTACCCGTGCGCTCCGCTGCACCCGTTAGAAATAAATATAAAGTAATTACATAATTAAAATAGGACGTTTGATCCAGGGAACATTCGTGTTTGATAGAAGGATAAATCGTTTAATATGTTGCTTAATTTAAATTGTGTTCAAATAATTAAAATGCAATCATTTTGGTCCAGAGACACTCATTTGGTGCAATGACAATTCCTTTAACCTGTTTCTTAATTTTTATTACATGCAACCATAGTTTAATGAACATTGACATCATTTAGATTTAATGTGTATATTTTATTTTACTTGTTATAGGTTTCAATTGAATTATGGCAATAACTTAAGTTTAACCCTTGCTTTCTACGTATTTAGTAAATGGCGCTTGGCCCACTATGGTTGTGAACCCTTCAAATAACTTAAATTATATTATATAATATTACATATTATATTATATTATATCAGAAGTTACTGTAATAACATTATAGCATTATGTCCATCTAGAGAAACTACACTTTCCAATGGTGAAATAATTAATTATACAAATCGGTTAATTTAGCTTCCGATATTACTTCATACAAACACAGAAACTTTCTCTGTAGGCTATCTTTCATAGCTTTCGATTGTTGCTGTCCAAGGCCCCTTATAGACGAAGTCATTTGTTTTTTAATTCATTACACGGCCTTAGATGGCTGTTATTTTAATTTTAAAACTCATTTATCTCATTAAATATCAGTCCTATCAAAATTTTTCAAGGAATAAAACGTATTGCAAATTATTTTTAAAGAAACGTTTGTTATGTAACATTTTTCACAAAAACCAATAATAAGCGAGATAATTCGATTTATTTAATTCAGGCCCCCTTATAACCCCCCTTTTAAATAAAGTATTTTGAATGTCATATAGCCTAAAATCTAAGCTACAACGAACTTAATTTATATTCCAATTTTCATCGAAATCCGTTCAGCCATTATCGCGTGAAAAGGTAACAAACTTACAGACAGACAGACAGACAGACAGACATACAAACAAAAATGTCAAAAAAGCGATTTTCGGTTTCAGGGTGGTTAATTATATATGTTAGGACCAATTATTTTTGGAAAATCTAAAATTACCAGAAAAATTTCGGCTACAGATTTATTATTAGTATAGATGAAGAATAGGCCTACCAGTCATTTTAAAAGTTATTTGCTTCCATAATAATGAAACATACTCTCTCTCAATGTTTTTTCATGCCAAATACTTTTTTTGAACCTATCCATCTTCAGTTTTTGAGTTTAAAAGCGAAAACAGAAGTAACAATGTTAGGACGATCAGTTGGTTTTTTTCATGTGGGATTAAAGCAATATTAGCTATTTCAGGTTATTGTGGATTGTAGGTGAGAGATAAGAAAATGCCAGGTTTTCCATGCTTTCGAACAATAGACATAGCATCTTAGTATAGCTGCTGCATTTTTTCGTGAACTACATTGAAATGTAGAGGGTAGAATAATTTTATCCTGCTAAGAGATCTTGCTGAAATGATTGGGAGACTAAAAAAACTAGTAGGCCTCTTAATTTATCAAAATTAATACCTTTTGGTCTTTTCTTAGCAACTGTAATTTTTTTGCGCTCTCTCCAGACAATACTGGAAAGAAACACGCATACAAATCCACACCACACCGCCATTAAATATATGAAATAGACCCACACCACTTGATTAATAACTATAAACATATTTCATTTTTAATAATAATAATAATTTTAACTTACGTAAGTTTTGTAGTTTTCAGTAACATATACTGTATATATTATACAGCCGTCACTCAATAAATTATAGAAATGAAAATCTAATTTAAGATGTTCTCTACGTATACATATACAACCCCAAAAAGGTTTGAGTGTCATATCAATAGGCTATATTATTAATATGTATATTAGTAACAAATACATCATTGCATTAACTATAATAATATTTCATTTTTAATGGTGATAATGTCATCAAGCGACCTCAAGTTTCGTACTTTTTAATATCCAATACACAGCTGTATTCAGAAAGTTACACACAACAGAATCAGACTTGTAAATTATTTTTAGTAAGCTTTGAAAGTGTTTAATAACCGAAGAAATGTTATAAAAATTACACAAATGAAGATCGACATATTGTTGTCATTATGATGTCACAGAATTTGCTTTGATTTGCTCTATCTATGTCAGCAATCCTGCAGGTCATGGCCTTCGTGTAATATTGTTTATTATAGTGTGTGTTTTGTTTTATTTATTAGTTCTCAAAACTGAAAACAGATGGATTTTTGAAAATAGGAAAATTGTGTAGGAAAATTGGAATTTCACTGAAAACTACTATTTTTCTGAAAAATTTTGGATTCCAAGGTTCAAAATGAGGGGTCACTCATTACAATCCGTTTAGCCGTTTTCCCGTAATTTTCATTACCAGATCAAATTATATATATATAGCCTATAGATAGGTGCTCTACAGAACACTTTCAGAACCACCGGCATAGCTCATCGGCAGAGGCGCTTGCCTTCTGATCCGAAGCTGCGCTCAGGAGTGGCCTCGATTCCCGCTTGGCCTGATTACCTTCTTGAGTTTTTTTTTCCGAGGTTTCCTCCAACACTAAGGTAAATGTCAGGTAATCTAATGGCGAATCCTCGGCCTCATCTCCTCAAATACTATCTCGCTCTCACTAATTATACTGACGCTAAATAACCCGGTAGTTTAGTAGGCCTACAATAAATATTCAACAAATTTTTAGTCTCAAACCTAATCTTCAAAATAACTGACTACAAAACCATTATATAATCAATCAAACATAGACAAACGTTTTTGATCAAGAACTGGTTATCTTCAGGTCTACGTAAATGACATGAGTGTACTGTTATTTCAAGTTATCTTGAACCTTACATCCCCTAAGTCTGTCTTTAGAACTGCTCGATACGGCATGTAGTCATCAACGTAACGGCACGGCAAGGATGCCCCTCCCTCGGGTAACGTGACTCTTTTCAGAAACGTTGGTTCTTGCACTTTACGGCTCTCTACTGTAAAAGAATGGTCCTTCTGAAGACTTCATTCTCTATACGTAATATTCTTGTAACCTTAAAACTAAAGAAAAAATATATTTTACAAACAACTTGAAATTAGTGTAACTCTGAAGATATTGAGAATAGGATCCATGTTTATGTGACAATTTTGCTCAAAATGTCTTCAAAAGTATGTCCCGGAAGTGGTGGTAACTACTCGTTAATTACCCTGTATATTTGCACAAACATTTTTTGTGCGAGATCGTGCGTATTTGCTTGGTTTCCGCACAAAACCAATCCGCGGAAAGTCTAAAATTCCACATTCAGTATTCCAAACCTAACACACATAACATTTTCCCTCTTCTTACCGCTTAAGTGACATATTGAATTTACTGCTTTAGACTTTTAACATATTATTTTTAGAGATGTTCAATACAATAATAATTATAAAATGGAAACTTACCACTGCAATTTCACCTAAATTGCACTGTTAATTATCGTTTTTAAATATTTGAAAAAATTAAGTAAACTCTACAACTCCATTAAAGTTACTGCATTCGTGATGCAAGTAACATTAAGGAAGCCGTGAAAAAATCAACAAGATTCCAGACTCATCATAGACTGGGGGAAGACAGACGTATATAACGGCCTGCTGGAGTATGGTAAACACAGAAAACATTTTAAAGCAACAATGTTGAAGATAGATATTTTTGTTTTGCAAATTTGCCGTGATTGAACAGAAACCAAGATGGAGATTTCATTGCAACTGATTAGAAATTCCTCTTTCAGGTATGTAATAAACGATCTTCGCACAAAATAATGTACGATACACGAGCGGTATGTTTTCTTTCAATTCTCGGAAATTAAAAAAGCTCAACTATGTTTCGCTTTTTCAAACTTTTCCTCGAACATGAAAACTTCAACATACCGCTCTTGTAACGCATATTACTATTTCCTTGCTTTGAAATTCTCTATTCATTCCCCAAACTTTTCTCACGTATTATTTAACATTCTGTAAAAATAAGTGATGATCATTGCAGTGAAACACTGAAAACTTGATCTGTGTTTCAATAATAATACTAAAAATGTTATGGAATTAATCAAGTTTTATATAAAGACAGCCATGGAAACAAAAAACAATGCAATGTTTACATTTTTGTAAAAGTTGTATATAATTTAGCTAGGAAGTAGACGAATTATGCGCGAAACTTCCTTCTTTCTAATCTATACTTAATATTCGGGTCGCAGTAACATAGCGGGCACTATGCTACAAATGGGCACAGTGCGCCGTATTCTTCACAATCTTCCAGAAGATGTGACTGGGTTTAAAGATTGCATTCGCCAAGTGCAGAAGGTTGTGTGTCGTTATAGCTACGTTATTAAATCTCATGTGGTGTGCATCTCTTGGCATGCAATTGAAGAGCTAAGCGCAGAGAAGAACGCCGCGTCCCTTTCTTAATTAAACTTCTGTGTCTTTTAAATACTTCTGAGACAGTTAAGACAGTGAGTACATGAAATCATCAACTCACTCATTGCCTTATTGTATTTCCTGAAAATTTATTTTGTTTTGGGTGTTCAGTGAAAGAACCGCTTATTTCGAAGTTATAGGAACAGTTGAATTAATTAACATACGAGTAGAAATGTTCATTTATAAAAATGTCTTGCTGTCTCTGCAAAAAATTAAAATTTGTAAAATTAAACAGGCTATTTTTAAAAGAGCGTTGATGCGTATTAAGACTGTACAATATCTCTTCCTATTAACAAACTTCATAGGCTATAAAAAGCATTTCAGTATTTTATAAAACTACAGTAGTCTAAAATAAGACATTATGAAAGTTCAGGATAACAAAAAGGGTTTGGAATTGAATGGGTTACATCAGCTTCTTGTCTATGCGAATGACGTGAATATGTTAGGAGAAAACCCACAAGCGATTAGGGAAAACACGGGAATTTTACTTGAAGCAAATAAATCTCGAAAAGACAAAGTAGGCCTATATGATTATGTCTCGTGACCAGAATATTGTACGAAATGGAAATATAAAAACTGGAAATTTTTCCTTTGAAGAGGTGGAAGAATTCAAATTTCCTGGAGCAACAGTAACAAATATAAATGACACTCGGGAAGAAATTGAACACACAATACATATGGGAAATGCCTGTTATTATTCGGTTGAGAAGCTTTTGACATTTAGTCTGCTCTCAAAAATCTGAAAGTTAGAATTTATAAAACACTTATGCTACCTGTTGTTCTGTATGGTTCTGAAACTTGGACTCTCACTTTGAGAGAGGAACAGAGATTAAGGATGTTTGAGAATAAGGTCTTAGGAAAATATTTGGGGCCAAGAGGGATGAAGTTACATAACGCAGAACTGCAAGCACTGTATTCATCACCAGACATAAATTATGAATAGTAAATCTAGACGTTTGAGATGAGCAGGGCATGTAGCACGTATGGGCGAAACCAGAAATGCATATAGAGTATTAGTTGGGAGGCCGGAGGGAAAAAAAAATCTTTGGGGAGGCCGAGACGTAGATGGGAGAGGATAATATTAAAATGTAATTGAGGGAAGTAGAATATGATGATAGAGACAGGATTAATCTTGCAGAGGATAGGATCGGACGACTGGCTTATGTGTGGGCGGCAATGAACATCCGGGTTTCTTAAAAGCCATAAGTAAGTAAAATTCTTCAAAACCTGACCTGAGCCTTAGAGCCTAAAGATGCGTTCTTAGTGGGGATTTCGTCCTCTACTGATTGTGAGGTCTTCTGAAGGTGTTTGATTTTAAGGGTGATGGAAATTCTCGGTGTATGTTTCTCCGGAAGTAACACAAACCTTTCAGACCAATTTTGTGCAATAATGTCTTGAAAAGAATGGTCTTTCTGAAGAAAATGTCAAAAAAAATTACCTATCGGCTATTTGTATAAATATTTGGACCAACAAACTGTACAATTTGACGTAACATATCCTTTCCACGCATGTTCTTCAAAATTCTTCGGATGGTTCCACAAATTAATTGTTGAAATCTAGTTATTTTACGAGTAATATTAACATTATTTTTATACATACAATATATTGCATCCTACACATTTAAATGAAAATGTAATATTTTTAGAGGGTACGCAAATTTGAATAGCTATGTGCTTGGATCTGCTCTGTGCTCCATATGGCTAAGACATGAAATGGATATATCTACGTATAGTGTATTTAAACATTGAAAGATAAAATGCAGTGTAAAAGCCAAATTGTGCAAACAGCACAGAATAGGCAAAAATCTTAATTGGACTGGCACGCCAATTGAGAGCAATCAATGCAGCCCTGTAACAGGTGTTAAGGTCCATTCACAATGAAAATTAAACGCAAGCGCAACATAAACGCAAGACTTTGGACCCATGTTATTTAATGAAAGCATTCACAATGAAATACGTAAGCACAAACGCTAAAATAAACGCAAGAAAAGTTTGCAAACTCCAAACTTTTGCGCTTGTGTTTCTGTTATTTTGAAACAAAACACGATCGCAGAGCGCTCTTTTTACTAACACCATCTGTTGGCTGTTTCTACAAACCGCATTTTTCATCAAATCCTGCTTCAGAACGTTCCAAGTAAATAATTTTCATTTGCTACGGAATGATTTGATGAGACATTAATTACTTTGTATCAAGAACAGTGTTGTCTTTGTGACAACAGACACAGGTATTATAGAGGCAATGCAACTTGCATTAACATAAATTGTACAGATGAATGGTCACTTATGTAATTTGTTGCAATTTCTATAGTTTCGTAATATATAGACGACTTTTCATCAGATAATCCAGTAGGCAGTGTCTACACATAACCTTTCCACTTTAATTCTAGAAGGCCGTGCTAAGTTCTAGCGTTAACGCTTACGTTTTCATTGTGAATGGTATCACGTCTTTATGTCATGCGCTAACGTTGCGGTAACGTTTGCGTTTTCATTGTGAATGGGTCTTTAAAGGAGACCTTTGTCCTAATGGGTTTTCATGGTCTGTTGTTCTTATTCTTATGGAACAATTTTGCTTCTTTTATATTAAGATCCTGGGAAAGAGATTGTATTTGTTTTAATGCTAGAAATTTAAGGTTGGTTTGTCCCTTTAATGTTTGGAATTGGTACGCTATCGTCTGTAGGGTTCTCTTATATTTGCTGTATTATTTTCACTTAAAGGCACAACTTCAAGAAACACTTGAGGATGACCTCTAGCCTCAGAATCTAGAAGAAACTGTTCGTAACGATCTCAACCGCAGTGAATAGCAGCAACTTCGCATTATGTAACCCACCAAATAATAGCAGAGGAGACATGCTTGGCATCCTTTTCTGAAGAGCCTGTCTGAATCATGTTGTGATATTACTCTCATTACATGGATAGAAATGGATATGATTTTATCAATCACAGTCACTTGTCTCGTTTTGGGGCTGGTGATGTTACTTGAATGAGATAGAAAGCACTTGGTGCGGGCACGGTGCCAGAACATTGGAATGAATGCGTGTCCTTTCGAGTTTCCAGTTCATTCTATTTGTCCCCTGACCTCTGCACGACTCTAAAACCAATTGGCAAACACAGCAGTGATTGAATTAGCGGCGATGAACGCGGCAGTCATTTTCGAGCCCTTTCCTAATAATGTTATTAAACTGTTTTTCCAGTCTCTGTTTAAGGGAGTAACAGTTCAAGTAAGTTATGCTCTAGATTTATGGGTCGAGCACTTGAAGATTCGGATGCGTAAGAAGTTGGGAGAAAATTTATAAAATTAATTACTAACTTATGGTCTAAGTTTTATTTTTTTTATTTAATTTTATTGCTGGTAAGTTTGAAATGAATAGAAGTTAATACAAAGTAAGATAAACTAGCCCACTCTTGAATGAGTAAGACTCGTGCTCAGGAGGGGATTCCAATACAGACCAAAATAAAATTAAAATTGAGAGTGAATACAGATTAAAAAGTGTTTTATTAAACACCAAACTATAAATCCAATACAAATTTTTACATTTTTTATTAATTGGAGAGGATTCGTGGTTAAAATAAAATTTGTTTAATAATCTGGGTCCTTGATAAAAAGCTGAATTGGTTTTACATTTTGGTTCAGAGAAACGCAGAGAATTCGTATTTTAGTTCTATATTTATGTATATACCTTTCAAAGATATTCAGATTTTTGTAAAAATATTTTAATAAAATAAATCATGGATTTCTTTAATGTCGAAAACTATGAAATGTTTAAACAACAATTCAGTTGAATAATCTTTCTGCTTTTTTATACACATTTTAATACTTTTTTTCTGTAGTAAAATTGACGGATAAAAGTTGTATTTATAACTTCCACCCCAACCTATAATACAATACATAAATGTAGATTGAAATAATGCTAAATTAATTATAGGACGTAAACAGTTAATTGACAAAATATTTCTTAGAACAACAAAGTAATATAATGTTTTAGGTAATTTATTACAAATATAATGAATATGATTATTCCATTTTAAATGATTGTCAATAATAACACCTAAGTACTTAATCTCATTAAATTCATTAATAACTGAACAATTGCAATTTATATCGGAACAATCAAAATTATGTACCTCTATTATTTTGATGTTCAAAAAGTCCTGTCATTATTCTGAATATAATCTTAATTTATTGTGTTGTGAAGTCATTACCCACATTTGAATACAAATACAGGGTGAATTTAAATTCAACCTACAAACTTCAAGGAGACGTAGAGGACACCCAAGTAAACAAATTGAGATAAGAAACCAATGGTCAGAAACCAATTATTCATAAAATACAGAGCGTTAATTATTATTTTTATTTGAAAACTACTTATGCTTTGCTACTCTACTTTTAATTTTTAACTTCTAGCACTATTCTAATTTATAATTTTAACAAACCATAATTAGTTAACAAAAATAAAATTAATATTCTAAAACTGTACCAATAAAAAGAAGAAATTAGTACTAGGATGCAATTGCACAATCATCCAGCACAAACAAATTACTGCAGATTTCGTCTAAAGTGTGGTTCTCCTGATTCGATACAGGTTTTGGAACTCTTAATTATTGATCGCCCGACCATCACAAACATATCATGAATTTCTCTTAGCTCATGAGCTGCAGCAACGATCCTGTACCACACGACTATCGGCTGAAACAACTAGAATACGATAAACTTCGGTCCCCACAAAAAATAATTTAACGGATTTAGGTCAGGTGACCTAGCAGGCCAGAATACTGTACCACCACTCCCAATTCATCTATCACGAAAAGCACTGTTAAGGTATTCCAAGCCATTGAACTGTTTGGGTATTGGATTTGTAAACAGAGTGTCTTGTGTTTTGACCTGAGTTGAGATATAGTGTGAGTGCCTGTGTCCTACAGGAAGTAATTTTATCATCGGATTCTTCCCTGGATACTTTCATGCCCTGTTGTTAAGACACAGAGGGTTTCTGAATAATTTCGAGGGAAAAATTGTTCCGGAGCCACGTATCGAACCCGGGACCTTTGGTTTAACGTACCAACGCTCTACAAACTGAGCTACCCAGAACTCTACCAGACACCGATCCAATTTTTCCCTCTATATCCACAGACCTCAAAGTGGGCTGACAACCTTCAAGCAACCAACGTTGCACACTAACTCTGTGTGACTTAAATTGTGGTTTTCTGTTAGCGAAGATTGACGTGTATTATACAAATCAAGCTTTCAGGTATAACTCCCTGTAAAGTTGATCAAATGTGGCCAAACTTACGTTGCGTGAGTGAGATGCGAAAAATGTTTCTATTTTTAATGCTGTTTTCTGGACTTTACAATTTTTAGCAGTTTATTGAATAAAAAATGCTTCTTGCACAACAGTTATTGTCAGATTGGTCTGAAACTTCTCACAGAGGTCTTCTAAATGTTGATAAATTAAATTTAATTAGGATTTGTATGAAATATTAATATGAAGTTCCTTCGGGGCATATTCATATAGCAATTAGATCAACATATGCTGTAATAATAAGTTCATAAAATTAAAAAAAAAAAAAATATTGCGACTTTCTATTTAAAGGGAGCTCAAAAATCTAATCAATCTTTATTACCACGACTATTTGCAAGCTTTGGAGCAAACATAAACTAAAGGCTTTGAAAATTTTAACGAAAAGAAGGAGCCTTTTTAGTGACGTCACATGAAATATATTTTTAAAATATAATTTCAAAACTATTAGCAACCAATGGTGCCAAATTTTGTACAGATGATGGTATTGTAGGCCTGTTTATGTAGATCAAATTTCACAAATCTTGGATGAAATTTGTGGAAGTTTTAAAAATCATGTGTGTCCCCTTAAAGTAGTAGCATTTACAGGTACAACGTTAAGGAAACCGGGTTTGAAATGCCTTTAAGAGACTGTAGATTTCTCCTTTAAGAAGATGAATTTGTTGACTCTAGTTTTGTTTGTCCTATATAGCTATTGCCTTGCATTATTTTGGTATGTGACTAGGATTCCATTATTTTATATCACACGTTGCTTTAAATTCTTCAATAAAATACATCAAATATCCAATTCTTGGTGTCTGATAGTGGTGATAATACATATTCTCCGCCGTGAGTCATGGAATAACAACGTATTCTTTGACAAGCTCAACGGGAAAGGAGCTGACCTCGTGTGAGGGTTCGAATTCGATTAGCGTGATTACATAATTACATCCTTATCTTCGGCACTCTCCTTACACAAGGTTGATGACATCATCAATTCTCATTATTGAATAACATCTAGTATTTATTTTTATTTTTTTTTATTCATTCATTTGTTGTTCAACATAACAGGCAAAGCCCAATTACAATGTTCACGACTAACAAATTAATTTATAAAACATAAACAAGGAAAAGGAAATATACACTTATTAAAAACTGAAACAAAATAGAAATAAGAGAAAGAAAAAAAGAGAAATTGAAATAAGGTGTGAAAGTAGCTTCAAATTAACTAACAACAATATTCTGTAAAATATGATAACAAATAATTCTGTAGGCCTATCTAGAGAAATTCATATTGAAAATATCAACATTAGGATGAGGATGTAATTTATTATACAACTGTAACATTTGGAAAACTGGGGAATTTTTGTGGGAGTCAGTATTTGCCCTTGGTATGTAAAATAAATTTAGAAATTTCGTTTTAAGCTTAAGTGCATATAATGTTATATAATAAAATAAACCAACACAGTCCAACTTATTGTTAATAATTTTATAAAGAAAATTTAAAGACTGACAATTTCGTCGAATTTGCAAACTAGTAAAATGGAAATGTTGAAGCATTGTAGCATAACTCTCACAGGTAGGATAATCATTATAAAGTCTGTAATATAACCATTTTAGAAATTTATTTTGAATTTTTTCTAGTAACACAATATATTTGTTAGTAACTGGGTTCCAGATAACAGCAGCATACTCTAATTTAGATCGAACAATGGAATTATACAAAATTATTATAGTTTTGACTTTAAATTTACAAGAATGTCTCATAACAAACCCTAAACTTTTATAGGAAAAATCTATGCTAATAATAAATCTGTAGCCAAAATTTTTCTGATAATTTTCAATTTTCCAAAAATAATTGGCGTTAACATGTATAATTAACCATCCTGAAACCGAAAATAGCTTTTTTTTAATTTTTGTTTGTATGTCTGTCTGTCTGTCTGGATGTTTGTTACCTTTTCACGCGATAATGGCTGAACCGATTTATATGAAAATTGGAATATGAATTAAGTTCGTTGTAACTTAGATTTTAGGCTATATGGCATTCAAAATACTTTATTTAAAAGGGATTATAAGGGGGCCTGAATTAAATCAATAGAAATATCTCGCTTATTATTGATTTTAGTGAAAAATATTACATAACAAAAGTTTCTTTAAACATAATTTCCGATAAGTTTTATTCTATACAAAATTTTTATAGGACTGATATTTAATGAGATAAATGAGTTTTAATATTACAATAACAACGGCATCTAAGGCGCTGTACTGAAATAAAAACAAATGACTTCGTCTATAAGGGACCTTGGACAACAACAATCGAAAGCTATTAAACATAGTCTAAGAGAATGTTTCTGTGTTTGTATGAAGTAATATCGGAAGCTAATTAATTGTTTAATTATTATTTCACCATTGCAAAGTGTAGTTTCTCTAGATGGACATAATTCTACAATGTTATTACAGTAACTTCTGAAACATAAGCAAGTAATATAAAGTATACACATTAAAACTAAATGATATGTCAATCTTCATTAAACTATGGTTGCATGTAATAACAATTTTATTTTAAGAAACATGTTAAAGAAATAATTGTCATTGCACCAAATGATTGCTCTCTGGACCAAAATGACCGCATTTTAATTATTTCAATACAATTTAAATTAAGTAACATATTAAACGATTTATCCTTCTATCAAACACGAATGTTCCCTGGATCAAACGTCCTATTTTAATTATGTAATTACTTCATATTTATTTCTAACATGTGCAGAGGAGCGCACGGGTACGGCTAGTTTATAATATAATTAATATGACTATGAAATGTAAAATTACTAGTAAATAATATACCTACGTCCTATTTTAATTATGTAATTACTTCATATTTATTTCTAACATGTGCAGAGGAGCGCACGGGTACGGCAAGTTTATAATATAATTAATATGACTATGAAATGTAAAATTACTAGTAAATAATATACCTAAATCTTTATGTTCATTTTCTGCTGGTGAAACTTTGTAAATATGCTTGCAAGATTTCGAAAATATGAAAATGATGAGTGTGATAATGATAGTAATAATATAAGTTCTCCAATGTCTGAAATAGCAGCATAATCGGCTATAAATTCAACGGGCCCAGGTTCGATCTTCAGCAAGGTAACTAAACTGATTGCATGTTGCTTATTCGGTACCTATCCTATGTTTGTTTTAAGCGATGATCTTGTGCAATGCTTGCTCTCTGCTTGTTATAAGTCTAATGTAATTTATAATTAAACCTCGTATAACTTATACATAAATATGTTCAGCATGACATCTAGTAAGATAGAACAAACATAAGATAAGGATCACGCACTTAATCATTATGAGGGGGACAGGCTGTATGTACAGAACATACATCAGGGGAAAAGTGATGATATCATCATCAGAAGCGACTGCTAAATTAACATTTACTAATTAAAATAGCTAATTCGCTCGTGTATTCATTCACCAGTGGAGTTAAGGATTCCTTGAATTTCAATCAATCATGTATGACTACAGCGTTGTCAATCTCATACAGTTATACTTATTTTATCGCTGATAATTCACAATTGTTTTCCCAAATCGATTAGGAACACCATAACTTAAATACCAAAGGGATATTCTGAAGCAGGGAATATATAGAAATCAAGATAGATGGCCAGTGTCACATGAGAAACTATTGTTAAAACACTATAAGGGATTCAGAAACTTTGTTCAATCAATAGATTTCACATCACTGTAAATAATGTAAATAGTGAAAAAACTACTCTACTTAAAATTAGTATTAGTATTAGTATTCAGTAGTAGTAGTAGTTAGATATTATGTTAAAATAATTATAAGCAATTCACCACCTTTATTAAGTCAATAGACTTCACGGCAGTGTATTATAGGCTATTGCAAATAGTGAAAGCACTACTCTAGTTAAAATAGTATGAGTATTAATAATTTTAAATAATTCATAAACTGTATTCAGTCAGCTGACTCTACATCCTTGTAAATATTGCAAATAATTTACTATTAGTTTTTGTTTTAAGTTCCGACAGAATGTAAAAACAGTGTAGCAACAAATGTGTGTAGTATTGCATTACTGCAATGGAGCATACTGAATAAAAAGGGGACACATTTTTTATAAAAAAGTACCAATGAAATCGGAAATAATCAATTAACTTCATTTTCTCAGCACCAAGTCTCACAGTAAGGTACACGTACCAAATACCGCCACCTTAACACTTCAGTCACTTTTGCTCTGGAAATAAGTTATGTACAAACACGAAAATTATGAAATAGAAACTGTAATCTTATCTTTACAAAATAGCACAATGAAAATGGATATATTATATACCGAACAAGAATTAGAACTCAAATAGGAAAACTTTGTAAACTGGCGTTATTAGGAACAGGTTGTCCAATTAACGCCACCTATTTTCTAGTAACCTATACACTTATAATTGTTAATGAATTATTTTTTCTAAGCAACACAAATAGAACTAAGCGACTAAATTTGAGTTTCTGTTAATAAAAGATACAAAATCACTCAATACTAATGAAAGATTCTTGATCTGAAACTGAAACACCAGATAGATTAGGAAAATATGTTTGCAAGTGACTCCTTACTTAAAAAAATTAAGAGACAATGTGACACAGTAGAAAGTTATTAAACACAAATCATTAACCTTAGTTTAATATGAATGTTTTCCAATAAGTAAAACAAAAAAATTAAGTTATGTAAAATAAAAAAAAATTTAAGAGTTCGATAAGCAATTGAACCAATATCATCACGGCACATTCTGAACATTTGTAAGTTGAAAGCTTAGTGATTTTCCTGATGTTTTCACACTGATGCTGTACTGTCAGCCTTAGTACTAACATAACCTAAAATTTTGTCTGTAGACCTTTAACTTCCACATGGCGTTAAAGAGCTACTGAGTACTTGATAACATGTTTGCCTGTTTCTCAAACATTTTCAAATTTTATAGATAGCAAATACTTTCTATATTTAGAAGAATGTTTAAGGATCACGAAAATATATAGTTTAATATAGTTATTATTTGCTCAACACGCAAAATAAAATATTGCCTCTTGCCTTGATACAAGAACAGCCATTCACTATCAACACACAACAGGAAAATGATGGAATATAATGTCACTCGTAAATGTCAGCGGACAGCTAGTAACTCATTTCATCACTAGATTGCAAGCGGATGCAGGCTATAGTAGTGCACTACCGAAAACTTGTGTCGTTAACAAATTTTAATAGGGTGGCGTTAAAGGTATACATGGCGTTATTTGTCTCAGAAACCTTAAATGTACGTTTACCAAATTTCACTGTTCGGACCTTGCTCAGGAAATTTCGAGCGTGTCAAGCATTGTGAAAGATGGGTCAGTTGTGATCAGTGGTTTCATGAAATATGTGAGGCCTTTCAAAATACCGAAAGAACTTCAATTGTTTGGGTAGTAGGTATGAATCTGACTGGGGAATTAAAAATTTGATTGAATATGCCTAAATATTTTCAATTTAAGGACTATCACGAAAATACCCTTGTAGTATCACGAAATTATACCAACCATTCCAGATTGATATATTTTACTATTTGTATTGATTGTTAGTAAATAATGTATAAATTCATCATCATCATCATCATCATCGACACTGCAGCCCAATTTGAGCCTCGGCCTCTCTTAGAACTCTCTTCCATGCATCTCTGTCCCTGGCAACCAACCACCATCCTTTAATTCCCACTTTCTTGAGATCCTCTAACACTCCATCCATCCATCGCAGTCTTGGTCGTCCTACACTCCTTTTTCCTTCAAATTTATTCCCCATAACTTTCTTGGCTATATCTCATGATCTGCCATGCTTTGCACATGTCCTGCCCATCGTAATCTTGATATTTTAATAACTGTAACCACATCAGGGGACATATAGTTGGTAAAGTTCAAAGATGTACCTTATTCGCCATTCTCCATTATCACATATTGGGCCATATATCTTCCTTAGAATTTTGGTTTCAAAGGATCTCAGTCTTGACATATGAATCTTTGAGAGGGTCCACGTTTCACTGCCATATGTTAATACAGGTTTTACCAAAACATTATAAATATTGCATTTTGTTTCCCTTGTAAGAAGTCTCGACTTAAAGTGCCTCAATAATCCAAAATATGCTTTATTAGCACTTTGAATTCTTCTATCAATTTCTTCACTTTCATTAGAGTCATTGATTAAGGAGCCCAGATATACAAAACTAGAGACCCTCTGAAATTTATATTGATTAATTTTTAAATGGGTTGTTGTTGTCAAGTCTCTTTTTTGTTTTTTACATCCAACAATCATGTACTTAGTCTTCTGTTCGTTAATTTTCAGCCCCAATTTTTGGGCTGCTGTTTCCAATGCAGTAAATGTTCTCTTAACATTCTCCTAAGATCGACCAATGATATCTATATCATCAGCATATGCCAGTATTTGGGAAGATTTGTAGAGTATTGTACTTCTAGTTTGTATATCTGCATCCCTTATCACTTTTTCAAGGGCAATATTAAATAAAATGTATAAATTCATTTGAAGTAAAAATGCTGACACGTAACTACCTGAAGTCTAAAAATGTACGTTCATTATAAACACTATTCGTTTTTAATTTCAACCTTATTTCTCCACCAAAATCTTAGTTTCACGAAATTAGTTACATCAGCTCTATATAAACACTCCGTAATACAATGCAGTCAATTTACTGACTTCAAGAAGTGGACAAGAGCAGTTTTGTATGTAGATAACTTAAATTTTAAAACTCTACATTCAGATAAAAGAAAGTCTAGACTTCATAGGGAGGCCTGCAAGTTTCTCACGGTGCCACACTCGAGAAATGGACGAGCCAGAGTGGGTACAGGAGTATTCCTACGTGAATAATGATACCATCGATTCCCCATCTGTTCGGCTTCCACTTTTATCTCCAACTGCAATATTTCGATCAGGGCATCATAAAAAAGGATTAGATGGAGACTGAAACCGGACTCCACAGAATGTCAACTGGTGGGCGAAAGAGACTACGGGGGTCTTGTGTCCCTCTTCTCTGTCCGGCCCCAAGAGAAATTAAGCCTATAAATTACACCAGACGGGTTAGCTTTTTTTAGAAGGTATATAAGAGATCTTCGGTATTTGAATTTATATAGAGATTGTAAAATAAAATTAAACGGGAGCAGGTAAACGGCTTCTAGATAGCCTTCCCTTTTAGTGCAGCACACTTCAAAATTTTATGTTCGCCCCAACTGTTACTTCTCAATTACACTAATAACCATAATTTTATAGGGTATAGCCTATAGTAGGTTCTCTTTGTAGGATTGGCATTAAGCTGCAGACCTTGCAGAAAACTTCGAAGTCAATCTAGATACGTAAACTTTAACACGTGCCATATTTTAAAATCAAATGACGACTCGAACCGAAAAGACGGTGGTGCGATTTTCTAAAGATGGCTTGTGGAACAGGTTCTATCCAAATATTTCCGGAATTTCTGTCATTCGGATTTTCTAATATTGCCCCATAGCTTGTGAAAAACAATTCTAGCTTCGAAAGATGCATTGACATATCCAACCTCTCTCAAATCCATTTTAATATTATTCTCCCATCTACGTCTGCCTCCCCAAAGGTCTTTTCCCTTCAGGTCTTCCAACTAACACTCTATATGCTAAGCAATCCTGCAGGTCGTAGCCTTCGTGTGATATTGTTTCTTGTTGTGTCTTTGTGTTTTGTTTTATTGTGAAAAGTCATTATTTCTCGAAACTGACGACAAACGGATTTTGGAAAATAGGAACATGATGTAGGAAAATTGATATTTCACTGAAAACTACTATTTTTCTGAAAAACTTTGGGTTCCAAGCTTCAAAATGAGGGATCATTTATTAAAATCTGTTCAGTCGTTTTCCCGTAATTTCCATTACCAGTTCAAATTATATATATATATATATATATATATATATATATATATATATATATATGCCACAGGACTTATTTCACTTCGTAACTTTTCCATAATAAATTCAATAACGCTACATTCATATTCCTAAACGTGTCAATGCATGTTGCGGAAAAATGGTACGTGATACAGAAAATCTGACAAGCAAACGTTCTGATCGGGACAGATAAAAAAGTTAAATCTTTTTCCTCCACCGTGTTAATAATGTCAAAAGAAGTGCTTATACAAATTTTGGCCACTCGACCACAATTACGAGACCGTCCAAAAAGTGATTTTCTCTGAGGCCGTGTAGGTATAGAAAAAAGCATAATTGCATGGAAATATTTATTGAAACAGATACAGCAATTGTTGCGCTATTTGTCAACATATCCCCAATAGAATTGAGACATTTGTCATACTATGGGATCAATTTTTGTGCCGTAGAAGTCAGCCGCCTCAGATCGGAACCAGCGTTTGACTGCGTCTGCTCCTCTCTCTGTCGATCCCATGATATGAGAAATGTCTCAATTCCGATGAAAAATATGTTCAAAAATAGCTCAACAATTGCCGTATCTGTTCCAATAAATTTGTCCTATGAAATTGTGTTTCTTTCTGTTAACGGCCCCTGGCAAACTTATTTTTACGGCCCTCGTAATTGCGGTCGAGTGGCCAAAATTTGTATAAACACTTCTTTTGATATCAATAACGTGGTAGAAGAAAACAATTTAACTTTTTTATCTGCCCCCATCAGAACGTTTGCTTGTGAGCTCAGATTTTGATTCAGCGCTTCAAGAAATCATAAATGTAGCATACATTTTTAGAACAATTTTTATGACCCTTAATTTTGCAGGCCTGTGTTGTCTTAAACTTGTTTGAACTTCGAGTGAAATATTACGTCAGTAGTGATAGCATTTGTAAAAGTACCTTCGTCAAGACAAAGCAGCGTCTTTGCAGCGTAATTACGTAGAATATTATAACTGTGTTGAACGAGTTACCTGGACACTCTGCATAAGGTTCTTGGCGCACTTAAACATCGTAATGAAGTTACCTCTCATTTGGGAGCTCTGCCAAGGAGATGTTCCGCGACCTGGGAGGGGGCAATTCTCATTACACCATATTTACAACACGTCTATAAAATATAAGAGAATAATGCAATTATTACAGAGCCAAACGATAATATATTATTTCTCTTTGCTCATTAAAGTTAGTTCTGTGAATAAGTATGAATAAGTTGGGGGCTTGAGACTCCAATATGAATTCCTAGAAACTGAACCACAGTAACTCCCGACTTCACCTAAGCTCAAGTTATGACTGCCTTCTAGTAACAGATTCAGTTTCTTTCTCTGAGCTTCTGTCATATTTTAATTTTAATACTGCGTAGGCTATATTGAATTGCAGTATTTTCACATACCAGCTAATTTATATCATATCAAGTAGTAGGGTAAAGTTGCCTAATTCTGTCATACTTCTAATTCCGTGATAGATTTTTTTCACTGACTGTCACGGAGTTGGGTAGTCTATATTGCTAGAAAGTCCACTGATGTCTCAAAAGTAGGAGAAAGATGTTTGGCGCTATGGTCGAACGGCAAAGCTTTGACTAATATTAAATTTTAGAAAAGTATCACGGGATTAGGAATACCGTAGAAGAGGGTAAAGTCGATCAAAATTTTGCAATTTTTAATGATATTGAGGTTATGCAATGCAGCGAAGTTCCTCAGAAAATAGCATTTTGTCGTCATATCCTTCACTTATGAAGACACGTTACAAGAATTGAATTACAATCTATAAAAACTTTTTTTTTATTTGACTTGTGATCGAAGTTACCTTCTTAAATAGGGTTAAGTCGATCACCATTGAATTTTTAGTTTAAGATCGATTTTAAAATATTGCGGAATAAAGTCGATCACTGTTTATGTTTTTAAAAAACAAATTAAGTGTATTACATATATTTTATTTGTTATATGGGTGTAAAAACAATAATAATTTTCAATATATGCCTATAGCATTATATAGTGTAACTTTTGTTACTGTGATCATAATATTCGATAGAATTAGGCCTATAGGTCTCCACTGTACAATCGTGACCATGATTGCCAACTTATAAAACATAAAAACACATTTTAATACTTCACATACCAACAAACAAAGATTTAAGAATTCATAATTTACATTGAAATACAACCATTCAATTATAATCTAAAATGCAATTCAACATTGCTTAGGTTTATATCAGATGTTATTTGAAATCTTCCCCTCCTCATGTCACTTTAGAAACTACGCTGTTCCCATAGTCAGGTACAGAGGGGTGTACAAAATATGTTCCTTTGGCAGTGCTTCTCTTACGCAAGAAATTCACCATAATTTCTCTTCCTCTTTCCCCACTATCCCATCAATATAAGCAATACTATGACACGTTTCTATTTATAAGTGTTAGTTGGAGGTATTTCGGTGAACAATTTATTCTTCCCGCTGGTTCGATCTGTTTCAAGTAGGTCGATGGCATGATCGACTTAACCCTAGAAATGTACAAGTTTTCTTAAAATAATAAGTTTCAATACTAACATTTACGAATTGCAAAAATATTATTTCAGGTTACAATCTCAACGAAAAGTACTTACGTATACTTCCTGTCCCCTTTCACTGCTGACTATAATTTAGAGTTTGTAAGACTTTGTTTTCATTTAAGAGAAAAAGTTGAAAATAACAATTATCAATTCAACAGTAATTACACAGTGTTCCCATTGTTGGCATTTGTAGCCTTTTGTTGTCCCTCTCGCTTACATTTACAATGTAAGGCAATGAAGTCAGCATAACAAAATTTTAGCAAGTAATTGAGAAAATATATAATTTTCAATAAAAATCGTAAATGATCGATTTTACACCCACAGATTGACTTTACCCACTTCTATGGTATCATGGAAATAGGAAACTTTACCCTACAATATAGTGATATGAAATAAAGAAATTATTGAAAGAAGTACTGGCTATCCTATTTATTTACACACATTCACTGTAAAATACTGCAATCCAATAAGGTGTCCGATATTTCATACTTACAAAATTATAAAAATTATCGTGAAAAAATAACCCCTTTATATCATAATCTCAATCTCTCACAATGATGACCTCATTGAGACGTGTTAAAGTAGCAAATTAAGGGGATGATGAGTGAAATTTTGGTAATTTTCAGTCAAAAATTGCATTTTTCTTTCCTTATAAAAATGAATCAACATTCTCTTATTTGTATGTTGAGGGAAATTTAAATGCTCTACGGTGCTAGAAAGCTTAAAAATTACGCAAAAAAATTACTGAAAGAAGTACTAGCTACCCTATCTATTTACACACATTCACTGTATGATACATTCAATACGGTGTCCGACTTTTCATAATAACAAAATAATAAAAATAATCGAGAAAAATTAACCATTTATCTCATAATCTCAATCTCTCACAGTGATGATCTCATTGAGATGTGTTAAAGTAGCAAATTGAGGGGATGACGAGTGAAATTTTGGCCACTTCCAGTCAAAAATCGCATTTTCGTATTCCTGTAAAAATGAATCAGCAATCTCTGATTTATATGTTTAGCAAAACTCTGCGGCAGTAAAAAGCTTAAAAATTACGCAATATATAAATGACTGCACCCTTGAACTTCAATTCTATGCAAATTGTACACGCTGTTTTCTCACACTTTTTATTTCAATACATTTCGTAAGGTTCAAAGTGTAAAGGCTCATATAATTTTTATCCTAGGAGCATGAACTTTTTCTTGTAAGTTCTATACAGTGTGGTTAACAAAATAGCGCATAGGTTTTATGATTATATTAATATTTTTTTAAATAAAAAATGAAATATTTATGGTGGCAATGGAAAATTTCTATTTTTAGGTATGCAGTCCATATGAACATTTTCTCCCCTTTTGTAGAAGAGTAAAGATATTGGAAAACAGATGCGTGATGTTTTTATAAATATGCAACTGGTCTTTCAAAAAAAAAAAAAAGAAAAAAAAATTCAAACATTTTGCTACAAAATTCAGCGACACATTTCATTTAGAAATAGGCTAATTTTTCTGGATATTTTTGTTAGTAACTCAAAAGCTAATTGACTCACACAAAAATGAAACTTCACTACATCTTCATCCATCACACCGTGATTATGTGTACAAAAAATCAAATACGTAGCTTGAAAAATGTACAAAACAGAATTTTCACCCATCACCCCTCTTACGCTCCAAGAGATTTTTATTTTAGAATAGAAATTATTTTTTCGTTTTTTCTTTTTTATTTGTGCCTGAAATCTCGAATATCAAATTCCATGATCGTGTTGTATAGGCTACAGTACAAGGTTTTGCCGTGCATCAACATCTCGCTTTCGCTAAAATAAAATGTTACACGTTTTTTGTCTTAGGAGTTTTATTTCGATAGATCCTATTCTTCTTTTGTCGTATTATGACGTTTCACATTTCTGGTTTTATAAAACGTTATTGCAAAATGTATTACAAACTAAAATGTCACGGCGTGGCTCGATAGACTAAGGTGCTTGTTTGCCTATCCGAAGTTGCGCTCGGGCGCGAGTTCGATCCCCGCTTGGGTTGATTACCTAGTTAGGTTTTTTCCGAGGTTTCCTCCAGCCGTAGTGCGAATGTCGTCTACGAAGCACTCTTGATAGTAGTACTATACCACATATAATATTGAATGTGATTATTATTAAATACAGTGAAACAGTTAAAAATCTTGACATTTTTATGGATAGCGATCTAAATTGGAACACTCAAGTAACACACATTTGCAAAAAAATATTTTCTCAACTTCACTCCTTGTTCCATATGAAAGAATTTCTGCCACTTAGTCTAAAAAAGAATCTTATTCAGACGCTTGTAATGCACCATTTTGATTATTGCGATTCCTTGCTAACTATTGTAAGTTCACTCTTAGCTGAGAGACTACAACGTGTTCATAATGTGTGCATACGATTCATCTGCAATACTCGTAAATTTGACCATATAACACCTTCCCTCCAGTTACTTTCATGGGTGCGTCTGAAGGAACGAAGAACAATACATTCACTGTCTCTTCTGTTTAGAATCATGCATACTTCTACTCCGAATTATCTGTTATCGCGCTTTCAATTTCTTACAACTCTTCGAAACCGACATCAAGCACTTCTTTCTATCCCTTATCATAGAATGTCTTTATACTCATCTTCCTATACTGTAGAAATATCTCGCCTCTGGAATTCGTTACCTAATGACGTCAGGGACTGCCGGACTTTATCACAATTCAAAATCAAATTGGAAAATTTTGTCTTAGTTAATGTTTTTAGGTATTGCTAGAAGTATTGATTTGTGTTTTTTTTTTCTTTTTCTTTTTTAATCTAGATTAAAAATGCAAGTTTCTTGTTTATGTTAGTTAATTAGGATACAATTAATTATGATACTTAATCACTAATTTAAAGTTTGTGTGACTGTAACCTGTGTCTATTTTTGTGTGGCTTTATTTTGTTTATAGTGTTTCTCTCTCCCTCTCTCTCTCTCTCTCTCTCTCTCTCTCTCTCTCTCTCTCTTTATTTCTTGTGTAGCTTTACTTTGTATATAGTGCATTTTTTTCCTCTGTTTATTTCAATTATTGTATTTGTATTCCTGGTGTTGTGGAAGAGATGGCCTTAACTACACCAGAATAAATAAATAAATACATAAATAAATAAATAAATAAACAGACAAATAAACAAACCAATAAATAATAAATAAACAAATAAATATATAAACAAACAAATAAACAAATGAATAATAAATAAATAAATAAATAAACAAACAAACAAACGAATAAATAAATAATAAATAAATAAATAAATAAATAAACAAATAAATAAATAAATAATAAATAAATAAACAAATAAATAAATAATAAATAAATAAACAAATAAATAAATAATAAATAAATAAGTAAATAAATAAAGAAATAAACAAATAAATAAATAATAAATAAATAAATAAAGAAATAAACAAATAAATAAATAATAAATAAATAAATAAACAAACAAATAAACAACTAAATAAATAAATAATAAATAAATAAATAATAAATAAATAAATTAGTAAATAAATAAATAAATAATAAATAAACAAATAAATAAAAATAAATAAATAAGTAAATAAATAAATAAATAAACAAATAAACAAATAAATAATAAATAAATAAATAAGTAAATAAATAAATAAACAAACAAATAATAAATAAATAACTAAATAAATAAATAATAAATAAATAAACAAAGAAATAAACAAATAAATAATAAATAAATAAATAAATAAATAAACAAATAAATAATAAATAAATAAATAAGTAAATAAATAATAAATAAATAAATAAATAAATGTCAGGTAATTTATGGCGAACCCTCGGCCTCATCTCGCTATCACCAATCCCATCGACACTAAATAACCTAGTAGTTGAGACTATATCGTTAAACAACCAAGTAAAAATAATAATTAAAAAACATCTAAAATGGTAGCAATTCTTATTGCTCTGTCTGAAGTTTGTTTTATTATTCCCAGTAGCTATCGAAGTTCAGATACTTTTACATTATACTAAGTTTCGTACATACTGCAATTAATTTTCTGTTTTAAAAATGTGAAGGTAAAATTTTACTGAATATTAGAGGCCTTGTAATATGTATACGCCTGCTTGATCTTGTCTTACATGAAGTTCTGCTTTGATTGCTCCAGTTAACCCTGAGAATATCCGATGAGAAACTTTTAAAGTAAAGTTCTAACTCTTACAAAATCTGCAACATTAAAGATGTTAGTATGAAATCAATTTGCTGCTATACTGAAAGTAACGAAGTTTAAAAGTTTAATATCTTACGCTTAAGAAAAAAGTCTTTTAAGATTTTAAAAATATTACACAAATATTGTAAAATACAGAGCTTATTATATTGCACTGATATAATGAAATTAAAATATAATTGAAAATGTTTAAGATATTTTCGTATCTCTCTTAATCCATGTTCAGATAAAGTCGTTGACCAGACATGTAACCAGAGAATATTATTGAAATGTGTATTTGCTCGCAGCGATGGGCACTAACTGCTGAATCGGTGATGAAGTGATGATAGAGAATGGAGTGAAAACAGCAGAGATAAAAATCGTACAATAATAGTACATTATGCAACGAGCCTATAATGGTAGTAATTAAGACGCGAGTATGTTTATTTATGAAACGAGCGCAAGCGAGTTTCATAATTTTCATACGAGCGTCTTAATTACCATTATAGGCAAGTTTCATACGACTTTTTATGCTCGACCATATTTCTAACTTGAAATTATTCATAAGTATTCATGTTATGGTTATGTAAGTCAGGAGCGGAACTGACCTGAATTGTGAGATATGCGCAGACGCGAAACTATTGATTTTTTTCCGAGGCACGAATGTCATTGACCTTGATATAATCTAGAGAATAACATGAACATTAGGCTTGATATAACCTGGAAATTGATATAGAATTGAAAAATGAGATGACAAATTGAATTTATTTGAATATTATTTACAATTAACGCGAATTATTATAGTAACAGAACATAACCTTCTGCGACAGTATTGGATTTCCATCCTCCGTGACTTTTCGCTAATTGTCTTTCGATTGCATATCCGAGAATAATCGATACTTGCGGTTTTATAATGGTACAATGGTGATTTCTCATTGGCTGAACAACTGAATTATAATGAATAGGTGTACTTTAATGAGGTGCATTAAAGGGCTACTACCAGGTGTATAATTACTACATTTCAACACTACTTACTTGTTAGTTATAAATTGAGGAGCTCGGACGTAAAACATGGTAACTGACATTTTGGTCAAAAACGAGATGTGTAGGATATAATATGGTATCTTACGTTCTACGTCTAACGCAGTAGTGTTTTTTCCAACATCTCAACATATGGCAAAATTATACAGATTTTATTTTCCTGGTAACTATACATATATAGAAGACCTTTTGCGGTATACTAGTACAACACAAGGGGTTATTATCGATACTTAATACCAATACAAAAATATTAATGCAGCATTGCTGAATGTCATAAATAGAAACAGAATAGAAGGGATGAGAAATTAGGTAAGCCTACTTTTTTTCATTTGACTTTCAATAATGTTATTTTGTATTGCCATATAACGCACTCTTCTTTGATATAAATGTTTACCTACCTATAACTTCAAAAGATTAACCCGTCGCTTACCATGTTTTACTCCCTTACAACTACCCAAGTTAAGCGTTGCCCTAATGATGCAGCTAGAACAAATTACTTAGGTTTACATAATTTTTCTTTTAATAATTACGACACGAAAAAATGCTGGCAGGAGATAATGGAGATCCAAAAGAGAGGAAAAAACACGAAAGCATAATTTTACCGAAGGACGATTCAGAAGTATCATCATCATCATCATCATCATCATCATCATCATCATCATCATCATCATCATTTTGCATTAGAAGCAATTTTAATTTGTTAAAATTACCTGAGAAACAAAATATCTCTCATCTTTTAATCCATTATTATTATTATTATTATTATTATTATTATTATTATTATTATTATTATTATTATTATGTGCAGAGGTTTACATAGTTATGATCTAGTCATGTTACAAACTTTTCTAATTGAAATATATTTAAACAATTCTAATAAAGTGAAGCTCTTACGAGAAATAAATACACAACAAATGCAAACATCAGAACATCATACAGTTCATCAAATAGATATGCGATCAAATCAGCCAGAGATACATAGATACATAACAGTCCCCATTCATGTTCCCCCAGGCCTCAATTTGCAATCTGTTCAAATACGGTCCTACTCATAACTCATATATCTATTTAGCTTATACAAATGACTTGACGGTCCGTTAATTAATTTCTGGATCCTATAAAGCCGCTATGAATCGTATTTCATCAAATTAGGCTACTGCATTGGAATTAAAGTTTCCCTATTTTTAACGTTTTGGTATGATATGTTATGTACCCTGTCCCTCACCTCGTTTAGTAGTAAGTATTTAAAATATGGCTTTTCTTCTTCTTCTTCTTCTTCTTCTTCTTCTTCTGCTTCTTCTCCTCCTCTTCCTCCTCCTCCTCTTGGACTGACCTAATTCCAAATTGCTGTGATCACTCCTTTGTCTTTCCCCATCTCTCACTCTTGGTCGTTGGTACGTGAAGGATTTAATTTGCCTCAGCTAACTTATGATTTAATAATTAATTTTCTATAATAAGTTGAACACAATCGCTGCATAAGTTCCACTGGGAGGTGCTCCAACATCCACCCTACAGCCCGGATCTCCCTCTCAGCAATCACCATATACCTCTAGAAATTCCTATCCGGACAGCATTTTCACAGTGACAGAGACGTGCAGACAGCTGCCACACACTGGTTCCGATACTATGCGGTAGACTTCTACGTCACTGGGATACAAAAGTTAATCCTATGATATGAGAAATGTCTGAATTCCGGTGGGGAATACGTTGAAAAATAGCTCAACAATTGCTGTATCTATTCCAATAATCTTTCCATGAAATCGTGTTTTCTCTCTCTAAACGGTCCCAGGGAAACATACTTTCTGGACGCGCCTCATATGTGCTGTCGCAGAATTCCATTGTAAAAAGACAAGACTCGCTGCCTGTTAGCTCATAAAAATGGACGTACAATAATTTCCATATACCTCTCAACGTTAACAGTTCATTAAAAAAATAGGTCATGCCATTCTTTCATCACTAACTCTTAGTTTCACACCTGGAGGACATATTCATGAAAAAGAGTGGGATTTTCGGAGCTCCAATATATGTAGAAATGTGATAAAGCCTCTTCTGGAAATAGAAGAAGATTTAGAATGAATTTCGTCCAATGCACTTTGTTTAAAATCTACTAAACACATCTGATTATAGGCTCACCAGGTCGTAGGTTTATATTACTTTTAAAAGAGTCGTGCACAATCGGTTACGAAAGATAGAAATGACATATTGCTACTGAACGCCTGGCGCTATAGACAGTATGCGAAGCTCTTGCGTCTCGCGGAGTAGTCCAATGTTCGGTTTAACGAATATACGAGTCATTTCTCGGGTGGACGGTTCTGGATCATGAAAGAGAGATAATATTGAGTCATCCAGGAGTTACAAGGATCATTGCAAGGGCGCGATTATCATTGTGTACCTTTCAATTCATATTTTCTCCCCTCTCCCTATTGATTGATTGATTGACTGATTGATTGATTCTTTCAATCATTCATTCATTCATTCATTCATTCATTCATTCATTCATTCATTCATTCATTCATTCATTCATTCATTCATTCATTCATTCATTCATTCATTCATTCATTCAGCAATCCAGATATTGCAACAGCCTGCATCATGAAGCTGGATCATTAGAGCTTGAGATTGCTTTTATTGTTGTTAATAACTTTTTATCAACAGTAATCTCACTAGACGTTTTGATTTATCTAGAGAAAATCAAAACTCGAGTGGAATTTAATTGACTATTACACGATTAGAAGAAAGTATATAAAGATTAGAAGTAACGAAGTACTCTAATATAATAAAATATTAATTGACTTACGAAAATACAACTGTCTTCAAATGTATTATTGTACCATCTCAACATTACAAATATTACGCTAGATGCATGCTAGATGGCAATAGTGAGCAATGCCTTCTGGTCGAGAAGTTCTCGATCTATTATACACGATGGCAATGTTACTAGTCAAGAAGGCTTTGTTGATTCAGTTTCATTTTTATTATTAACACAGTTGCATTCCATTTCAATTATCCGAATCCCAGTAATCAACGTCACTTGACAGATGATTTTCAATAAATCTTAATATTAAACAATCTCTGATACGTGACTATCCATAATATCATATAGCACAACTATAACATAACCTAACTAATATACTGTACACAAGTGTTAGAAAAGTTTTAATTAACGACGATGACATAAAAAATAAACATGAGTAATTTTAAAAGGAATAATTATTGAATGTACAATTTTCAAATTTGAATGTGGTTGGTGGTTCAATTGATGTTATATTGGACGTGTGCGTAATATAAGTGGAACTCGTTGATTTAGGCCTACATGATATTCAACTTATTCAGGATTTCCGAATGGTGCTCTTCATTTATTTGTAAATCGGATTTCAGAAGATGCATAGATATGATCAGTGATTTTTATTAATTCTTGTTCTTGAATGCCAATGCGAGTCATATTTGAAACTGCTGTGCATCGACTGGAGTGGTTTGTAATTTTATATATATATATATATATATATATATATTTATTTTCACGTCCAGACCAGCGCAGTTTCAAATGTTGGCAAACAAAGAAACAAATGCTAGGGACGCGATAAAATTAAACAAATGCTAGGGACGCGATAAAATCAAACAAATGCTAGAGACGCGATAAAATTGTGCGATAAGCAGCCATGATTGATTGAAATACGTCCTTTCGTACCGTTTTATTGGTCAAAAGTAGTATGACGTAGTAAGAGTTTAATAGTCTCCTTAAAAATTATTTATTAGTGAAAACAATAATACATCCATTTAGAGGTAGCCTATGTATGTTTAGTTTAAAAAATGAACGTTACAATAGTAAGTGTGTACATATTTGCTCTTCTATTTAGTAAGTAATTGTAATTTATTTTATACTTGAGTTTTTACTCCTTCAGGGAAGAATTAAGACTATATTTTTGTACATGTTATTTTTCTAACAATAAACAATTACTTTACTTCTAACAATAAACAAGTTGTTTACGTGTCAGATTTCATCTATGCATTAAGCTAATTTCCTTTGTTGTTACCGGTGTTCATTATTTGATTTATATATTAGTTATGAAAATAAATGTACCAAAGTGTCCAATCAATTATAATCCTATTTGAAGATAACACTTTAGGAAAAGTAAAGTTCCTTCAATTGTTATTCCATTTGTGTAGTTAGAAAATGTTATCAAAGTTTCTGTATGGTGAAATGCGCTTGGTATTCTATCCCATATATCTGTGGTTCTGTCTTGGCAGTAACGACATCAGGCGCAACCGCTTGAAGGCCGGATATTCAGTCGAATGTTCAACCTCGCCGGTTCTTCCGCGACCGGTCGAATGTAAACCGGTTCTGTCCTACAGCACTCTGACTTTCAATTTGTACCAATATGAACTTCAGTACCTCTGTAGCATTTCGCACAAAACCATTAGTTATAGCCGTTCCCTGCGAAAGACGAGGCGGTCCTATAGCAGAAATTTCCAAGTAATGGCCTAATTCATCCAAATTGCCATCGGTGGGAACATTATGTCGTCTTCTGAATTTATTGTCTTTACAACTTCCTGTCTTCTGCATTTATTTACAAGACCATATATCCTTCAACGTTCTGAAACGTTGACACCAGGGAATCTTATATATTATTAAAATGTGCCGAAGTACATATGATATTTCCATGCAGATATTCTGCATCATCATACGATGAAAGAGTAATGGAACGGAGAAAATTTCTCTCCGGCGCCGGGATTTGAACCCGGGTTTTCAGCTCTACGTGCTGACGCTTTATTCACTAAGCCACACCGGATTCCACCCCGGCGTCGGAAGAATCGTTTCAGTTTTAAGTTCCAACTCTTGGGTTCCCTCTAGTGGCCGCCCTCTGCACTACGTCATACATATCTATGAACCTAGGACCGAAGTCCACATATGTGCTGAGGTGCACTCGTAATGAGTGACTAGTTGGCCGAGATCCGACGGAATAAGCGCCGTCTTAAATCACGAAGTGATTTACGCATATCATATATATTATTTCAATGTACCGAAGTACATATGATATTTCCATGCAGATATTCTGCGTCATCATACGATGAAAGAGTAATGGAACGGAGAAAATTTCTCTCCGGCGCCGGGATTTGAACCAGGGTTTTCAGCTCTATGTGCTGACGCTTTATCCACTAAGCCACACCGGATTCCACCCCGGCGTCGGAAGAATCGTCTCAGTTTTAAGTTCCAACTCTTGGGTTCCCTCTAGTGGCCGCCCTCTGCACTACGTCATAGATATCTATGAACGTAGGACCGAAGTCCACATATGTGCTGAGGTGCACTCGTAATGAGTGACTAGTTGGCCGGGATCCGACGGAATAAGCGCCGTCTTAAATCACGAAGTGATTTACGCATATCATATATAGCTATTATTATAATGTACCGAAGTACATATGATATTTCCATGCAGATATTCTGCGTCATCATACGATGAAAGAGTAATGGAAAGGAGAAAAATTCTCTCCGGCGCCGGGATTTGAACCCGGGTTTTCAGCTCTACGTGCTGACGCTTTATCCACTAAGCCACACCGGATTCCACCCCAGCGTCGGAAGAATCGTCTCAGTTTTAAGTTCCAACTCTTGGGTTCCCTCTAGTGGCCGCCCTCTGCACTACGTCATAGATATCTATGAACCTAGGACCGAAGTCCACACATGTGCTGAGGTGCACTCGTAATGAGTGAGGGAATCTTGCTGGTGTCGTCTTCAAACTTCACAAACTCAATTTGTTAAAACACAATTATCATACATAAACACTCATTGTTTAATACTCTGTGCCATTTTAAACTATAAATTATTATAAACACGTAAACACGCATGCAATTTTTAATCTTGTCTTGGCTTCGTTTAAGACTAGAATTTTTCGCTTCGTGCTTTGGAAATGATTTATTAATTCAGGAATTCATAACGAAAGTTCTTAATTTCAGACTTCTATTCAATTCAGTTAATATAATAAAAGCATATGTTTTCAGAGTAAAATGTGCATGCTTCGGTAATGCCGAGCAAACACAACTAATTAGACCTACTGCTTCTCTATACAATGTTTACAACTGACAAGCAAACATTCTGATGGGGGCAGATAAAAAAGTTATTTTTTTTTTCTTCCGTCATGTTAATAATGTCAAAAGAAGTGCTTATACAAATTTTGGCCACTCGACCGCAATTACAAGGCCGTCCAGAGAGTGATTTTCCCAGCCACCGGTGTGGCTCAGTCGGTTAAGGCGCTTGCCTGCCGGTCTGAAGTTGCGCTCGGGCGCCAGTTCGATCCCCGTTTGGACTGATTACCTGGTTGAGTTCTTTTCCGAGGTTTTCCCCAACCGTAAGGTGAATGCGAGGTAATCTGTGGCGAATCCTCGGCCTTATCTCGCTAAATACCATCTCACTATCACCAATTTCATCGACGCTAAACAACCTAGTTGATACAGCGTCGTTAAGTAACCAACTAAAAAAAAGAGAAAGTGATTTTTCCCTGAGGCCGTTTACAGAAAAAAAAGCATAATTGCTTGGAAAGATTTATTGAAACAGTTAGGCTATAGCAATTGTTGCGCTATTTGTCAACATATCCCTCACTGGAATTGAGACATTTGTCATACCATGGGATCAATTTTTGTATCCTTGTGTCGTAGAAGTCAGCCGCCTGGGATCGGAACTAACGTTTGACAGCCGTCTGCACCTCTCTGTCGACCTCATGATATGACGAATGTCTCAATTCCGGTGGGGAATATGTTCAAAAATAGCTCAACAACTATTGTGTCTGTTCCAATAATTTTTTCCATTGAAATTGTGTTTTCTTTCTGTTAACGGCCCATAGTGAACTTATTTTTACGGCCCTAGTAATCGCGATCGAGTGGCCAAAATTTATATAGGTCTAAACACTTGTTTTGACATTATTAACATGGTGAAAGAAAAAAAATATTATCTTCCCCCTTAAGAAAGTTTGCTTGTGAGACCTTTATTTTCATTTCAGCTTCTATTTTATTTTATTTTCTTATTTTCTTAAAAAGTTAAATATTTCGTTACTCTTCTCTTGCAAATCACCCCTTCTTTTGATCACAGAGTACCAGAGTATTTCGATGGTGTTTGGGTAAAGGGAGATAAGTCATGAAAATGAGTTTTGAGTTAAATGAAAATTAAACATCCGATCTTTATTGCAAATAAATTTCTACATAAATAAAACATATTAAATGCTAGTATTCTTTTGTTTCTTGCACAACTTTTTGTAGAATTGAACTTGTATATTCCCCTGGAGAACAAAACCCCAATTCCACAAAAAATGACAACCCTCTTATTCGAACAGCTTCGATTTAATGATAATTTCATATTTTCATTTCTTAAAAAAAAAACATGAACTGACAATATTTTCTTCGCCATTTATTCTTCAATTTTCCTTACCGATTATGTAACGATGTTATTTCTTTCCATTTTTAATCTATACTTTACTCAATGGATGCAAAGTAAACAACATGAAACATGCGATCAAATTCAATTTTATAAAGTAACTTCACAATTACGTGGTTTCTTGATTTAAAGACAAATAGACAATAATAAAATAAATACGACTCGAGGTGGAAGAAAAGTTTCAGTACCTACGAGCTCTTATCAACGTTCTATGTTGGTGAATAAGATGTAGGGGCGTAGTGGGTACAGTGAGACACAAAATATTAAGGCATATGTATGTAAGTGAAATTTCAAGTATTTTTAAAGTCAAGTGCAATAGAAATATACATTAAAACATGGAGTACAATAATACATAAACAGAAATGTTAATAGATAAAGGACATAATATACAATGCGTGTTTGTAAAAAAAAAAATGCAAATGTCTCACTGTTACCATTCAGGAGGGTACAGTGAGACACCAGTGTCTATTAATGGACATTGAAATGATTTACATTTATTTCAAAAGAAAAGAAAGCTTGCTGTCTCTTTATCTTGCCATGTTCCGTAGACTTATTTAGAATCATTTTGATGTCTTGACTTTGAAACCATTGAAACATCTGGAACATTTGGAAAAGTGAATTTTCCATTACTTTTCAAACTTTTGCTAAAAAAATGAATTTTTGGTGACAACAAAGCTTATAATTATATGAATTTAATTTAATTCTTTATCATTTTTAATTTTTTTTTAAATTCTACGAATAATTTTTTATTTAAGAAACAATTAAAATGTAATGTATCCATTATTTTAAGCTACAGTTCCTAAATTGGTTACTAGTATGTTCATTTTTAATGTTAGTTACCGGTAAATGTAAGTTAATATAATTACAGTATACTTTTGCAAATCATTGGTAAATGGGAACAGTGATATGAGCAAATACTGGGTAATTTTCGGTGTTGGACTCCGGACTCATTTCACCGGCATTATCACCATCTCCTTCAGACGCTAAATAACCTAAGATGCTGATAAAGCGTCGTAAAATAGCATACTAAAATTATGTCTCATTGTACCTTTCAATGGCATGTCTCACTGTTCCCTTTACGCATAGTTCGTTTAAAAATGGCGCCATCACTTCAAAATCAAAACAAGAAAGACGAAACTTTGCCAAGCATAACGTCAATTACCATAGTATTAGGTAACAAAACATTCATATTTCTATTTAATTTGTATATCCAGTATAACCGTCGACCTGGTTGGCAAGTTGGTATAGCGCTGGCCTTCTATGCCCAAGGTTGCGGGTTCGATCCCGGGCCAGGTCGATGGCATTTAAGTGTGCTTAAATGCGACAGGCTCATGTCAGTAGATTTACTAGCATGTAAAAGAACTCCTGCGGGACAAAATTCCGGCACATCCGGCGACGCTGATATAACCTCGGCAGTTGCGAGCGTCGTTAAATAAAACATAACATTTTTTTTTTTTTTTTTCCAGTATAACCTTCATTAAACACAAGCCAAAATTTTACTTCTAGAGTGAAAAATCACGAATTATTTTTTCATCACTCACCTTTATGACTAGAATCAAATCGAGTATGAAAATACTGTTACTTTACTCATGCAACATACAACTCCATTGTTATAAACATTTCAACATCAAAATTTACCATCTAATAAAAAATGTCTCACTGTACCCACTTCTCCCCTACGTGCACGCTGTGTAAGTCTGTGCTACATGTAAACTAACTTTGCGAGTGTTCTCAAACAGCGTCGGTGCCTCCATACTTTGAAATGGTAATTAGCTTAACACACAGTTTCATGACATCACCACATAACATTGAGATTGAAGTTAATTTAAATGGGAACCCAATTGATATTCAAAGAGATCAGAGCGAAAACGCAACATATTAGAGAAACACGAGACCGTGTGTGTACAGATCTAATTATAAGATATCTACATACGTTGTCGAAATCCTGCACTATTAATGTCGAGAATTCGACGTTCAAGAGGACTAGTCGTCTTAGGTGAAATCATTTTCGATGTACAACCTGAGCTATACGGGGGAAGTGCTGCTACTAGCGGAAGTGTTACAAGTAAGAAAGAGGGGTACAAATATGAAATAGTGTACATACGACTTGTGACGTGCTGTATTCTAGCGGAAGCCTTCCAAATTACTACGCACTGATACCCTCTTTCGCGGGAATGTGTTAGTTTACAACTGGAAGCCGAACTCTTGAAACGTTTATCATACAAATCTGGATTTTTTCGATTGCTGGTAAAACTCATGTTCTGGGAATAATAAGTTAATTAAGTAGTAAAATATTGCTGCTATCAAAAAGTATTGGGAATAAATTTGAATAAGGATCAAAAAAAGTTTCCTTCCCAGGCAGGATTCGAACCACGAAAGTTTTAGTTACCAGTCTATCGTGCTCTGGAGTGAACAAGGCTCTGAAATCAGCTACAAGGGTCGATCCGGTTTTTTTTCCACTACTGTACATTACATACATACGTACGCACATACATTTACCGGTACATCATTTGTGATGTGTCAGATGATGTCTTCGAATCAAATGGTACAGGAATAATAATATGGTGCCAAACATGAATCATTGTGGCGTACGAAGGATTCGCCTGCTAAGAATATTTCTGTTTCCTCCGGTATTTTAATTACACCATTCTATCGTGCTCCCGTATTCTCCGTAGCTGTAATGTTAGGCCTACTTCAAATAAAGCATTAGTAAATACAGAGTCATAAAATGTAAGGTAAACAAATACTTATGACACGAAAATAAGTGTATTGCACAGTGGAATCCAGAAATGTGTCGAGCGCAATCTGTTTAAAATAATTTACATAAATTCTCATTTCTGCGCAGATGCCTCCAGCTGGAGTAAATGTTCATTGATTGGATCGACTTTGCAGAGCAGTAAAAGCTTTTACAACTCAATTTGTCAATTCCATCTTTCATTTCCACTCGAGCGCACTTGCCCCATATAGAAACAAGGAGAGGAGGAAGACAGAACCTGGAATTATTCATAATAACCAATCGTACCGGATGAGCGAACAAGAGTGAAACCGGAGACAGATCGCAAATCTGTGGCCCCGAGGTGGAGGACTTCCTCGTCAGACCACGGGGGTTGGAGTAGGGAGGGCGAACGGAGGAGAAATGAGGCGCTACAGATCTCAATTCAATCTGCTACAAGCTCGTCTTTTATTTTTCGGGATTTAATAACGGGGCATTACTAATCGTATTTAATGATAAGTAGTAGGGGAGAGTTGGGTAGTATCGGACATCGGGTAGTATCGGACATTGAGTTTATTTCATCTACCACCACACGATAGTACCTGAATGACATGGTTACGTTACTGTGATGTCGCATACAAAAACGTAACCATGTTATTCAGGTACTACCATCTGTCCGATATTACCCGATGTCCGGTACTACCCAAATCTCTCCTAACATTAACTTAATGAAATATATCAAAATATTACACTTAATGGAAAAGGTCGCCCTCGGTACCGTAGTTTGTAGGCCTATAGCGCTGGCCTTCTACTGGGTGTTCATTTCAAAGTGTTTCATGACGTCACTGTTGATGAGTCAGCGATTTGAAGCGAGTTTCAGCTTTTGTGTCAGAGAATTTGCCTATTAATCAAGGCGTTCAATCTGAACTTGAGAACGTATACGGTATAACTTGAACGTCGTAGCAACAGATGGCGGTCTGTACGGTCTGTGTGCTACCATAACCTCTTTCGAACTGTGTTTTGCGCGGCCAAGTCGTACGCAGGTTATTTGTTATCATAGGTTGCGTACGGCAACATTCCACAATACAAATCAAATGCTCCCTTTCCATGTTCACCTTCGAAATTAATGTCAACAAATACGTAAGTAATCGTCTTAACCCTCTCCCCATATCCCGACAGTAAGAAAAAACTCACCTGATCCACATGTTTCGAAACAGTTCACATTCCTGCCACTACCGGCGTTACCGTACGTATCGGTAAGTACTCTTCTGAATGAACGCCGTACTTGCTAGGCATCTTCTCTGGCAGATAAGTAATACACCTCTGCGGAAGTGTAGGAAGATTAAATTCTCTAGGATCATCGACTAGCCACGTGACTGCATACAGCGAGCCATGACACACTTTGAACTGAACACCCAGTATACGCGAGGTTGCGGGTTCGATCCCAGCCGAGGTCGATGGCATTTAAGTGTGTTTAAATGCGACAGGCTCATGTCAGTAGAATTACTAGCATCTAAAATATCTCCTGCGGGACATAATTCCGGCACACCGGTGACGCTGATATAACTTCTGCAGTTGCGAGCGTCATTAAATAAACCATAATTTTTTTTAACCTATTAATGGAAAATTTGATAATTAGGTCTATTCGCAAAAAATAATTATTGTAATAATTCCATAAATTTTACCATTTGGCATGCACTTAGCTCAACCGTAACACCTTTAACATAACTCAATATTACAGCGTTCTATGCCCACGTGCATCAACGTTGGTTAGTGTAATCACCGATTAACATTGCCACCTAACATTTTTAAGGTGCATCGATCTCGGTTTAGGACTTAAACAGCAGGCTAACCACTGTAATGTCCAGGCTTCGAGACTTTGGACCCAATAGAGCAGTTCAGTGGGAGATCCGCATAACGGCGTACTGAGTTAGTGGTAAAGCGTACAGTGGGTTGGGGTACTGTAGAATGGATGCCAACAAATACGCAAAGGAAAACGCTCTGGATTTGAAGGTTCTGACGAATAATTTGGTTTTCATAAGAACCTATTTTCAAACTGTGCCTGAAACTATTACGCGGTTAGAAAAGTCAGAGCAAGAGACGCCGGAAGCCCTCAAATTAATTTAGAAAATGATGCAGAGAATTAATGAGACATCAAGTACACCGGTTACTGAACGTGTAAAACAGAAGTGGAAATCAATTTTATGTAAAAATAACGGATATGGAACATTGTGTAACATAAACAGCAAATTAGTAGACATAGAGTCACCCGAGAATAAAGGACTGTCTCTTAGAGACTGCAATGATGTTTTTCGTTTTGCTCCTATCACGTCATACGACGTAGAGCAGTACAAACTTTGGCAGATAACCGAAAAAGATTTACGTTTGAGACACTGAGAATGTATCTTGTAGTACATTGCATTTCGGTACTGTAACTGCACTTCGTAAAGACGACCAATAGGATAAATTAAAAAATTAAAATTGCTACATGCTTATTTCCACCATTAACATTGTAAATAATTAAACACAAATGCTTATAAAAGACAGGAGAATAAATGCTTTTCACATTCTTTTGACATTATCATTGTGTAATGTATATTTACTTTCAGAATGTACATATATGTGTTTCCCCATACTACCGTACTCTACTCTATACAGCAACGTTGTTACCTCAACACATCTCTATCTACCTGCAGCGAGTCGACAACCTATAGTACATGCACAGTAAACTTATTGTATCGGGTCCAAAGTCTCGAAGCCTGGTAATGTCTAACCGACCATATTCGAACGGTTAAAGGAGATAACCAGGCCTAGTAAAACAAAATGGCAGCCAAATCTACAGTTGATTATTTCGAAGACGATTAATATTGTACTTGGATAGGGATGATGGTGAGCGTGAAGTTTTATTAGTGGAAAGAGAGAAAATAAACGATTAAGTGAGCTAACTAATTACGTAGGTCAGCCAATCATCCAGTGAAAGAATTAAGAAAATCAGTCATCAATCATTGAGGTGCTACGTAAATACTTCATGACTCAATCAGTCAAGAAAGTAAAGAAATTAAGTATTCAATGAGTCAACCTGCCAATAAAATAATAAGTAAATAATTCATTCAAGTGATCAGCCAACAAAATACTCAAATCTCCCAATAAATCAGTCAGTGAAGTATGTAAGTCAGTGAATCAACCAGTCAACCAAATAGGTAAGCATGCAAATTAGTCAGTCAGTCAGTCAACCAGGCAGGCAGGCAGGCATTCACTCAGGAAGACAGTCGGTCGTCAGTGAGTCTGGCAGGTCTTCAGTCCGTAGCTCAGCCTTCCGAGGGTTGGATGCAAATAAATATGTAAATCTACTTTTCCACACCGTCTCATTCTTCCGAAACCCCTCCTCCCCGCCACGCCTATCTACGCACATCTTCACGCGTCTAGTGACGAGCAGGGGAAGCAATTCCGAAATCTAAGTGGAGACAGAGAGAGAATGTTCAATGATGCAGTGGAAATTTTAAGATGAAAACTGAAATTGGATAGATCTGCAGGTAGTATAGACAGGAGTTCCAAAATCACTGACGTCGATGTCTTCAATTCTTACATAAGCAAGAAATGGAGAGGCATGGGGAAAATATATGTCTATCCAGACTTCTATTCTCTTTCCGTCTTGAGATATTTTCCCCACTAGGCCTACACGTTCCTTGAGGCAAAGCAGCTGCATTGTAGATGTCATTTTAACGAATGTTCTCAATCACTGTTCAATTTCGAAGGGGAAACGAAAAGAAAGACTCTGTATTGCGGACGTTGAGAAGGTCACGAGGTAAGTTTCACTCTCGAGATAGAAAAGTTAGCTAAGTGGAAAACAATTTTTGTTTTAATAACATGTCACCCTTCCAACGGAAAAGTTCAACAAATTGGCAATCTGATACTGAACGAACTATTTTCAAAAGTTTGAAACGCCTGGGTATCTGTCACTGGAACACGAAGCAAAGTTTATCCTTGGGAAAGAGTGGAATTGTGTACGAAATGAAGGAACATTTTATCGACCCATCACGCGTGCCAATCTGTACGTGATGTGACAAACCACGTTAAATATTCTGGAAATGAATGCAGGACAAGGTGATTGTTTCTGAACAGGCTGAAGGTGACAGGTGCGAGAACAATGGGGGGATACTTTAATTAAATTCCGCGCGGTTAGTAGTTCACACATTAAAATTAAATTCCTGGAAATTTTGAGCGAACAGGCTACGCACATCGGTTTTAAAGTTTGAAAAAAATTCAGAGCGGCATCGACAATGAAATATCTCTACATTTACATGTTTTAGAATAAAGAGAACCTGCTTTTTCCAATCACTGTTAGACGGTTATTTTACAGAAATTTCTTTTAAACGGATTGCAGTATTATTAGTGCCGCAAATATTTTCAATTACTTATGGTCGTCATTGTCCCGATCAGCAGCGCTGTGAATTAAGGCATTATATACCTAGGACTCGCGGTACTGAATGAGCGCTGGTTCGACTCCTAACGGGGAAGTAATTTTCTCACGAAATTTCGGTCAGTGTGAATTTCTCCTAACATATTCACGTCATCTGCATAGACAAGAAGCTGATGTAACCCATTCAATTCCAAACCCTCTCTGTTATCCTGAACTTTCCTAATGGCATATTCTAGAGCAAAGTTAAAAAGTAAAGGTGACAGTGCACCTCCTTGCCTTAGCCCACTGTGAATTGGAAAAGCATCAGATAGAAATTGGTCTTTACGAACTCTGCTGTACGTTTCACTGAGACACATTTTAATTAACCGAACTAGTTTCTTGGGAATACCAAATTCAATAATATTATATAAACTTCTCTCTTAACCGAGTCATATGCCTTTTTGAAATCTATGAATAAATGATGTAATGTACCCTTATACTCCCATTTTTTCTTCATTATCTGTCGAAAAAAAATCTTATCAATATTCGATCTTTTACGCCTAAAACCGCACTGATGATCCCCAATAAAAATCTGCGTATGGAGTTAATCTTCTCAAAAGAGTATTGGACAAAATTTTGTACGACACAACAAAAGTGATAATCCTCGAAAGTTACCACAGTTAGTCTTGTCCCCCTTCTTAAAAATAGGTACAATTATGAACTCCTTCCATTGTTCTGGTACAATTTCCTTTTCCCAAATAGCAAGTACAAGCTTATAAATTTCGCTAGAAAATGCGTTTCCACCTTTTGTATTAATTCTGCTGGAATTTGATCGATAGCTGGAGACTTGTACTTTTTCAAATTTTCTATCGAAATTTCCAATTCTGAAAGTGTGGGTATATATACATCAGTATTATAATACATATTTGTGTATACAATATATAATGTATTTAATACAGAATTTATTTATAATGCTTAAAATTAGAAATGAAATTAATAACGCACAATAAATGCTATGCTGTAAGGCAGGGATGAGACGATATTAGCTCCCAATCACGGTAGAAGAGCTCGATCTCGATCCCGAGCGCATAGCGCATCCACTGTAACGTAGACAACAGGGATGTACATGCACATGCAGCGAATAAAGGCAGCAATTATTACAATAACTTGCGTTACTAAATTTCTGGCTATGTAATAGGGCTAATTACTCAGTTATTTAATATACATGTACATATATAAACAAATCGCAAAGGGAAGGGTTTTTTTAGGAACAAAAAGAGAAATAGGAAAAGTTAATGCTATGTAAATCATTTTATTGTTAAAAGCAATCATTTATTATGTAAATACTTCACTTAATAGGTTAGGAGAAACTAATAGGGTCTACCTGCTCGACGTGTGTGATCTCTAAGTACTTTTGAGTATTTGTTGAAAAAATAATAATGGCAATATTGATTGAAATGGAGTATATTGATTATGTGATTGTAAAAATGTAGTCCTTACTGTCCAGTCGTGATTATGTAATGAGTTTTCTTAGAGTGATTTGTGAGATGCACGTAACACGAAAAAAAGGAATTGATTAATTTAAGATATTGAGAGCTATCGTAATTTTTGGGGTCAATCATTTAAGGGGATATGTATGACTTTTAAAACTTTCAGTCCACACCTGTGGAGTAACGGTCAGCGCGTCTGGCCGCGAAACCAGGTGGCCCGGGTTCGAATCCTGGTCGGAGCAAGTTACCTGGTTGAGGTTTTTCCGGGGTTTTCCCTCAACCCAATATGAGCAAATTCTGGGTAACTTTCGGTGCTGGACTCCGGACTCATTTCACCGGCATTATCACCTTCATTTCATTCAGACGCTAAATAACCTAGATGTTGATACAGCGCCGTAAAATAACCCAATAAAATAAAATAAAAATTAAAACTTCCACAATTTCGGCCAAAATTTGTGAAATTTAAACTATATAAACAGATATATAATAATATCATCTGTACAAAATTTGGTGCAATTAGGTCTAATAGTTTTGAAATTATATTTTTAAGTATATTTTATATTTACGTTACTAAAAAAGCTCATTGAATCAAAGTTTTCAAAATGTTTAGTTCATATTTGCTAAAAATTCTGAAAATAGTTATTGGAATAAAAGTGAATTAGCATTTTGAGCTTAGTAATAGTATAAGTTAAAGTGCAATCAAAGATAAAATATTATTTCTAAATGAAAGAAACACGTAGTCTAATAAAAGTAAATATCCAGAAACAAGCAACAAATAAAACATCAACAATACAGTCCACACCTGTGGAGTAACGGCTAGTGCGTCTGGCCGCGAAACCAGGTGGCCCGGGTTAGATTCCCAATCGGGGTAACTTACCTGGTTGAGGTTTTTTCCGGGGTTTTCCCTCAACCCAATATGAGCAAATGCTGGGTACTTTCGTGGTGGACTCCGGACTCATTTCATCGGTATTATCACTTTCATCTCATTCAGACGCTAAATAACCTAAGATGTCGATAAAGCGTCGTAAAATAATCTACTAAAATAAAAATCAACGATACATTTGAAATAAAGAAATAAAAGGAATCTAGATACTATCTACTGACACAAATGTAAATTAATTTACCTTCGATGTCAATTCCGAAATGAATTTATTTCTCTCTTTTCCTGAATAATGCCTATACTGGGTGTTCATTTCAAAGTGTGTCATGACGTCACTGTTGTTGGGTCACCGATTTGAAGCGAGTTTCAGTTTATATGTTAGAGAAGTTGCCTATTATTTAAGGCGTTCTTCAATCTGAACTTGAGAACGTGTACGGTATAACTTGAACGTCGTTGCAACAGATGGCGGTCTGTACTGTCTGTGTGCTACCATAACCTCTTTCGAACTGTGTTTTGCGCCGGCAAGTCGTACGCAGGGTATTTGTTATCATCGGTTGCGTACGGTAACATTCCACAACACAAATCAAATGCTCCGTGTCCATGTTGACCGTCGAAGTTAATGTCAACAAATACGTAAGTAATCGTCTTAACCCTCTCCCCATATCCCGACAGTACGTATTTCCAAACAGTTCACATTCCTGCCACTACCGGCGTTACCGTACGTATCGGCACGTACTCTTCAGAATGAACGCCGTACTTGCTAGCCAACTTCTCTGCCTCTTAGATTATACACCTGAGCTGCGGAAGTGTAGGAAGATTGAATTCTCTAGGCTCATCAGCTAGCCACATGACGGCATACAGCGAGCCAAGACACATTTTGAACTGAACACCCAGTATTTTTTTTTTCATGTTGCGTCTCATAATACCACTTTATGTTGCTTTTTTTTTGCAAATGATATATAACATATATTTTTTTTGCACAACAAAGACTGGACTTCATCACCATGTTCGTAGCATAAATATTGTATCTTCCACTCTTCCTTGAAAGCTTTAAGCGGTTCCGTTCCGTCATGATGCGCTGGGTTATAGGTAAGATTTGTACATCCTTTAGCAATGTTTACAGGTAAAAGAGCTCCGCGCGCGCAGCGGGCATAAAATAGCTCTCGCCCGCAATTATTAGTATCCATCGCAAGACTGTTGTAAGGAATACATATTGAAACTATTTCTTATTCTTATTAAGAGCTTTTCGTTTTCTCTTGTTATGAGCTACCTGGATTGAGATGTTTATGCTCCGGTTCTATTCATCACATTTCCATGTAGTAATTATGAGCAGAAATTAACAAGCAAATATAACGTAATAACAGCTGTGTAACATGTACTTCAAAATTCAATTAACAGAAATCACAGATTTCAATAAATAACACGTGAGGCATGTTCGAGATCTGTGTTATGAAGTCATAACTAACACAGCTGGCATTCAATCATGGCCAGAGAAAAATATTTTCACTATTTCTAACATGCAATGTTGTTACTGCGTCATCAAATTCCTATCCCTAGATGGTGTATCGCTATACAATACATTTGGAATTGTGATGTTCAGAGCTTCGAGAATAAAAACAATGTCATAATGATATATCTGTTGAAGTGGTTTCGGAATGTCATGTAAATGTCAATCACTTTCCAGCTAACGGTGTGTTTTGAAAGACATGTCTGAGCACTAAGCACTGGTACCTCATAACTTTGTACAGATGAGCTCTGACTGAATATCACAAATAATTTTATTTCCCCCAGTTAAAAAATTAACAGGGAAACATGCTTTCAGGCGTAATAGATCGACTATTGAGTGGAGTTTTTGTATTCGACAGATATTGGAGAAAAAATGACAATATAAGGCAGGTATGCTCATTCTCTGATCCCGATTACGTTCTGTAATCACAACCTTCGAATGTAGAGCGTGCTATTCTTCGTTCGAAGCTCGACGGATGACTGCGGAAGGCAGTTCAAGTACTTAGTAAACGTACGAACAGTGTGGGACAATGACACAGTCAAAACCTTCTGTAAGCAAACGACATATACCATATTGTTTTGCGTTTGGTAAAGTGTTTACTATGTTGTAAGGTACTGTCAGGAATACTACTGAGCAACATAAAACGACATTATACGCTCTTGCCATCCAGAACATGCCGAAGTGACAGGGAAGCTGTTTTCTGTAATATGTACTCATATACCAACGTTGTTATTATTATTACTATTAGTAGTAGTAGTAGTAGTAGTAGTAGTAGTAGTAGTAGTAGTAGTGTTATTACTATTGTTAGGTATATTACAATTATTATTATTATTATTATTATTATTATTATTATGGTGATTTTATTTCAACAGAAATACATGTTATGATAAAATAATTTTTCAAAGGCACTACAATTTCAAGAATTGAAAGCACTTAATGAAAGGCCAAACATTGAAGAGAATCGAAGAATTCAGAGTCTATGTTTAGGAGCAAGTTATGTAGTGTGTTGGGAATTAGCTAAGGCACTAAAACCCTTCACGGATGGTGAACTTGTAAAGAGATATATTATGGTGCCTGAACAAATTATAGTTAATTATATCTGTGTACTGCAAGAACTCAAATTTGAATTCACAGAACACAGATTTAGTAGTGATTTTAGACGTATGGAAAGTGGTATTAATATTTTTGTTAATCCTTTCGTAGTAAATTTAGTACAATCCGTGAGAGTGCAGTTCCAGGACGAGTTAATTGATTTACAAAGTAACGTAGAATTGAGAACTAAATGCAGAGAATATGACTTGACAGCATAGAAGTATTAAAAAATTAACAAAACGGAATATCCCACGATGAGCTTATTCGCTGCCACTATGTTAGCTACCTTTGCCTCGACTTATGTGTGCGAAGAACCATTTTACAGAATGAAAGTTGCTAAGTCCAAACATAAATCCCGATTAACACATTAGCATCTTCTGAGTCAGGTGCGCATTGAGTAAATTCGTTGAATAGATTTCCGATTACTTGCACAAAAGAATGCACATGTTGAACAGACCGCAATGTGGAATATGAAAATAATATTATCTATGATATAATAATAATATCATAACTATATTTAATATAATACACAATGTAATAACTGAATATTACTGTGTATATTCTTTCCTTTTCAAATCCAGTTTATTATCCATATTTGTAAGAGTATGAGAGCGATGCCACAGGCGGTGCTGCAACGTAGTTGCGGAGCCCAGTCCGTGCACTGTGTGTGTTATGCAGTGCAGCATCATCCGTGTAATCGGAGCTTTTACAATTTTGAGCATACCTGGTATAAGGGCACAGTACATCAGTTATTCATAGATTTCAAAAAGGCATATGACTTAGTTAAAAGAGAAGTTCCATATAATATTCTTATTGAATATGGTATTCCCAAGAAGCTAGCTCGGTTAATTAAAATGTGTCTCAGTGAAACTTACAGCAGAGTCCTTATAGGCCAGTTTCTGTCATATGCTTTTCCAATTCACTGCGGGCTTTAGCAAGGAGATGCACTATCATATTTACTTTTTAATTTTGCTCTGGGATGTGCAATTAGAAAAGTCCAGGAAAACCGAGAGGGTTTGGAATTTAATGGATTACATCAGCTGCTTCTTTATGCGGATGACGTGAATATGTTAGGAGAAAATCCACAAACGATTAGGGAAAACACGGGAATTTTACTTGAAGCAAGTAAGTAAATCCTGAAAAGACAAAGTATGTGATTATGTCTCGTGACCAGAATATAGTACGAAGTAAAAATATAACAATTGGAAATTTCTCCTTTGAAGGTGGAAAAATTCAATTTCATAGAGACATTCTCCGCAAAGGCAGGACTACAAAAACGAAGGAGTGTCCAGGCGAAAAAGAAACTACGTTTTGTCCCTGAAGATTATTCGGATAATGATGAAGCCAACACACCAGTTTCTACAGAAGAGAGAACATTATTAGTCTAGTTTTCATAATTTAAATTTTCATTTGTGTTTAAATAGTTCTGGTCTAATACAGTATATTAATTGAAATTGTAATTTTTCCTACAGATTTTTATGCTATTCCCGTATTACCACCTGATTTACTTAGACATACATTTTGCAGTACTTCGTATTTTTTGTCGTGTTACTACTCGTAATTTTAGTTTGATACTTTCTGAACATTATGGCAACATATTACAACAAAAAGCTGTGCTATTATCCAATATATTGCAACAATTATGTTTTATTTACAGTATTATACCTTCCCATATTACCACCTTCTTCTCTATTGTGACAGCGACGTGAGATTCGAACTCACGACCAGCGTCCCGCAAGAGAGCAGATGAGCGCGCAGCCTCCCCTCGCGCGTAGGCCCTTTCCCCTCTCTTCTCTCCGCCGCGCGCCGTCCCGCAGTGCTTCGTGGAGCCCGCGCGATCTTCTCTCTTGCGGGACGCTGGTCGTGAGTTCGAATCTCACGTCGCTGTCACACTATTTTTGTTAAGTAAGTTACTTTACGACGCTTTATCAACACTTAGGTTATTCAGCGTCTGAATGAGATAGTGATAATGCCGGTGAAATGAATCCGGGGTCTAACACCGAAAGTTACCCAGCATTTGGTCATATTGGGTTGAGGAAAAATTCCAGAAAAACCTCAACCAGGTAACTTGCCCAGACCGGGAATCGAACCCGGACCACCTGGTTTCGAGGCCAGACTCGCTAACCGTTAGTCCACATGCGTAGACCTTTATCCTCTATCTTTAGGAACATTAAATACAGACGTTTGAGATGGGCAGGGCATATAGCATGTATGGTCGAATCCAGAAATGCATATAGAGTGGTAGTTTGAAGACCTGAGGGAAAAAGATCTTTGGATAGGTCGAGACATTGATGGGAGGATAATATTAATATAGATTTGAGGGAGGTAGGATATTATGGTAGGGAATGTATTAATCTTGCTCAGAATAGAGACCGATGGCGGGCTTATGTGAGGGCGGCAATGAACCTCCGGGTTCTCTGAAAGCCGTTTGTAAGTAAGTACTATATATTGTATATTTTTGTATAATTTTTAACTTGATCCACAACTAAAAGTTCAATTTGGATGTAAGGTCTAGTCTATGGTATACAATAAATTAAAATAAAAAGTATCCTACGATCTTGTCAAATTCAAGTACCATACCAAACTCCGCGGGGGTTAATAATAATAATAATAATAATAATAATAATAATAATAATAATAATAATAATAATAATAATATATTTATTCTGGCGAAGTTAAGGCCATCAGGCCTTCTCATCCACTTAGCCAGAAACAAAAGAAGCTGATACAATTTTACTAATATTTAAATAAGACTAATAAAAAATTTATACAGTCATACAGCATAAGTTGAGTAAATTAATGCATACATCCTAAATAATAATTACAAAATAATATAAGGCTAGAAGTTACACTCAATGAATATGCAAGCGGTACGTGAACCAATATTACAAATTACAGGAATAACAAATTCAATGTAAATTATAACTAGACTTCGTAGAATTGCCACGAGAACCGTAAGGTTTGCTATGCACGCAGTATAGACTGTATGAGAAGGGGGCGTGGAAAAGATAGAGTATGCCTCTAATGTAAACACTGAGCAGTATACTGCGGTTACAATAAAACCTGTATCCTGCATTCAAGAAATATAATGAATGATCATTGAAGTAGAAAATGTCTAAACATGTGAATACACAATTATTTTGTAGTCAGATATATTAACTCTTAAAATTTAATGCAATATACTCACATCATCCTTGAATATGTGCATTGCAGTGAAGAGTTACGTATATTTTGAGCGACTGCAAAGTGAATTTCCTCCGATGGTCACTCAAACAGTTTTTATATTGGGAAAATGTACGTTCAACATCACACGATATAATAGGTGCATATTTGAATTCGTTCGTTATGTTTTATTTAACGACGCTCGCAACTGCAGAGGTTATATCAACGTCGCCGGATGTGCCGAAATTTTGTCCTGCAGGAGTTCTTTTACATGCCAGTAAATCTACTGACATGAGCCTGTCGCATTTAAGCACACTTAAATGCCATCGACCTGGCCCGGGATCGAACCCGCAACCTTGGGCATAGAAGCATATTTGAAGACTGGAAAGTCACTACTTTTTAGTACACCTTCTTCAGACGTCTTGTCGTGACCTGATGGTACATCATTTATAATACGAAGTTGTGAATAGGCAGAAGTTTTAGCAATAATGTTTCTCAACTTACATTTCACTTTTTATGAAATTAGTGAATTGTTATTTTGGATAACGGTTTGTGATACTTTATCCACTATATTAAAGACTTCTGAGAGTTGTAGTTTAGATGATTCTAACAGGGTGTTGCTTTTGGACACGATTTTAAAATTAGAATCAATGAACAGAATATCTTCCAATAGCTAGAAGGCAATGATTTTACAGCTGCAACAGCGGAACTGTCTGTGCTATCCAATGCATCAATTACCTCCATTATTTTGCCGTAATGTTCTGCATAATAATTAACAGCATCCAACAACGTTCCCCAACGGGTTAAGACTGGCTGCGGGGGTAAGGGTATTCCAGGGGCAATTGTTTGGAACAGCAACATTCTCATTGTAGTATGTTTGATTGAATTCTTGTCTGCACTGAACAAATGTTATGCTTTGACTATTCCAACCACAGTAATGCAAAAACAAGTGCCTAGTTATGTATACATTAGCTGTAGCTGCTCTATCTATTTGGACCTGTCACAACTCTTAACATGAACTGCTTATACTACGAGACCGGGAGGTCGCCCACCTCCTCTATACTACTGTACATCGGCAACCTGATTGCATGCTGCGTGTGGCAATTCAACGAAGTGTAATTATAACTATACAACACTTAGGAAAATCACACACACGCGCACGCACGCACGCACGCACACACAGATATATATATATATATATATATATATATATACAAAGGAGAATTAAACATGAATACGGGTCACATGTTTAAACAATTTACTTTTAAACTGCAATATCGTTCGACAGTTCCTGAGGGAGCTAGGTAGCGATTTCCAGAAACGAATTACTGATACTGTGAAAGAGGAAGAATAGTGAGCTGTTTTATGGCAAGGCATAGATAATAAAGGGTCATTTTTAGAACGATTACCCAGGCTGTGATAAGAGGATAAGAAATTAAAACGCACCGAGAGATAGTTAGGCGAAGAAGTATTGATGATGCGATATAGGAAAATTAGTGAATGGATATAGGCCTATCTTCGGTCCTGTAATCTTACCCATTGGGTTCGGACGCGGGTCCATGAAGCATGAGCCCGCACTCTACTAAACAGATACCGTATGAGTTTAAGCAACGCTTATAACATCTGAAATGCAAAACACACAGTCTATATGAAATAACTGTAATTCACGGAACCAAGTGTTGTGCGTACGTACGACAAATCTTCCCATCTTATCAATAAAGTCGCGCTAGAATAACTCTCTGCTACTGACACGGAAATCTGATGCCAGGCTCTTCTTTTAATTGCAAGAGCAGAAATGCTCTGAATCCTAAATGATGTGCCTGTTAAGATCGCAGTCCATTCTATGACTTTAATCACTAAGAAAGTTCCTCTCGTTGCTGAGATCAATTATTCGCTGCTGCACGAATGCATCCAGTTCGAATAGCTAGAGGGCTGCAGCCTCTCACAATGGACCAGTTATGTATGTGGCATTGTACATAAGTTTGCAGCGGTCAAGGCTAGGCTTCATACTTACACCTGTTCGTGATTAATATCTCAGAGGGACTAACTTTTCTTCTCTACCTCGGAGTCACGTATGATCCATCCGTGGGATCAGGTTGTAGGCATGAGAAAAAGAACACAGCGGTATTCCAAAGGAATTTACCGTCTTTAATAAGCAGAATTCCACGGATGTTACATTTTTACTATTTTCAAACTCTTATATTGAAAATGAAATGACTTTCGTCAACTTTCATTATTAGAATCAATTTAGAACATCAGTATTTATTTACTTATTATTTTCCTAATAATTATAACATAACATATATTATATATAGAAAAAACTTCAGCTCGCCCCTGAAAGAGGAAAACTCGTGCTCAGGGGCGGATTCCTGAATTGAAATTAATAAGTATACAATATAATTTGTCTTATGTCTATTATGCAATTATAGTATATAAATTTATATTTACAATTTTTCAATTTTTATAAAATCCATACATAACTTTTTAAATTTAATACTAGAACTATTAGAATTGACAAGATTAGGATATTTAAATATAAATTTGTTATATATTCTTGGGACTAAATTACTACTATGATTAAATACTGTAACAGTGTTGCTTTTTTGTTCAAACAATCTTAAAGAATTCATACCTTTTGTTTCATAACTATGAGAATACAATTCAAAATTATTTCGATTTTTATGTATGAATTTTATTAATACAATATAATAAATTTGTCTTACATTAAGTACATTAAAGTCTAAAAACAAATTTTGGGATGAAAAATCAATAGGTTTATGAAAACATATTTTAATTATTTTCTTCTGTAATAAATAAAGTGGATTAAAATTGGATTTAAATGAGCTATCCCATCCTATAATTCCATACATAATTACCGACTGAAATAAAGTTAAATATACTGTACGTAATAAACTTATTGACAAGTAATTCCTCAATAAAACAAAATAATATACTATTTTACGTAATTAATTACAAAGGTAATTAATGTGTTGGTTCCATTTTAAATGATTATCGAAAATTATGCCTAAATACTTAACTTCAGAGGACTCTTTAATAATCGGACATTTACACTGTATAAGACAACAATCAGAATTATGTAATTTAATACTTAATATAGATGTAGGAGGTTTGTTACATTTTTCAGATAATGAGAATGGAATAATTATGGTATTTTCGTATGATTGTGAATTTAGAAAAGGCGTTTGACAAAGTGGATTGGAATAAACTGATGGGGATCCTAAAGAAAATTGGCGTGAATTTGAAAGAGAGGAGACTGTTCAGTTAACCTTTATATGAAACGAGTCATGGTCAGAATAGGAGAAGAAATATCAGAAGGAAGCGAAATAGGGGGAGGAATACGTCAAGGATGCCATCGCGGTGCTCATGTAAGGGGGGTTAAGTATGAATTGGCTAAAGCGGGATTACTTCTGTCTTGTGTTAAAGGGGTTAAATCATGTTTCCATCCATGATGTAGTTATAGTGCTCCGTATTTTGTGACAAAAGGGTTTTGTTCAATATCAAAAGAAAGAAGTTTACATACCTTACAATTTTACTTAACCCCCTTTACACGAACACCCGCGCCTTTATCACCTACCCTGTTGAACATCTACTTGGAGGATTTAGTGGAGAACTGTTTTCAGAACATGGGAAGAGTGATAGTAGGAGGAAGAAGAATAAAGAGCATAAGATTTGCTGATGATATGGCGTTGTTAGCAGAAGTGGAGATGATACTAAGGGATATGCTACTGGAGCTAAATGACAGATGTGAGTAGTATGGGGTGAAGATAAATGCAAACAAGACGAAGACCATGGTCATAGGAAGAAAAGTAAAGAAGATAAACCTGCGAATTCTAAATGAGGCAGTAGAGCAAGTGGACAGTTTCAAATACTTGAGGTGTACTATAAGCAGTAACATGAGCTGCAGCCAGGAAGTCAAAAGGAGGATAGCAATGGCAAAGGAAGCTTTTAATACAAAAAGTAGCATACAGAAAGTAGCACATACAGAAAAATACATACGGATATACAAGTATTAACTAAAATAATAATAATAATAATAATAATAATAATAATAATAATAATAAAAATAAAAATAAATAAAATAAAATAAAAAAGAGAGATTGAATATATATGAATTAACCACAAACAGGAAAATACATTCTGGTATGCAAGTATTAACTTAAAAGAAAAGAATATACATGAATATAAACTAAGAATGAGAGTAGTGAAATGCTTTGTGTGAAGTGTAGTATTGTACGGGCCAGAAACATGAGCATTACGACGAAGTGAAGAGAAGAAACTAGACGCATTTGAAATGTGGATATGGATAAGAATGGAGCGTGTGATATGGACAGACAGAATAAGAAACGAAACTGTGTTGGAAAGAGTGGGTGAAGAAAGAATAATGCTGAAACTGATCAGGAAAAGGAATTGGCTTTGTCACTGGTTGAGAATAAACTGTCTTATGAAGGATGTACTGAAAGGAATGGTGAACGGGAGAAGAGTTCGGGGCAGAAGAATATTTCAGATGATTGACGACATTAAGATATAGGTATATTGATCATATACGGAGACTAAGAGGAAGGCAGAAAATATGAAAGATTGGAGAAAGGTGGGTTTCCAGTGAAAGACATGCCCTTGGGCAGAACACTATGAATGAATCAATATATCTGCAGTGCCTGGGAAAAGTGAAATAAGTCAGTTTCCACAAACCTTTTTCGATATTTTATTGACAACTTACGGAACATCTGCTCGCTTGGAAAAAGAGACATAAGTATTTCTCCCATTACAATAATTCATACAGAAAAAAATCAAATCGGCATAAACCAATATAAGTTGTCAATAAATTATCAAAAAAGGTTTGTGGAAACTGACTTATGTCACTTTTCCCAGGCACTGCAGATATGATCATCTGAAAATTACGAATAGTAGTGACGTTGAAATTTAAAATAGCAAATATACTGCGCAGAAATTCTTTTTACGCTTATAAATCTATGCAAGTCGAGCAGTGTATAAGAGAACACCCAACAAATCTACTCACACATTTCCAAGTGTATGAAAAATAATCAGATTAACTTAAAACACCGGCAGAAGTGACATAAAAGTTTCAAATAATTGTGTTCATAATATTAAGATTAGCTCAAAACGCTTTGAAGAAGTGATGTCAAAGTTTCAAAATACATGAAAAATAAAGTAGCTAAAAATGGCAAAATTGATAACCGAGTATCAAAATGTGCTCATAGTATTCAAGCAGCTTAAAACTTTTTACAGAAGCGTTACCAAAGTTTCAAAATAAATAAAGTAGCTCTAATTACCTGGCAGAAGTGATATCAACGATTCAAAATGTGTTAATAATATTTACAGTACGTGATAACGCCTCGCAGAAGAGATGTGGAAATTACAAAGTGCTTGAAGCATAAACACCTGGCAGAAATTTATTTTCAAAGATTCAAAATATGCTGATAATAATTAGAGTAGTTAAAAACGCCTCACAGAAGTGATGTCAAAGCTTAAAAATGCTTGAAAATTAAGCAAAGATGCTGAAAACACCTGACAGAAGCTATTCAGTCACGTCACTTCCGAATGTATAAAAAATAATCAAAGCAAGTGGAAAAAATTAGGCAGAAGTCATACACAATATCAAAATGTCTACGTAACAGAGTAAGTGAAAACAATTCGTACAAGTGATGTCAAAGTGTCAAAATGAGTGGGAAAGGAACACATTTCCTGTAAATATGTGGAAAATTAACAAATTTTCTTTGAAAATGTGTTAAAAATATTTAGTATAACTGGAAACGCTTCAAGAAAAGTGGTGTAAAATTTTCAGAATGCGAGACAAAATAAACAAAGTAGCTGTAAGTACCTGACAGAAGTGATATCAAGATTCAAATTATGTAAATAACATTTAGAATACCTGAAAACGCCTTTAAAATGCGTGTAAAATAAACTAAGTTGCTTTAAATATCTGACACAAGTGGTGTCAAAGATTCAAAATTGTTCAAAATGTTTAGAATAACTGAAAACGCTTCAAAAAGTTATGTGAAAACTTCAAAATGCGAGAAAAATATACACAGTAGTAGGACACATCTTATAGAACTGATACCAAAGATCCAAAATGTGCATATAACATTTAGAATATCACGCAATGCGTCAGAGTCAAATATTCAAAATTGTTCAAAATGTTTAGAATAACTGAAAACGCTTCAAAAAGTTATGTGAAAACTTCAAAATGCGAGAAAAATATACACAGTAGTAGGAAACATCTTATAGAACTGATACCAAAGATCCAAAATGTGCATATAACATTTAGAATATCACGCAATGCATCAGAGTCAAATATTCAAAATGTGTCCATAATATTCACAATGGCTAAAATCGTCTCACAGAAATGATGTCAAAGTTACGAAATATTTGAAAAATAAACAAGGTTGGTGCGAACACCTGGCAGAAGTGATATCTAAGATTCAAAATATGTTTATAATATTTCGAATGGCAGAAAACGTCTCGTAGAAATCATGTCAAAATTTCAAAATGCTTGAAGTGATATAAAAATTTACAATACATTTAAAACAAAATTTATGAAAAAAACCTGGCGAAAGTGATGTCAAAAGTTCAAAATGTGTTCATATCATGTACAATAACTGAAAACGGCTCATAGAAGTCATGTCAAAGTTTAAAATTGCGTGAAAAATAACCAAAGCTGCTGCCAACATCTGGCAGAGGTGACGCCAAAGATTTCAAATGTGTTCATAACATTCAGAGTGGTTAAAGACGTCTCGTAGAAGTGATGTCAAAGTTTCAAATTCTCTTCGTAACATTCAAAATAGCTGTAAACCTATTTAATAAACAATGAGCCACCGGCGTAGCTCAGTCGGCAGAGGCGCTTGTCTTCTGATCCGGAGTTATTTTCGGGGGTAGGTTCGATTCTCGCTTGGGCTGATTATTTGGTTGGGTTTTTCCCTAGGTTTTCCCCAACCGTAAGATGAATGTCAGGTAATCTATGGCGAATTCTCGGCCTCATCTCGCAATCACAAATTCTATCGACGCTAAGACGAAGATACATATTGTTTTTATACAAAAATTTTAACATAACTACCTTATTTATTAACAGAATACAAATTAAAAAGAGAAAAAAGAAATACACATATTACAATAATTGTAACTTCGTATTTTTTCCTAAACAATAATTTTTATTGATTTTTTAAAATAAGGAGCATTACCAAATTGAATGTTTGGTCATTTAACCGTTATCTTATTATAGTTCTTGGACCAGATTTGCTACTGTGATTGTAAGCTACAGTTGTGGTACATTTATATTCTGTCAAGCATAAGTTGTCTGATCTTTCAGTTTTATATTTATGTGAATACAAATTAAATATATTTCGGTTTTTATATACGAAATTCAGTAAGACATTATACATTTGATGGATATTAAATACTTTAAATTCAGAATAATCTAGTATTTGACACGGCGTCGTTAAATAACCAATTAAGAAAAGAAAAGAAGTTTCAATGTGTGTACAATTTTCATTGTACCCATCAAAACCCCCAAAGTGCTGATATATATTTTTTTAATATATAAAATAATGTTTTTCCTTAAACATCCAATAAAAAGAGACTTAGAAGCCTCAAAATTTACAAAAAAAAAAAAGAGAGAGATGTTCTTGAGAAAAAAGATCCTAAAACAGTATCGAAATCTCAAGATAAATTCGATGGTGTATGGGTAAAGGAAGATACGACATAAAAATTATTTTCCAGTTTAATGGAAATTGAACATCGGAGCCTTATTGAAAATACTTTTCTACACAAATAGAACACATCAAATGCTAGTATTCTTTTGTTTTTGCACACCAAATTGTAGATGTTCTTCTACTTCTTCTTCTTCTTCTTCTTCCTATCACGTATTAAGCCTGCTGGCCCATTATGGTCTCACTCCATCATTTCAGCGCACGGCCCAAATATCTTGTTCCTAAAGGGCGGTAATTTAGGGTGCTATTCATAGACATTTCGCAGCACGCGCTACGAGCGTGCTAAACTAGCCCCGGCTATCCACTGGTTACTTGTACAGAATTCAAATCATATCCTATCGCTAACACTGGTTTATGAATACGAAAAGCACTGATCATCCACTCGAAGCCCGTTCTAAAAATATCTATGAATACAGCCCTTAGTGCTTGGCGTAGTATCTTTGTTCTAGGCATCCTAATTATATGAGATTTGTAGAATTTAACTTATGTATTCCCCTGGGGAACAAAATCCACTTGCAGAAAAAATAACTTAACCTCCCCCTTTACCTGAACACCATCGATTTTACCAGTGTACTTGAAAATACTCAGAAGAGAAAATATCGAATTTTAAAATAAATTAAAGTTTATAAACCTACCTAAGATACTTCCAAGAGACGTTATTGAAGTTACAAAATACACGTTGAAACACGTTGCAGAAGAAATTAATTACAGTAGACTCTCACTGTACTCGAAAACACTTCACAGGACAACTATGTCAGAGGAGTGGAGCACACGTTTGCGTTCAGAGCACTTTAGGTCGGTCTTGAGCGTAACACGGCACAGGAGAAGTAACACCAGCGCGTCCTCACAGGAAAGGAACGCGAGCTAGTAATGAGACACTCGCCAACCGACTGAGTCGAGAAGACTATGAAATGTACGAAAAGTGAGAGTGAGGCAGCCACGTGCAAGGTCAGACGTGAAGATGCGCTCCCTCTTGTGTGAAATTCTTGTCCTCGCCTCCCGCCACAATAGCGTGCGACACGCGTTATGAAATTTATATAAGGAGTTGTCACTTCAAGGTTAGCGAGGTCCATTCACAAATTTCGACTTGGCCCAGGCCAGAGACTCTGACGCAATTGCAATTATAGCTATAACCACGAGCCCAAGCATTACCAAGTCCGTCTTTAAGTCCAATGACAAGGAAGCGGAGCTTCTCCTTCCTTAGGAACAGCGCGCCCCTGAATGTGACCTATTTTGCTCTCTGGCTGGTCTTACTCCGTGCCAGTGGTGTCACGAAATCATCACGGCAACTTATGATTTTGAAGTTATGGGATATCCCGCGTGCTCATCTGTAAAATACAGCATACAACTGTACGACTTCACAGCGTTCAGGCAGAGATGTAGAAAGTGTTAGTACAGTAAGCAAGGGATTGTAGTTGTAGGGGAAATCACAAACATACATTAGACAATTGAGGAGTTCTATGTAATACAGGCCCATACCATTTTAGGGAAATTAGATTTTCTGAGTGTCTATAGTTACATTGTTATCTCTCCAAAGTTTCATTGCGATATCTCGATTTATGAACGTGTGACAGCAATTTTGAAATCAGTTGTTGTAGGAGAGACAAGGTCCACACCTATGGAGTAACGGTTAGCGCGTCTGGCCGCGAAACCAGGTGGCCCGGGTTCAATTCCCGGTTGGAACGAGCTACCTGGTTGAGATTTTTCCGGGGTTTTCCCTCAACACAATATGAGCAAATGCTGGGTAACTATCGGTGTTTGACCCCGGACTCATGTCACCGACATTATCACCTTCATCACATTTAGACGCTAAATAACCTAAGCTGTTGATAAAGCGTCGTAAAATAACATACTTAAAAAAAGGAGAGACAAGCCATTACGAGTATGAACTGCAGTTCTGTTATTGATTATGTTATTTGAAGATGTCTGTGATAGCTGTTAATGATGGAACTAAGAAACACAAGAGACAGTCAAGAAGAGATCGTGCTGCGAAGAAGATTAAAAGGAATTCCGACCAAAGCTATACAACTGTTACTGGAGAAGGTATTTCTAGCAAACAGTTTCTTCTAGTTACACAATGCTGCTGTAAAAATAAATGTTTTGAAAAAATGTTCAGTAACAAAACATATACTCGGGAGGAAATAAACACAGAATAAATATGGGAAATGCCTGTTATTATTCGGTTGAGAAGTTTTTTCATCCAGTCTGTTGTCAAAATATCTAAAAGTTAGAATTTATAAAACAGTTATATTACCGGTTGTACTTTATGGTTGTGAAACTGAGACTCTCACTTTGAGAGAGGAACATAGGTTAAGGGTGTTTGAGAATAAGGGGCTTAGGAAAATATTTGGGGCTAAGAGGGATGAAGTTACAGGAGAATGGAGAAAGTTACACAACACACAACTGCACGCATTGTATTCTTCACCTGACATAATTAGGAACATTAAATCCAGACGTTTGAGATGGGCAGGGCATGTAGCACGTATGGGGGAATCCAGAAATGAATATAGAGTGTTAGTTGGGAGGCCGGATGGAAAAATACCTTTGGGGAGGCCGAGACGTAGATGGGAAGATAATATTAAAATGAATTTGAGGGAGGTGGGATATGATGATAGAGACTGAATTAATCTTGCTCAGGATAGGGATCAATGGCGGGCTTTTGTGAGGGCGGCAATGAACCTCCGGGTTCCTTAAAAGCCAGTAAGTAAGTGCCTGAGATACGTCATATACAATAATGATCAGTAGCAGTACATAAATTTTAATATATATATATATATATATATATATATATATATATGACTTCTACAAAAATCAAAGGAATAAGGCACAAACATTACTTAACCCTTAAATTCACAAAGTATCCTATAGGATACAACAGGTTAATAGGCTACATGCTGTAATTTTAATAGAACAATAGTAAAAAAATTGGTAGGAAAATTAAAATTTCACAATACTCTAATATTGCACAACATACAAAATATGGACATTGCGATAGTTGTTTTCTTTACAGTCCGAGGCGGTTTAATAAACTAGTGTGAGAAATGAAGTTTTGTTAATTTAAGGGTTAAAATATCTTAGTTCTTCTTCGGAGCGAGAGGCACCATTCCGAAAACCTTTGTAAAGTGGAGGGAAAAATACAAGCTGACGAGAGATCTTCAAGATGCCATCGTCACCACCATAATAAAATTTTCTGTAGCGATATTTCGTCAGCATCTTTATGGTGAACATTCAATTTAAATTATAGTTGGTCCTATTTTTTTTCTTATGTATTAATCACTTTTATCTGAAACCTGTTTATATAATTTTTCATTTTAAATTTTATTGTGAGCTATTCTATGTTGCAGGGCAAACCCAAAATATTGGGTCAGACCAATAAATTAAATTGTGAAATACAGAGGGTTGTGTCCGATCTCTGGAAACGAATGACGTCATGTGCGTCAGGAGTCACACGACAGCTGAACTGTGGTGAGAGGTGACAGACCAGTATTGAGTGATTTCATAGTCAGAGTGCACGTTGTGCCAGAGCAGCAGTGCCCAAGAAAATCGAGCTTTTTTGGGAGGGGTACATTACGACCCTTCCCATTGCCAAATACAGTTACGTGAAAATAAAAGAAGCCTGCAAAAAACGTGGTATCGTTATTTCCAAGGAAGGCATCTTCTGCGTACTTAATAAGACTGGTAAAGCTCGCATGGGTTTAATTTGTATCATGTCGGGTGGTGCGGCTTGTGGAGGGAAGGTGGATTTGCTTGCTTTTTCCCCTCTCGAATTAATCCCATTCGAACTTTGCCAGCCGAGCGAAATTTAGGCAAAAAACCATTTTTTTCCTTGACACATACAGGCTTGAGATTTAATATTTACATTTTTCATGGAAATATGAAGAAAAATAAAGGTGTTTTATGCTGCCTAAAATGCCTATTTCGATTTAAGATTTTTAAGATTTTTAAATTTTTGCATCATTTTTCGTAACTGTTTACTGTTTTTCAGTGGCGGCCGGTGAGGCATTCTGGTGGTGGTGCCAAAAATGAAAAAAAAAGGTTTTACGCAAATTACCCTAGTGAAACTGATAATCGCAGCTCACGTTTACATTATGTTAAATAAAACACATTAATTAAACCAGCTATTTTACCAGGTGTATAGTTAATAATGCATCTAGTAACAGTTACAATAACATTTCCGAAACTAATAACGAAATTTACAGATACAGATAATGCAAAAGTTTCACAGTATTGTTAGTCAAATACAAATAAATGATAACTAATAAAATAACTGGCAAAACACACGAGATGAAGAGTGATATAGATAATAAACGAACACGTTTGCATTTTATTTAACAGGCCGATGAATCCAAGGCAGCGGCCTGAATAACACATGTTCATGTCCTGCATAATCTCATGTATGGTTAACAAAAGCATCAATACTATAGCAACAGTGTAGCGATATTTAGTTGCCGCAAAATAAAACAAATATTACACAACATTAACAAACAGTTTCACATAATATGAAAAAAATATTTATCTTTCTAAAAAGAACCATGACTATGTCTGCATTCAATATAGTTAAACGGATAATACTTTACACATTCCAAGTTAGGTGCATTAGTTTTGAATTGGCAACATTACATTAACATTTGGCGCGGAACTTGTGTTTTCGTGCAAGTCTGCGGTTGATGGTTCTCTTCCTAACGTCTCCAACAACCCTGCCATCTAGCGAAATTTCTGCATTACTGTGCTCTAGCAGGCGGAATATTAACTACCGAGTCAAAATGAATTCGGCTCAAAGTCTGCCATAAGAAACGTATATAAACTAGAATCAGTAGCCTTTTTTACAGTGTTATATGGACGTAGGCAGTGCCACACAGAAGTGGCTCCAAAGTACGGAAAAACGCTGTAAGAGTGCGTCCCGATCTGTGCGCGCGCTCGTTCAGATGAAATACGAATAAAAGTGTAGAAATAAACTATTACAACTGCTTTTTAGGATATTATTTTTTGTTTATTTAATTGGCGGTGCCATGGCTCACTGGCACTACCCCAAAAGCCGCCCCTGCTGTTTTTCTTAACATTCTGTACCGTTTACATTCCAAGACGGATAATAACTCTTTCCTAGCAGTGAAGAACACAATAGAGAAGTACCTCCGGGCCACCTGTTCTCATTCTTACAATCTTTCAATCCTAAAATTCTAACTTTCAGTCGACCTGGGTGGCATACTTGGTATAGCGCTGGCCTTCTGTGCTCTAGGTTGCGAGTTCGATCGCAGCTTAGGTCAATGGCATTTAAGTGTGCTTAAATCGACAGGCTGATGTCAGTAGATTTACTGGCATGTAAAAGAACTCCTGCAGGACAAATTATTATTATTATTATTATTATTATTATTATTATTATTATTATTATTATTATTATATCTTCCTCTATCTGTCAGCAATTTAACACAAACTCGCTGGGTTGTACTCGAATAAGCATTCTCTTACATTCCAAGACAGATAACAGCCCCTTCTCTTCTCTCACAATTTATAAGTACAACAGTGAGCGACACAATAGCCACAATAGGTGCTGATCATCTACTATGAAGCAAACTATAGAAATTTGATTGGTGAATGAAAAACACTCTTATATTAGTGACTTTCTTTGACCAAAAAAAGCCTATTTTTTATTTTATAAAGACTAAATAAAGGAGTTTAAGAGCCTATTTTAGGCGCCTAAAATGTCACTTTCTAGGGCCTAAAATTCCGTTTTCTACTTATTAGGTGCACAGAAAAGTCTTTTTTGGAAATAACGAAACTACGTTTTTTGCAGGCTGCTATGATTTTCACGTAACTGTACTTGGCATCGGAAAGAGTCGTAATGTACTCCTCCCAAAAAGACTCGATTTTCTTGGGCATTGCTGCTGTGAGACACCGTGCACTCTGACTATGAAATCACTGACTACTGGTCTGTGACCTTTGACCACAGTTCAGCTGTCGTGTGACACATGACGTAATTCAAAAATCGTTTTCAGAGATCGGAAACAAACTTCCGTATAATTATAATTTTATGACCATTTATTTATTTAATAATTTAACAGTACTTCTCTTCCTCTAAGAGAAAACAGTACGTACTGTACTTGAATTATATTGTGCCACGAAGCTTTGGAAGAAAGAAACAAATACTGATACATAAATTCATACACCATTTGAAAAACAAAAAGGTAGTTATTTTCTAAGTTAACGGAAAGGCTAATGATGTATAGGCCTACACTGACAGTTTTACCTTTAAGACTTGAAGGTTTTGAATTATCTGAGAGCTACTGTTGAGATTAAGATCGTGCTTTCAGACCCGCTGTCAGCATTCATTCAATATGTCAGTGCACTTCACTAAGCTTGAAGTGTTTTCATTAACGAATATGTTACAGGGTAAATATATTGAACTAGCCTATTTCTGGACACACACATTACTGGGGTTGCTGAACACATAAACTGGCATGTTATTTAAAGACCATTAAGTATAGACTCTTGTCTGTATCATTCTGTTCAAATAACATTTAACGGGACATAAAGGTTTATTTTCACAGTGCACCATACATGCTAAAGTGACAGTGTACAACTTAAGATAGAGGCACCTTCGTAACTGAGGCGGCAACGCGTTTGTCTACTGATCAGAAGGTGCTCTCGCTCGTGGATATGATTTCCGCTTGGGCTGACTACCTGGTTTGCATTTCCCCCTAGATTTTTATTCCCCAAGTGCAAGGCCTATGTCAGGTAATCCATGACGAATCCTCGACATGTCGCTAAATACCATTTTCGCTGAATAACCCACTAATTGATACAACATCGTTAACTATTACATTAATGCATAAGTTCAAAGCGTTTTTTTTTTTTCGTCACCACAACACTGTAGGGCAGTCCTCTTTTAAACTGAATGTATTGTATAAACATATGAAACATATCCATTCATAATCATCATTATCATCTTTTCAAGGTTTACACCTTTAGCCTCTTCCGGTTTCACATTTTCTTTTCATATTTTCCTAGGTCTTCCAACATTGCGGTATCCTCTAGGTTATACCTGCACAAACAGCGCTCAACGAGCGCGCGTGCTCCTTCGGAGCGGGAGAGCGGTTTTTACCGCTCGCCGAATCGGAGACAAAGATACGTCAGAATGACATAGAGTTGCTATAGGTAGAGGAGAGGGAAACGACCACTCAGTTATCTAGTGGAGTACAGTGTGTAGGCCTATTCTCAGTAACTGTTTCACGTTGCTTACCTACTGCTACAGTACAGTATGGAGGAATCTAAAAGACGGAACATAACATTTAACATTTAACGATTTACAGCTCGAACTTATTGATCTTCAATGTGACCTAAGGGCTAAAGATCGTTTGAATAATACTACTAGCCTGGTTGAGTTTTAAAGACTAAACATTAGCAATAATATCCACGACTACACAGGCTGGCTGTGAAAATGATTGCTATGTTTGGCTCAACATTTACATTTGTGAGCAATTGTTTTATACGAGTACAATCAACTTTAATAAAGGCAGACATCGAACATCTGTAACTGATGTTTCATTACGATCAGTAGACTACTGTTCCTTTCAGCTGCCAACAGCATAAAACCTCTTTTTCATGTACTGATAAATAAAAATATAACAAAATGATATTGTACATTTAAGTAGCTATAGAATTTCTATTATTTCTGTAAAATAAATATTTACTTATTTATTAATTATAGTCCAAGATAGTTTTGCAAACACTGAACGGCAATTCATTTCATGAACACTCGTAATAGTACTTTCTTATGTGTGCATTTTGAACGGGATCACCCCTTCTTCCAGTCCACCCTTATACAGAGCGCAGCTAATATTTGCATTCCGCTCATGAGCTGTGAGCCGGCTCGGAGAGCGCAAACCTTGTGCAGGTCTGCTCTAGGTTGATAATAATCTAACATTAATTTACGATAACTTCCTTCATGCATTCTGTCAGTATGATTTACCCAGTCATCTCTGTAATGTGTTAATTTATGCGTAACTCCTTCAAAATTTAGTTCACCTCCAATGTTATCGTTTAGGATCTTGTCTATTAATCTACATCCTTTCACTGCCCTTAGGAATCTCAATTCTTTTCAGGTCTAATCGATTAACTAGGCCTACTCATAATTCACTTCCATATAGTAAAGTTTGTAAAGTCATAAAATTATAAAATTTCAGTTGGGTTTCTTTTCTTGTTTGGTTTTTTGGATTTATCTTTACAGTTTCAGTCTATTTTGATATTTACCTTACTTCGTTTCTATATCTATATCTTTATCATACGATATTAATGTACGGTACCAAGATAGTTGAAAGCCAAGGCTTGTTTCAAGATTTGATCATCAATTATGATTTTACATTAACGGAGTATTTTGTTAAAAATACGACAACATTAGCTCTGTACCTTAACGATGTCTCCTAAATTATCATTGGCGATACTGCGTAACAAAGATTCTCGTTTAAACTTGCTTTAGTTGATTTTGTGAAGCTTGTCAAACTCTACAAATTAATAACACTGCATTGCTTAACAGAGTTTACAAACAGTTATAATCTTTTACTACTGTTTGCAAATACTGTTAACTTGTAATTTATTATTATAACACGAGCCCCAGACCCTGTGTCATTTATGATTGACAAGGTGATAGCGGGGAGAGTTTTATTCTATGATTTAGATTTCATTTGAATTTACCATTCACTATAAAATACTGTAGATCTATCTTTGAACAATATCCAGAGTTAGAAACGGCGTTATCACTAATAATTACCGTATGGTAAAACTGCTGAGATATCTGAAGCAGTACGAAACAAGACCTCCTCGTTAGGTAATGGAGGAGGAAATATTTGCTTCAAGAGAGATTTAAACATGCTACCATATGTTCCGTACGAATTCAAGGCTATTCATTTTCATAACATGTAAACTCAGACTTAAGAAAATATATGCTTCAGATCTTTATGTCGGTAAGAACCTTCATAAAATTTCTCATCGAAGAAAATAAACATGCTTTTTACTGTAAATCTACCCACACTGAAGAATATTGGTGGGAGTATTTACATTTTTCGTTGTTGTACAGCTAGTAAAAGGAATGTCAACATCATTACAGGCCAAATTGGCCCAGACGGTGGCGAGAGGTTCAGGCTCCAATATTTACAATCGACATTAATGGCAATAGGGATGTGAGTCCTACGTGTCAACCGCCTTTATCCCAAAGGAAATGCCACTGATATTTCTGTTAGAGGATGAATAAACCCAGGGACATATTGCGGCCGGAAAGATTAGATTAATGGAGAAAATCCATAACCACAATCGAACCCGCGACCTTCCAGCTTTGCAGCGTCACGTCTTAACTGCGACGCTATCGCGTGCTAGTAGAAAGTCTATGATCAGTTACTGCGAGTATAGTAAGTGTGAGAAAAACAACTAGATTACGTCTCGCAGCGATGCTATAGGACACAAATTATGCAGGATTTTAACACATCTGAACAATCCAAAGACTTTGGTTGGATATGAAATACGCAAAATTGGGATCCAACGAAAAATATGGTGGCTGCTAAGCCAATGAATACGACCCTTCGTTGACATCAAGTGAAATAGTGGAGTCGAAATATGAAACTCTTTGATATAGGTACGACTATACGACTATTTGGGCCTAAACAATCACTCAATCGCTCAAATAATTTCAGACCTTCTCACTGTCGTTTCTACAATAGTTGCCTTTCTTCGCTGTTAATTTACATTCTTCACAATTGTACAGTGCGTGGCATAAGTCTCTCCGCAGCAAGGGCGATGCGCTAGCACACTCAGTTATACTCAGTTACGTTGGCAATGAATTCCGCTTACAAGCATAACGTCCACACTCAGCTATACGTACGTAGAAATGCTATTCAGATACTACCTGCTCCAGGTCAAGGCCGCACCGCTGCTCCTTCGCCTTATCTTAGTGCTGCCAACTTAAGCGTTCCCACGCGCCTCTGGGTTCACTGCGGAGAGATTTCTGCCACGCAATGTACTTCATTCTGCTAAACATGCCTTTGATATATTTTCCTCTCGGTCTTCTCTTCTTTTCCTACCAAATATTTTCTTTACCTTGCACCTACCTTAGCTAATTACTGATTGAAGTGAAAACGAATTTCTCTCCATTAGTTGAAGAAATCTTGAATGAGCAAAGCAATTTCTGTTTGTATAAAGCAGGCATAATAACTTGTACTGATTTTCTGTGTACGTGGTAAACATGAAGAGGGTAAAAGGTTTGCGTTTATTTCAGTCTTTGCATTTAAATCGCCTTCAACTTGTTTTCTTCAATTTACTTCCATCAGATTGTATCGCTCTCTTATATGTGTATTTTTTTTTGTCATTTTTAGTCCCTCAGCATATCAGAAATATCCAAACACAGCATTATAATTATAAATAAAACTGAAGTACTGCTCAAATATGTCACACAACATAAGTAGTGTGTGTTTATGGCTTTTGTATTGCAAATACAAAACTGTATAATGCCAAATCTTTCTAAACAAATAAACAAGTGTTCTAACGAGGATGTAGGCTAAATAACATTTATAAAAATTCTCTCTCCGAGGGTTCCAGACATAAGAAGGTATTATAGCTCGACCAACTACAAAAAGACCTCCAACTTTTCCAATACTCACGTGGCCATGGAGGGGGAAACGTCATCACTATGCCAGCAGCTCGCTAGGCCGGGTTACATTAGTCAGACTCCAATTGTGAATCCGATTCAAAAGCTGTGTCTGTAGCGGAGCTTTCACTTTTCAAAGGCCTGCCGCGCACACATGGTTTCCCTTTCCATTATTATAAATTACAGTCTGTTTTAACTAGCCTATATACAATAAGTCAAAATGGAATATTAATTGATTGAAAAGTGAAAGAATGGACGCAGACACGACTGTTGTTTCGAATAGTTTAAAACGTACTCGCTGCGAGACATCGATCAGGGAACGCATCTACAACACAAATGTCCCCCACTATGACAACCTGCGCACGAACGAACACTGGTTTGTGGCGCAGGTTTTTATGTCAGTGGTCTGGCTATGGTGTTCGAAATAAAAACATATAAATATGGAAAATCCTAAACGAAACGGACTTTTAAATTCTGTGCATTGGAGTGCCTAATTCATTATTTAGTATACCGGTACATCATTTGTTCCAATAAAAGCGTTTTAAATTTATTTATTCAGTTTACTAACAAAATATGTATTCAGTTTTTCAACCACAAAGAATGAACCGTGTTCCGCTTAGAGGGATCGAGAAATAAGTGATAATTTCAAGTGTAAATAATGATTTATTAACATAACTTTTAACATAACTTGATGTAAAAACTCTCCGAGTTTAGGAGAATGCTCAATGCAACAAGATGTGTGCGCCTTGAGTTGCCGTGCAGACATCTAAACGGTATTCAATCTCCCGCCAATTGTTCTGTAGCATTTGTGGAGTCATTAGCGCAGCTGCATTTTTGATGCGTTGTCTCAGTTCCTCCAAAGTGTTAGTTCTTTCTCTTTAGTACACAGGATCCTTCACAAAGCCTCAGAAAAAAAAGTCCAAGGGAGTTAGATCGGGTGACCTGATTGGCCAGGCAATGGGTTCTCGTCTTCCGATCCACCTATCCATGTACGAAGAACTCGGCGTTGCACTCGCGTAACATATTTTTCTTCTGCTAGCCATAGCACACACTGAACTTTCTGTTGTGGTGTCCATATGTTGACCATGGCTTTTTCTCCTACAAAATGGCGCCAGGCTTGTCTTAGCAACAAACAAACCAAAGTTACGCTTGAAGCTGTTTTCAGACTTTGTTGCGTAAACTTGGACAGTTTCCTTATCTTGTCAGATGTAAATCTCAACGATATCTTTATCTGGTTTTAAGTGGTGAGCATTTATTTCTCGATCCCTCTAACCGGTTCACGGTGTATATAATATAGTCTATATAGTCATTCTAGTGTACGTGAACAATGTTTCTGAGATTTTTCAACTGTAACGAGAATGTCGGATAATTCCGTGGTGAATCCTCGGTTTCATCTCGCCCAAAACGATCTCGGGTTCAGAAATTACATCGACGCAAAATACCTAGTAGTTGATACAGCGTCGTTAGAAACCACTAAAACAATCTTAACTAAATTATATGCAAAGTGTTTTAAAAAGGCGAAGTATTACAGTATTCAAAAGTCACGAAAGAATTAGAAATCCTCAAGCATTGTTGAGAAGTAATTCTGGTATAAACCAATTTTTGAGGATATGTAGTAACTTTTTTGAGTAATTCATCTGCTGTCGCTTCACAATTTAATTCACATTGGATATTCCATATTCTGACTTTCTTGCAAAACAAACGCAGCATTCACATATTTTTATACGGAATTCAGTATACTACAACGCTTTTCATCTGCCACAGAATCGGTCTCTTGAATTTTTTATACGTAAGCTTCCACAATGACGACAAATTGCAGGGTCCATACCTCAATGTATTTATACTTCGTTCTATAATGTCTAACAAGCGACGTAAACATTGCCGGCAGAGAGAGAGAAGGGTAATTTCTATTGAATCAATGACAGAGGTCTCATTCCACGCTTATCTTGAAGTTGGGCAGTCTGAAGCGTTCTATCCCCGCCCATTGAATTATACTTCTCTCCTTTTCTGACGGCAATATTTACGTCACTTGTCAGACATTGTGGCACGAAGTATAGAGTTATGAATATTCTAAGTGCGCTGGAACAATCTTTATTACATTCATACTAGGCCCTAACACTGGACGAGACAAATTTACCTTTTTATATGCAAAATCATTACTTTTCGTATGAATTAAAAAAAACACGTCGACTTACTCAAAAATAGCTTGAATTGCTGTTTATTTCTTTAGACATAAGCAACAACAGTAACAAAATTGTAGAATATTAGAGATTTATTAATTTGTCCTACAGAATAATATCTGTGGTACTGACAATTAATATTTGAGGAGAAAAATTCGTTTCGACACCGGGGATCGAACCCGGGTCCTTGGTTCTACGTACCAAGCGCTCTGACCACTGAGCTACGCCGAATTCAATCCACAGCACCGGACCGAACCCTCCTCCTTCAATGTTTCCCTTTGTGGCCTGACTCCAAGTTAGGCATATATGTTGACGTATATGTCCAATGTCAACTGCCATTATACTAGGAGCGCACTCAGCTGAGTGACTTGTTTGGCCGGGATTCCGCAGTTATGTGCACAGGAATCTGTACAAATATATGCACTGCAGCTATGAGAATATTATATATTTATTAATTTGTCCTACAGAATAATATCTGTGATATTGACAATTAATATAGCTGCAGTGCATATATTTGTACAGATTACTGTGCACTTAACTGCGGAATCCCGGCCAAACAAGTCACTCAGCTGAGTGCGCTCCTAGTATAATGGCAGTTGACACTGGACATATAGCCTACGTCAGGCCACAAAGGAAAACACTGAAGGAGGAGGTTCGGTCCGGTGCTGTGGATTGAATTCGGCGTAGCTCAGTGGTCAGAGCGCTTGGTACGTAGAACCAAGGAACCGGGTTCGATCCCCGGCGCCGGAAAGAATTTTCCTCCTCAAATATTAAAATTGTAGAAGTTCCTGTGAAAGTAATCACTGCTCTTTTATGAACTAAACTATGTTATTATTTTTCTACAAACTAACTAATTGAAAAAGTCAGGGAACTTCCGAATATTTCGTGAATTCTGAATAACTGTATACACATATCAGGAAGCTATAAACAAGACCTGTATTTCAAACGTATCTCGATGAACTAAGAACTCATTTTAGCCTCTGAATACATATTTATTTCAGAAGTAGGTCTAATGTTTAACGATACATAGGAAAGGAATAATTATTCAACATTGCTTTTCCTTTCATAGCAAGAGAAATGTTGTTTCTGGTTTTCTATGGCAGAAATATGTAATCGGGCGTAATATTTCCAACAATTTTACATTAATTTCATAATTAATTTCACGCTTCTGTACGTATTTCGCTCAGTGGAAACGATATCATGCCCTAGATATTCAAGAGACGTTTGTATAAAACCACTAAATTCCACAGAAAATCAATACGAAAACAAAAAGGCCAAGAGAAATAAATTCACTCCACATAATTGAAAGGGTTCTCTTGGTAAGTATAATGTTGCCTCTATATCAAAACTCTACCATCGTGATTTTAGGTTGAAGTCATCTGAGAGCATGAAATTAAACAAGGCAATTAAATACTCCACGAATTCACTAACAAAATTGAATAGTAAGAAAACTTGTGCATTGCTCTTAATTAAAGTCTATATTTACACATACCAAAATTTATATTCAGATTTCGTGGAAACACAACGCAATAGAAGTTGTTAAGTTTATGTAACAGTTCCTTAATTTGTCTTCACTTTAATATCACATTATAAAAGAACTGTATAAGTAGGAGGAAAGAGAACGAAATGCTAACCGCCATTACAACATTCCTATACACACATATACAGGGTGATTCACGAAAAAAAGGCCACAAATTTGGGATACGGTTCTTGAAACGTAAACTCTTTTATAGAGTTTATACAATCAATGGTTCTGTTTTGAATGGTTAAGCACCGGTATCGTTGGTAATTTATTTGATAAAAATGAACGCATCGCTATAAGTCCTTTGCTACCATATGATTTCCTCTGTCACGTCCTTGGTCAAACATTTAATCATAAGTCATAATTATGTAGAAGGGCGTATTATTGAAATTGATATAACAGCATCTATGCTCGCACACTTGATGTCAAGATAAAGGAAAAATTAATTTCATTATTGGCGACGATACTAGCTGTTTGTCTATGCGGATGACGTGAATATGTTAGGAGAAAATCTACAAACGATTAGGGAAAACACGGTAATTTTACTGGAAGCAAGTAAAGAGATAGGTTTGGAAGTAAATCCCGAAAAGACAAAGTATATGATTATGTCTCGTGACGAGAATATTGTAGGAAATGGGAATATAAAAATTGGAAATTTATCTTTTCAAGAGGTGGAAAAGTTCAAGTATTTTGGAGCAACAGTAACATGTATAAATGATACTCGGAAGGAAATTAAACACAGAATAAATATGGGAAATGCCTGTTATTATTCGGTTGAAAAGCTTTTATCATCCAGTCTGCTGTCAAAAAATCTGAAAGTTAGAATTTATAAAACAGTTACATTACCGGTTGTTCTTTATGGTTGTGAAACTTGGACTCTCACTTTGAGAGAGGAACATAGGTTAAGGGTGTTTGAGAATAAGGTGCTTAGGAAAATATTTGGGGCTAAGAGGGATGAAGTTACAGGAGAATGGAGAAAGTTACACAACACAGAACTGCACGCATTGTATTCTTCACCTGACATAATCAGGAACAATAAATCCAGACGTTTGAGATGGACAGGGCATGTAGCACGTACGGGCGAATCCAGAAATGCATATAGAGTGTTAGTTGGGAGCCCGGAGGGAAAAAGACCTTTGGGGAGGCCGAGACGTAGATGGGAAGATAATATTAAAATGAATTTGAGGGAGGTGGAATATGATGATAGAGAATAGATTAATCTTGCTCAGGATAGGGACCAATGGCGGGCTTATGTGAGGGCGGCAATGAACCTCCGGGTTCCATAAAAGCCTGTAAGTAAGTAAGTAAGTAAGTAAGTAAGTAAGTAAGTAAGTAAGTAAGTAAGTAAGTAAGTAAGTAAGTAAGTAAGTACTGGCGACGATACTAACAGACGATTCACAAGTAAGCCAAAAAGTATACCGGGTGAGGCATTTAAAACGGTCCACCAGAATAGCACGGCCATTTGTAGTGACAGAAGATAAATCTTAAGACAAAAGTTGTTTGAGTGTGAACGGGGACATATAATGGTATAGATATTTGTTTGATAGTTGCAGGTGTAGGGGAGATACAGAAACCAACTTTATTATTTTAATTGAATTTATATTATTTATTATTTACCATTTGTATGCGTCTTTAAAAGATGAAAAGAGGCTAGATATGGAGACGTCTCTAAACCGTAAGTGTTAATGATAAATTCTTCTAATACAATATTCTGAAAGGTTCACAAGTAGGCCTGCTTAATTCGAAATTCATTATTACGAACTACAAACCATGAGAAACTGTTTTGTAATGAAAGAGTGATAGTGAATTCATTGTAACAAAACTCGATCAGAATTCGGATAAGAGGAACTTCGTTAATACGAACAGGCGATTTTTCGGTTCCTTGATGTTGGTCTTAACGAGGAATTACTGTATATTCTTACACCGATTTCGGCAAAGAACTGGAGTATTCGAATCATTAAAAGGACCATTAGATTCTTCAAGAATAAATTCGTAAGTAATTTCTTTAAAATATATTCATAACATTTCACAAATTATTATGTACTATAATTAGTTAATTATGCCATAAAATCTGTAAAAAAAAAAACAGCTGTGAAATAAAACGGACGAAAAGATTAATAAATACTCTACTGCAAAAGAGCGTTTTTGAAATGAAAAGTTGTATTCGACGCCTCTGCAACGTTTGTATGCCGTCCCGCTCATCTACATTGGCAGAGAAGTTGCCGACCACTAAGGGGATCTACAGAACGTTGTCATAATATGTCCCTATTCACAGCAATTCTGAAAGATAGAATAAAAGGTCTAATATTTGTCTCTTAGTATTGGTAACGTCATTGTACTATAACTCCACTTTGTACTACTACAAAGTATACTGTATCTATACAGTGTAATTTAATTATTAAATTAAACTCATCAACGGCAATTAGCATACACAGGAGGAGTTTATTATTATTATTATTATTATTATTATTATTATTATTATTATTATTATTATTATTATTATTATACTTACTTATGGCTTTTAAGCAACCCAGAGGTTCATTGCCGCCCTCACATAAGTCCATCATCGGTCCCTATCTTGAGCAAGATTAATCCAGTTTCTATAATCATATCCCACCTCCCTCAAATTTATTTTAATATTATCCTCCCACCTACGTCTCGGCCTCCCCAAAGGTCTTTTACCAAAACACTGTATGCATTTCTGGATTAGCCCATACATGCTACATGTCCTGCCCATCTCAAACGTCTGGATTTAATGTTCCTAATTATGTCAGGTGAAGAACACAATCCCTGCAGTTCTGTGTTGTGTAACTTTCTCCATTCTCCTGTAACTTCATCCCTCTTAGCCCCAAATATTTTCTTAAGAGCCTTATTCTCAAACACCCTTAATCTCTCAAAGAGTCCAAGTTTCACATCCATACAGAACAACCCGTAATATAACTGTTTTATAAATTCTAACTTTCAGATTTTTCAACAGCAGACTGGATGACAAAAGATGCTCAACCGAATAATAACAGGCATTTCCCATATCTATTCTGTGTTTAATTTCCTCCCGAATATCATTTATATTTGTTACTGTTGCTCCCAGGTATTTGAATTTTTCCACCTCTTCAAAAGAAAAATTTCCAATTTTTATATTTCCATGTCGTACAATATTCTCGTCACGAGACATAATCATATGCTTTGTCCTTTCGGGAGTTTCTTCCAAATCTATCTCTTTACTTGCTTCAAGTAAAATTCCGGTGTTTTCCTTAATCATTTGTGGATTTTCTCCTAATATATTCACGTCATCCGCGTAGACAAGCAGCTGATGTAACCCATTCAATTCCAAACCCTCTCTGTTAGATGATGGTGATGATGATAATAATAATAATGATAATAGTCTAATAATAGTAATAATAATAATAATAATAATAATAATAATAATACTTACTTATGGCTTTTAAGGAACCCAGAGGTTCATTGCCGCCCTCACATAAGCCCGCCGTCGATCCCTATCCTGTGCAAGATTAATCCAGTCTCTATGATGACATCCCACCTCCCTCAAATCCATTAATATTATCCTCCCATCTACGTCTCGGCCTTCCCAAAGGTCTTTTACCCTCCGGCTTCCCATCTAATACTCTATATGCATTTCTTGATTCGCCCATACGTGCTACATGTCCTGCCCATCTCAAACGTCTGGATTTAATGTTCCTAATTATGCCAGTTGAAGAATACAATGCGTGCAGTTCTGTGTTGTGTAACTTTCTCCATTCTCCTGTAACTTCATCCTTCTTACCCCCAAATATTGTTCTAAGAGCCTTATTCTCAAACACCCTTAATCTCGTACCTCTCTCAAAGTAGAGTCCAAGTGTCACAACTATACGGAACGGTAATATAACTGTTTTATAAATTCCAACTTTCAGATTTTTTGACAGCAGACTAGGTGAGAAAGCTTCTCAAGCGAACAATAACAGGCATTTCCCATATTTATTCTGTGTTTAATTCTCCCCCCCCCCCGAGTGTCATTTATATTTGAAGGGTACACGGGAATAACGGTCAAGGTCCAGTTTAGAAAGTTTCGAGAAAAACGAATTTTAAAGTTTAAGCACTTAATACTTTGTTATGTGTGTATTTAATAGAAATTGACGTAGTGGAATGTCAAGAACGATGATTTCTTATTACCAGCTACACCACATGATAGTACTTCCTTTCCACTATAAGATAGCATTATGAACTCAATTTCGATTTTTGATGGACCTTGATCGTTTTTCCCGTGTACCCTTCATTTGTTACTGTTGCTCAAAGATATTTGATGATGATGATGAGGATGATGATGATGATAATAATAATAATAATAATAATAATAATAATAATAATAATAATAATAATAATAATAATAATAATAATAATAATATTTTTTGCCAAAGGGCAGGTCTTTCACTGCAATCGCAGCATTCTCCAATCTTCCCTATTTTTCTCCTTCTTCTTAGCCTCTGCATTCAACCCATATAAGAGTATCACGTGAATAAAGTCTATGAATTCAAGTCATTCAATCGTAACTATATTGCGACAATAGAACAATCTGGAAGAACAGCAGCAGAGTAACCAATATAAAACCATTTTAGCCACGTAAATCACGAAGAATTTTCATGCGAACCAAGTTCAGGTAATTTGAAGTGTAGCTGTTAGTCAATTCAGTTATGACTAAGCCGTGACATTAATCAACTATCGCCTTAAACATAAATAAATTAGGATCAACAAAGGCACTGTGTCCTTGAGACCAAGTGACCGCATATTAAAGTAGGTCAGAAATGCACTTCGAAACCTTCACATAACAGCATGGAAATGGAGAAGATAGGAGGAGCGTTGTTAGCAAACCTAAAAAGCATTGAGATAAGAATAATTAAAATGTAATTAACAGCAGAAGAGTGTGGAAGGATAATGAATAGTAGCAGGACTAACGACACATTTATATATGAAATTAAATTACTTACAAGTAAAAAAACAGCGGATGTCATCACCTTGAGGTACGCTTGGTTCTCGACAGTATGGCAGTGACGTTCGGAGGAAAGTCACATTCCATATCATTCCTTCGTCTTCTTTTTCCGTTGCTGCAAAGGTCAGCGAGTTCAGTAACTCACTTCTCATGAGCCGGCAGGTGTTCTGTTCTATTCTCCGACGGACATGGCGGGTTTGTTGCCAGTTCTCATCCAGCAGATCACTAATTGGATAATTATTCTCTCACTGTGAACTTTGTTCTTTTTCTTCATGTTTTCTTTCATATGTTACTTACTCTTCTTTTTTCATCTGCTTTTTCATCCTGTCTTCCTTTTTTATTTTACTACCCTTACCTACATTTAGTTTTCATTTTGACTCATCCGATTCTCTGTTTTATTATTTCGTTACTCTTCACTTTTTATTTTTAAATTCTGTCACATTTCTCTTACTCCTTTGTTTTTATTACTGCATGATTTTCTTAGTTCTTGCTCTATTTTTCATCCCTTTCCATTTCATTTCTTACTTTCATTTATTTCAAATGCCTTTTAGCATTTTATTTTAATCTCATTCCGTATAATTTATTCCGTTATTCTAACATTACAATCCAAATATTATTTCTTACTACTTCTACATTCATTGTCTTGTAACTTCTTTATTCTTTATCTTCTTCATTATTCTTGTCTTGTTTTTTTTATTCTTTGCCTTCTAGGCCTATTACTTCATTATTCTTTGCCTTCTGTTACTTCACTATTCTTGTCCTGTTTTTTTTATTCTTTGCCTTCTATTACTTCATTTTCTTTGCCTTCTCTTAATTCACTATTGTTGTCCTGTTCTTTTATTCTTTGCCTTCTATTACTTCATTATTCTTTGCCTTCTGTTACTTCACTATTTTCTTGTCCTGTTTTTTTATTCTTTGCCTTCTATTACTTCATTATTCTTTGCCTTCTGTTACTTCACTGTTTTCTTGTCCTGTTTTTTTATTCTTTGCCTTCTATTACTTCATTATTCTTTGCCTTCTGTTACTTCACTATTTTCTTGTCCTGTTTTTTATTCTTTGCCTTCTATTACTTCATTATTCTTTGCCTTCTGTTACTTCACTATTTTCTTGTCCTGTTTTTTTATTCTTTGCCTTCTATTACTTCATTATTCTTTGCCTTCTGTTACTTCACTATTTTCTTGTCCTGTTTTTTTATTCTTTGCCTTCTATTACTTCATTATTCTTTGCCTTCTGTTACTTCACTATTTTCTTGTCCTGTTTTTTTTTTATTCTTTGCCTTCTATTACTTCAATATTATTTGCCTTCTATTACTTCACTATTCTTGTCCTGTCATTTTTTATTCTTTGCCTTCTATTACTTCATTATTCTTTACCTTCTGTTACTTCACTATTCTTGTCCTGTTTTTTTATTCTTTACCTTCTATTACTTAATTATTTTTGCTATCTGTTACTTCACTATTCTTGTCCTGTCATTTTTTATTCTTTGCCTTCTATTACTTCATCATTCTTTGCCTTCTGTTACTTCCTTATTCTTTGCCATCTGTCACTTCTTTATTCTTTGCCTTCTGTCACTTCTTTATTCTTTGCCCTCTGTTACTTCTTTATTCTTTGCCCTCTGTTACTTCCTTATTCTTTGCCTTCTGTCACTTCTTTATTCTTTCCTTTGCCACTTTTTTATTCTTTGGTTTCTGTTACTTCATTATTCCTGTCCTTCTGTCATTTATTCTTTGCCTTCTGTTATTTCATTATTATTATCGTTCTGTCACTTTTTTATTCTTTGCTTTCTGTCACTTCTTTATTCTTGTCTTTCTGTCACTTTTTTATTCTTTGGCTTCTGTTACTTCATTATTCTTGCCCTTCTGTCACTTTTTTATTCTTTGCCTTCTGTCACGTCTATATTCTTTACCTTCTGTCACTTCAGTATTCTTCTCCTTCTGTCGTATCTCTATTCTTTGCCTTATGTTACTTCCTTATTCTTGTCCTTCTGTCACCTCTATATTCTTTGCCTTCTGTCACTCCTATCATTTCTTCACTCTTTGCCTTCTGTCACTTCTTTATTCTTTACCTTCTGTCACTTATTCATCCTTTGCTTTCTCTCACTTCTTAATTCTTTGCCTTCTGTCACTTCTTTGTTCTTTACCTTCTGTGATTTCTTTATTCTTTGCCTTCTGTTACTTCTTTGTTCTTTGCCTTCTGTTACTTCAATATTCTTTGCCTTCTATCACATCTCTCTTCTTTGCCTTATGTAACATCCTTATACTTTACCTTCTGTCACCTTTTCTTACTGTCTGTTACTTCTATATTCTCTACCTTTTTTCACTTCTTTAATATTTGCCACCTGCTGTTTTTTATTATTTTCTACCTGTTGTTTGCTTATCTTTTACATTTTGTGCTTCTTTTCTTTACCTTGTTACATTTTGCCTTTACGTTCTCTTACTTTTTTCCTTTACTCTTACTTCTTTATTCTTTGCTTCTTTATCCCTTGCCTTTCTTGCTTCTTTCTTCTTTCTTCTTTACCTCCTGTTACTTTACTCTTTCCCTTCTATTGCTCCTTTATTCTTTGCTTCCGTTGCTTGTTTTGTTCTTTGATTTCTGTTGCTCATTTGTTCTTCACTTCTGTTGCTTCTTTATTCTTTTCTTTTGATGCTTCTTTATTCTTTGTCTGTTTCTCCTTCATTCTTCGCTTCTGTTGCTTCTCTATTCTTCACTTCTGTTGCTGATTTATACTTTGCCTTCTGTACTTCCTTTATTCTTTGCCTCCGTATGTTCTTTATTCTTCACTTCTATTGCTTATTTTTTTGCCTTCTGTGACTTTCTTATTCTCTGTCATCGGCTGTTTCTTTACCCTTTACAATCTTCTGTATTCTTTATTCTTTAACTTTTGTTACTTCCTCATTCTTAGTCTTCTTTGCTTCTTTATTCTCTGCTGCCTGTTCATTCCTTATTCTATTCCTTCTGTTGATTCTTTGCCTTGTGTTCATTCTTTATTCTTTACTTCTTATTGATTTACTGTTTTCCTTCTCTTATTTTTTTAGTCCTTAATTCTTTATCCTTGCCCTTCTCTTCGTTCTTCCAACACTTCTTTGTTGTTTGGCTTCCCGTACTTTCTTATTCTTTGCTACAAATATTCCTTTATTCTTTGTCTACTGATATTTCTTGATTTTTGCCTATTGATATTTCTTTTTCTTTTTTTTTGCATACTAATATTTCTTTATTCTTTGCTTACTGACTTTTATTTATTCTTTGCCTCCTGTTGCTTTTCTATTCCTTGCATACTAATACCTCGTTATACTTTGCCTACAGATAATTTTTTTTCTCTGTATTCCGATATTTATTTATTTTCTGCCTTGTGATAATACCGTATTGTATGTTTTCTGTTGCTTTATTCTTTGCCTCCAACTGCTCCGATTTTTTCCCTTTGTTGCTCCTTCATTCTTAGTTTCCTTTACTTCACTCTTTGCCTTCTTTGCTCCCCATTTTCTTTCCTTTCACTAAATTCTCTTCCCTCAGTGTTTTATGCTTCAATTGTGTTTCAGTTTTATTCTTCTTCTTCTGTGTGTTTGTTTTTGATGCCAACGATTGATCTTTTCCACTTTCGAGTGTTTCTAAAGTTACTCACATTACTCTTCTAAGCTTCAGAAAGAGATATGTTATTAAACTTTCATTTTTAGTAAAATATCATAATTCATAGTTCCTTATTGCTTTAATACTATATTGAATCAGGTTGTGTGACGCCCATCAGAAGAATTCCCAAGCACACTCTAATTTTATGAGACATTTAGAGGAAAAGACGCATAGAGTTACAGTATATATTTACTAACTTTATTGATATTTATCTAGGTCATTATAAAGTTATTATCTAAAATATTATTTTTACTTCGTAGCCAAATGCTACACTATAATATGAAAATTAATTTATTTTAGAAACATTTAATTAACGGACACCAAATGTCATAAATATCCGCCGAGAGTCAACCTTGCTTCTCTCTAAGAGAGATAAAGACATGATGAAGATCCGATGTGATTTTCTCACTTATACGGGTTGTTCATTAAGATTTCAACTCTTGATTTTAGAACACGGTGTCTAGCAAAGGAAAAGAAAGATATCTATTTCCTTGTCTCAGCTACGAATCAGTTAAGATCATATTGTATTTGCAATTTAAAACATTGGTGAAATATAATTACAAGTTCATAATGGATCAGAAAGTTGCACTTCAAGTCCAATTGAACGACCTGTACTAAAAATAAAAAATAAAATAAATAAGATAAATTTATTACATTGTGTTAAAAAATTCATACATAAAAATCGAAATAATTTTGAATTGTATTCTCATAGTTATGAAACAAAAGGTACGAACTCTTTAAGATAGTTTGAACCAAAATGCAACACTGCTACAGTATTTGATCATAGCAGTAATTTAGGCCCAAGAATATGTACCGGTAAGAAATTTATATTTAAATATCCTAATCTTGTCAATTCTTAATAGTCCTAGTATTACATTTGGAAAGTTATGTATGGATTTTATAAGAAATGAAGAATTTAAAATTTAAATTTATATATTCTTATTGCGTAGTAGACATAAGCAAAATTGTATTATATACTTTTTAATTTAAATTCTGGAGTCCGCACATGAACACGAGTTCTACTCTATCAGGGGTGAGCTAAAGTTTTTCTGTTTATATTATATTTTATACAACAATTATAATGAAAATAAATAAATAAATAAATAAATAAATAAATAAATAAATAAATAAATAAATAAATAAATAAATAAATATAAAGGTCTATACCTGACATATAAGTATTGCTATTAATCACAAATTGGCTTTATAACAACAGGCAATCTTAGACAACATGGAATAAGTACCTAATAACTATATATAACGATGTACCGAAGTACATATGATATTTCAGTGCAGAATTTCTGCGTCATCATATGATGATGGAAGAGTGGAACAGAGAAAAATCCTCTCCGGTACCGGGATTTGAACCCGGGTTTTCGGCTCTACGTGGTGACGCTCTATCCACTAAGCCACACCGGATCCCCATCCCGATGTCGGATCGAATCCTCTCAGTTTAAGTTCCACCTCTTGGGTTCCCTCTAGTGGCCTAGCCTCATGCACTGCGTCATAGATGTATGACAGTGGCACAATGTATACACATGTGTAGAGCTGTTATGAGTGACTAAGTGGCCGGGATCCGACGGAATAAGCGCCGTCGGAATGGGGATCCGGTGTGGCTTAGTGGATAGAGCGTCAGCACGTAGAGCTGAAAACCCGGGTTCAAATCCGCAGAGAATTTTTTTCTATTCCACTCTTTCATCATCATAGGCTATCTAATAACTAGCTAGCCTGAAACTTTCCATTTTCCTTGGTAATATAATTAATGTATGATTTGAGGCTTTCTCGGCGTTGGTTCGCTAATATGTTTTCGCGGGATATCAGAAAGTCGAAAGTTTATATAGATGTTAGGCTGTCAAACAGTTTGACCACACCAAGGTCATTAACAAATCAAGCCACTACTGGGATCGTACAATCAAGGAGGCCATAGAGATCAAGCTGGAGAAAAACAACTTTAACAGAGACAGTGGACTCCAGCTCAGTCAGGCATGGACACCGGCCTTAGACCAACTCAGGCCCTCTTACAATCAAGGTCATGAAGATCACGGACCGAGGACGGCAACCGATTCCAACCGGCGGAACAGGCCTCGCCGCCCGCCAAACTTCACGCAGGAATCCCGGGAGGGGCGGAGCTTACGAGCGATGACAATTCCCGGCCCCGGATTGGCCGATCCGCCAACCAATCTCGTTTCACCTGAGACAGCCTAACATCTATATAAACTTTCGACTTTCTGTTCGGACATCACTTCCCTGAAGATGGCTGCAGAGATAGCAGTCGAAAGCTTGGAGCATTCCAAAATCTTAACTCGGCTGATATCCCGCGAAAACATATTAGCGAATATAATTAATGGCTTTGAAAATGTTAGCTTACTGCAAAATCTCTGCGGCCCAAGTCGCTTCTACAAGCCACGGTACACTGTCATTAAGAAATACATACGAAGTACTGTGAAGAATAGTGAATACTTACGAGTGTACGGTGTGTTGAGTGGTTGAATCGATTTGTATGTGACACGCACTGGATCCACAACTTGGTAACACCTGCAACACACAAGAATTTGCCTTGATTAGTGAACATAATAAAATTATCCAGACACATATTTTACTTAATTTCATTTGAAATATATCACCAGGGGCCTATTCCACAAAGAGATGGCGTTGTACATTACAAGTAAATTCTCTAGTAAGTAGTACAAATACTAGAGTTCCTTTTCCACAGAAGAGTTTTCTATAGTAATAATTTACCACTCCATACTTACAAATTACCAGTGAAGTTTCATGACTGTGTTCCACAAAATTAATAGTATTAGTAACTTGCTAGTGAATTGTCAAGTATTCTCTACCAATGAAAGGAGACTAATACATTTATTTATTTTGCAAATGGCTAGTACATCCCCAATGGAGCCATTGACTAAAAAACAAACAACAAAAACAAAATTCATTGTTTTAAAACTCTTTCTGTGAGTGAATTAACATTATCAACATTTATTTGTACAATATTTGCTGGCTTGAATAATTCATTTAAATTTACTAACGATGAATATGGATCTTGAAACCCGTATTTTTCAATTTCCTGAATCACCAGATTGCTGACATGCTTAAGTAATTCTTATACTCGTATTTCAGCATTTAACTCCAACCTGAAATGGTTAATTAATTTGCCTCCCGACTCCCAGACATTATTAGAAATTACTACCCATATTCTTCAGATTGTTATGGAAATATCTGTGGTGTGTACTAGAGATGAACAAAACTAACTGCCGCTCTCGCTCGCTGTGTTCGCTGCATTTATCTTCCGGGTCTCGGCTCGTCATTCTCGCTCATCATTCTCGAAATAGCATTTCGTCGGCGTGGAAAGATTTCCTAACTTTGAATAACACACATCATTGAAATAAATAACATAAATGTTTAAATGAGACAAAAAGACAAAACAGAACAGTATCTTAGTTATCAAAATGTTCTTGTTCTATTGTATATCACCTATGGTTATACAAATAGAAAAAAAAACAATTCTGAAATAAAGTTGAATTTCTATGACAATTTCTTTTTCTTGACACTGCACACTTGATCTTAAACATTTGAAAAGAAAATTCCTAGCATTTTAATAAGGACCTAATAATTAAATAAAGACTGGGGAACGGATTATTATACACTGAAAGGTAGAGATGTTTCAAATAGGTTACTTGATTGTTTATACATATATAACAGTTGTCAAAGTAGATAAAAGTTCAGTCAGGTATAAACAACTGCTGACTTCGGGACTTCGGGAGATGATCAATATCGAGTCTCAGAAGACTCACAACCAGTCTTTACGTCAAGGACGCGACGTAACACAACACTGTCGTGCGGGTTTTCGGCTTTGAGGGCGCCGTTAGTCTCGTTTTCTCGATCGTTGTTCATCTCTAGTGTCTACTACTGGGTGTTCATTTCAAAGTGTGTCATGACGTCACTATTGTTGAGTCAGTGATTTGAAGCGAGTTTCAGCTTATGTGTTCAGAGAAGTTGCCTATTATTCAAGGAGTTCAATCTGAACATGAGAACGTGTACGGTATAACTTGAACGTCGTAGCAACAGATGGCGGTCTGTACGGTCTGTGTGCTACCATAACCTTTTTCCAACTGTGTTTTGCGCGGGCAAGTGGTATGCAGGGTATTTGTTATCATCGGTTGCGTACCTCAACATTCCACAACACAAATCAAATGCTCCGTGTCCATGTTGACCAAGTTAATGTCAACAAATACGGAAGTTAACGTCTTAACCCTCTCCCCATATCCCCACAGTAAGAAAAAAACTCACTTCAATACGTGCTTCCAAAGAGTTCACATTCCTGCCACTACAGGCGTTACCGTACATATCGGCAAGTACTCTTCAGAATGAACGCCGTACTTGCTAGGCAACTTCCCTGGCACATGGGTAATATGCCTCTGCGGAAGTGTAGGAAGATTGAATTGTCTAGGCACATCGGCTAGCCACATGACGACATACAGCGAGCCATGACACACTTTGAACTGAACACGTAGTATACCTCTTCACTGTTGATCATAACTCTACCCATGCGCAAGTAAATAAACCCGTATCTATAGTAAAGGAACAGCAAACCTGTTTCATCGGGCACTAAGTTTCGCTGCCTGATAATCACAAACTCAAGTCTTGGGCGGGAAGGTAGGATAGAAGATATTACTTCCACAATCTGGAAATCCTCAGCATTCGTTCAGTTTCAAAGCCAACCAGAACACTTTCGTCGAAATTTGTGTCACTTATTCTGTTTATATATACAGTATTCTGTTTAAGACTGGTACGATTTACATCCATCCCCGTACATTTGAGATATCCATCCTTAGTACAAGTAGATTCTAGAGCTGAATTATACAGTCCGATCCTTTTTGATGAATTTCCCCTTCGAGGATATTTTTCATCCGTGCAGTCATTTGTGACAGGTGCGTATGCAGACAATTTGACATTTGAAAGCCTCTCCTCAACCCTCCGCATTCTCAATCCTCTTTCTTTCTCCAAGGAAACCATTCGTCCCGCCCCCCTTCCCTCATATTCCCCTCAGCATCTTGTTCCTACAATCAAATCCTTCACCGTTGTTATTGCGATTTGCCCAGCATCTTGCAAGGATTCAGATTACATCAGGGGTGATCAAACTAGTCCGAATGGTGAATGCCACAAGTGGATGTAGAATACTAAATCTTATCCCAATCAGAAATAAAAACGGACACTAGAGTCGAAAATTAAACATTTGCATTTACAAATGGAATAATTCTACTCCTCTGCCGCAAATTATTTGCATTTATCAACCAAGGAATAGGAGAAAATTTGGGATAACTTGAGCATCTGAAGTTGGAGATAAGAGAAAGATAGTACAAAAACTGGATGAAGGAAAAAAATAAGAAAGAAGGAAGAAGAGACACAGAGAAGTATCAAAAGAGGAGATGAACAATGAACAGAAAGAGAAGAGGATCCAAAAAAACTAAAGAGCAAAGATCATAAGAAGGTAAAGTGAAGAAGATGAATGAGCTTAATAAAACGACTAACAATACTGAATGAAGAGAGGAAAGATGAATGATAAAGAGAAGAATTAGTAGTTGGAAAAGGAGAAGAGAAGAAGAATATAATGAATGTGGAATTTGATTTCAATTTCATAACTTTTTTAACTACCGGTAGTGTCACTGAGTCCAAGCGCGTTGGACTTCGAGGCAGGAGGCTCGGATTCAAATCTATCCACCTTCAAATTTAGAACTTCTGTTGTGCAAGTCTGTGCTTCAGGAAAAATATATTTGTACTCCGACCATATCAGAAAGCCAGCAAAATTATCCAAATACTTAGTTACTTATGGCTTTTAAGGAACTCGCAGGTTCATTGCCGCCCTTACATAAGCCCGTCATCGGTCCCTATCCTGTGCAAGATTAATCCAGTCCGTATCATCATATCCCACCTCCCTCAAATCCATTTTAATATTATCCTCCTATCTACGTCTCGGCCTCCCCAAAGGTTTTTTCCCTTCGGTCTCCCAACTAAATCTCTATATGCAATTCTGAATTCGCCCATACGTGCTACACTCCCTGCCCACATCAAACGTCTGGATTTAATGTTCCTAATTATGTCAGGTGAAGAATACAATGCGTGCAGTTCTGTGTTGTGTAACTTTCTCCATTCTCCTGTAACTTCATCCCTCTTAGCCCCAAATATTTTCCTATGCATCTTATTCTCTAACACCCTTAATCTCTGTTCCTCTCTCAAGGTGAGAGTCCAAGTTTCACAAACATACAGAACAACCGGTAATATAACTGTTTTATAAATTCTAACTTTCAGATTTTTTGACAGCAGTTCTATCCATGCTGGCGAGCAAAACATGTCACATAAAGCGCCACTTTAAAGTGAGTAGGCATTACCCACACACACGTAATTTACTCACACAAAGAAAACACAATTATGTTTCTAGCCTTATTATAACAAATAACAACGGAATATTTTCATTTTATGAAAAGAAATACTCCTTTTATGTCCAGAAAAGATAAAAAACAATATTTTTACTCTGAATATATTCGTTCACAAGGGGATACTAGAGCAAATCTAAAGTATTTTTTATTTATTTATTATTTAAATTAAAATATACAGAATGCAGAATATAATTACAACAATGGAAATAGAAATAAAATAACACAATCAATATAAAAAATAAATACAATAATATTAACAAAAAGCAATATGATACAGTATTTCTTACTATTATCAGATGAACAACTGCTTTGTAAATCTAATAGTGTATTTCGTATTTGGCACATTATATTAAACCCATAATTGTTTTCAAGAAAATTTTTTTATTTCTATCGTAATGACAAGAAGTTCGTATCGTAATTCCGATGTTGAACTTGGACTGTAACGCAACCGAATGCATAGCAGCACGAGACGTCATCATAATTTAACGAAGAATAACCCGGGAAAAAATATACTTGTTACATACTCCTGTTTGCATAATTATTTAATAACAGATGAGTTTACTTTTTTTAGAATCATGCGTAATATTAACATTACGTAAATAATACAATAATAACAGAACATCTCACTTTGTTCGTAACCTAAAATATTACTATAAATTAAAATATTCTTCAAACTATTCACGACTGTACACAGCTCCACAGAATGATACTATGCGTTGTTTATGTGAAGTCTGTAGACGGCGAGAGCAGAGCGAAGCGCGGGTGAGATCTATACTCCTCGCTGTAATCAAGTGAAATCTACTCTTTTGGTACGAACTTCCTACCTATGGTCTTGACATGGTTTGTTTTCACATAGACTGCATTATACGTCACTCACAGAAAAAAGTTATCGTTCTAGCGTGAAGTTTCCGGCTCCCATTTCAATGGTCTAACCATCTAAACTAATGCACAGAGACTGAAATCACATTTGAAAGAGCACTAAAAGTAACGACACTTATTGCTTTTCAAGAGACGTTACACTGCACGATGAAGGCAACTATAGAAATAAACTTCACGACATGCACACGCATTACGTGGCTCTAAATGGCGTGATATCAGACGACTGTAATTCGGCCCGCTCTCTCGGTCCAAACTCGAAACGAATGAATGAATGAATGAATGAATGAATGAATGAATGAATGAATGAATGAATGAATGAATGAATGAAGTGCATTTATTGACACACAATTGTACAAACTCATGTACACAAGATCCTTCCCACGAGCCCGTACGGCCATTCGTGCTATAACTATGCACAGTTTGAATCTTCAAAGAAAACAAAAATATACTACTAATAATAAAATAGACTCGCGATATGACCAAAGATGTTAAAGCGAGTATAAATAACAGCGAGGGAAAAAATAAAACAAAATAAAATAGTAAAACAACAATAATTGTTATTATTACAACCGTTTTCATTAATTATCACATTTATAACTAATCTAACATCATACCAAATTTCACAAAAATAATAAAAATAAAATAAATGTAAGATATGAAGAAAAAATACAGTGAAACATATATATATATATATATATATATATATAAAGTCAATTCAATTGTTTATTGAAACTGCAATAAATAATCCAAATAATAAATAGAAAGGCAAGACAAAAAACATATAAACACGCAATAAAAAGCACAAATAGAAGAAAAACATTGCCCCCTAATTACCTCATTCGCTCAGTGTTAATACTACTCATTGCAACACTAATAATAACTATTCCCCTTATTTCCTCGGCTCCCTCCCCCTCGGCCAGTTCCACCCTCAACTGTCGAACTTTCACCATAAATTTTCCCACACTGTCACAGAATTTAACGTTATTTAATATATCGTATGTGGCCAAATGCCCCCTGCTAGATGTAATGAAGGACTCTGGCAGGAATAGTTTCCTCAGAGCTTCTGTGCCTTCACACTCCGATAAAATATGATGTGATGTCTTGCATCTACCGCAAAGAGGACATATTCTCGCCCCCTGTTCGTTGACGATTTTAAGTGACCTCCAAGCTCCTAGACGAAACCAGGTTAAGTCCAGTCTGCCTTCTCTGCTTCCTCCATAGAGGTATAACTCTGTTCCCCTATTTGTTTTGATCATCGATTGGAACTCGAAACGAACGCTGTATATACGGTAAAACCCTACTGAAGAGAACCAAATCTGCAGTTGCAGTTCTCTGTCGGACCTATTGGATTTCTCGACCGATGGAATTCTATGTATCATCATCAGTATAATGAATAATAAATCTTCAGATACTGGGGCGTTTTGGTTCATTTTTACTCAGTCTCGTAGAATCATGAATCTCAACCATACATTCATTAACATGTAAAATCAGAATCTCTGGTCTGCATAACGCAAGGTAAATTGCTTGAGATAACACAATATAACACAAGATAAGAAAATCACATCCAAAAGAGATACAGGTCTATACAGTGAAACCTCTCATTTACGGACATTGAACGGACTTAACAATTTGTCCGCATCTGGGAGGTGTCCCTTATTGGGAGGGAGGCTCCCCAATCTAACAGTAAATTTATAATATGCATTATGTATCCCTTCACGTTTAAAATGAAATGTATTACTGTAGTTTAATTCTAAATACAGTATACTTACTACAGTAAATTCTTTGCAACTTTGAGCTACAGTAGATAAGACCGAAAAAGGAAAATGCAGTACTGTGCCATGCAATTTTATTCTAGGTATACAGTTATGCAGTACTGTAATTTACAGTTTTCATCTTAAGTTCTGCGTTCAGGTGCCATGCCTCTCGAAACAGAACAACTGATTGCAGAGAAGAGAATAATCCTACTAACCCTACCATGTGTCGAATACAATTTCATATCGCTAACACTGGATTATGAATACGAAAAACGTTAGTTCGCTGATCATCCACCGGAAGCCCGCGCTAAGAATGTATATCAATACAGCCCGTATTGTCTTCTTTCATGTTATGGAATTTCTGCGCAGTTCTCAAAACTAAATTTTCCATTTTTGTAACACATTAGATCTTGAAAATCAAGTTTTGTCCGCAGTCAGGAGGTAAAGCAAGCTTTAGGACTGTGAAACAGCTGCCCGTATCCGTGTCTGAGATTGTCAGTAAACGAGAGTTAACTTTATCATTATTTCTATATTATTTCAGTTGGGACATAAAAATCTGTCAGTATTTGAGGAGTGCCCGTATCTTGGGGATGACCGTAAGGAGAGGTTTCACTTTATATCCGCTATCGTTTTACGTCTTGATTTTGTAGCCAGAATCAATAGCCCTAACTACTACTTCAACCATAGCGGAAGACATAATATCTATTCAAGCAACAGTAAATATCTGGGATAATTTGATATCTATATCTTGTCTAGATACCATCTATAGGTAATGGTGTCTTGGAGATATAATTCGAGGTTGGCGGATATATTTCCTCTCAATGAGACCTGATAGGAAACGAGATATACAGAAAACCAATACAAGAGACGAATGAAGGCGCACACTCAGCACTGTCGAAATCATTTGGAAGTGCAGCAAACCCCTAGCGGTTCCCGCAATGTAGCCAACAAAACAATACTTTTTCTTTTATGTTTCCTGCAAAGGAACGGATCTTTGATGGGCGTCCCCGAAAAATAAAAGCGCTGCTGTACCAATTGATAAATGATGAAGATTCGACATCTCGGTCATCTGCAGGAGCTCTGCTTCTGGAGGACAAGCAAGAGGTTGGACTTCCATGGCTTAACAATTTCATCCATCTATCTATCCTCCCCATTCTGCTCCACCATATTGAGTTCTCAGCATCGCTTTCAGAGCTGCGTCCTAAGTGGAAAATTGTCCCCCTCCTCCGCCCCCAGCCATTGTAGCGCCTGGTTAAGGCGCAGCCAGTCCTCCTCACACTACAGCTGTTGTGGACGGCTCCGGCCTGCCGCACACAGAATAGGGGCGCTCTTCAATATAATTCTAACTTTGAGAGTCCTGGATTTCATAACAGAAGTATAAAATACTCACTTTGATCAATATGTTGGAAATCCGGACTTTGATTCATGGACATAATTTTAATAGTAGTAGATCGAAATGATAGCCGTCCAAATCTTGGATTTAAAATACCGGCATTCTAATCAATTCAAATGAACAAAAAAGAAAATGTAAATTATTGTTAAAAATTCATAATGCAATTAAAATAAAGTAATATTCTGCGACAAAATGTGGTAGCTATCAAAACGATAAAACTTTATTGAAAATAAATAATATACATTGAATATTATAAATATGAATAGCGATGGTGATTGATGATGGTCAATGAAGATTTTAAAATGGTTTATGCTCGACCATGGCGAACTGTAGTAATTATACACCTGGTAGCAGACCTTTAATGCATGTCATTAAAGTACACCTACTCATTAAAGGTAAGGTCTTTCAGCCAATGACGACTCAGGTTACAACTGTTCAGCCAATGACAAGTCAGTTTTCTACCGTTATAAAACCGCAAGTATCGATTATTCTCGGATATGCAATCGAAAGAGAATTAGCGAAAAGTCACGGAGGCTGGAAATCCAATACTGTCGCAGAAGGTTATGTTCTGTTACTATAATAATTAGCGTTAATTGTAAATAATATTCAAATAAATTCAATTTGTCATCTCGTTTTTCAATGTCTAATTTTATTTCAATGTTATCTCTGTAGGTTCTTATGGTCTAGCAAGGTCAATGTGGACATCTGTTCCTCGGAAAAAATCAATACTTTCGCGTCTGCGCACATCTCACAACATACGGGACATTGCTCCAGGTCAAATACAAATAAAATTAATAATATCAAATTAGAAATATGGTCGAGCATAAAAAGTCGTATGAAACTCGCCTATAATGGTAATTAAGAAGCTCGTTGCATAATGTACTATTATGCAATTGTCTGAAGAGTCTTTTCAGGAACCTTTAGTTTTCTGAGGATCTCCAATGTAAATTTGGGAATTGTTCTTCGCGCACCAAACATAAGTCCAATGACATACCAATCTTGAATATTATATTTATGACTGAGATCATCACAACATGGAAGAAATTTCATCCTTATTGCATTTTTCTGCATAAATATCTGTGTGATGTAATAATATTTTCGTTATAGGTGATTTATTATTTTGAATCAATTATATTAGGTTACTGTTCAGTCAATACTTATCACTTAAATCAATGAATTATATCATTGAGTATAAAAATTTAGTTTATTTTATGGCGAGCGCTTTTGCCTTACGACATCATCAGGTCTCATCTGAACATGACAAAAACATATTATAGAATATCTGGTTGATAACTTATAACATGTATGAATTGTGTCATTAAGACAAAAACTAGAAACCCAAATGAGTTTTTTGGAGCATGTCAGAGTGCATAGGCGATTTTTAAAGTATTTTTACATAATTGTCTAATGTGGGGAAACCAGAATTATAAAGTATCATGTACAACAATAAACAGTTAAAATGCAATTAAAAACAGTTGAACAACACATCGTCGGCTTAATGTGTAAACCTTCTAACCACCAAAGAGAAAATTTTACTAGGGAAGCAAAAAACGGAGTTTAAATTAACTCTGAAACTTTAGGACCAAATCCAAATACAGATGGAATTTGTACCTGTACTTTGGATTTGGTCCTAAAGCTTCAGAGTTAATTTAAACTTAGTTTTTTGCTTCCCTTTAGCACCAAATCCAAAGTACAGATGGCATTTGTACCTGTACTTTGGATTTGGTCCTAAAGTTTCAGAGTTAATTTAAACTTAGTTTTTTGCTTCCCTTTAGCACCAAATCCAAAGTACAGATGGCATTTGTACCTGTACTTTGGATTTGGTCCTAAAGTTTCAGAGTTAATTTAAACTTAGTTTTTTGCTTCCCTTTAGCACCAAATCCAAAGTACAGATGGCATTTGTACCTGTACTTTGGATTTGGTCCTAAAGTTTCAGAGTTAATTTAAACTTAGTTTTTTGCTTCCCTTTAGCACCAAATCCAAAGTACAGATGGCATTTGTACCTGTACTTTGGATTTGGTCCTAAAGTTTCAGAGTTAATTTAAACTTAGTTTTTTGCTTCCCTTTAGCACCAAATCCAAAGTACAGATGGCATTTGTACCTGTACTTTGGATTTGGTCCTAAAGTTTCAGAGTTAATTTAAACTTAGTTTTTTGCTTCCCTTTAGCACCAAATCCAAAGTACAGATGGCATTTGTACCTGTACTTTGGATTTGGTCCTAAAGTTTCAGCGTTAATTTAAACCTAGTTTTTTGCTTCACTTGCAAAATTTTCTTTTTGGCGGTTAGCAGGTTTACACTCTAAGCCGACGATATGTTGAATGAATTAATTGTACATATTTGTTAAAATTACATCTGAATTTTTAATCCCGACTTTTGATATACAGACACAATCAAAATATAAGAAATTACTACAATATACGCAGTTCTACACCTGTATGAAAATGGTTCCCAGACTAATTCAGTGACATTTCGTTAACAGTATTTACGTGCATCGGAAATTTTCGTCCAGTTGAGATTCAAGTCCACTGTAATTTTATGTCCATACCAATTTTGTCCAGCTATTTATGTCAACTTACAAAAATCATCCACTGTACGATTTCGTCCACCAAACTGAAATGTCCTCGGAAATTTTTGTCCATTTATACTGTATATTTTTAGTCCATATTTATTATTATTATTGTATCTCCAATGGGGGGTAGCCCTATTTTACATATGTATGCTAGGGCTATAGTTTTACACAAAAATTAGGCCTAAGCATAAAACAAATTGAAAAGAAAATAAATTAGCTTATACAATGGAAATAAGACCTAAACATTCCGTATTTTAAACATTGCGATTGCAAATCAAACATCAGTCATCAATTGAGACATACAGAAAACAGTTACAACACATAAACAAAACATTTCTTATAGCGGTACTCTATAACACAATTAAGCAACTTTCCCTAACATACATCATAAATTAATACACAGTAGTCACACAAACACAATCAAGCATCCCATAACTATGACTCACATACACAACAAATCAAGCATCCTTTACAACACATACACTTCAACATGATAACCATACTTTTAAAAGTTACAAATTTGGCTGCAAAAGAATAAATAGGACACTGTTACTAAATACTGTTATTTCTACAAGGTCTTAAATACACCTGTAATAAATATATGAAATTCCTTTATGCAACATTGCTTCAGAAGAACTTTTGTAATTGGTGGTGAGAAAGTTGTATCGCATATGCTAAGGTGGGTTTCTAGCCGGTATCTCTTGCGTTCTTGTAGTGGGCACTGGAATAACAGGTGGTCGACTGTTTGTGTGGGGTGTTCACAGGGACATGAAGAGCCATTTGGGTTGTCAATTTTGAAACGTTCAAAATATGAATTAAATTTTCCGTGTCCAGTCATAAATTGCGTGGATATGTAAGATGGTTCATAATTCTTTACGGTTAGTCTATCTTTAACTGTGGGAAAATATAGTGATTTTGTGATTTGACCATTTGTACTATTTAACCACATTGCATTCCAGTCATTTAAGATGTCCACCTTCATTTGCATTTTTACATAAGAGAGGGGTTGTTTAGAGTATGCGTCCATATTTATTA